>NC_044310.1:11379015-12031722 GCF_007474595.2 Lynx canadensis | reverse complement strand
TCATGGAATCTTGGGGGTTTGTGCGTTTTTTTTAAATATGTCATTGTGAGCTCTTGATCATTAGGACTCTATCTGTGGGACTTTTATGAGGTTTTGATTGATAGGTTTTCCTCCTGAAAGGATGTTAGTTTGCTCTTGCTGGATACCCGGAGTATAATTCACCAGGAACTATTTTAATTCTCAGCTTGAGGTTTCTGGACCAAGCGAGAAGTAGGAATTTGGGCTCTGGTCTCCCCTGAAGGCTGGCTCTGGGAAGGGTTTCTCCCCCACTCCGTCCTGAGTCAAAGCCAAGGCCAACACTTTTCCTGCCATCTTTGGAAGACGGATACTTTTCAAGTTTACCCCTTCACTGAAGGTATTGCCTGCAGAAGTTCTGACTTGACGGGGGACCTCAGATCCTGTCTCATGTGTTAATTTTTTTTAATGTTTATTTATTTTTGAGAGAGAGAGAGAGACAGAGTGTGAGCAGGGGAGGTGCAGAAAGAGAAGGAGACACAGAATCCGAAGCGGGCTCCAGGCTCTGAGCCGTCAGCACAGAGCCCGACGCGGGGTTCGAACTCACGGACCGTGAGATCGTGACCTGGGCTGAAGTCGGACGCTCAACCGACTGAGCCACCCAGGCGCCCCTCACGCGTATGTGTTAAAAGCAAAGGTCCCCGTCGTTGGCACAGCCAATTTGGAAAACAGTTTGCGGTTACTTATAAAGTCTAGCATGTGCGGATCATACAACCCGGCGATCTCGCTCGGTTCTTTACCCCGGTGAAGTGGAAAACGTACATTCCCACCATAACCTGTACGTGAGTGGATGTAACAGCTTTCTCCGTAAGCACTAAAAACAGCAAACAATCCAGATGTCCTTCAACAAGCGAATGGATCGACAAAATGTGGTGCGTCCACACCATGACATGAACTAGCGCCCCACACAGCAACATGGTCAACCTTGAACACTTTATGCTAAAAAGGAGCCAGTCACAAAAGGTGACCTACTGTATGGTTCCATTTATATGACATCCTGCAAAAGGCAAAACTGTAGGGGCAGAAAACAGATCAGTGTTTGGCAAGGGCTGGAGATGAGAAAATAGGTTGACTAGAGAGGGACACAGGGAGATTTGAGAAGAGAGAAAACTTCTGGATCTTGACCGTAGTGCTGGGTATAGAACTACGGTTGACTTTGAATGACACAGTTTGAACTGCACGGGTCCACTTGTACTTAGATTTCTTTTTTAAAAAATGTTTTTAATGTTTATTTTTGAAAGAGAGAGAGAGAGAGAGCACGAGATGGGGAAGGGCAGAGAGAGAGGGAAACACACAGAACCCAAACCAGGCTGCAGGTTCTGAGCTGTCAGCACAGAGCCCAGTGAGGGGCGCGAACCCACGGACCACGAGCTCATGACCTGAGCCAAAGCCGGATGTTCAACGGACTGAGCCACCCAGGCGCCCCGCCGCTTATACTTGGATTTCTTTTCGATAAATACAGGACAGTACTGCAGACGTATTTTCTTTTCCCTACGATTTTCTTAACAACATTTTCTTTCCTCTAGCTTACTTTACCGTAAGGACGCGGTATACAATACATATAACATACAAAACGTGCATTGACTGTTCCGTTATCAGTAAAGCTTTCGGTCAACAGCGGGCTGTTGAGTTTGGGGAGTCAGAAGTTATGTGGGGATTTTCAACGGCATGGTGAAGGAGGGATTGTCGGCATCCCTGACCCCCAGGTCGTTCAAGGGTCGGCCGTATAAGCATTTGTCAAAATTCAAGGAACTTTACACTAAAGGGGGCAAATTTTACTCTCTGTATATTTGGTTTCAATTGAAAAACCCGCAAACGCTAGTTTACAGGCATCTTTTCGGGGAGCTGCCCGTGCAGGGTAGTTCATGTCATTGTATGGACGTACCACATTTTGTCGATCCATTCGCTTGTTGAAGGACATGTGGGTTGTTTGCAGTGTTGAGTGATTACGAACAAAGCTGTTATATACATTCGCGTGCAGGTTATGGTGTGAATGCAGGTTTTCCATTTCACTGGGGTAAAGAGCTGGGAGTGAGATCGCCCGGGTTCTATAGTACACAAACCTCTTGACGGGCATATACATTCTTTAGTTTTCATCTTTTTTTGCTTATTTTTTGCTTTTGAATGCTTCTTTTCCTTTCTTGCCAGCTCGGCCATGCTTTTTAAAACATTCTTTTGGAGTTTTTGTCCAGAGTTGCAGCCTGAGGACGGAGACACCGTCTTTGTCCTCAAAGGGTTCCTAGTCCAACGGAGGAAGACAGAACTGGCCAGCAAGGAAGAACCCCCCGTCCCAAGCATCCACAGAGAGGCGCTCCCCTCGGGGCGTTTCGGGGCTTCCTGGGCCTGCACGATCACGAACCTTTTTCATCATGACAGTAATGGCTGTAATTAACTGACATCAAAATGTGAGGCTCCGTAGGTAGCTGGCGGGGCTCACAGCCAGGGAGGGGGCACTGTGTGACTCACGCCGCTGCCCGAGGCGGGGGGGGGGGGGGTGGACAGCGAGACAGGCCGGAGAGGCAGGTGGCCTGACCAGGCTCCAGAGAAGGACCTGCAAATGCACAGACATTGCCTCACACAGAAGGGCAACCCTCCCGGAGCGAGGTCACGGCTAGACAGAAATTTCTAACCCTCCAGTGGCACTGCCTTTAAAATATTCCAAGGAGAGGGGCACCTGGATAGCTCAGTTGGTTAAGCGTCCGACTTCGGCTCAGGTCATGATCTCACGGTTCATGGGTTCGAACCCCGCGTCGGGCTCTGCGCTGCCAGCTCGGAGCCTGGAGCCTGCTTCGGATTCTGTGTCTGCCTCTCTCTCTGCCCCTCCCCAGCTCTCTCTCTCTCTCTCTCTCTCTCAAAAATAAATAAACATTAAGAAGAATTTTTTTTTAAATTTTTTTTTTCAACGTTTATTTATTTTTGGGACAGAGAGAGACAGAGCATGAACGGGAGAGGGGCAGAGAGAGAGGGAGACACAGAATCGGAAACAGGCTCCAGGCTCTGAGCCATCAGCCCAGAGCCTGACGCGGGGCTCGAACTCACGGACCGCGAGATCGTGACCTGGCTGAAGTCGGATGCTTAACCGACTGCGCCACCCAGGCGCCCCAAGAAGAATTTTTTAAAAATATCCGGAGGAGGGCAAAATGACGCCCCTGAGCCCTTTCCACCCAGCTCTGAGTCTCTCTGCCCTGTCCTCATCACCACTTGAAACGTGTACTGAGCACCTACTGTGTGACTGGTCCTGAGCTGGTCACTGGGAACAAAGATGGCCAGGTCACAGCAGTGCCTTGGGGGTTCTCTGTGGGGGAGGCAGCCGAGCCAACTGATGACGGTGATGGTGGGGATGGCGGTGACATTGGGGATGATAGGTCCAGTTTGTCAAGGGCTCACCGGGTGCCCAACACCGTGCTGAACACTTGACATGCATTAACTCACTAATCCTCGTTACAGCCCTATGAGGTAACAGTAATTATTTTAATAATGGGTAACATTTACTACTTACTAAATGCCAGGCACTGTTCTACATGCTTTACAAGTGTTAACCCATCTGAGGCTGGTACTATTATCGCCCCTGTTTTACTGGGGAGGAAACTGAGGCACTGAGATGTTTAATAACTTGCTCGGGGTCACACAGCCAGTAACTGACAGAGCAAAATGCGTTTGCTTTGATGAAGGAAGGCGGGGGGGTGCCTGTGGGGCATGGAGAGAAAGGCGTCGGTTCCTCCTGGGCAGATCAAGGAAGGCTTCACAGAGGAGGTGACTTTGAAGCCAAGTCTTAAGGGATTAGCAGGGGTTCACCAGGGGGACGTGGGGGAAAGGGCATTCTAGGCCAAGGACAGTGGAGCAAAAGCCTCAGAAGCAGGGTGTGGTTTGGGGACAGGGTGGGGTTCAGAAGAGCTAGGGGGTTGGGTAGGGCTGCTGGGGATGGAGAGATGGGAAGAGACCAGGTCACAAAGGACCCCGGGGCTGAGGGGAGGGGAGTGCACAGGCTGGGGGGCTTGGACTGATTGCAAAGACCGGGGAGGCTGCGGGGGGGCCCCTGGTCACTTCCCTGAACTGCTGAAACTAACCTTTAACCCTTCGAGGTGTGGAAGCGTCAGACCTTCCTTAAACAGGCCCAATCAGCAGCCTCCTCCTGCCCTCAGAGGACTGTGGGCCCTGCCACCCCAATGCTGTTCCTCTCCAGCACCATGACCTCTGCACCTGTCCCCCTGCCCGAATGCCCCCTCTCTCCCAACCGCCTGTCCACGGCCCGTTTCTCCCTAGGGCTTTGCTCGGGGACCCCCTCCTCCAGAAAGCCCTCCTGGATCACTCTAACCCAGGGCGAGTCTTCATCCTAAATGCCAAGATGCTTATCATGGCCGAAATTATGGACTCCCAGCTTGCTTCTTACCAGTCCTGTCTTCTCAGCTGGAATATAAGATCCTTAAGAGCCAAGACCACATGCTATAATTAAGCATACAAGGTAGATGCCGTTTTCTGAATGCTGTGTCCTGTGCCCAGCGGCATGACCATATGAGGCTGTGTTCTGAGCTCACTTAGTCCTCAGGGCCAGCTGCAGCCTGAGGAAACCGAGGCTCAGAGAGGTGAGGGGATTGCTCCACGGCCACACCATCAGGATCTGACCCTAAGCGTGCCTGACTCCAAGTTCCCGATAAGCAGCTGCCTCCTGCGTCTCACCAAGATCACCCCCTCCCCACGGTAGAGAGTCAGAGACTGATCCAAAGGCTGATCTAACCCCAGGAGGCACCCCCTACGCGAGGTCCTGCCTCGCCTCTGTTCTTTCAGATGGGGCGTTCCCGAAGGGTCGCTGGCTGCCCTCCCAGTCACTGCTGGGGGCACTGGCCAACAAGAACACTGAGGTCTGGGTGGCCCACAAGTCCCGGGAGGCGGAGCCTGAGACTCGGCAGTTCTGAACTTTTCCATCAGATACCGGCTCAGACTCACCCTAAAAAGCCAAGGGCAGGAATCTGAATCAAGGCCTAAAAGAAACCGGCAGGGTGGCAAACGCAAGTTCCTATCACTCAGTCCTGCCAAATTGCAGCCAGATGATAACAGTCAACGTCAACACGCACTGGGCACTCCCCCTGTGCCAGGCGTGGGCTGAGCCCCTCACAGACATTTCTGATCTCTCCTCCCAAATACCTAAAGAAAGTCAGTCCCGTGACCATCCCCACCGTACAGATGAGGATGCTGTCACGCATTTATTCCACTAGCCGGTCACTGTATTTATTTGAAAAACATATGTGTATATATATCGAACCCACTGGCAGAGAGGGAAACTGAGGTCCGGAAAGGAAAGAAGCAGCCCAGGGCCACACAGCACGTCGAGGAGATGGCGGAGCCAGCCAGCCCACGCCCCGACAGGGGCAGCTCCCGAGTCAGCAGATTCCTCAGCGGGTCGTGTGGCTTCTTCATGAGGCCCCATCATGCCCTCGTGACTGGCACCCGGGCTGCTGGGCAGTTACTCACGGGCTTGTTACAGAGGCTCAAACAGACGGGGGAGGGGGAGGGCAGGAGAAACTGGCCTGGGCCTGGGCCTCCAGCCAGCTCCTTGCTCAGCTTTTCCCCTCCCTTGGCTCCCCTCCCACCGCGTTTCTTCTTTCCTGGGGCCCTGGCATCCGGGTTCCCCACTGCGGACAGCAAGGGCTGGGCCTGAGCCCCCCACGTTATGCTGGCATCTCCTCTCAGGCAGGGGCTGTGTCTCCCGTCTCCACACCAGGAGCTTCCCCAGGACGCCCCTCTCAGACTAGCAGTTCTGCCCGGAGAGACGCTGGGCCTGCCCGTCAAAGTAGGGGCCTCTCCAGGGTGGCCCTGTGTCTCCCCCATGCCCTGGGGACTCCCTGGACCCCTGCTCCGGGACACTGGCCAGCCTGGCCCTGGCAAACCTATCCTCTCTCTTGGGGTCTGTTCAGTCGCTTCAGGGCCTCATCCTGACGAAGGCCTCGTGGTAAGGGACAACGTCCAGACTCACACTGACCCGGGTTTGCGACCCACGTTGCCACCTCCCAGCCCTGGGACCGAGGCAATTTACTTAACCTCCCCGAACCTCTCTTGCCTCATTTACAAAATAGTGACAGCCGCCTGCCTCGTGGGGTGGGTACCAAGTCAATGGCATAATGTCGGTCAAGTGCTTAATGCGGGCCCGGCACATGGCGAGCGGGGCGCAAACGGACCCTGTCATCATTGTAATAAGAATCACGAGATGAGCACACCCTCACGGTGCCCAGCGCAAAACCGTTTACAAAGCACTTTCATCCTTGGCGGCCCGGGAGGGAGCCTTGAAGGATCTCCTGCACTGACGGGCAGAGGCGCCCTGCCTGGAGTCACTGAGCCCGTCCTCCAGGCTCTGGCCTTGAAGTCCCGGCAGAGTCAGTGCTACCCATTTAAGCATTCGCTAATATAACTTACTGAGCAACTACTACGTGCCGGGTGTTTCACTTAAAACATCACGTTCAGGGGGCGCCTGGGTGGCTCAGTCGGTTAAGCATCTGACTTCGGCTCAAGCCATGATCTCACGGTTCGTGGGTTTGAGCCCCACGCTGGGCTCTCTGCTGTCAGTGCAGACCCCGCTTTGGATCCTCTCTCTCTCTCTCTCCCTCTCTCTGCCCCCCCCCAACGCTGGTTCTCTCTCTCTCTGTCTCTCTCAAAACTAAATAAACTTTTAAAAAATCCCATTCAATCCTCAGAACAATATTATTTCAAGTTTACAAATCCAGGGAACAGGCTTAGAGTCACTCCCGGGGAAGCCGACTCTGAGAAGGAGATTTGGACGCAGGAGTTAGCTGAGGGCTACTCTCAGGATCGATCCCTGCAGGGTGGTGGGGGAAAGGGAGCCAGGCTGGGTGGAGGGACAAGTTGGGCTGCAGTGTATTCACAACAGAGACCTCCGCCAACCCCACCGGAGGCTCTGCAGCTGGAATGTTCAGAGATGTCCTCCACTGAGGCGGGGGGGGGGGGGCGGGCTCTGTACCCCCACCCTGGTGAGTTGCTGCATATGGGCTGCCCCAGGAAAGGGGCACGGCCTTGGGCAAAGTAACTCCTTCCCGCTAAGGCCAATTCCGGGAGAGGGACTCGTCCAAGGACTCTCAGCCACCAAGAGTCCTGGAAGTTGGGGCACACGTGTCTTGTCTCGTGGGGAAGGGGAGCATCTGGCCAGCACACAACAGCATCCCCCACAGAGGGTTTCAATGACTTGCCCTAAGTTTCCCAGCCAGAAAGTAGCAAACTTAAACGCAGTATTTAAACCCAGATCAGACCCTCATTCTTCCTTCTACATCACACTGCCTCCTGTCAGACAAGGAAGGGAAAAAAACACGTAAAAATGGAATCAGCAGTACAGGGCAGAATGATTTCACCAACGACGGAAGAAACAGAGGAATACTGGAAACCATCCAGGTAGCCGACGGCTAGACGCCCCTCCCCCAGATCCACTCGCTCCTTTTAAGAGTAGACACATGGCTGCCGAGGAAAGACTCCATTTCCCAGCATCCCCTGCAGCCGCCGTGACCATGTGATGTCCCAGGGGATGCCCCAGTCATGTGACGGGAAGTGAGGCGTGCCAACTTTTGGATGGTGCCCTTAAAATGAGAAGAAAGAAAGAAATCTGCCCTGCCTTTCCCGTTCTCCCTTCCCACCGGAGAGAAGGCAGATGTGAGGGAAGGACCCCGGCAGCCAGATGAGATCATAAGGTGGAAGCCAAGGATTGGGGAGGGTGGAGCGACAAGTCAGAAGGGGCCTGGGCTCCGAAATGTCCGTCAGCTCCGCCATCGGTCCCAGACTGCGTATGTCCTGCCCGTTCCTGGAAGCCACTGCTTTTCTGGCCGCGGTTACAGCGACGAAACCTGGGTGCCCAGGTGGCCCCATCAAGAGGAAACCTCTATTAACCTTGGATGTCTCTCCTTCGATTCTTTTTCCTGCATATATCGATATAGTCATGAACACTCACCTGTTCGCATGGGCATGTGTGTTGAAATACGCACGGAGCGGAGCGAGGGCCTTCCCAGGACACAAACTCACATATGCAAGCAACATTTTGTTTTTCTGCAACTGAAGGTACTTTCTGCAACATCAAGCTCCTTGCTCCCTGCCGGTGGGAACCTCACCCAGCCAGTGGGTAACTTGAGTCATTTCAGATTAATTTCAGCCAATTAGGGCTTGCCGGCTTTGAGCAAATTAGAGTGCATTCCGTCAATTTAGGGTTCTTCCTCCCCATTCCTCATTCCTTCCTCCTTCCTCAGTAGCATTTAAGTTCCAGTTCATAACTTAACTGTAGCGTTGTAATACTGCGACCAGGGCCGGGGTCATCCGGCATTTGGGTAGACTCCGAAGTGGGCATCGTGCCACGGGGCTCACGGCCATCCTGAGAGATCTGCATCCCTGTCTGGTTTTCGGCTGTTTGGGGTCTCAGCTGCCCTGACCCAGGGCCACCTTGCCACGACCCCACAGTGCCGCTGCACACCGTCCTTAAAAGTTTCCGCTGCCCTGCACCTCATCTGAGGTCAGAGACCTCGGGGCGCTGCCTGGAAACCCTCCCTTCATCACTGCTTCCCAATTCATGCCCTGTCTGTTCTTGATCCCCTAACTTCTGTAGTCGCCGTGCCCTCTGAGCCCCTCTCACGGCGGCAGGGGGACTCCAGTCTGTCACCTGTCTTCTGAATCTCTCTGCCTCTTGTACGGTTTGGGGGCAAGTGGCCTCCGAGAATGCAGGAGGGTCAAGGGGTTGAAAGGAAGTACACTGGAGGACAGGCTCTCTTCTAAAAGATGCTGCCAACCGGGGCACCTGGTGGCTCAGTCCGTTGAATGTCCCACATCAGCTCCAGTCGTGATCTCACGGTTCGTGCGTTCAAGCCCCACATCAGGCTCTGTGACAGCAGAGCCCGCTTCAGATCCTCTGTCCCCCTCTCCCCACCCCCTCCCTCCCCTGCGCTCTCTCCAAAATAAACAAACATTAACACACACACACACACACACACACACACACACGTGCTGCCACCCCCTCCCCCACACACTCTTGCTGGCACAGAGGACAAAATCGTGAGAAAACACGCTCCCTGGCAAGTCTGAGTTGAAAAGTGATTCAGAAAAGTTGGACTCTGAATGTGAACATGTTTGAGGAATATCCTAACCAATTCACTCATGTTTCATTAATATTTTCCTTGGAAAGCATCCACAGGACTGATTTATAGTGAAGAATGTTGTCTAAAAAGAGCTCTTTCGGTAAAAATAAGATATAACCTCAGAGTAAGGAAGCACCGTGTCCTGGCCGGCCGCCTTCTTTCTTTCTTTACGGGACATAAAATATTGGTGTTGGGCAATTGATGGTCTTAGATTTGATGAACTTTGGTGGTTTCTAATAATATCCCCATTCTGCAGATGAGGAAACAGGCCAAGAGAGGTGAAGTCAAGGGCATGCAGCTAGGAAACGGGGGCGATGGGACTTGAACAAAAGCAGTCTGCATCCATGAGGCCGTCCTGTCTCTGTGGGCCGTCCTTCTCTTTCCCCTGTCGAATTTGATCCTCATGGTTTTTCTTGAAAGAAAATGTTTTAAGGTTTATTTTTGAGAGAGAGAGAGACAGAGAGAGAGACAGAGAGAGAGAGAGAGAATGCAAATGGGAGAGGGGCAGAGAGAAGGAGACACAGGATCCGAAGCAGGCTCCAGGCTCTGAGCTGTCAGCACAGAGCCCGACACTGGGCTCGAACCCATGGACCGTGAGATCATGACCTGGGCTGAAATCGGAGGCTCAACCGACCGAGCCACCCAGCCGCCCCTATCCTCATGGTCTTGTCGTTCACAAACATCGCCTAAAAAAGACAAGGACCAAGGCGAGAATTGCTCCTGTTTTACAGTTAAGGAAACTGAGGCCACCTGGGGGAAAGTGACTTGGCCCTGGGGACCCATCTAGGGACAAGTGGAGCTAGGTGTCCTCTGGGGAGGCCCCAACCCTGTCCAGTGATACTTCCGACACTCACAGACCCCTCCCCCCCCCGAGACACACACACACACACACACACACACACACACACACACAACACACACACACAAATGTGCCTCCACACACCTATACACAGAGCAGAGCTGGTCTGACCTCCTCCCAGTGGCTTCGTCCCAGAACACAAAAATCATTACCCTGCGCGGGCGCTCTGCCTTCCTCTCTAGGCAGCTTTGCCCGAGGGGAAAGTGGACCGTCAAAGCGGTGATTAATTCTCCGCCCCAATTACCGATGGCAATTTGAGGAGGGCCCGTCGGCTCCCGGAGCCAGGAAGGACAACATCAAATGTGGCTCCTAAATTCACCAGAAGGAAGTCTGGCCCATTAACCAGAAGTAGCTACTGTGGGGCGGGAGAGGCCCAGGGTCACACCGGAGAGTGCCGGAGGCTCCAGGTCCCAGCTCCCCCACCGTGTGGCCTTGGGAAAGTCCCTACCCACCTGACACGGGCACCCCTAAAAAATGCTAACAACAGCTTCTTACACCTCGAAAACTCTGGGCCCTTTGGGTTAGGGACCCCATGTAGCTTGCCCATCAGTAGATCCCCAGCAAGGCACTTGGCACACAGAGGTGCTTAATAAAGGATTGTTGAATGCTTGGATGGCCACCCCTCTCTACTTACACACTTTTACAAACTGCCTCTCCCTTAATTTCATGATGCTGGGATTCATTTCCCTATTTTATAGATAAGGAAACTAAGGCTTACAGAGGCAGGGACAAAGTACGAGCTTGTGATGTTAGTTTCCAAGTGCCAATTCTCCCTGGCTCTATCCTCTGTGACCTTCATTTTCTCTTCTCCCCCATTTCTTTTTCATTTGAACACCACCCTCCCAGCCCCCACACATATACACACAAACATAAGAGCCATGGTATCCATAGTTATAAATGTGCCCATTACTCTGAAAGAGCAGAGGTGTGTGTCCTCACAAAGAGGACACGATGATGACTGGAAGGGCCACACCATGGACTCCCCAGCATCCATTCTCCCTACCTAACGGAACCCCAAGTTTGCCAACCTGGTACTCTAAGAGAAACTGACCTCACCTCCAGCGCCAGAGGCAGGCACCAATTGGCTTAAGTCAATGTCTCATCCTTGGAACCGTAGCTATTGACTGGGAGATGGTCAGATGACCCAAGGCAGGCCGACTAGAGCCAACACACCCATTCCAGAACCTTTTTGAAGTACCACAGAACTTTCTCTTCACTACTGAATTTGAATCTAGAAATATAGAGTCCCAGAAATTTCTTCAGCCCTCTTAGGAACACACAGGGAGAATGTGACTGAGAATAGAGCTACAGAACGGAGCAGATATGAGCTGCTGGATCAAGCTGTACCTGAAGGTTAGACTACTTCTGGCTTTTTTAGTGTCATGAGCCAATAAATTCCCTTTATTGATTGGGTTGGGTTTTCTACAAACCCACTGTAGCTGATGAAAAGTATCCTAACAAATCTAAATAGCTTCCATAAGATCTCCACAAGAAATACACTGTTTTCATAGGGCTCTCATGACCCCACTTGTTATTAAGGTAGACGGTAGGAGAGCAGGAGGGGGGACGTGGCTACTCATCCTCCAGCTCCATCCACACTGCCACAGTTTTTGCTAAATAAAACCTCATGGTTATACTCCACGAGGCAAATCTAGGGCGAAGTCCCAGAGGCAGCTTGGTTGGCACAGAGGCGGAGCTGAAGCACCTGCTGTGGAGGACATTGGTCGGGGCCGGGCCGGTCCTCCCACCACATCTCTCACCAACAAGGTCCCGTCTCTCACCAGCCTTGGTAGAAAGACTGACTCTTCACGGGCAGCAGTGACACTGGGGGTTCCAATGCTTCCTTCCATCCTACTTTTGGCATTTCTGTCCTCCAACTAAGGGTATCTACTGAGCACCTGTCTGTTGAGACTTCTTTGTTTCTAAAGTGACTTATGCACTTAGAAGGCTCCTGAAAGCTTTGAGTAAACCTTCACCCAGTCAACAGAAGTTAGAACCAGAGGGCAGAGGACCACAGTAGGAGAGGTCGCTGGGATTTGGCGCCTGGGGGGTTGGGTTCAAGTCCTAGCTCTGCCCCTCCTAGGCTGTGTGGCTTTGGACAGATCACTTAGCCTCTCTGTTCTAGGCAAAATAATGTCCCTCCCGAACAGGTCCACATCCTAACCCTGGAACCCACAAACAGTGGCAGAAGGGGCTGTACAGATGTGATCGAAGTTAAGGATTTTGAGATAAAGGGTTAATCCTGGATTATCTGGGTGGGCTAATCTAAGGACAGGAATCTTTAGAGGAGGGCCTTTCCTCGCTGGGGTCAGAAGGAGGCATGACTGCAGAAGAAGGGTCATGGAGCTGGAGCTCTGACTCTGGAGCCGGAGGAAGGGGGCTGTGAGCCAATGAACAAAAAGCAAGGAAATGATTCTCCCCCAGAGCTTCCTGAAGGGAATGCAGCCCTGTCGATGCTTTGGTTTTAGCCCAGTGAGGCTCACATCGGAATTCTGACCTCCAGAACTATAAAATAATAAATATGTATGGCTCGGCCACCAACGTTGTGGCAATTTGTTACAGCAGCCGTAGGAAACCAATACGGACACTGGGCCTCAGTTTCCCCATTTGGGAAATAGGTGACGGCACCACCCTCCCTGGACTCCTGGGAGAACTACAAGTTGAGAGCCCAGCCCTAAAGTCACAAAGTCCAGGGTTCGAATCCAGACTTACATGGGGTCTCACTCCTCCCGAGCAGGCAGGGCAAGGGCTCACCCCGCACCTGACTGAGGCACGTTGCCCGAACACCTCCCCAAGCTCTCTTTTGGGCCTTTGATCCGTGAGCCAGCTCACCTGGTCAGGCCAAAGCAGAAAGGATTAAGGGAGAGTCTTGGGAGGGGCCGGAAGAAACAGGGGCAGGTCCTGGCCCAGATGCGGGATACAGCCAGGGTGTTGGGGGAGGGAAGAGGCTCAGCTTCTGACTGTGGGACCCCCAGAAAGGCAGTTAGCCTAAACCTCACTCACCCCATCTGGGAAATGGGGAAGAAGAGTTCTAGAAATAGCCGGCTCCCATTCATATGCATGCTTTTTTCCCCCTACCCCACCTCCCCTCCCTCTCTTTCCTTCCCTCCCTCCTTCCACCCTGTGCTCTGATTAATACTCTCTCTCCCAGAAGCAAGCAAAGGAGAACCTCTGACCCCACTTGAGTCCAGACCCAGGTTAGCCTCCCTTCTTCCCACGAGGCATTCACTGCTCTTTGTCCCCAGAGACTTAATAAGAGGAGACAGTATCACACAGCAGGGCAGAAAGGTAAAGCCAAATCCCAGGTCAGCCGCCTGCCAGCTGGGTGAACTTGAACCAGTGACTTCATCTCTCTGAGCCTTCATTTCCTCACCAGAAAAATGGGCATAATAAGAGTGCCTATCTCACTCAGAGCTGTTTATTGAGCACTAAATGAATAACCATGTGAAGTAAGCAGCGAGGATTAGAAACATAGTAAGTACTTAATAAAGGCTATCATTAAATTCCCTTTATAGATGTAAATAAAGAAATTAAAGATTTTATATGTACATATAAAAAAATAAATTCCCTGTAAGCTCCCCGTCCTCCTCCCCGCCCCCCCAGCAACAAGGGTGGGGTCCTCCTGGACTAGAGGAACGCTTCTTTTTTTAATGCTTATTTATGTTTGACAGAGAACGAGTGGGGAGAGGGGCAGAGAGAGAGAGAGGGAGACACAGCACCCAAAGCAGGCTCCAAGCTCTAAGCTGTCAGCACAGAGCCCCAAGCGGGGCTCGAACTCACGGACCACGAGATCATGATCTGAACGGAAGTCGTGTGCTTAAGCGACTGAGCCATCCAGGAGTCCCTGGCGGAGCGCTTCTGAATGAAGTCCTGTGTGTGAGGCCCTAAGGGCGGTGCAAATCGGAAGACACGGGCCCTTTCCCTGCTGGGGGACAGGGAGAGGAGACAGGGGTCTCTGGAAGGAGGGAGGGGAGTCACAACCCAGAGGGGCAGGCACTAGGGCCGGGAGCTGCTTTCTGGGGAAGGGGAGCAGGTAGCAAAGGCCAGATGTGGGAGCCTCTTAGGTTCCACTGGCCTTAACGGACTGGAGGGAGTCCTTCCTCTGTTCTGTTGTTCTGTTTTGTTTGGGGGGCGGGGGGCTGTTAGTCTTTTTCATTTCTCAGTTGCTTGACCCTCACAACAGCTCTCTAAAAGCACAGTCATTCTCCACATTCACAGAGGAGGAAACTGCCCCCCTGAGTGTCCTGCCCAAACTTAGCAGGTGGTAGGAGGCAGACAGGGTCCGCTCTCCGCGCTCGCTCGGCCCCGCAGACTTCAGAGCGCGCTGGAATCTCCTGCGGATCCTGGTACAATGCAAGCGGCTGGCCCAGCACGTCCGACTGTGGGTCCAGCCTCTGCATTTCCATCAGGCGCGCCCGGAGACGAGGGGCTTGCTGGTCCACGGACCACACGCAGCTTCTACGCTCTACATGGGCTCTTAATAAGTGCTCGCTGACGAGTGTAACCACGGTCCCGTAAGGAAACCTGGACCTTGGGGGGGGGGTGTAACTGGTCAAGTCACGGAGCCCGCCAACCGCAAAGGCGGGATTTGAACCCAGGGCTCACGATCGCGCCAGCACACCGGGCTGCCACGAAACGGAAGGAAGCCTGGGACCACCGAAAAGTGGCTCGCAGATTTCCGCGAGGAGCCAGGCTGGGCGGGACTGGGGGGGGGGGGTCTGTGCGGCGGGACCCCACGGCAGAGACGCCTGCAGATCACGGGGAGGGCTGGGGGGTGGGGCGGGTGGGGCTCGCTCACAGACTTGGCCAACCCACCCACCCCCGCCAGCCAATGGGCTCTGGCGTTTCTTCAGCGCCCCCTCGACAGAGTGAGACCAAGCCTGTGATTGGAGGAGGGCGTGGCCCTTCCCTGGGCGCGCCCCGGGGGCGGGGGCTCGGGCCGCGAAGGTGCCGCTTAGTCACTAAAGTGCTGGCCGTCCGCCCTAATCCCGGGCTAATGCCTCGCTAAACCCTCGCTGCCGGCTCGCTCCCGGGCCGGGCTAGGCGGTCACGGGTCAGGGCCCGGCCGGGCGCGCCTCTCTCGCCCCGCACACGCCACACGGTTCGCCCCTTCCCGCCCCTAGGGCCCCCATCAGCAACCCCCCCCCCCCCCCCCCGTGCATTACACCGCAGGCCAGAACAGCCCCCGCCCCTGCAGTTTTTCTGGTCCAGGCCGACATCCCTGAGTCACAGATGGGGAAACTGAGGCCCAGCAGGAAGGAACTTGGCCAAGGCCAGCAGAACTGGACTTCCTCATGGAAACCCTGGTCACCGACTGTCATTGCCTATTACTGTCTACAGTGAACTCCGGCCCTTACGCTTAGTCCAGGCCCTTGTACACAATAGGTGCTGAGTGAACCTGGGGCCTTCGGGGTCATTCCAGAACTCCACATTGAACTGGATGGAGAAAAAGACAAGGCCGTGGCCTGAAGACTTAGTGGGAGAGGTGGAAGGATGGCATATTCTGGAAGGAGTGGAATAGACCATGAAATGTGCCCATTTATACGAGTATTTGCTAGGAATTTGGACACTAGTGTCCTTGGAACCTCAATTTGCTGGGCTTGCTTGCTTTTTCCTTCCACTTTGTAAAATGGAAGCTCCTATTTGCATATCTCATTTAAACCTTTGAGCTGGAGGGGCGCCTGGGTGGCGCAGTCGGTTAAGCGTCCGACTTCAGCACGATCTCGCGGTCCGGGAGTTCGAGCTCCGCATCAGGCTCTGGGCTGATGGCTCGGAGCCTGGAGCCTGTTTCCGATTCTGTGTCTCCCTCTCTCTCTGCCCCCTCCCCCATTCATGCTCTGTCTCTCTCTGTCCAAAAAATAAATAAATAAAACGTTGGAAAAAAAAGAAATTTAAACCTTTGAGCTGGAGATTATGTTATTCTTTTAAGATGAGGAAACTGCATGGAGTCAGAGAAGTTAGGTCACTTTCCCAAGGCCACACAGCTGGAAAGAGATAGAGCTGATGTTTGAAACCAGGTCTGTGCTCTTTTTCCAACTGAAATGAAATGAAAAGTCTGTTGAGGGCTTTCAGACCTGAGGCTCTGTGGCCCTACTGTTAATATTTAAGTTTTCCCATCGATCTTTTTGAAAAGTCCAGAGTCAGGTCTCCTGCAGCCTGACGCCTGAGTCTGTTCTAGCCTTTCTGCCCAGGTCAGCCCACAGCTGCCAGGAAAAGGCATTAATCCAGTTCCCCCTCTGGGGGCTGTTCTTTTACAGAAAAACTCCCTGGAAACATGCAACCTTCTGTGCACCAAGCGGCCACTTGTCCAGTTTTAACAGAACACAAACTTGAGGCTCAAGCACTGGGTGACTGGTCTCACACAAGCCAGTTCCACAGACTGTCCCCCACACTGTGTGACAAATACTGTCCTGGGACAACGGAACAACAGATAAGATTCTTCCACTCTCTGTTCTGCAGGCTTCCCATCTGTAAACCAGCAGCACGTGACTAGGTCAGAGATGGCAAGAAATATAGTGTACAGGCCCCTTCCCAGCCTTCTAGCACCTGGAACAGACCCTCCTAACTGATCGCAGCACACTTTCCGGCTGAAATACATCTCAGCCTCAAATACACAACTCCCAGCAGCCACCAAGCACCAAGGATAGCGGTCCCGGGGAAGATGAAACCCTTTGCCCTCCCCGGACTAAGGTAGCTCGGACTCTCCCCAGCTCTGCCATTCAGCTCAAGGCCTTCCAATTCCCCCGGAGTCCCCATCCCTGCCGTTTCTCTGCTCCTGGAAAGAGTACTCCCCTATGAGAGGTGAGACGACCAGGCCAGGCCAGAGAGCCACAGGGCCGAGCCTCCCTCTGCCTCTTTCCTTGTCATGCAGAGAAACGAGACTTGGCCAGCCCCCCAAAGACCTGCTCCCTCAAGCAGCACCTCCCAGCAGGGCTGCTTCCCAGCCCTCTGCAAGGAGGAGGCTGGGCACTCAGTCACACGCCAGCCACCTCCCCACCAAGACCACCTCGGCTCAGGCCAAAGTCGGGAAGGGAAAGAGGTTTCAGTGACCCTCATCTCTGTTGTGTTGCTGCGGTTGGAGGGGGAAAAAAACCCAAAAACACCTCGAGGCAACCTGGCTATACGTGTAGGAGACAACATCCCTCATGACCTTGTAACATGAGACCACTTAATCAGGCTGCATGTTTGTGAGCATTGCCATAGATGGGAGACAAAGAAATAGAAAATGTATTTCAAGAAACTATGCCACATGGCGTTCGGGGCTCAGTTCTTGGGTACGAACCCAACTGAGCGGTGCGGCACGAATAAAGTTGCTTCCTGGAAGGAAAAGCCTCGGTGTCAGGGCTCTCGGTGCACGAATCTCCAAGCCTCTGCGCCCGCACCTCCCTCTCTCTGACTGCCCTGCCCCTTGTCTGTCCAATAAACGCCTATTCTCTTTATTCCCTCCAACCCTTTCCGATGTCCTCTCCTTTGGGAAGCCTTTCTTGCCCCCTCTAGGCAGCCACCCGCTTCGTGGGTATGATGTGTGTGGCTCCTTGCACACACGCGTGCACACACACACACACACACACACACACACACAATTTCCCCTAGCCACTGTCATGATTTCTGTACTCGTCTCTCTCCCTTTCCGGACTGTGAGCCCCTCGCAGGCAGAACTATTTTGTCAGGGCCAAGGTGCAGAGAGGGAATTCAGTGAACATTTGTGGACCTGTCGGTCCCACCAAAGCCTACTACCCAAAAAGTTTAAAATACCCCAAGCTGACGAGCCAGGGACAAACATCATTATCCCCAATTTGCGAGTGAGTCAGCTCAGGCAAAGAGACATGCCAAAAAGTCACCTGCTCGTGCCATTCGCTAAGTCAGGGCAAGGATCTGGGAGCCCAAGCTCTTCAGCATTCCAAGGAG
This sequence comes from Lynx canadensis, assembly GCF_007474595.2. NCBI lineage: Eukaryota > Metazoa > Chordata > Mammalia > Carnivora > Felidae > Lynx > Lynx canadensis. Next base: position 12,013,824 of record NC_044310.1, on the reverse strand, counting down.
GGGACACGGTCCCTCCCTCTGATTCTGCACATGAGTTGGCAAACCCTAAGTGTCCATTAGTGGGGTTTGTGGGGGTTGTTTCACTCTGTATATTCTTATTCTGAGGCTGGAGCAGTGAATCCCAGTGGTTAGAGCTCACGCTACCATAGTCAAAAGTTTACAGCACTTTCAGCAAAAACTTTTTTTTCTTTCTTTTTTTTCACATTGAACAAGCAGTTTCTTTTTTTTTTAATATAATTTATCGTCAAGTTGGCTAACATACAGCATATAGAGTGTGCTCTTGGTATTCGAGGTAGATTCCCGTGATTTACCGTTTACCCACAACACCCCGGGCGCATCCCAACAAGTGCCCCCCTCAATGCCCCGCACCCATGGTCCCCTCTCCCCCGCCTCCCCCATCAACCCTCAGTTTGTTCTCTGTATCTAAGAGTCTCTGAGGGTCTGCCTCCCCTCTGTTTTAAGATCGCGAAAGACGGAGTGATAACATCCTTAACAAGCCAAGAGCTCTTACGAATAAATAAGATAATACGCAGGAGAAAAATAGTAAAATCAGGGGAAGAGGCAAGCCACATAATTTAAAATCAACTCAATAATTATTGAGCAAACCACTGTAGGTCAGGCACTGTTGTAGACACTGGGGGTACAGGGTGAACAGACAAGCCCCTCCCACTCTTGGAACGATCCGTTGGGGGGGCAACAAGCAATAACGAACAAACACGTAGACCTCGTACAGCAGGCAGCGAGAAATACTACACAGCCGAGCAAAATACGATGATATGAGGGAGGTGACAGGGGCTGACTATAGGTGGGAAAGATCTCTCAGGAAGGTGCTGGTGTCTGAATAACAAGAATGCCGCTCCTAGAAGGTGGGAGGAACAATAGAGCGTCCCCCAAGTGAGAAGGCACTTTGAGGCCAGAAAGCAAAGCAGGCGATTCCATACAGTTTGCACAGAGTTTTATTCAGCGGAACTGACGGACGGGGGGCGGGCATCGGGCAGAGGACGATCCGTGGCAGCCGCACAGCCTTCTCCACAAAGTCCAGACCTTGGTCCCCAGATTTGTAGAGCGAGGGGACACACAGAAGGGCAGGCGGTGACAGCAGAGGGTTCCCACGCACCTGACAGCCCTTCATTTAGATCCTGTGGCCCCATCTCTGTGCCAGGAAGGGAAAGACTAGGTTATCTCTAACAGACGCACGGAGGCCAAAGCAAGCCTCCCCCATCTCAGCCTCGGCAGGCATTCCTAGGGTATGTACATTAATCTCCAAGGGCCCCAGAACACACAGCCCCAAGAGAGGTCGTCGAGTGATCGTAAACAAGATGGAGGACCAAATATGGAGTCAGTATTGACAGCACGGAAGGGTCAGGGGGACAAGCCCTCCAGGGGAGGGGCTGATGAGGTAGGGCAAGGTCTCCAAGTGGGAATGAGCTCGAGTGTTCAAAAAGCCAAAAGGATGCGAGTGGGGGGGGGGGGGGCGGCGCCTGGGTGGCTCCGTCGGTTGAGCGTCCGACTATCGCTCAGGTCATGACCTCGCGGTTTGTGAGTTCGAGCCGCGAGTCGGGCTCTGCGCTGACAGCACGGAGCCTGCTTGGGATCCTCTCTCTCCCTGCCCCTCCCCGACTCTCAGTTTCTCTCTTAACAAATAAATAAAAGATCACTTTGGGTGCTGTGTGGAGAGTTGGCAAAAGTGGGGCCAGGGCGGGAGCAGGGGGTCCAGTTAGGAGGCACTCACACTGCACAGGAGGACCGATGACGCCGTGGAGGCATGGGGGGCAGGGAAGGCGCAAGGACTCAGGATGTTTGGGGAGTAACTGACAGGATTTGCTAATAGGACCGGGGATGTGAGAAAGAGGAGGGAAGGATACTGCGTATATTTCGCCTTAAATACTGGGTAGATGGTGCTACTTTTTCTTCGAAGGAAGAAATGGCAGAAAGGGGAGACAGAAGTCTTGGGTTTGTTTGTTTTGTTTTAAGATGTTATTTCAGTAATCTCTACACCCAACGTGGGGCTCGAACGCACAACCCCAAGATCAAGAGTTGCACGCCCCACCGACTGAGCCAGCCAGACGCTTTAGAGCTTTAAATATGGCAATAGCTCACACTTTCTGAGCTTTGCCTCTATGCCCGGCGTGCTTCACGTCAGGGATTCCCAACTTTAGCACGATTGATCATTCTTGGTCCTGGGGTCATCTTGTATACTACAGAATGTTTAGCAACATCCCTGGCCTCGACAGACACACACACACACACCACACACCACACACACACACACACACAGAAGGACAACCCAAACTGTCTCCAAACACTGCCAAATGGCCCCTGGGGTGGGGCGGGGGGGGGGAATCACTCCTCGTTAACACGGCTACACAGGGACTGTCCCACAATAATCCCCACAGGCACCCCCATGAGGTTGGTTCTGTTATCATCTCCATTTCACAGATGAGGAAACTATGGCCCAGGTTGGTTAAAGAAACCAATTCGAAGTCATGAGATCTTTTTTGGCCAAGTTGGGCTTGAGGGTCCACTGGCCATCCGTGAACAGACAAGCAGGCAGGCGTATGGCCACCACTGGGGTCCAGGGAGGCAAATAGGCTGGAGAGGAGCTGCCATTGGGAGTCACTGGTGTCCGGCTAGGATTTACACCAGGGGACTGGAGGAGGTCACCGAAGGAGACTGTAACGTCCCCTCTCTTCTCATGATGGACGTTACTCCTGCTTTCTCTGCCCTCTCCTGGGCCACCAGTTTCTTCCCCTTTTCCGAATGTCCCCATAAACAAATACAAGGAGTGTCGCCCTCCTCATAAGCTGCCCTCCAGGTCCTGCCCCATTTCTCCGCTGCCCTTCCTAGCAATACTTCTGAAAGAGTGGGGATGGCCTGTCTCTCCAAAGTATCACCTCCCCTGCTACCCTCCCCCCCACCCACTGCGGTTAGGCTCCCAACTGAATACGCCACTGCCACCGTGGCCTCCGTGCCACCAACTCCAGGGGTCGCTCCTCTGTCCTCATATCACGGCCCTCTCAGCTGGCCTCCCTCCTTCCTGAAGCACTTTCTTCCCCTGGCTTCCTCCACCCCATGCTCTCTGGCCTTCCTTCGAGCTCTCTGTTCCTCCTCCAAAGGGGCCCGGGATCTGGTCCCGGCCACCCTTCACTTCCCTACTCACACAGAAGAATACAGATGGCCAACACGCAACACAAAGGTGCCCAGCCCCAACTGTAAGAGGTGCCCCATAAAACAAGTAAGATAGATATTGTCTAATTGTTTAATAGGGTATTTATTATTTGAGAGAGAGAGAGAGAGAGAGAGAGTTGGAGGGGCAGAGAGAGAGAGAGAGAGAGAGAATCCCAAGCAGTCTCCACCTGCCAGTGCAGAGAGTCTGATGCGGGGCTCAAACTCACGAACCGTGGAGATCATGACCTGAGCCAAAACCAAGAGTCAGACGCTTAACCGACTTAGTCATCCAGGCGCCTCAAGGTGTATTTTTAATCTATCACCACGTCAGAGGTTCAAAAGATTATTAATTCTCAGTGTTAGTGGAGATATGGCGGGGGGGGGGTGGTGGTAAGCCCTTTCATTCCACCATTGGTGAGAAGGATAAAGGGTATGGTCTTGTGTTGGAAAGGAACTTCTCAGTATCTACCAACATATAGATAAAATGGAATAGAATGATCAACACTATACTTTGTTGTAAACTTTTCTTACTGACATAATTTCTGACTTACAGAAAAATTATAAAAATAATACAAGAATTCCCAAATACCCTCCATCTAGATCAACTAGATTCTCCAAATATTAACATCTTACTACATCAGTGCTCTCCCTCTCTATATATATTTATTTGTGTTTTATATATATATTTTTCCCAAACCACTTAGTAGTAGGCTACAGGCATGATGCCCTTTTACCATAACCACGTATTTGTTTAAGTGTTTCCTAAAGTAAGCAATTCCCTTACATAACCACAGTACAATTATCAAAATCAGGAAATTAACATCGATGCAATGCTGTTCTCTAATCCACGGATTCTTACTGGAATTTCACCAACCGTCAGAATAATGTCCGTTTCAGCAAAAGAAATCCAAGATCAGGTGTTTCATCCCATCACCAGGTCTCTTTAGTTTCCTTTCATCAGAGACAGCTCCTCAGACTTGCTTTGTGTTTCATGACATTGACCTTCTTGACGTTTTTTCATAGAATGCCCCTTAGTTTTATCTGACACTTCCTCGTGATTAGACTCAGTGATGCACTTTGGCGTGAACTTTTGTGTTTCTCTTCCCTCTGCCTGAAGCTGGTTTCCTGGCTTTGCACCTGGTTTTCTTCTCCTCCTTTGAGTCTCACTGCAAACATCACCTCCTCCAAGGAGCCTGCCCTGACCACCCTAGGTAAATAGGTCTCTTCTGTTTTCTCTATGACAGCATCATTGCTTATTTCCTTTACAGCACTTCTAGTACCCTGTAACTATTTATACGTTGTTTGCTTATCATTTGTCTCTTTGTATAAAGTGAGCTCTGTCTGAGCAATGACCTTGCCTGACCTGTTTTTTGCTTTCATCCCAGAGCCTAACACAGCTGGGAATCCAGTAGGGTCCCCAACAAATATTTGATGAACAAATGCATAATGGTCATGTACAAAAAGCAAGTTGCAGAATAAGATACATGATGTTAATTTGATCCCATTTGTGTTGGGAAAAAAATCATACAATATGGCTACAGATATCAGGGATGCTCTAGAAAGATTCACAGCAAATGGCTAAAAGTGGTCAGCTCTGGGGAGACGGATTATGGGGGAGGGGGAAGCTTTTACTTTTTTACTTTATATAGTTCAGTATGTTGGATTTTTTTTTTTACAACAGACATGCATTATCTTTGCAATAATTTTTTTGATGTTTCTTAAACTAAATGACTCACCCCCTTGGGAAGCGGTCCCTAGCCAGGTCTCCCTCCTACGGCCCCCTCCCTGGGAACAGTTCATGATATGCCAGGCAGAAGACCGGCAGAACTCAGGCATCCTCAAGGTCAGGGGCTTCCAACCCTCTCTCCTAAGCGCTCTCCTGCCCCACTCTCCACAGGTGCTGTAGCTGAATAAGCAAATGGCTAATGAGCAGGATTCTGGACCCAGGGCCAGTGTGCCAGACCCATTCCTTGGAACGTTCTGGACCGCTCACATCTCCAGAGTGCACACACACACCCCCGCCCCCCCTCTTTCTTCTGCCTGGCAAACTCCTCCTTTCCCTTCAGGACCCAGTTCAAACACCACCTCCTCTGGGAAGTCCTCCCAAACTCCCACCTGTTGCTGCTTCCTTGGCTCTTCCTGCTATAGCAGGTACTGGGTTGAAACCCTGTATCAGTGTCCCCGTTTGGAGCTCCTTGAGGCCAGAACCCGCCCCTGTGCATCTCTGAATCCCAAGGGTCCAGCACAACGTGGGGGTCTCAGGTCTTCAGCCAACGTCCATGAAACTGTCACAGGTGGCATAATAGCTTAAAGGGAGGGTAAGACCTCAGACCCTTCACAGGGTCCACGCTATGGCCAGCACATAGTAGGTGCACCTCCAGGGTCAGGACACTGCCCAACAGATAGTAGGTACTCCATAAGTATCATCCATGGAAGGAGCAAGTGTGTTTTGGTTAAGGATGATTAGCACATCCTGAAAGGGATGGGGAGTGAAAGTCACCCTGGAAAGCAGGCTTGAAATTCTCCTATTTCCAGAGCAAGGTGAAGTCCCCTTGTGGAAGAAGCTTCTCCCCCCTCTCATTCCCAGGGAGATCTGTATCCACCCATGTCCCTCTTGGGAGACAGGTTCCCAGGGGTCCTAAGCGCCTCTGCGCCTTCCTCCTGGTTCTGCCAGTAAGGCAACGTTCTGACTGCTCCTTCTCAAGGCCAAGTCTCAGGCTCGTGTCTGCAGCAAGCAGCTGAGGATGAGGGGCTATCAGCCCCTGGGACGAAGCAGGCTTCCGCAGATTCTTCAAACTCAGTGTGCCTCTACTGATGCGTGTGCTACACCCCCCCCCCCTTCCTTTGGGCTCTTTCTCCAGCCCCCCCCCCGTGATTCCCCCCACACCCCAACCTGCTCTTTCTACCACCCGTCTCCTCCTCCCTTCGTCCAACCAGCAACTAACGGGAAAGGAACCAAGAAAATCATTCACCCTTAGGTATCCAGTTCCGATAACGTTCTCAGAGTAACCTCGTCCTGGAGTAATTAACACATTAAAGGCAGGCCAGGGGGTCACGCCACTGTCTCCCAATGTGTCAAAAGTGCCACAAGTGGTCCCCCAGGTGCTTTTCCGGGGGGCGCAGGGAAATGAACACAGCATCAAGTAGCACCGAAGTTACTCCTTCAAGAATTCTCTTCGTGTCTTCTGGTCAGCTCAAGGACAGAGTATCAAAGTCGGTGCTAGTCTTCTCTTTAGAGCCAATCTCCCTCTCAGGCAAGAAGAGATCAGGTCTCAGGCTCTCTGAACCCATGCCAAGCTCATGTCTCCGGCCTGACCTTAATAAAAATGATTTCACTTTCCTTATATGTATTTTATAGGAATCTGCTGAGGGCAGGTCCTATTGGTTTTCCACTAACGGCAGTGACACAATCGCCCTTCTTAAATAACTTTATGTTGAAAAAGTGAGTGAAAGACCAAAAGGTAAGCAAGTAACAATTCAAGTAAACAATAATTCAAGTAGTAACCGTGTCATAAGTCATGGACGTGGCAGAAACTGCCAGGTTAGGAAACATGCCACAATTTGGGGGATGGTGTCCCTGACCCTGGGATTGGAGGGCACGCTCCGGGCCTCCCCGCTCTGTCCCCCCTAGCCCTCAGCCACATTCAGACCCACCTGGTACCTCCCGGTCGCCGAGCGCACATCTTGGCCTGCACAGAAGAGGCTCTGTGCTTGAACAATGAAGATAGAACCACCCACAGTGGATATTCCCTCTTAACCCATTTCACAGAGGAGGTAAACTGGGATTGGAACCAAGAGACCCAAAGCCACCTCACTCGTGGAGGGCACCGATGAGCCTCTGCCCCCAACATCCAAGAGTGTAATGGCTCCTCTTTGGGACATAGTCTTTTTTTTTTTTTAATGTTTACTTACTTTTGAGAGAGAGAACAGAGCACAAGTGGGGAGGCCTAGAGAGAGAGGGAGACACAGAATCCCAAGCAGGCTCCAGGCTCTGAGCTGTCAGCACAGAGCCCGAAATGGGGTTCAAACCCACAAACTGAGATCATGACCTGAGTTGAAGTCAGACGCTTAACTGATTGAGCCACCCGGGCGCCCCTGGGACACGGTCTTGAAACCCTATCCTGCCCCTGATCCCCTGAGTTTCTCCCCCAGGGAGCTGACCTGGACCACAGTGTCCCAGCCTGGTGTTTAGAGCACCAGGAGTCTCTCTTCTCCGAGAGAGAGCTATCAGGCAAAGCGGCACCCAAGCAGCCTGAATTCCTCCCTCCCCATAGAACAGAACTCCCTCAGAGCAAACAGGCCAAAAGTCAATCCACCATATGATCAATTCTCCAAGGAAGCCATTGACCAAATTATCAAGAAATCTGATGTCTTAGAGCAGAGGCTGACCAACGACAACTCACGAATCAAATCCGACCCATGGCCGATTTTCCTACAGCCCACGAGCTAAGAATGGTTTTAACATTTTTTTAATGTTTGTTTATTTACTTGGGGTGGGGGTGGGGGTGGGGCAGGGGCAGAGAGAGAAGGAGAGAGAGAATCCCAAGCAGGCCGTCAGTGGCAGAGCCCCCCGTGGGGCTCGATCCCGCGAACCACGAGATAATGACCTGAGCAGAAATCAAGAGTCAGATGCTTAACCGACTGAGCCACCCAGGCGCCCCCGTTTTAACATTTTTTCATATTGACTGGGGAGGGGGGTGGGAATCAAAAGGAGAATATTTCATGACAACACACACAAATTAAGTGAAATTCTATTGCCATGTCCGTAAAGAAAGTTTCAACGGGACAAAACCACGCCTATTCGCTACACGCTGTCCAGGATGCTTTACCCCGAAGAGAGCAGACCTGAGCTGTTACAGACCCACCACTCTCTTCACCGCTCGGGGCCACTCAGGGCACAACAAATCACAGCCACACAGCTGTTAAGGTGAAGCGTGCGTATCGCCACGGTGCGTCCTGTTTTTTTTAACCAGTGCATACCGATCCTCGATACTTGTGTCAAACAGGGAGGCACAGAGACTTCAAATGTCGCAATTTTTTTTTTAATTGTGGTAGAATCCACCCAATGTGAAATTTACCATCTTAACCATTTTTTTCTTTTCTTTTTCCTTTCTATAATTTATTTATTTTTTATCTTTTACATCCAAGTTAGTTAGCCCACGGTGCAACAGTGATTTCAGGAGTAGCTTCCTTAGTGCCCCGTCCCCATTTAGCCCACTCCCCCCTACCCCCTCCAGTAACCCTGTTCGTTCCCCATATTTGAGTCTCTTCTGTTTTGTCCCCCTCCCTGTTTTTATATATTTTTGCTTCCCTTCCCTTATGTTCATCTGTTCTGTGTCGTAAAGTCCTCATATGAGTGAATCATATGATGTTTTCTTTCTGACTAATTTCACTTAGCATAATAGCCTCCAGTTCCATCCACGTAGTTGCAAATGGCAAGACGTCATTCTTTTTGATGGCCGAGTAATACTCCATTGTGTATCTATACCACATCTTCTTTATCCATTCCTCCATCGATGGACATTTGGGCTCCTTCCATACTTTGGCTATTACCGATAGCACTTCTAGAAACATGGGGGTGCATGTGTCCCTTCGAAACAGCCCACCTGCATCCCTTGGATAAATGCCCAAGAGTGCAATCTGCTGGGTTGTAGGGTATTAACCATTTTCAAAGTGTAGGCTTCAGTGGCACTATTCACACTGTCGTGCAACCAGCACCTCCCCCCATCTCCAGAACTTTCCATCCTGCAAAACTGAAACTCTGCACCCATTAAACGCTAACCCCCGCACCCCGTTGCCTCCTCCCCTCCCCCGGCCCCCGGCCGTCACCACTCTACTTCTGACTCTATGGATCGGACTACTCGAGGGACCTTGTACAACTGGAATCATATGGTATTTGTCCTTCTGTGACTGGCTTATGTCACCTAGACTAATGTCCTCCAGGTCCATCCATGCTGTAGCAGATGTCGGAATTTCCTTCCTTTTTAAAAGGCTGAATAATGTTCCGTCATATGCATTTACTACAGTATGTTCTGATGGTCAAATATCACACTTTTAAGGCACAGGGGAGTGTGTATCATTTTGTTATCGAATTCGATGACAAAGCGTTATACTTAGTACACGACGACACTATACCTGTGCCTGTGCTAAAAGAAACAATACATATCTTGGTCTGAAAAGCCTAAAATATTTACTAGCTGGCGGTCTATGGAAAAGGTTGGCCCACCCCCATTTTGGGCTTATCCTGGTTTCACAGCAGCCATGGGGCTGGACTGCAAATCTGACTTCACTGCACGCCGATGTCGGTATGGTTCCCATCTCAACACAAGCTCAAATGCTCAACCTTCCTCTGTAACTTTGTGTGGACTTCCCCGCCCTTTCCCCCTAATTGTGCCAACGCACACCATCCCTAACCCCTGCACCTGGCCCAGAACCACCCCAGCTCTTGTCCTTTCTCGCCCAAACATTCAGTCATTCTGTAAACATTTCCTGATTCCGCTTCTGTACCCAGCCCTTAGGGGGTCGGTGCGTATATAGCCGACTTGTGCCTGTCTCCCCCGCCCACATGCTCAGCGTCTTCCTGAGGTTAATCATAGAATCTGCAAATCACGGGATCTAAGATGCAAAGGGATCCCCAGCAGGTGCGAATTATAGAATCTCTGAGTTACTAAGCTCTTGCTTTAGTAGAAGCTTGGATGGAAGAAACGCGTGACCTTAGACCATTAAAACGTCAGGATCAGGGACTCGTAGGACACTACTTGTTCAAAATAACAAACGCGAAAATGTTAAAATGGTGCGCTCGTTTAACCTAGGTGCATGACAGCCACAGAGTTTTGGGACAGTGGAAGAATAACACAGTGTTCTAGGTGGAAGGGACCTTCCAGATGGTCCTAGATGGTTCTAGATGGTCAGGACCCACTTCTTCCCTGGGACAGGACTCCCTTCCTGACCCCAGCAGCCTTCCTCCCTCTGCCTGATCTCAGTCCCAGGGTCTCACTGGTCATGCTGTGAGCCCCCGCAACCCACCCTGCTTACCACCCACCCCTCCACGCCCTCTCCAAAGACACCCAGAGAGGTTCGTGTCTTCAAGCCTGGCTCGCACGGTGTCCTCTGCCCGGCTCATCCTCCTCCTCTCTCCTCACCTCCCTATCCCTGCCTGTTGACAGGCCAGCCACTTGTCAAGGGCCCCCCCAAATGTCCCCTCCATCAGGATACGCCCCTTCGTTCCCCTGCGCACAGGTCACAGCCCCTCCAACCTCAGGTTTACCTCAAGCCTGAAAGTCACTGTCATTCTGAGAGCCTCAGTCTCAACAACTGGAAAATGGAAAGATAAAAGTACCCGCTCCCGGCAGGGTTGCAATGGGAACAAAATTGGAGAAAGCAGAAACGTTAGCATAACATTAGCTGGGACACTCTGGCTCCAGAGCCCCCGCGAGCCCTGCAGCTCGCAGGCCACAGCCTCCGGAGGCAAATGCAGAACCAGTTGAACGCGGTGTTGAACCTGAGCCCAGGAAGAAGGGAGTGTGCACCTGGCAGGGAGGTGCCCATCCAGGAAGACTCCCTGAAAGGAGATGGATTGCCCTTGCCAGAAAGCATTTAGGGGATGATTGATGAGGGTCAAGCATGGTGAGGCCAGCACATGATTTCACCCAGCACTGGAGTGAATGACAGGTCAGAGGGAGGGGCTGGAGTAGGCATGGAGGGGGGCCAATCGCCTAGCCTGATGAGGGGTGAAGATTTTAGCTGAGAAGTCACCCCAGGAACAAGGAAAGAAAGAGTGCATTTATTGAGCACTTACTGTGTGCCCGGTGTCATGCTAAGTACTTGACCTGGGCTGGTTTGGTCCTCACCAAGGCACCCAGCATTGACATTTAATAGAAGAACCAGACAGACCTGCATTTAAATCCCAGCTACTCCGCGGTGATGTGATCTTGGGCGGGTCCTGTCCTCTCTCTGAGCCTCAGTTTCCTCATCTGCAACACAGGGATGATAATATCAGACTATCCTAAGTAAGTCTGTCAACATTTGACTCTTTCTGATCTGTAAAATTGCCAATTTCAGATGGTTTGACCTAACATCTAATCTGGAAGGTTACCGAGAGGATCAAATAAATTAACCCGTCTAATTTTCCTCGGCCCGGTGACTGGCACACAGTAAGCGCTGGCCCATTAACTGTCCTCCTTGTCCTTGCTTGTGTAACAGATGAAAATATTGAAGCTCAGAGAGGTTAAGTAACTTGTCCAAGGTCATCCAGCTGGCAGGCAGCAGACGGAAGATTCACACCCAGAGGCAAACACAGCGCCCTGGGCTCTTCCCCTCTGGAGCACAGGGCCCTCTCTGGCAGGTAGACAGGGAGCAAGGCCTGAATGTGTGCAGGTCAGGCCTTCTTTCCACAGCTGCAGGCCAGATCCCGAGTGCTGGGGCCCGAGTTACCCCAGTTCCCTTAACCGTCTACTGGATCCTCCACCCCCTGCCCGCTCCCTCCCTGCGGGAGGTGGGGGGTGGGGGGTGGAGAATCATGTGCCATCAGCTTGACGGTGCCCTGGGACAGCAGGGGATAGGGTCTGGGATCAAGAGATCCCAGCAGGCAGCGCAAGGATGTAGGGTGCTTTAGGGTCACAGCCAAAGCCTGTTACAAGCTTTTACACAGACTCACCTTCCTTTCCTCGCACAAAGAACGTGACTGCTAGGCGAGGGGGAGACGCGGAGAGGGAGGGAGGGCGTGTGCAGGTGGCGAGGCGGGTTACACCTGTGTGAGGACGAGCGCATGCGCGAGCCTCTGTGCCTGGGAAGGGTGGTGGAGGGGCGTGTTTCACGTGTGGATCTACGGTAGTCGCAGAGGTATGGAGAGCGCAGAGGCCACAACAGGCCTATTAGTAGGGCGTCTGGAGCCCGGCTTCCGCAGAAGGCCCGAGTCTGAACCCTGCCCCTGCCCCTTGCTAGCCATATGACCTTGGGCAAGTTACTGCCAATAAAACCAACAAACGCAGACTTAGCGGGAAGCGGCTCTGTTCATACAGATCATTTCTGGGGAGGAAGGGACGATTTCAGGTGGGGGTGGGGAGGCTCTGGCAGTAGGGAGAGCTCTGACCCGACATTGTTGTAAGCATGTCAAGAGGCAGGCAAAGAAGGCGTTCTTTCATAGAAGTACGAAGGCGAGATGAACCAGGTATGGGGAAGTGGGAGGAAAGGTGGGTGATGGGGAAGGTAGACCAGTTGCGCCCCAAGGCTAGACTGTTTCCAGGGGCAGGGGCTGTAGCTTGCCCGTGCTGACCGTGGCCGGAGTGTAGGGAGAAGGAAAGTAGAACTGGTTAATAAGCACCTTGTCTGATCTATCAGCGCAGACAAGCAGTCCCGCTCATCATTTGTCCCGTAAGAATGGGAGTTTGGCTCAACACCCAAAAACCAAATAACCCAGTTAAGAAATGGGCAGAAAACATGAACAGACACTTTTCCGAAGAAGACATCCAGAGGGCCAACCAGCACATGAAAAGATGCTCAACATCGCTCATCATCAGGGAAATACAAATCAAAACCCCGATGAGATACCACCTCCCACCTGCCAGAATGGCTAAAATTAACAACCCAGGAAACAACAGGTGTTGGTGAGGCTGTGGAGAAAGGAGAACACTTTTTCCCTGTTGGTGGGAACGCAAACTGGTGCAGCCGCTTTGGAGAACGGTATGGAAGTTCATCAAAAAACTAAAAACAGAACTACCCTATGGCCCAGAAATTGCACTATTAGGCATGTTACCCAGAGGATACAAAAACACAGATGTGAAGCAGCACATGCACCCCAATGTTTAATAGGGGCGCTCCTCACAATAGCCAAATTACGGGAAGAGCCCAAATGTCCATCAACTGACACATGGATAAGAAGATGTGGCGTATACACCACGGAATACTACCTGGCGATCAAAAAGAATGAAATCCTGCCATGTGCCACGACGTGGATGGAGCCAGAGTGTATTCTGCTAAGCGAAATAAGTCAGAGAAAGGCAAAATAACCATATGATTTCACTCATGTGTGGAATCGAAGAAAACAAAACAGATGAACATATGGAGGGGGGAAGAGGAGAGAGGGAAACAAACCACAAGAGACTCTAAGGGTAGAGAACAAACTGCAGGTTGATGGAGGGAGGTTGGGGGGGAGGGGCTAGATGGGCGATGGGTACTAAGGCGGGCACCGTTGTGGTGAGCACTGGGTGTCGTATGTAAGTGACGAATCACTGAATTCTCCTAGAACCAATGTTGCGCTGTATGTTAACTAACTAAAATCTAAATTAAAAAAAAAAAAAAATGAGAGTTGGAAGATGTGTTCTGGCCTTACCCTAGGGAAGCCAGGGGGACATCCGTGAGTCTTAGCTGAGTCATGTGGGTAAGGGGAAGTTCTCTGTAGTAAGCCATTTTCTGGAGCACAAGGGTGGCGGGTTTCTTAACGTTTCACTGCTGTCAGGCCCACAGGGCTCAGAAGGATTCACCAGTGTTCATCGCTGAATCCTTGTGCCTCAGTTGCCTTTTCAGTAGAGTGAGATGATGGGAATCACCCACGCGGTAAGCTCGTGGAGAGCACTCAGTGGGTTCATACCTATAAAGAGCTTAGAGAGGGGCTCCGTGCTTATTCTGTTGGTCTGTGGGGACAAGGTCTCCGCCCTCCCCTTCAGGAAATGGTTACTAAGCCTTCTACTCCCCATGCCAGGCGCCGGGCACAGAGACGAAGGAGAGGGCCCTGAAGGCCAGGAGCTCGGCTGCCAGGGACGGGGGCAGACTTCCCAGTCCCTCGCAGCCATGCCCTCCGACAGGGGGCTGGAGCCCAGGGAGGCTTCTGGGAAGCTGACACTTACAGGGCCCATGGGATTGAAGCAGGATAAGCTTATGCGTGCGTTTGAGCGCCTATGTGCGGGTCTGGGCCGGAATGTGAGGTCAGCACCTCTGTGCACACGGAATCTGGCTCATGGGGGCAGAGGTGAAGCTTCGGACCCCTCGCTGGGCCAGAGTGAGGGTGGCACCGTGCAGCCCAGCCCCACGTGGGGGCCCAGGGCCCCTCCTTGGAGCCCTCAAGGACTCGTGAGGGCAGGAGGTCACCACCAGGCCCAGGAGGGCACATTCCTGCAGGACACATGTGGGACTCCTGTTTTCTTCTCAGGCACACGTAGTGGGCAGTGGGAAGGTAACAAGTGGGACTGGTGAGTGGCTCACCCCTCCGCGGGGCTCAGGATGCACGCGGCTTTGCTGTGGGTGGCCATCTCCTGGCCTCAGGTCAATGGAGCAGGTGCGACGCCAGGGCTCAGAGGCGCCTCCGAGGCTCAGGCCCAGGCTCCCCCGCTGGTCCCAACCATGAGGAAACAGCAGGAAACACTGACAGACCGAGCTTCAAATTCCATCACAAGACGCAGAACCAACACACCCAAAAAATTTGTCTAGAATGAACCCAGCCAGGCCCAGGTGGCCCCAAGAAGAAAACCTTGGTGTTGAACTCAGCCTGGGGGCTCATTCTGATTTCTCAAGAGATCACCAAGGGTGACCTCCCAGAAAAAGGAATCCCAGGAACACAGCAGGAAGGAAACAGAGAGACTGGACCCTCATGGGCGTACAGGGTAGGTGGGGAGAGGCTGTAGAACAGACAATTATCAACGCAACCAGTGAGGTCGGCTTGCCAGATGACTACGGGTGCCCAGTTAAATTTCAATTTTAGGATAAACCACGGATAATTTTCTTGGCGCTGTGCAATATTTGGAACCTGGGATCATTTTTCATTGTTCATCTGAAATTCAAATTTCACTGGGTGTCTTGTGTTTTATTTGCTTGCATAAGATATTTTTCAGCTGGTGACAAATAATCTGGGGAAAATAAGCGAGAGTGATGGGTGTCATAGACCGTGGCGGGGGGGGGGGGGTGAGGGGTGCCTTCTTTAGCCAGAAGGTTCAGAGAAGCTAAGGAATGAAGAGAAAGCCCCATCTCAGGCTCCGCCCCCACACAGGTTCCTCCGCCCACAACCCCCCAGGCCCATCTCTCCAACTGCATTCAGGTTTCTTTCTTTCTCTTTTTAATGTGTATAAAAGAGAAAGAGAGAGAGAGAGTGGGAGGAGGGGAAGAGAGAGAGGGAGTCAGAGTATCCGAAGCGAGCTCCACGCTAAGAGCTAAGAGCCCGACGCAGGGCTCAACTCACCAACCTAACCGTGATATCATGCCCGGAGCCGAAGTTGGATGCTTAACCTGACGGAGCCACCCAGGCGCCCTGCATCCGGGTTTTTTAAGCTTCAATTCACTGTCACCGCGAACACCTTAGAATTACCCCCAGGAGCCAGACAAAAGCAGAAAGATTCAGTTGGGTGTTATTTAAATATCTGTAACAGGGTGGCCCCAACAGGAAGTGCTTGAACAGGATTCAGATAGAATCAAGCGGTTAATCCAGTTGAACCAAAACCCAGACGCAAACACTTAACCTCAAATTTGACTTGAGAAATAGGGAATATACAGGTTGAAACCCACAGGAACCAGGCTATGGAACCACTCCCTTTTCAGGTGATGGGAAATCCTGTTTAAGCGACAATGCATAGGACTCCTGTCCCATCAAGGTCATGGGCAAAAAGCTACATCTACCCCTGAGGTTTCTATGGATAGGAAGAATCTTAGACGAGATAACCCCAAAACGGTTTGGGGAAGTTAACCCCAGAATTTGCTTGGAGTAGCGAAATCATGGCTTTCGTGAGCCCACTCTTCTTAAGCGTGGTAAGAATCAAGTGAAGAAAATATTTAAGAGAACCAAACAGATGAGCAGGTGCATAGTGGTGTTAAGAAAGAATGGGCGCCTGTTTAGAATTTTAAGTATTTATAATATTTAAGAGAACATGCTTGATGGGTATAACAGATCAGCCTTAAGTTTCTAATTGAAAATGCACAAACGAATCATTGATTGATTTAGACTTCGGATTTTTAAATTGAAATCTAATCAAGTTTGTCAACAGTATTAGAGTAGTTCTGAGAATCTCAATTCACCATATTTATTAACATAAATTACCAGATTTCTAAGAAACCGTGTAAGTGCCTGCGAACGTTTTGTTTGTCATTAAGGCGAGTGAATGAAGTATTTTAAACAGAAAATTGAATACGTTCAATTTAGATCTTCCATTTAAAATGTTTACGCGGTGTTTACTTTAACCAAGACTGCAAACAAACATTCATTTTTAAGTGATCATTTCAAAAATTATTTTAAAAGTTGCTCGACTCATGAAAGATTTTTATTCTGAACTCAAAACGCTGAAGTGGGATTGTTGAATTTATAACTATAATCAATCGCATGTTAATTTTGGAAAACCAAAGGAGGCTGAACAATCTTCTCCAGGCAGAAAAGCCACTGAAGGGCACCAAAAACTCGTCTTGGCATTCAGGTAGCAATAGCTGTGGAAATGACATCAGGTCACCCGGCTCCCCGCTTTCCCAGGGACCTGAGGGTCAAGGTCCCGGTCTCTGGACTGCTCCTATCACCTGGCTTCAGCCCTCACGGCTAGTGGCTGTTTCCAGAACTTTCTCACCAGTAACAACAGCGGCTACCGTTTTCCTGAGCACCTACTATGCGCCAGGGCTTTAATGTGCTTTATCTCATTTCATCCTTATAACAATCACGTGCAGAGGATACACCTACATTATCGCAAGGTAAAGGACACACAGAGAGATAAGGGTGACTCTCGGATTTAAATCCAGGCCCGCCCAACTCCAGGCTGCTGGCTGTGTCTTGCTAGGTCTCAAGTCCTCCCTAAGAATGGAATCCAGCTAATTCACTCACTCAGAGCCCGGAGGAGGGGGCCCGTCTATCTTCCCTCTAGGAGCGCTAAGAAGCCGAGGGTTTCTGTGCCAGTGCGCCCCCTGCTGGACGGTGGGCATTGGCAGAGCTGAGCTTGCCTACACGGAGAGGAGCTCACCTAAGATTTCTGCCCTGCCCCACCCCCACTCCACCCCAGAGGGACAGAAAGGACTCCAGGCTCCAAGATTTCTAGGACCTGCCCCCAGAAGGTTCTTCAACCTCCACGTTGCCTCTAAGTTCAGTCCCACTGTCCCATCTGAGACCTCATCGCCTGCCACCTCTAGCAGGCCTCCCACCTGCTCTCAGGAGTCCTCCTGCCCACCCTCAGGGACAGCCAGAGAGATCCTACCTCCCATGGCTCCCCACTGCCCAAAGAACCATCCCGAAGGTTCTCTGGCTTGGCATTCCAAGGCCCCAGACCTGTATTCTTGGCCCTGCCCCTCAAACATCTCCGCACCATTTACCCCCACTCCCAGAGCTTCCACATTCGTTTGTTTGTTTTTTTTTTTTTAAGTTTTTATTTGAGAGAGAGAGAGCATCAGCATGGGAAGGGCAGAGAGAGAGGGAGAGAGAGAGAATCCCAAGCAGGCTCCACGCTCAGTGCAGAGCCCGATCTGGGGCAAACTCCCACGAACCGTGAGATCATGAACCTGAGCCGAAACCAAGAGTCGGGGGGGCTAACCGACTGAGCCGGCCAGGCGTCCCCACATTCGCCGTTCTTGGCTGTGCTCTGCCTCCTGCCAGGAATGCACCTCTTCCGTAAAGCCTTCCCTTCTTTCCTCAGCTTGAATTAACTTTTCCCTGCTCTGTGAAGCAGGGGCTGTGCGTACCAGCCAGACTTCCAACAGCGCCTGTATCTCTTTGCCTGGCAGAAGGCTTTCTCTGCCGCAGGCCCCAGACCGGGAGTACTGAGGAATTACCCCCCCCACCACCACCACCTAGGCACAGCCCTTCACGCGTGATTCAGCCGGAGGCTGAACACCCCAGCTCCCTCACCCCTCTCTAGGATAACTCTTTTTTTTTTTAAGTTTATTTATTATTCTAAGAGAGAGAGAGAGAGACTGAGAGTGAGCAGGGGAGGGGCAGAGAGAGAGAATCCCAAGCAGGCTCTGCACTGTCAGCACAGAGCCCGATGCGGGGCTCAACTCACAAAACCGTGGGGACACGACCTGAGCTGAAATCAAGAGTCAGACACTTAACCGACTGAGCCACCCAGATGCCCCCCCTGGGATAACTCTTGAGTTCATGTTCCACACCGCCTCCGAGAGACCCCAGTGGAATCAAGCCGCGGTTGCCTACAGTGGTAAATTCGGCAATACTCTCTTTCTTGACTCCCTAACCTTTACTGCCTCAACTCCTCCCTCTCCTCCTGCCTCTCAAATAAACAACTTGCACTGAATTTCCGTGGCAGGATCTGCTTCGAGCGAACCCCCCACCCCCAGGCCCCTGCATTCCCCCCAATGGGATTTAGCTGATGCCTTTGCTGTAGCACTGGTCAGCAGAGGCCTTGGGCGATGACCGCGAAAAACACAAGCAAGATGACTCGAGCAAACGCCTGGCCCTTGCTGTGTATTATCTCATTTAAACCTCATGAAAACCTGGGAAGTGGGTGCCATAGTTCCCCTCATTTCACAGATGAGAAAACCAAGACTCATGTAAAACGATTTGTCCAAGGTCTCATACGCCAGCAGGTGGCAGGGCTGGGATTTAAATCCAGGTGGACTGATGGTGCCTGTAACCACGTGTGGGATATAGCAGGAGTCACGACAACGCCTGCCTCCAGGTGGTTGTGAATGCCCGAGGCGAGTTCTTTTTTTTTTTTAATTTTTTTTAAATGTTTATTATTTTTGAGACAGAGAGAGACAGAGCATGAACGGGGGAGGGTCAGAGAGAGGGAGACACAGAATCCGAAGTACGTTCCAGGGTCTGAGTCGTCAGCACGAAGCCCGACGCGGGGCTCGAACTCACAGACCGCGAGATCGTGACCTGAGCCGAAGTCGGACGCTCAACCGACCGAGCCACCCAGGTGCCCCGTGAGTTCTTATAAAAGGGGTTGTGTGTGTGTGCATGCGTGTGCCACCCCTGCTAGGTTGCTCCTAAAGATAGACTGTGTCTTACGGACCTACGCCCCTCCTCCTGCCCAGCCCAGTGATGATGCGTGCTCGGTGATTACTTATTAAGTGCTTATTAGAATAGATCAACACCCAGGCTCACGGGACCAAGGCATTAAGACAACAGGACAGGCGTAAAGGATGAGGCTCAGAGGACCTGGCTCCTGCTACCAGTACCAACAGGCTGTGTGACCTGGGCAGGTCTCTGTCCCTCTCTGGGCCTCATTTCCTCCTTCTCCGGGCTCCTCTGTCCAAGGAGAGGGTCCCACTCCAAAGGACCCACCACTGACCTCACACAAATGGAGTGCCTACTGACTCCAACCACCCAACAGGGAGAGGGTCCCAAAAGCTAAGGGAAGGCGCTAAGACAGAGAGAGGTGGCTTCCTGGATCTGGCAGTGACCCACCGTCCCTCCGGGGAGAAAACCTCCCTCCCCCCGGCTTCTACGATGGGGATTTGGCGCCACCTCGTGGTCATCGCTTCTTCCTCGTCCGAACGGTTTCCTTTCCGTGTATCTTCTTGCCCGACGCCCTCTGGGAACTCCCGGACATCCCACCCCGTTCACCAAATATTCCGTATGTGCCGGCACGAAGGCTCAACACAGAAGAGACAATCATGCGCAAGAGGGCCACGGCCCCTGCGTGACAGGAGAATCTAGGCCAGCACCTCCAGGAGAAACACCCAAGCCACAAATGCACATCCCTTGTGTTCATTTAAAACTTTCCAGTCGTGGGCGCCTGGGTGGCTCAGTCGGTTGAGCGTCCAACTTCGGCTCAGGTCACGATCTCGCGGTCCGTGGGTTCCAGCCCGCGTCGGGCTCTGGGCTGACGGCTCAGAGCCTGGAGCCTGCTTCTGATTCTGTGTCCTCCCTCTCTCTCTGCCCCTCCCCGTTCATGCTCTGTCTCTCTCTGTCCCAAAAATAAATAAAACGTTGAAAAAAAATAAATAAAAATAAACCTTTCCAGTCGCTACGGTTTCTAAAATCAAAATAAATGGGTGAAGATAATTTTAATAATACGTTTATTTCATCCAATAGGTACAAATATCATCGCTTCCACGTGGAGTCGATGTTTTCAGATTACTTTTGCCTGCACCACTAAGTCCTCCGAACATCTGTGTCTTTTCTTTGACCCTTACCGCACATCTCAATTCAGAGGAGCCACATTTCAAACGCTCAGTAGCTCTGTGGGCCAGTGGCCGCCTGCCACGTTGAACAGCTCGGCAAAGAGACCGGGGCGGCTTACTCTGGAGCCTTGGCAGCTTTTCAGAGATTTGGCCCGTTACACACATCTTCTCGAGGATTTACCTTCGCACCTCTGTTTTAGGGGTGTCGAGGGTTTATCCAAGTTTCATCCTCCCATTGAGCTGGCTTGAATCTTAACGATTAGGGACGGGATGCTGTGCAAGTCATTTTACCTTTGCAAGGTAAAACGAAGGCAATAAAGAAACTTACCTCTGAGGTTGTAGGGGGATCGCTGGCAGGCAGTCGAGCTCCAGAGATGGTGTGACCTCATGAATCCAAGGCTTAGCCCCTTTGTGGCGCCGTGATGGTTAATTTTATGGGTCAGGGTGGCTGGGCTGTGGCACCAGTGTTTAGGCAAACACCAGAATAGATGTCGCTGTCAAGGTATATATTTTTTTAGATGTGATTAACATTTAAATCAGTAGACTGAGGGGGGCTCAGTCGGTTGAGCGTTCCGACTCTTGATTTTGGCTCAGGTCATGATCTTGCAGTTCCTGGGCTCTGTGCATAGAGCCAACTTGGGATTCTCTCTCTCTCTCTCTCATCTCTCTCTCTCTCTCTCTGCCCCTCCCCTGCTCACATGCACTTTCTCTCTCTCAAATAAATAACCTTAATAATAATAACAACAATAATAATAAACCAGTAGACTCTGAGAAAAGCAGAGCACCTCCACCCTGTGGGTGGGCCTCATTCAATCAGTTGAACACCTTCAGAACAAAGACTGAGGTTTCTCCAGGCAGCAAATCTGCTTGAAGATTGCAACATAGAAACTCTGCCTGGTTTCCATCCTGCCGATTTCACACTCAAGACAGCAACAGAAATTCTTCCTGAATTTCAGCCAGCCTGCTGTCCTGCTCCACAAACTTCAGAATAGCCAGATCTCTCTCTCTCTCTCTCTCTGTACATACACACACACACACCCACACACACACATACACACACACACTTCCATAGGTGACAGTGGCCCTGGAAAGCGTTCAGTGTGAGTCTCGCTCTGAATACCTATGATATTAAAGGTAGAATTACTACATTGTTATTGTTCAAGCCACTGTATAAATGTAACAACGTATAAATTGTACATCTCAGCCCTTCCCTTCCCCTGAGTGAAACGGCTTGCAGGACCCACGGCTGAGGCAGAAGTGGAATTCATGTGCCATCCCAGAGCCCCTCCTTCACTGGCTGGCCAGAGACCCCCTTCCAGAAAGTGGGATCGCAGGGTGGGCTTGGCTGGGGGAAAAGGGATGTGAGGAAGCAAGGAAAGACCCAGAGTGTGGGGAGCTGCTCTTGGGGGCAGAGTTGGGGTGGAGGGCAATCCCTGGGCATAAAGGAGCTGCTTTGAGGATGGACGGCCCATCACCTCCCCGCTCTGGCCTCCTATCAAAATTCCTGCCAAATTTGGCTCCGCAGTGATTTTCCTAAAGCTTCCGTCATATCATCTATCAGTCCTTGTGAGGCTTTCCTGTGACCTTAAGGTAAAGCCAAAAGTCCTTCCTGTGATTTACAGGCACTGTGTGACCTAGTCCTGGCCAGGCCAGCCCCTGCCCTACCCAAACCTTGGCCAGATGGAACTCACTAGACCCTCACACGTGCACTTGCCTCTGTCTGAAACACTTTTCTCATCTCCAGACCATCCTCCAACTTTCACCTCATTCTACAAGGCGGTCCTGTTCCCCTCCTCTGGGTCCCCAAGGCCCTGGCTCAGTGGCCCCTCCAGAATTTCTGTATAGGGGCGCCTGGGTGGCTCAGTTGGTTAAGCATCTGACTCTTGATTCGGCTCGGGTCATGATCTCATGTTCGTGAGATCGAGCCCTGCATCAGGGTCTGTGCTGACGGCTCAGAGCCTGCTCGGGATTCTCTCTCTCTCTCCCTCTCGCTTTCTCTCAAAATTAATAAACTTTAAAAAGAAGAAGAAAATGTATTTTAAAGAAAAGAACTTCTGTGTAGAAGAGCTTTAGATTCAGATATCTGCTTGCGAGGCTTTAGGGGGGCCACCCCAAAATATGCCTCTTTGGCATATTGGTTACCTTAAACTGGTTATTTTTAAGAAACCACAGGCACAAAAGAGGCTCCCAAAAACCAGTAGAAGTTACCATTTCATAAGAGACATTTAATATGTATACGGGAAATCTTTATGTGTAAGGGTGTCTCCCTCACCGTGCCAGGAAAAGGGGGAGGACTCTAAATCTCTAGACACTCTATCCACGGAGAAGGCACGACTTAAATCTGCATAACAACCTGCCCCTTATTGGCTGTGCTTTTCCCCGGTCCACCTCCACAACTGACTCCCATTTTCTTTCTTTCATTTTTTTTAAGTCTTCTCTACCCTCAATGTTGGGCTTGAACGCATGATCCCAGGATCGAGTTGCATGCCCCACTGACTGAGCCAGCCAGGCGTCCCTCTTCCTTTGTCTTTAGCCGAAGATGGTATTTAAGGTGACGGCTTCAGCCATTTCAGGAGTTACTCCGTTTTCCTGAGTCTCCCCCATGTAAACAGAAGGTATACGTACTATTAGACTTTGTTTGATTTTCTCTCGTTAATCGGCCTCATGCAGTTGGATTCGTAGACCAGCTACAAGAACCTTGAAAGGTAGAGAAAAGTCTCTCCACCCCAGCAGTGATCAAGAACACTCCCCTGCTCCTGTCCTCTCCTTCCTAAGAATGGCCACAGCTGTCTGTTTTTACATCTCCAACCACCTGGTGCCTGGTACAGCCAGGCACACAGTGATGCTAAATATCATCCACTCCCCACCCTGCGTTCTTCCATTTGCTGGCTGGCTGGGTGACCTCGCTCCAATCCCTTCCCCTCTCCGGGCCTCCTTGGGGAATCAGAACCTTGCTTTAATCTGCAAACTCTGAAGTTCTGGACAATAGGAAGGGGGAGCGATGATCGCACCCCAGGAACGCATGCTCTTGACAAACCACAGAGATTTTTCAAGTGTGTTATAGAACAGCATGTACACTCAGAAGCCTGTTTTCACAAAAACTTAAAATCTATTCATATATTTTATTCAACTTTTTTTTTTTTTTTTTTTTTTTTTTTTTTGGGACAGAGAGAGACAGAGCATGAACGGGGGAGGGGCAGAGAGAGAGGGAGACACAGAATCGGAAACAGGCTCCAGGCTCCGAGCCGTCAGCCCAGAGCCCGACGCGGGGCTCGAACTCACGGACCGCGAGATGGTGACCTGGCTGAAGTCGGACGCTTTAACCGACTGCGCCACCCAGGCGCCCCTATTCATATATTTTAAATGACGAGCCCTGAGCCAGGAGCAGGAGCCCCGAGTGTGTGGGTCCACTGGATCTAGGTTGGAGTTAATATATAACTCCATCTATCGGACTTAGTCTGAGCTGGGCTCTGATACGCTAAACATTTTCCCGTGTGTATCACCTCACTATTCCTTACAACCTTGTGGGCAGGGGACCCCCAGTTTCCCCTATAAGGAACAAGAAGCTACGGTTCAGAGAGGTCTCCTAGCTAGCGAGGGGCAGAACTGGACTTGACCCCAGGTTTGCCAAGTCCGAAGGCCATGCGTGCTTTTCACCGCCAGACCAGTTGGTGCCTCTGTGCAAATTGGGAATAATAATAGCTCCCGCCTCACAGGGTTGTTGGAGGATTAAATGAGCTAAGAGGTGCAAAGCCCTCAGAGCGGCTCCTGGCAGAGCCTGAGGGCTCAGCCAGTGCGGTCACCCACAACAGCACCGGACCGCCTCTGGGCGGGCCCTGCAAGACCTTCCTCAAAAAAAGTTCACGGTGATGTCTCCGGGCCTGAGGTCATGGGTGATCATACTTGTTTTCTTTTTTTATGCTCATCAGGTATTGCTTATATATTTCTCTCTTTTTAAACTCTAGCGTGAATGATGCCCTCAGTGAGCTCAAAGCAGGCCCATGAGATGTCTGCGTCACCTCCCCAAGGCCTGGCACAGGGGGGCACAGAGACCCCCAGGAAAGGATCGTAGCACAGAGCAGCGCAGAGGAGCCCTTCCAGCCTAGACTCTCCAGCCAAATGCTTGGCAGGAGCCGGAGTCAGGGGTGTGGGGTGCGGGTCAGTGCCAGGAACTGGCCCACGCTAAGCCCGTCCTTTGTTGGCATTCCCCAAAAGGCACAATGAGATGCCTTGCGGCTCTTCCGGCCCCCAGGGGAGCGGTGGGAGCAGCAGGGATGCCTGAGACCTCCGGCCCTGAATCCACCAACAGCTGTGGCCACTTCAGCTATTTTAAACCCTTGGGCACCGGGCCCCCCCCCCCCCCCAATCTTAACACCAACCAGGCCCTGAGCCAAGGACAGGAACCCTGAGTGTGGGTCCACCGGGTCCCGGTTGGAATTTTTCAAGGAGAGGGAGTCTCATCTCTTGCTTTGCCTCGCGCCAGGGACCTCGTGCTAGTGTTTTCCATACATTGTCTCATGTGATGCCACCCTCCCGTGGATGCGAGAGAGCAGCCGTTCACAGATGATAAAACCGAGGGCTCCAAATGGCAGGGCGCATTGCCCCAGGCTCCACAAGGGGACTAGAACTTGGGTTTCCTCATCTACCAATTAAGAGCCGACGTTCCTTCTCTGCTCTTCCCCTGTCCCCCACCCCCCCCCCCCCCCCGGGCCACACAAGTCCTACCCTGGCTCCGCCACTCTTGGGAGCTAGGGGACTGAGGGCAAATTCTTTAACCTTTGTGCCGCTCGCTTTCTTCATCTGTAAAGTGGCAGGGTTAATTGGGACGGTACGATGATCTAATTCTAATACATGAAAAGTGCCGCTGGAGCTGTGCCTGGCACACTCCAGAAAGAACGCATTAAGGGCCCGCTGTTATTTTCTGTCTGCTGGCAATCACCACCTCTTGCCTGACGTTATCACTACGCGGCTGCTGTCGTGACCTGCCGGGGCCTAGGTGGGGGTGCAATGTCCCTCCACCCCCCCCCACACACACACTCTGGGCCCTAGTTCCCTGGTGGGTGAGATAAGGGTACCATGCAATACGATCCCCAGGAAGGCGGGGTCCCCAGCATATGCCCCGTATCTGCCACAGGGTAGGGGCTGCAAAAGTGACTCCAGTAGAGGGATGCCCAGACAAGGTCCCACCTGGGGGGACCCTCAAAGTCAGCGCCAAGGTGCACAAGGTAGCTCCCCTCGAGCTGTCTCCTGACTGGATGGTGCACTCCCTCAGCACTGCCAGGAGCCTATTAAAAGTTACCAGCGTCTCCCTGGGTCTGTGAGCCTTTGGGGCACATGCCCCCCTAGCCCAACTCAGGCCTTCCCCTTTCGCCGCCCACATTCCTCCCAGATCCTGCTCTGCCCACGAGCAGCTGGACTCTACTATCTCCTAGTTTGGGCCACCTCGAGAAAGTTGATGGGGTCAGGGGCTGGGTGTGCCTCAGCTCTGGGCACTTCTAAGCCTCAACCCTCTCACTCAAGTGCACCCCCTCCCAGGGCTCCCCTGCCCCAGCAGTCCTGCCCCCTCCTCAAACACACACCCCCTCCAGCCTGCCCCCTCTTTCTTGTAACCTCTGTTCACTCCCCCCGCCACCCCCTCCCCCAGCTCCTGTCCACTCTACCAAGGAACACTTACTCATAGCTGGCTGAATTATCTGAATAGGCATAGGCCCTGGCTCAGATTCGGAGCGGGGAGGGTCTGAGACCGGTGTGGGCTCCCACTGGATGTCGTCCCACACCTCAGCCTCCACAAGACACGAACTGACCCCTGCGGTGCCACCCTCCTCGGCCCCGCAGCCCAGACCAGCACGGGACCCCTCACTGCCCTTCCCCCCAGAACATCAACACCCCCAACCGCTGCTCACGTCGATCCCCTCCTCTCCGGCCCCCCCCCCCCCCCCCCCCCCCCCGCTCACACAGCCCCAGCTGGGGTCTTCATCACCACCACCCCCCCACCCCCGTTGCCCCAGGGCACCTCCATCTTCCACAGCCAGAATGGCCCTTTTCACTTCGCCAAGGCTCCCACCGCCCACCCATTCACCAATGCCTTGACTTGGCATCCTGACCCTGTAGGCTGCTGGGTTACCCTGCCACCCCCTCCCCATTTTCCCTGATTGTCCGGTGGGCGGAGGGATGTCAGCTTGTACCTGGCTTCCTGGCGACTCCCCCGCCTCCCTTCCCCCGAGTTTGCAAATGCCTCCTTTAAGAAGGCTCGGTCCGGCCCCCAGGCTGGGTTTGGGCGCCCACTCCCTCTGGGCTCCCGCCGCTTCCTGTCCTCTCCCCTCTGACCTCTGACAGCTGCACAGTTTGCACTATCTGCCCTGAAAAACTGGGGGCGCCCGGAGGGCAGACTGGCCCCGGCGTCCTGGCGCCGGTAGCTGGGAGCCCACTGCAAGTGTATCGAGCCAGCAAGCAAGCGTGGAAAGGAGGAAATTGGCAACCGCTGACCTCACCCGGATTACAGGCTCCGGGGGCGAGGGGGCGGGGCCGCGCGCGCGGGAAGGGTGGGGGCGTGGCCACGCTTGACGGACGGGCCCGCGGCCCACTGCGAGAGGAGGCCGGCCGGCCGCCCCGCCCACCGGCCGTAGATAAAGCCGCCCGGGGCCGCAGCGGCTCAGGCGGTTCGAGGGGACTCACCTGCTGCAGGTGCCCGGGGCGGACCTGACCTGGACGAGCGAGGACGGGCGCAGGGCCGGCCACTGGGGGGACGATGCAGCAGGAGCGGACCGTGCGGCTGCCAGTACGGGAGCCGCGTGGAGGCGGTGTACGTGCTGGGCACGCACCTCTGGACCGATGTCTACAGGTGAGCAGGGCCACCGCGACGGCCCGAGACCCCCCGCCTCTCGCCCCCCCAAATCCCCGAGACCCTCACACAGACCCAGCAACCTCACCACCCCTTTCCCAGGGCCCCTCCCCTGTCCTCCAATCTTCCCACGGTCTGACCCCGTCCAGCCC
Organism: Lynx canadensis; assembly: GCF_007474595.2. Classification (NCBI taxonomy): domain Eukaryota; kingdom Metazoa; phylum Chordata; class Mammalia; order Carnivora; family Felidae; genus Lynx; species Lynx canadensis. The sequence continues at coordinate 11,986,623 of NC_044310.1, read as the reverse complement.
CTTTCAGGACAACCCCAGAGACACCCCTAGTCCTCCCGCCATCCTCTCCCCTCAGCACCTCCCTTCTCCCCCAGGTCCTCCCCTTCCTCTCAGACCCTCCCGACTCCCCACTCACCTCGAATCAGCTGAGCTTTCTCCAGGATTTGCTGGGGGAGGGAGGGGGGGCTGGGGCCAGGCCAGAGGGGAGCTGCCCTGGGGCGGAATCTGGCCCTGGGGTTGCTCGGGCTCCAATTTCGCCCTGTGGGGGCTGCCCGTGGTTGCCTGTCCCAGGCACTGGCTGTGAGCCTCCTGTCCCCAAATGCCTTCCACCTGACTTCACCCTGGGGTTGAGAAGGACTTTATTCTGCAGGCTGGAGGGTGCAGAGGTGGGGGTCTTTGTCGAAGAGCGTCCCTGATTCTAGACCCTGTCCCCTCCCCGTCTTCACTGCCCACAAATGTTGGCAGGGTGCAGGATTTCTGAGACAGCAGGACATCGGGTGGGGGGGATTGAGGCCATGCCCCCCAAAGCCCCCAGCCCCCAGGAAGCAGGCAAGGCCAGTGGTCCATCTCCTGTAATTCTGTGGGGCATCCTTGCGAAGGTGTGGCTGGTGTGAGTGAAAAGGTGGACGGGGTCCAGGTAGGATCATTCTGCCATAGCAGCCCTCTATTCCACAGCATGTGAAATGTTCCTCGTTGCTAGAGTTTGGAGGGCCAGTGCCAACAGGAGAGAGCATGCCGGACTCTAAGGCGGGACCCCATGCTGATAACCTTAGGCAGGTCCCCTACCCTCCCTGTGCCTTGAGCTGAGCTGGAGGTGCCAGTGTGACGTGTTGCTCCCAAATTGCCCTGTCATCTGGACCACCCGCCTTCCCCAGACCCTTACCAATCCCATCCCTGTGTCTTCCCACACACCCTCCCAGCCCATCCTCTGTCGTCTCCGGTGGCCCAGCAGCCCTGCCCACCCACTCGCCTGCCACCTCTTGGGCAGGCACTGGCCACCCTGATACCGTTAAACCCCAGCCTCCTTCCATGAAGGCGAAGGTCATGGTCACCACGCAGATGAGGGACCCTCCCCAGGCATCTGCCCCTGGCCTCGGTTGTCCACATGGAAACTCCAGGGGTGGTTTCTGAGGGTCATAACGCAGCAGTGAAGTGTGGTCCAGGCCTCAGTGCTTGGGAGAGCTCCCCTCTCTTCCCCACCCCCAGTCCTAAACTGAGCACTGCCAGGGGGTGGGCAGGTAGCCAGGGCACTTAGGTCTCTAAGCCTCAGCTGTCCCCATACCCGCCTGTTTGTGCACTGGGGCCCTTTTGCCGCAGCCTGAAAGACTGGCATGGTGCCTCCGGAGGGGGGATGGGGAGAAAAGAGAGGGGCCATGCTCAGGCCTCCTGCCCTACCTTGTCCTGGCAGAGAGAGGCCCAGCCCCGGGGCGGGGTGGGGTGGGGCGGGCATTGAGTCGGGGAGGTGTGGACTCACCCTCCCTCTGCAGGGGGCAGAGCTGTGATGATCCGCTTTGTCCTTTCTCAAGAAAGCGGCCACTGCCACCACAACCCACACCCTGCAACTGCACTTCCCTTAAGACTCCCCCACCCCCGAGAGAAGAGGTGCAGTCTAGACCAGCACCGTCCAACAGAGACAGAATGCCAGCTACAACTGAGCCACAAGTGTAAATTTTTAATTTTCTTGTGGCCCCATTTTTAGGATTAAAAGAAAGAGGTGTGGGGCACCTGGGTGGCTCCGTGGGTTAAGCATCCGACTTCAGCTCAGGTCACGATCTTGTGGTTCCTGAGTTCAAGCCCCGCGTCGGGCCCTGTGCTGACAGCTCAGAGCCTGGAGCCGGCTTCAGATTCTGTGTCTCCCTCTCTCTCTCTGCCCCTCCCCCGCTCATTCCCTCCCTCTCTCTCTTTCTCTCTCTCAAAAATAAATAAAACACTAAATAAAGAGGTGAAACTAATTTTCATAAAATATATTTTTAAATGTTTATTTTGAGAGAGAGAGAGAGTGTGCGCATGCACGAGTTGGGGAGGGGCAAAGAGAGAGGGAGAGAGAGAATCCCAAGCAGGGCCGTCAGCACAGAGCCCTGCCGGGTTTGATCAGCAAACCCTGGGGCAGCAAATGACAGATTACTCCAGGCTTCTGAATCAGAGAAAGGAGAGAGCGAGGGGGCCAAGAACTCGAGTGGTGATGGCCCGGAGCAAAGCTCTTGCCTGGTTTTTATTGAGAATCTTATCAGTGCATCTCAAAGGCTGCAGGGGAAAGAAATATGTAGTTTCAAAAGCAGGATCAAAGCTTATTCCTAAGTTTTTGGCTGATGAGTACAATCAGGGTAGTGACGTGCAGGCAGGCGAGCGGAACGTGATGGGGGCAGTGTATACATCACAGGAAGGGGGTTGTTTTTCTACCTTAGAGTAAGCATTTACACAGTGGGAATGTTGATCCACGGGCAAGGTCTGGCTGTTTCCAGGCTTGACATTTCAAAGGACACCTGGTTTCCCTGGTCTGCTTTGCTGCTTTTCAACCGGCTGTTTCCCAGGCTGCAAACATTTCTTTCTTAAATCTTAGCCAGCCAGGCTCTATGAGTCTCTACAGAGCCCAACTCGGGGCTCTATTTCACAAATCTGTGAGATCGTGAACTGAGCTGAGACCAAGAGTTGGACACTCGACCAACTGAGCCACCCAGGCATCCCAATTTTCATAATATATTTTATTTAACCCAATATATCCTAAATACTAGCATTCCAGTATGTAATCAGTATGAAACTTGTTAGTGAGATAGTTTACATTGTCTTTTTCATACTAAGTCTTTGAAATCCAGTGTGTAAATTTTATACTTATGGCACATCTCAGTTCAGTTTTCACCGAGCATCCAGTGCCCAGAGCCCCAGGTAGGCGGTTGTCATTGTACTGAACAGCACAAGTCTGGAGCAGGGGTCCTGAACCTCAACGCCGTTGCACTTGGGGCCAGATAACTCTTTGCTGGGTGGGGAGGGGGCTGTTCCGTGCCTCGTAGAATATTTAGCTGCATCCCTGGCTTCTAACCCCAGTAGCAATGCCCCTGCAAAAGTGACAAGCAAAAATGTCTTCAGGTAACGCCAGGAGTCCCCTGGTGGGAGGACAGAGTCACCCCCAGGTTTGAGAACCACCGGTCTAGTGGAAGGAAGCCCTTTCTAGAACAAAGCAGCTGGAGCTGTTACTGCTGTTGTCACGCCTAATATCGGTAGCGTTACGAGCTACTGTCAGTATTAATAATGGCAGAGATTTTAGGGAGCACTGAGAAACCGAATGCATTATCTTGTATCTTCCTCATCGCAGACCTTGGGGGTCATGCTGAGATCATCCCATTTTGTAGATGAAGAAAGTGAGGCCCAGAGAGGTGTCACATAGGACTCCGGGCCAGGTCTGTCTGACTTAACTTCCACTCTATCCTGTGTGACCTTCAAACTAGCAGGTTGAACTGGGCGACCCTCTCAGCCTGTGTCCCTTCTACCCTCCGCTGCCCCCAGACACTTCACTTGCCCCCTTTCACCCTGCACTTCCCAATGAGTCCTTCTGGACCCAGACACAGATACTGACGCCAGACCCCACATGAGCCCCCCTCCCCCACGCCCCCGCCAGGGTCTCTGTGGAGGCATCAAGGGACAAGGCCTGGTGGACCCTGGGACCAGTTAGTAAGGGAGTATTTTTGACTTCTCACTCCTGAGTGACAAAAGAGAATGAACAAGTCTCCACACCCACACCCCCTTTCCTAAGACGCACACGCGGCTCCCCTCCCAGACATACGGTGGGGACCTACCTGCCCCGTTATTCAGCAGACCCTATGGTTGACCCCCCCCCCCTCCCCAGCCACACTGACCCTTTGGGGGTGGACGCCCTGACCCAGGCACATTCTGGGTGCTGGTTCTAGCGAGCTGTGACTAAACACACAGAAAAGGGGAAGTGGGGATTTTTATCTAGAGATTTGCTTTGCCATAGTTATTGAAGGCGCTTTCTGTTTCCTTCTCTCACGCCCAAACATCTTATCTTAGGTCTGGCACAGGTACGCCTTGCCCGCACCATCTCCCCCGATGTTCCCTTTAGCTGGCAGCTGCTTCCTCACTGGGGCTGCCGGGGCCCCCGCCTGATCCTGGCTTGAAGCTAGTGAGGGCACAGAGCAGTGACATTCCCATGTTGGTTTCACCCTCCTCCCCACTCACCTTTGGTTTCCCAGCAGGGACACCCCCAGAGCTGGGAGGCGTTGGAGAAAGGGCAGCCGCGGGGTCAAGTAATGGGGTGATCACACTCTGCCTGACTCTCCCGCTGACCCACAGACCAAGTTGTGAAGGCAGATTCTCCTACCCCTCCCTTTGTTTACACAGTCCTGGGGGGTGAGAGGCGGCCCCCTCACTCTGCTGGAGAAAGTTCAGGATCCGTATCCTGAAGTCCACAGGAACTTCAGGGCACAGGTGATGTGAACAATTGTCTCTTGCCTCTGCAGGGTGGCCTCCTAAATTACACTTGACCTCAGGATGAGAAGGGAGGTGGGAATGATCCCCGCGCCGAGGATACCCCAGGGCATACCCCAGGGCAGAGGCTGACCAGCCATGTCTCTTGGCAGGATCTTGACCATCACTTTCGGGCAGAAGATAGGAAGGAGGGTACCAGGGCGGGAGAAGCAGGCACAGTAAAATGTTGGGAAAATAGGGAGGGGTACAGATTTGTACCCCACTTTGGGGAAGAGCCCAGAGCCTCAAAATTCACCACCTCACTCCCTCGACTCTTCTCAGACTCCCTCCCTCCCTGTTCCTCGGTTGGTATGAGTGTTTTAGAAAGTGTCCTTAGGACAAAGGCCAGGGAGGGTCTGCGATCCAGTTAGAAGCAATGGAGACTTGGTGTGCCATGATCTCCCCTTCCCTTAGAGTGCCAAGCCCTGCCTCACCGATCCCATCTCCTGCCAACGACCCTGCACACACTCCACTCTGGCCGCACTGGTTTTGTGGATCCTACTAGCTCTCGACCACACCAAGCTCATTCACACCACAGGGCCTTTGCACATGCTGTTCCCTCTGCCTGGAGGACCATCCCCCAGACCTCTGCAAGCCTGACATTTCATCCACCAAGGCTTAGCTCAGATATCACCTCCTCTGAGCAGCATTCTCCACACCGGCTGCCTTCCTCACTCCCATACACCTCCAGCCCTCGAGTCAATGAAGGGCTCCTTCATTGAGTAAATGAATGGATGGATGTGGCCAGTGATGCATGTAGACTGGCCTGTCACTGGGCTGAGCTCCCCACCCCCAGCCTCAAGGGATGAGCACCGTTGGACTGGCCAGTGGAAGGTCAAGGGCATGTAGCCGAGCTTGGCCAGAGCGGCGCTTGCTCCTAAGAGAATGATGGTAGGAGGAATCAGGCCAAGTCAGGAGGCCTCATAAATTAGAACAGCGCCCAGCGCTCTCAACCCTAAAGAGGAGGCCTTGCCAGGAGCGGTTCGGGGGCTCTGGTTTCAGGCTAGCTCCTGGGAGGGGTTGGGGGGAGGGGGGCCGCGTTCTAAGGAGGACCTTGTACCCTGTGTGTCCGGCCCAGCTTGCATAGCTGGGGTCCCCGAGAGCCTTCCCTCCTTGCCCTCAGGGCCCTGCATCAGGTTGGGAGCATGGTGACAGGGGCTCACCACCATTGACCTCTCCTCTCCCCCCTCCCCCGGCTGGACAGACACCTGTTAGATGGGGCGGGCGGGGGGGGGCAGTTTTCAGAGGCAGCCCTGCCTGTCCAGCCACGCCAGACTCCATGGCCAGGGGCTTTGACTATCTAGGCCACTCACCCAAGCCTTCGGTGTCCCTTCTCTGGGCCTCTGACCCCACCTACAAAATCAGCAGGGAGCTCTAGGGGTCCCTAAGGGCCTCTCATTTGCTCTTGTCCTAAGCCAGGCCTGACATTCTCCCCTCGCCTTCCACCAGAGGACCTTTAGGGAAGACTGTAACCTGTGGATCCTCCCCCAGGAAGGGAGCCACCAGACCCAGAGCTCAGAGAGCTTGAATTTACCCCCACGCTCTGCCAACACCGTCCCTGAGACTCGGAGCAAGTGCTCACCCTCTGCCAGTCTCAACATGCTCCCCTGTAAAATGGGACGATATTGAGACAGACCTCATGGGGTGTCGGGAGGATGGACCGAGATCCCGTGAGTCAAGGGCTTCCAACAGCGCCTGGCACGTAGTAAATACTCAGTAAGTCATTATCGTGAAGTACCGTTGGGCTTATTGTAATATTAGTAAAACGATAACGAGCTATGGCCTCAAAACATCCATGAGACTCATGGGAAAGAAATGTTGAGCATTTGTTTTAAGTGCCGTTTGAGGCACCAACAAAGTGGGGGGAGGGAGGAATCCTGGCGGATGGCATCAGGGAAGACTTGCTGGAGGAGGAGGCAGCCAAGCTGAAGGATGGACAGGGTGCACAGTGTCATGGGGTGCACAGGACATGCCATGCAGGAGCAAAGGTACCTGGCAAGACAGTAGGGACCCACAGGGGCAGAAAGGACATCGACTCCGTAGCCTAGAGCGTAAGGCTAGAGAGTCAGTGAGCTCAAGCCAGGGCTTTGACTGCCAGGCTCAGACGTTAGACTTTGTGACGTAGGCAGTGGGGAGCCACTGAAGGCGTCTGGGGAGGGAGTGGCCACAGAGGAGACTGTTTGTGCCCTAAGGAGAGGGGCGGCTGGAAGCACCAGTGCCTCCTGAGAGAGGCTGCTGAGGTCACCAGGCAGAGAGAGACCCATCCCCGTCCCCAGCCCCCATCACGCCAGCTAGAGGCTTTGCCTTCCTCCCGTCTGGAGGGTGCTCGCCTTGGCGTTGCCTGCCAAGCTGGCACCCACGAACCCCCTCACATCCTGCAGAGACCCGAGGGCAGGATGTCGCAGTCAGACCGCCAGGAGCTGGGCTCCCTGTGGGGGTGATCCCCGCCTGGTGTTAACGAGGCCCGGGACAGGTGGATAAGCCGAGAGTTCCAGATGCCAGCTAGGAGCGGGCACGCCGTGCCCTCACGCCTGGGGCCGAGTGGGCACCCCAGCCCCACGAGGCCAAGCTGGTGACCCTTCCCTCTGACTGAGCGAAGATCGGAGAAACCGACCGGTTCCTCGGACGCCCTAAAACCTTCGCGGGGCCGGGCACTTGTTAGGTCTCCGCAGTCCATTCCCTCGGGCCGGGCTCAGCCAACCTCCCTCTTGCACATCTGACACCGCATTCCAGTCTTGCTCAAAGCTCCTTTGTGTGACACCAGCCATGACTCTCCATTCCCACGGCCATCACCTTGTCCCACACCGCCATCCTGACTCACCCAGATAGCGGCAGTCACTTCACTGAACCATCCCCCCTTCCACTGTTGCTCTCCTGAAACGCATTCCCCACCCCGCACCCTGGGCCCTCTGTCTACAGCGCAAAAATGATCATGTCACCGAAGCCTAGAAGCCATCAGTGCCCTCGGGGGGGACGCAGGGGGAAGGCCAGCTCCTCGCCATGAGCTAGGTCCTCTCCTCCCGCCACCCCCCTCCCCTTTGCTCACAAACCGCGGCCACGCTGCTCTCCCTCGTTTCTCCAACGCGCTCGGCTAACGTCCGCTTCAACGGCCACCCAGGCTGCCCGTGCTGCTGGGAATCCTCTGCTCGTCCTCCTCCTCTCTGTGTCCAATTCGTTGCTTCTCAAACTGTGGGAGCTTATTAGAAAGGCAGTCTCCAGGCTACACGTTCGCCATATTAAGACCACGCGCGTGTCCCCAGACCCCTGTCCCTTCCCCTAGTCCTGGTTTTGCAAATGCTGGTGACATACCCCAGGGATGCCTCTTAGGCGGGAAGGGTCCGTGATCCTAGGTCTCCCGTTCACCTCGAGAAATGATAGCACCTTTGCTGTAATAACTTTTGAAGATAACCGTTGTTAGTTTGCCACTAAATGAATAACGAAACGAAGAAAAGACACGGGGCACCCGAGCGGCTCAGTCGGTTGAGCGTTGGACTTTGGCTCAGGTCATGGTCTCACAGTCTATGAGTTCAAGCCCCACATCCAGCTCTCTGAGGGCAGCTTAGAGCCTGGAGCCTGTTTCAGATTCTGTGTCTCTCTCTCTCTGCCCCTCCCCTGCTCACGTTCTCCCTCTCTCTCAAAAATGAATAAACATTAAACACATTTTTTTAAAAAGAAAAGAAAGACATGCAGTTTCATTCCACAACGTGTATGTGTAGCACATCATCATGTTGGACACTTTAAATATGCACAATTATATTTGTCAGTTGTTCCTCCATAAATTGGGGGGGGGGGAAGAAATGCAGTGTTTTTTTAAGTTTATTTATTTATTTTGAGAGCGCGCGAGAGAGCACAAGCAGGGCGGAGGGTGGGCAGAGAGAGAGAGAAGATTCCAAGCAGGCTGCATGCTGTCAGTGCAGAGCCCAACGTGGGGCTCGAGCTCATGAACCGTGAGATCGTGACCTGATCGTGGCCGCCACCAATTTCCCCACTCGGTCCCTCGATACTATCCTGGGCCCCTCCCTGCCTTCTCCAGGGACAATCAAGGTGCCCACAGCCCCTGGTTCTCGGGTTTCTGGGGGATGAGCTCTGAGAGGTTGGTTCTTTCTGGGGAGGGAGGCAGCCAACAGGATCTCCAGGGGACAATGGGTGCCTTTGTTGCTTCTGCCAGAGCCGCTCCAAGAATAGCTGTTTGCTCAGCTCAGAGCAGGGCTGGTGCTGGGGTAGGAGGGAATGGGGCCCTGGAGCTCCAATGCCAGCCAGGGCCAGGCGTTAACCCCCTGAGCCTCTGGGGCCTCCTCCAGTTTCTCACTGACCCCGAGGAACGAAGGTGGCAGGAAGCATCACTTAGAGCAGCAGTTGTCAAAGTCGGGTCCTAAAACTCATCCTGCCCTGTGAGTTTGTAAAGCATTGTTTTCTAAACTGTATGCAGAAACCCAACGTATAAAACCAGATGAAATCATAGTGGCTGTGCGTAAAGGGAAGTGGGGACCCAGACGAGAGATCCCCAGCTTTTCAGTGCCTCCCTCCTCACCCCTGGGTGCAGGGCCTGCGCTCCCCCGGTGCCAGCCGCCTCCCGCTGGTGTCATGCTCCCATTTTCCATTTGGTGAAACAGAGGAAAAGTGCGTTGCCCAAAGCCATCCGGCAAGTTGATGGTCAAAGCTGGGACTTGGGCTAGAGGAATATTTTCCTGACCTGAGACCACAATTGCCCAGGCTTGTGATTTTTCCCCCACACTGTATTCTACCTGTAGTACTGTTAACATTTTTCTTTACATCAACTCACATTTTATAACTTTATCTTATTTTACTTTTTTTAAGTTTATTTATTTTGAGAGAGAGAGAGAGAGAGAGAGAGAGCTTGAGCAGGGAAGGGGCAGAGAGAGAGGGGGGATGAACCTGATGCGGGGCTCGAACTCACAAATTATGAGATCATGACCTGAGCTGAGATCAAAAGTCGGATGTTCAACTGACTGAGCCACCCAGGCGCCCCTAACTTTAAGTGGCGATCTTGCAGGGCATCTGGCTGGCTCAGTGGGTAGGGCATGTGACTCTCCATCACGAGGTCTTGGAGCCTATTTTAATAAAAAATAAGTAAATAGGGGCTCCTGGGTGGCTCAGTCAGTTACGTGTCTGACTCTTGGTTTTGGCTCAGGTCATGATCTCACGGGAGTCCGAACCCCAAGTTGAGCTCTGTGCTGACAGCTCAGGGTCTGCTTGAGATTCTCTCTCTCCCTGCCCCTCCCCCACTTACGCTGTCTCTCTCTCTCTCTCTCTCTCTCTCTCTCAAAATAAATAAACTTAAAAAATTTTAATAAAAATAAATAAATGGAGAACTTATGTTATTACCATAAATGGCAATCCTTTATCAATTGCCATGAAAAGATAACGCTTTTTTTAAATTTTTTTTCTTAACATTTATTTATTATTGAGAGACAGAGAGAGACAGAGCATGAGCAAGGGAGGGGCAGAGAGGGGAGGAGACACAGAATCGGAAGCAGACCCCAGGTCCTGAGCTGTCAGCACAGAGCCCGACAGGGGGCTCGAACTCACAGACCGCGAGATCATGCCCTGAGCCGAAGTCGGACGCTCAACGGACTGAGCCACCCGGGCGCCCCGAAAAGATAACACTTTTAATAAATACATAAATCTTTTCAATTGTGCATCCATGTGCCACCTCACAGCGTCTTACACGTGTGCCCTTTGGGCGATGCCGCCTGGCACTTCTAGAAGGCTCACCTCTGTCCTGCTCAGCTCCACCCTCTTTGCTGGGGTGTGTGTGATGTGCCCAGCCCCACGCTGGTCTCTGCAGGAGGCGGGGCGGGGAGCCCCTGAAGCCCTCGGGGGCTTGCCATCCAGAGAACAGGTACCCCGTGGCAACACCCTGAGACAAAACTCAGTCCCTGCCCTGTGACGGATGACGGACAAAGCCCGTGGGACAGGAGGGGTGGGTGGGTGTCTTCTGGGTGGGCAGATGGACACGCAGAAGGTGCAAGGAACACGCCCAAGCCTCCCTCGGCAACTCAGTGGCAAAATCGGGCTCAAGCCCACGTGTTAAGCAAGTGGACCCCCAATCCGGGTTTTTGCTGTGACTCTGCTTCTCCCAACCATGAGTGTGGACGGAGGACAGCAGCCCACCGCCAACAAGCGTCCAGCCTCAGATCAGCTCAGTGACCCCGAGATGGGCTCAGGAGTTCAGAAGGGGGCAGTTGGACAAGAAACAGGGTGGCCCTGGAGCTTTTTCAGGCTCCTTTCCCAGCCCCGGGCATGGACGGCCAGACCCTGACCCACGCTCTCCTGCAGTGCCCCGGACCAGTGGTCTTGGCCAGCGGCCCCTGCAGTCCGTGGCCTGGCTCAGAGACACCCTGCCTGGCAGCCTCCACAGACTCACTCACAACCTTGGTCACCCCAGAGCTCTAACCACCAGACTGCACTGCCGGGCGTCTAAACCAGTGGCTCCCTAGACCCGTGTAGCTCTGAAGCAGCATCACCAACAGGTCCCCGAAACAGTAGACACGCAGGTGGCTCAGTCGTGAAGCATCTGACTTGGGCTCAGGTCGTGATCTCACGGTTCGTGAGTTCGAGCCCCGCTTCGGGTAAGCCCTGCTTCTCTCCCTCTCCCTCTCTCTCTGCACCTCCTGGGATTCTCTCTCTGCCCCTTGCTCACTCGTGCCCTCCCTCTCTCAGAAAGAAAGAAAAGAAAAGGAAGGAAATGGTAGAAATGCAAAGTCTCAGGCCCCACTCCAGAGCGTCTGAATCTGAAACTCTGAGGAGGGCCTGGCGATCGTCATTTAGACAAGTGTTCCAGGTGATGCTGCTGAGTTTTGAGAACCTCTGCCCTAAACCTCTCACCCAGCCTCTGGCCGCTGCTCACCTCTGCAGCTGCCCCGGCCGGACCTCCGCTCTGCCAGCCAGACGCTCCGGGGAGAGGATCCGCAAATCTCCAGCCTTAAAAGAAAAACCCTGAGGATTTAGACCGCACCCTCTGGTGATTCTGATGCCCAACTGTAGTGGAGAACAGCTCAGGAACCGGGAGTGCCGGGCCCTCGGGACGGCAGATGTGCCTTCAAAGCTGACACTTACCTCTATGTCTTAGTCCCAAAGCCCAGGGGAATCCCACCTAAATCCCCCTGAGCCCTCTTCAGACTGGGCGCTGGCTTTAGCAAAACTGTCCTCCCCGGACACCTTCCTCCCCCAGTCTCCCTGTCCTTCCTGTGGCCTCCCCTTAAACCAGTGTCTCAGGCAGTAACAAAATACCGCGGGTTGGCGGGCTTGAAAAGAGCCAATTCTCTCTCCCAGCCCTGGAGGCCGGAAGTCTGAGATCAGGGGCCAGCGTGGTCGGGTTGGGGTGGGAATGCTTCCTGGCGGGCCGGTAGCCGCTCTCTGGCTGTGGCCTTCCTCGGTGCGTGGGAGAAAGATCTCTCTTCCCCTTCTCGTAAGGCGGCCAGCCCTATCAGACGGGACCTCGTGCGCATGACCTCATGTCACTTTAATTATCTTCTAAAAGCCCTGTCTTCAGATGCAGTCATGTTGGGGAGCAGGGCTCCAACATGTGTATCTGTGGGGGGACACAAATGTGCCTAGATCAAACCAGATCAAACCAGTCCGCTTCCTGCCCTGAAATCTTAATGGCTTTTCGAGAATTCCAAATGTACCACCATTTCATAGAAGGCCGCCCCAGAACCCCTAGGAATGACTGTGAGAGGGGAAGTTCCAAGGTGGGAAAGAAAGTCACGGCGGGAGGGGCCTTTGTGACAGAGCCAACCCACCCCTGCCCTTTGAGGACCCAAGTTCCAGGCTCCTTCCCTGGGCAGACCCCGCACTTGGGCGCCTGCCGCTTTGAGGCCTTTCCACCAAGTTCTGCCTGTAGCTCAGACATGGGAAGGGGGGGCGGGCCCTGCCTTTGGAGCAAGTTCATTCCTTGGTCCAGGCCTCTGGGCCTGGACCCGTAAGGTACCACACGGGTGCCCGTCGGAAGCCATGAGGAAGCCATTAAGAATTCAGAGCCGCAGGCCCCACCCTCGAACGTTCTGACTCAGTGGGTACGAGACGGGCCCAAGGAATCTGTATTTTTTTTTAATTTTTTTTTTCAACGTTTATTTATTTTTGGGACAGAGAGAGACAGAGCATGAACGGGGGAGGGGCAGAGAGAGAGGGAGACACAGAATCGGAAACAGGCTCCAGGCTCTGAGCCATCAGCCCAGAGCCTGACGCGGGGCTCGAACTCACGGACCGCGAGATCGTGACCTGGCTGAAGTCGGACGCTTAACCAACTGCGCCCCCCAGGTGCCCCCCAAGGAATCTGTATTTTAACTGAGGGCCCTCCTCACAACCAGGTGATTGTAGTGCAGCGGGGTCCTTTGCGGGGGCCCCCAGACCCGATCCCCCAGAAGGGCCCTTGCCACCTGGCCCCCCAGAAGTTTTTTCTTGGAGCCCCTTGTCCCACCTGTCCGGGGATCGCCTCCTCCGACCCGCTCTCCTCTCTCCCTCCAGTGCGGCCCCTGCCGAGGCCCAGACCTTCAGCCTGAAGCACTCAGAGCGCGTGCGGGTAGAGGTGGTGCGTGACGGGCAGGCCGAGGAGGTGGCCGCCAACGGCAAACAGCGCTGGCTTCTGTCGCCCAGCACCACGCTGCGGGTCACTATGAGCCAGGCCAGCACCGAGGCCAGCAGCGACAAGGTACCGCGCGGCCGGGGAGGTGCTCCGAGGGCGGCGGGGACCAGGGGCCCAGCTAGACCGCGCCGTCCCAACGCAAAGCGAGTGGGAACCACACCCCCCCCTTTTGCCCATTGTCTAGTTGCCACAGTGAAAGGGCGAAAAGAAAGAGGTGGGCCTAATTTTCGCAGTGCGTGGCCCTTAACACCATAGAGGACAGTCTTACGAGTTTGACGTGATACCAGCATAAAAGAAAGACTAAGGAGCTGGCTCACGTTCTTTGTCGTACCAAGTCCATATCGCACGGCGCGTGTGAAATCAGATTTGCCACGTTTATGTGCTCGGTACCCACGTGTGGCTGGTGGCTACTGTTTTGGAAGCTCCGTGCCAGACGGCCGAGTGATGATTTCGTGGAAGGTTAAGGCTGTCGGCTGCCGAGTGATCTATTAGAATCGCTGGAAGGTACACCCCGCAACGTCCTCGGTCTCAGCGGGGTCTAAATGGGGCACTGAGTGCCCCTGGGTGATTTGCCCGGAGCTGAGACCAGATGTCTCCTCGCTGGGTCCTTTGATTACGAGCTTTGCCATGTGCCCCACGGCAGTGATGGCTCTGGGCGTTATTCAAAGCAAACAACCTCAGTCCCGTGCCCTGGTTGCTTAGCAGAAGCTAGTCATACGCCATGGTAGACCCAGCAGAATGCACCGGGGCACACAGGTAAGCAGTCAGCACCCCGGATGCCCTCTGAGAGGAGGGGAGGCCCCTGTCCGGTTGGATAATTGGACAGAAGCAGCCCCGCAACCCAGGAATGCTTCCTGGAGGAGGCGGTTTGCATGTTAGGGGAGAACTGGCCTGAGAGGCCGTGAGGTATGAGTCAGGGAGGGGGGTCCCTGCAGACCTTGCTGCCTGTGATCTGTGATCTCTGCTCTTCTCTCCCTCCCGGTGCGCCCCTCCCTGCCAAGGTCACCGTCAACTACTACGAGGAGGAGGGGAGCATGCCCATTGACCAGGCTGGGCTCTTCCTCACGGCCATCGGTAAGTTGGTGGGGCTGTGACCCGTGTGCCTTTGCTCCCCAGGGGCACCTGGCCTGTTTTCAGTGCCGCGGACCTGGCACTCGGAGCTTCCTCTGAATAATGCGGGCCCGAGAAGGGATGCACAGGTACCCAGTCCCTTCCGTACTGGGTTGGGGGGTGTCCTGCAGGAGGAGGCAGGCCCTGGCCCGCCAGCAACTCACCCTGGACCCAGCCGTGGAAACAGAGATGCCTGGGCCCTTAACTCGCCTAGTCCAAGCCCTTCATTTGGCATTTGGCACAGCAAGGCCCAGAGAGGTTAGGGAACTTGTTCAAAGTCACACAGCAACTCCACAGCAGGTTGAGTCCGGAGCTCAGGATTATTCCCCTCCCAGGGCCTTCCCATCTGCACAGCACTCCCCTGCCCGGGTGCCAGGGCACATGGGGTGGGGTCTTCTCCAGACCTTCAGGTCGGCTTCTTCTGCAGTGGAGGTGTTCCATGTACATGTGTATATGCTTTTTCCGGGAGGATATTTCAGGGGGTCATTCTGTCTGTCCAGCCTTAATGTAGCATTGATAGAGTTGCCACATGGCAGGGGGAGAGAACCACCAGTTACTGAGAGTCAACTCTGTGCTGAGCGCTTTAAAAACAGTAAAAATGGCTTCCATTTCTTCAACACCCACTCTGTGTCCCGGCCTGTGCTGGGTGCTTTGAGGAGGAGAAGGAGAAACTCCTGAGCTTTATTGAGCACCTACAGCGTGCCAGGCTCCAATCCTAGACGTTTTACTGTCACGATTGCCATCTACTCTCCTAGCTGTCCCAAGGATCGACGGGGGGAGTCTCAGAACTGCCCCTAGAAAACAATTAATTCCCACGTCAGGGCCGCCTCCTCCAGCCGTGTGCCATTAGCCACCAAAATGGGCTCAACAGCAACGCTCCCCTGCTTCTCACCTTTTCCCCAGTGGGTTCTTTTGCTGGTTACCCTGACCCTCTTTCTGCACCTCACGAGGGAGAGCCCAGCCTTGGGGTGGGGTCCTCAGGACGCCCTCCGCGGGGCCTTGGGAGACAGGCGCCAACGCCTCCCCCGTTGCAGGCGGGAGCCAGCAGGTGTATGCACGTGAGGATGTCTCAGATGACCGGCCCTGAGGAAACCGAATCCCACAGAGACAGGGACACTGGTGACAAAGCAGGAAGGGCAGCGGCCAGAGGCCTGTCCAACGGGGGTGGTCCCAGAGGGCTGAGCATGCCATTAGCGAGACTTCTGCCAAAGCGAGGCACACAGAACAGATGGCAATGCCCCGTGAGGAGGCAGGACTGGACCCCCCTCTCCACGAAAAGACCCTGAAGCTTGTTTGCAGAGGGAGCAACAGGGCCGAGACCCCAGAACATACTAACTACGCTTCCAGATAGTTTAGATTGCACGGGTCAGTAAAATTGTGGTTTACTCCAGTAATAAGCCTGCCCATTAAAATTGTTGTTTAATGTTTATTTATTTGAGAGAGAGTGACAGAGCATGAGCAGGGAAGGGTCAGAGACAGAGGGAGACACAGAATCCGAAGCGGGCTCCAGGCTCTGAGCTGTCAGCACAGGGCCCGAGGCGGGGCTCGAACTCATGAACCATGAGATCATGACCTGAGTCAAAGTCAGATGCTTAGCCGACCGAGCCACCCGGGCGCCCCCATTGAACCCTAGTTCTGTTCTGAGCCCACGCTGAGCAGAGAGAGCCCTGGCTGCGGAGTAGACAGAGATAAGTCTAAGTTCTGGCCCTGCCCCTTCAGCCACCTAGGGACCGTCACCCCTCTGAGCCCCAGGGCCCTCCTCTTCACGGCGCATGCTTGTGCTGTGCTCATGGGGACCCGATGGGATGCTGTGTGCAAAGAAGATGCTCAGTCAGGACTTTTTCTTTTCTCCCTTCTGCTTGGGGGTAGCCACATTTCCCCTCTGCCTGAGCAAAGTTGGAAGATCTTTATTGCCCCTCAGTCTTCCTCCTGGGATTTGGAAATAAACCCATGGTGCCCTCGGCCAAACCGGGTCTCAGTTCCCAGTCCCGCCAAGGACTTGCCGTGTGACCTTACCAAGGAGCCCACCCCTCTAGACCTCACTTTTCCCCAGCTGTGAAATGAAGCCTTTGGGCCCCGCGGTCCCCGAGGGCCTTCGAGACTCCAGGTACAGCTGATTTGCAAAGCCCCCCCCCCCAACTCCCCCAACCCCGTTGAGGGGAATGGGGGTGGGGGATGGGCTCCTCTTTGTTGCTATCCTGGCAACAGGAGCACGACGCAAGCCCTGAGAATTTTTAGCATCAACCTAAGGATCTCACTCCTTGTACCCCTTCCCCAGAGTCTAGGATGATTGCCCTAGTTGGCTGTGGGGGAGAAAGTCCTTCTTCCCCACCACACCCCAAGCTGCCCAGTTACGTAAGAAGGCCAGGCACCCTGCCACTGTCCATGGGGGCCGGCGGCCTCTGCCAAGATGCTCAGGCCTCTGTGTCAAGCCTCCGTGTCTTGATTCTCGGGGCAGACTACCTTGAACCCAATCCCAGTGACATTTCCCATAAATCTGCCCCACACCCCAGAGGCCACCTGACACCTTAGGGCTATTCTGGGGAGCTGAGGTAGGACTCAGAGCCTCTGGGAAATGTCGTCTGGAGCCTAGATGCCCCGAAACAGATGTCCTCTCCTCTCCTCCCTCCCCCCCCCCCCCCCAGGGAAGACAGAGCTATCCCAAGAGGGCAGAGCTCTGGGAGGGTCATGAGAGCCCTATTCTCTGTCCCTACAAGGATCATCCCGTCAGAATCTGGTTAAATTGAACTTTGGAGGAAGCTTTGAAGGGGGAGAAGTCCTCGGTTAGGCCGCGGGTGATAAGAGGGCCCAAGTAGGTAATGCCTGAATATCCTAACAGGAAGTCAATGAAACGTGTCTGAAGTTAACAAATCAAGGAAAAGCAACAGAGATTGCCTCGGGCAGGTGAGGGGATGGGATGGACAGGAAACTTATTTTTCTTTAGAAGCTGTTTGGTGCTATTTGATTTTTTTTTTTTTTTTGCATTATGTGCAAATATTATATCGATAAAATGTTTTAACTTAAGGAACTCATCATGAGGTAGAACACAATTAAGTGCTTCGTAATTTCTCTCCTGTGATCCGCTGCTCTCGTGGACCCGCCACTGCCATGGTGGGGCGCCACCTTGCCCCAGAGACAAAAGCCACAGGGGTGCGCCAGGGTGGGGATGTGGCCAGCCCCTCTGGGAATGGCCTTAAGGGGAGCAAATCTCCCCTTGAAGGCGGACTTGGGTTTCAGAAACAGCCCAAGGTGGAGATCAGCCTGAGACAGTGCAGGAAACAGGCCAAGGCCAGGGGCCTGGAGTCAGAGGCCCACCCGGGATGCCTGGCTCTGCACTCTCTGGGGACATCATGGTCACTTCCCTGCTGGGTGCCTCGGTTTCCTCGTCTGTGTGGCGAGGGTGGCAGGGCGAGTGATAACTCCTCCCTGCATGGCAAGTTCTCTGCCTCTGGCAAGGGGAACTGCGCACACAGGAGAGATTGTTACCTTGAAAAGCAAAGAAAGGGATTCCTTAAGGAGCCCGGGTCTGTGGCTGGTTCTCGGGGGCGGAGCTTCGGGAAGCCAACCTCGCGGAGAGGCCGCATTGACTGGGGAGTGTCCAGCTGGAACATTCATGAAGGTCTGGGAGCCGAAATCAATACTGCTTTTCCATCTGAGACTTCGGTCGCTTAACAGCAGCTGGGGGCACCCCCCTTCACCACTTTGTCCCCAGCATCCTTACCCTGCACCAGCCTCCAGGTTACCAGCCCCGTCTGCTGACAGGTGACATCTCTGAGGTTGGGTTTGCTCACCTGTGCAACGGCAACAATAATATTTATCCCATAGGACCGGCGATTCCAGGGCAGGCACTATGCCCTGAATGCCCACTGCTGGGTCCCCATGCCTGGTATAGTGCCTGGAAATAGTAGATGACCAACAGTGATTGGCTGAGCAGATGGTCGATGGGAGAAGCTTACCTAATCATGCCCTATGGCACCTGGCATCCCTAGGGAGGCAGAGGTTGGGACCCTGGGGTGCTGCCTCTCCCAACGAAAGAGTACCCTAAAAGCTTCCCCTGCCCTGCCTCCTCCTAGACCCAGAAAAGCCACATTCAGGGAATCGGGCTATGGGCAAAGGGAAGACTTGAGTGTAATCCCCAGGGTGAGCCATCTCCGGAATGGTGACATCAGTGCCTTTCCTGTGCCAGGACCCTCCTTCCCACCCGAGCCAGGGAGAGAGCCTGCCTGCCAAGAGGACAGACCAGGAATGCATTCATTCCCACCCAACTCCTGCCCTCTGTCCAAGTCATGCTCAGCGTGAGGCCAAGCCCACGGGGCAGTTCTGGGACCTGGACTAGCTTGTTCCATTGTGTGACATCCCCATCACCTTGGGACAAGCTCCCCTGCCCCTCCCTGTTAGTCTCTAACTCAGGGGCCATTTGGCAATATCTGGGGACACTTTCATTGCTGAAATTGGGGGGTGTTACTGGCATCCAGCAGGTAGAGGCCAGAGATGCTGTTAAACATCCTCCAGTGCACAGGACAGTCCCCACAACAAAGCATCCAGCTCGAAATGTCAGCAGTGCCTACTGTTCCAATTAGTACACCTCCTCCGACTAGGAAGGGCCCCATTTTGCAGGTAAAGAACCTAAGGCTCAGAGAGGCTGTCTAAACTGCCCAAAGTCACACAGCTTGTAAGCAGAAAAGCAGGGTTCAAACCTAGCACTCTCTTGACACTAAATCTTGAGCTCATTTCACTGCCCCACACAGTTTCTGTGACACCTGTCCCCGGGACAGGCCTAAGGTCACCAAACGCCCCTTCCCCAAAAGAAAGAATAAACAGGGACCTCACCCTGGATCTTCTAGCTGACAGCCTGGCTTCTCGGGCACCCTGAGATCCAGAGGGGTTGGAGACCTAGTTTCCCACCCACAGTAAAACCCTGGTGGGAGGTGGGCGTTCTAGAAGAGATCACATACAAATGTACCACCTGTGTGTGCACCATCAGGACAGAAGACTGGGAAAGGCAGTCAGGAACCCCTATGAAAGTTTTTCAACTTTTTTTTAATGTTTATTTATTTTTGAGACAGAGAGAGACAGAGCATGGGCAGGGGAGGGGCAGAGAGAGAGAGAGAGGGAGACACAGAATCCGAAGCAGGCTCCAGGCTCTGAGCTGTCAGCACGGAGCCGGACGCGGGGCTCGAACTCACAGACCGTGAGATCATGACCTGAGCCGAAGTCTGACGCTCAACCGACTGAGCCACTCAGGCGCCCTGCCTGTGAAAGTTTTTAAAATGTGAGCTTCAGATCTGACCAAACACAGTGTGTGTCCCAGTTCTGCTAATGCTACCTGTTCACACAGGGCACACAATTTGGCCCCTCTGAGCCAAGGCTCCTAAACCTGTAGAGTGAGGTTCATCCCGCCTACCCCCCAGAACTGCCTGCGGAACAGTGAAGTATTGGGAGATCCCTGGCCTACCTCACCCTGTCCGGCAGGCTCAACAACTCACCCATGTGTCTGTCCCCAGAGATCTCCCTGGATGTGGACGCAGACCGGGACGGCGTGGTGGAGAAGAACAACCCAAGAAAGGTACCTAGTTACCAGGGCAAACGGGGCTGGCATGGGGTGGGGGGGGGAAGTGCCTGGGGGCAGAGCCCCAGGATGGATCCCGTAGTTCTCCCAGCAGACACAGACAGCTCCCCTTTTACAGAGGAGGAGACTGAGGCCCAGCGCAGGCTCCCACACATGGCACACCCGTGGCAGAGCTCACGGGGGAGCCGGGCTCCTTAAAGCAATAGCTACAGGGCCCTTTCCTGAGTCTCAGTCCCCCCCCCCCCCACAGGATGGGACACTAGTTTGTGGAAATAATGACGTCCTGCCACAGAGAAAGTGCTGCCAAAGCATTTGCTCTCATTATTTTCCCTTTTTTTTTTTTTTTTAATTTTAAAACTGAACGAGGGGGACTGTCAGGAGGAAAGATTGCATTAATCGTTCTCAGTTCAAGTCATATATTTTTTCTCACTTTAGAGGAGAGAGCAAGTGGGGGGAGGGAGGCAGAGGGAAAGAGAGAGAGAGAGAGAGAGAGAGAGAGAGAGAGAGAGAGAGAGAATCTCAAGCAGGCTCCACTCTTAGCCCAGAGCCCAACGCAAGGGCTTGATCCCAAGACCCTGGGATCATGACCTAAGCTGAAATCAAGAGTGGGATGCTCAACCAACTGAGCCATCCAGGCGCCCGTGCATGTTATTTTTCATGGTGCACACACAACGCCTCTCTTGTTCTACTCATTCATTCATTCATCATTCATTTATTCCTTTTATCCTGCATTCCACACTCCCATTCTGCTTCCTGGCAAAGGGCCATTTTAACGGGCTCAAGGTGTTTCTTTCTGTTCTCATGATTCTTTTTTTCCTTTTTAAATTGTCTTTATTTATTTTGAGAGAGACAGAGACAGCACAAGTGGGGGAGGCGCAGACCGAGGGAGAGAGAGGCTCCACACTGTCAGTGCAGAGCCTGATGTGGGGCCTCGAACCCACAAACCACGAGATCATGACCCGAGCTGACACCAAGAGTTTGACGCTTAACCGACGGAGCCACCCAGGCGCCCCTGTGTTCTCATGATTCTCGTAGAACGCACAGTGTGGTTCGCGCGCGTGTGTGTTTTAACTCGTGTCGAGAGCCTTGTGCTGTCCATTTCATGCTGCTTTCTCCTTTGCCCTCAAGCCAGTTGTTCAGCTCCACTGGTTTCGCCCTGCATATATCCAGGCGGTTTGCTCCTACCTGTTTTCCATTTCCTGGCCTTCTACGTCACCGATATTTTTGCCAGGGGCATATGTTACTTTCATATGCCAGTTCATCCCCAGAGAGGACGTGTACGATGCCCTCAGTGTAGACCCAGGGCGGATGCTCAGGGCTGGAGAATCAGAAGGGCCTCCAGGAAGAACGGATGGCCGTGCCACAACCAGAAGGAGGAGTGGGGTTGGCCAGGTTAGGGGGACACCGGACCACGCAGTGAGCACAGCGACGTGTAAGGGCACAGGCCTGAGAGCTGGGGGAGCAGAGCGAGCGAGGGGGAAGGTGGAGGGGGGCCGAAGGAGGGCCGGCAGGTCTCGCCGGACCTTGCAGCCTGCGGCGAGGGATCGGGACTTTATCCTAAGTCAACAGGGAGCCCCCGGCAGGGCTTAAAGCAGGAAAGCAACATGATCTGGTTGGAGCTCGTTCCAATTCGGCCCTGGCTGCAGCGTAGAGAATGGATCGCCTTGCAGGTCCCATTTGGACCACTCAGCATGTCTGCAAACAGCTGGGTGTCTGTCCGTCCAGGCATCTCCCCGTGATCCCCTGTGGACTTCAGAGCCTGTCATAGAATGTCGGCGGGCTCATTTCTCTGGCCTCCCTCCGTCTCCCTGCCTCCACCTCCTCCAGGCACAGGCACACCAGACACAAGGCTCATAAAAGCCCTGGTCAGTTTTCCTATCTCTGGGTCTCCCTCTGCCACCGTCCCCCTCCTGAGCTTACCTCCAGTGCTTACACTGCCCCTCTCCGGGCATCAGATGGGGGATTCGCGTTTGCCAAGTGCCCCCTGCCCCTGATGAGCGGTGACTGCTCTTTCTGTCATCCTGGGGCTGTCTCTTTGGTGTCCCGTGGGATCTGCAGTGGCGCCAGGAATCAGCCAGAGGGTAGACAAGAAGGCACTGACCTGTCTCCCTGCCAACGCAGGCATCCTGGACCTGGGGCCCTGAGGGCCAGGGGGCCATCCTGCTGGTGAACTGTGATCGAGACACGCCCTGGTTGCCCAAGGAGGATTTGAACGACGAGAAGGTCTACAGCAAGGAAGGTACCAGCGGGACCCATGCTCGGGGTTGGGGGCAGGGAGAAGCAATGGAAACACTCCTGCTCAGTCCTGGGCCGGGCCAAGGCAGAGGCAGGAGCGACCTTCAGTCTCCAGGGGGTGGTCGACTGAAGTATCCACTCTTGCTAAAAAAAAAAAAAAAAGACAAATCTACGAATGTGGTTCAATTGGAACCACATTTTTTAGGAGTTACACGTACCCATACACCTAGGGAACGGACTGGAAGGAAATTCTCAAGAGGTCACAGGAGATCATGGTATTGGAGGTGATAACCGGGTTTTATGCTTTTCTGCAGTTTCCACAATACACATGTGGGGGGGTGGGGTGCGGGTTCTGTCTTGATGGGAAAAGTGAGGGTTATTTGCGAGCCAACAGTCCAGCCGCATGTCTCTTAATTCTAACCTCCTCGTGCATCCCCCTGCCCCGCCCCCCGCACTCGCCACAGACCTCAAGGACATGTCCCAGATGATCCTGCGGACCAAAGGCCCAGACCGCCTCCCCGTGGGATATGAGATCGTTCTCTACATTTCCATGACAGACTCGGACAAAGTGGGCGTGTTCTACGTGGAGAGTGAGTGACCCCTGCCCTTCTGAACGTTTCCGTCCCTTCAGCGCTCACTGAGCTAACCTCACCGGGGCCCAGCTCTGCCCTCCACCTTCCCCAAAGTTATCCCCAGCTCTGCCCCAGGCCTTCCCCAGACGCCTCTGTGGAGTCTCCTGTCCTCCCACCCCTTAGCAGTTATGGCCCCTGCAGGTGCAGGTGACTGGAGAGGGCCAGGACTGGCCTCTTAGAAATAGCCACTGGGAGCACTCTTGTCCTGTGAAGTCACGAGTCCCCAGGGATGGGCCTCTCCCGCCTCAAAGGAGTTGGTAGTGATGCAGGTTTATGTATAACCTAGAGTCCCCACTTCCCCATGAACCAAAGGATGAAGGGCTTTTGAGGTCCATTTTTTCTAGAGCCACATCACCTTCATGATATGCACCCATCACTTCCCTGGGTGTTTTCTGCCCATCTCGGACTTTCTGGAGCCGAGAACGACTTCTCTTTTTTTTTTTTTTTTTAAATGTTTATTTATTTTCAAGAGAGAGAGCATGCGCATACACAAGCAGGGCAGGGGCAGACAGAGAGAGAGAGCGGGGACAGAGGATCCGAAGCGGGCTCTGTGCTGACAGCACAGAACCCCCCATGGGGCTCAAACTCACAAACCGTGAGGTCGCGACCTGAGCCAAAGTGAGACGCTCAACTGACTGAGCCACCTGGGTGCCCCGACTGCCTTCTAACTTTTAAAGCGTCTCCAATGAGGTTCTGGGCACCTTTGCAGAGCTGACCCCTTGCTCCTCTTGATGGTGACAGGGCACCCTGGGTCCCCGCTGTGCAGGGAGCTTGCTTCTGCCACAGAACTAGCCCTCACAGCTGCCCGCTCTGTCTCATTCTTTCTAGAAATACACGTTGAGCCCCCTCAGTGCCAAGTGCCATTCTCAGTGCCGGGGTCCTGGCAGTGAACTCTGCAGTCCCGGCCTGCCGTGGGGGAGGCGATGGCCTAGTGAGGGAGACCTGATAAGGAGCACAACTGGAGGGAACGATACCCACCAAGTAATAGGGAACATCAGAGACAGAGGGGAGGCCTCGCTAGCCTGGGAAGGTCTGGGAAGGCTTCTCTGAGCAGGTGACATTTGAGCTGAGACCCAAATCAACAATGGGGAGGAAATAGCCATTCATGAGCTGAGGGAAGAGTGTTCCAAGCAGAGGGAACAGCACATACAAAGCCCAGAGGAGCGGACCAGCTTGGGGCGTTGGAGGAGCAAAAGGGAGACCAGAAGTGGTGGCTGTGTTGGAGTCAAGGTCAGCGATCTGGGCAGAGGCCAGGGCATGCAGAGAGAGGCCTTGGATTTTATTCTGAGTGCAGTGGAAAGCCATTAGAGGGTTTTAAGCAAGGGGCTGTCAAGATCTGATTTATGTATTAAAAGCCTCTCTCAGCAAAATAGTTTGCTTTGCAATTTGCCATGATGTGGGGCGGGGCTTCCCCTGTGTGCCCAGCTGTCTGGGGGGCCCCGGATCTCCGGCCTACCTCTGGGGCCCACCTCTGGACAGGCTTGCTAGAACCACGAGGAGCTGGTCACGGGGGCCCTGGACCCTCACCGCGGGGGGTGATTTAACCAGGACAGCAGTGGACAGCGGCCACCCAAAGCCAGTCCTCCCTCTGATCCACCCTGGGCCCGGACAGTGACCTCACACAGGTTGGAACGTCCCCAGAGACAGGCCGGCTCTGCTGCCCCCAGGGGGCCGGAGAGGTTGATGTTTACCCCGTCCAGTCCAGGGTTGCCACAGCGACAGGGGCTGCCGGCGGGACCGGGCCTCCACCTGTGCCTCTCGACCGTGACGTTGAATTGTAACGCGGGATGATTTGCTGGCGGTGACACCTGCACGTTATCCAGAGGGCCCTGTTTGGTAGTGGGAGGGGGTCGCCGTCTGGCCCCGCGATCACATCGCGGCCCCTCACTTGCCATCCGAGATGGGCTCTGAGTAGACAAGCACCTTGAGGCTCCGTCGCCCCGTCTGTCTTATCTGGGCTGCTGTCCCGAGGGGCGAGGGGGGGCCCGTTCCTGACACGGCGACGATTCCAGAATAGTTCCCCACAAAATGTGGAATCTTGGAAAGAACAGGTGGGGGGAAAGGAATAATCCATCTGTGATGGTTTTCTTTCCTTCTGGGCAAAGGTTTCGGGCTTGGTGAAAATCTGAGTACGGCAATGGGTGAGAGCGTGTTGTGTTACATGAATGCGGTGTGTCACCTGTGTCCCCCAAGGGC
Source organism: Lynx canadensis (assembly GCF_007474595.2). NCBI lineage: Eukaryota > Metazoa > Chordata > Mammalia > Carnivora > Felidae > Lynx > Lynx canadensis. The sequence continues at coordinate 11,961,815 of NC_044310.1, read as the reverse complement.
TGGGGGCCGGGCTGGAGGCCAAGGGACCCCAGGAGGGAACTCCGGAGCCTGGGAGGTTCAAACCCTGCATCTGGGCAAGTCTGCTCACAAGCCCACGCCTTGTGAGTTCATCTGGGACGTAGGGATGATGAGAGGCCTGACCGTGTCCCTGCTCACGGTGGGGATTAAACAAGTAACAGGTGTCAGGTGCCCAGCGCAGCAGCCGGCCCGTGGAATGCTTCTAAAGGTGGCACTTGTTGCTTCTGTTGGGATTATTCTGACGATTATTCATTACAATCATTGCCATAGACAGAGATCCCCAGTGCTGTCAGGCAGACACATGTATCTGTGTTCCAGCCTCAGATTCTGCCCCAGGACCCCAACGTTGGGGCCTGACCTCGTCCTCTAAGGATACAGTGACCAGCGTGCCCCAGTCTGCCCAGGACTTTCCTGGCTTTAACACAGAAAATCCCTCCTCCTGGAAACCGCTCAGTCCCCGGCAAACCAGGACAGTTGGTCGCACTATCAAGGAGCCTCCTTGGGAGGTGGAGTGGCTCCAAAGTGACCAGAAGGGTTATGCCAACCCATACCACGCGCCGGCCGGTAGGGCCAATGCCTGGGGCCAAGGAGAGGTCAGGGTGGCTGGCAGGCCCAGCCCGAGGCATGTGGGCTGCTCAACAGAAGGGCATTGTGGCGTCCCGCAGGGAGAGCGGGCCATGCCCAGGCGGCCCGCACCAAGCTGGGGACAGGGGGGGAAGGAGGCTCCTTGGGACAGTGGCTGGATTGTTCCCACCAAGGAATCGATCCGCCCGGCGCTGACCGAAGTCACCAGAAAGAGAGAAACATAAATTACAGGCCTCGAGGGGGAATACAACCTGCAGATGGGCAAGAAGGTGTCCTGGCACCTGACCCAGCTACCTGACCAGACCCCTTCCCGGCCCAGGCCCAGGCCGAATGCCCAAGTGCCCAGAGTCCTGGGGAAGTTTTGGAGCTTCCTGCGAAGACAGGTCCGCTTCTAGGCCTGAGCCCTCTCCCCTGAGCATCAGTGCAAGTGCAACCTGGGACATACGGGTGGGCCTGAGTGCCTGGAAGAGAACTTTCTCAATTACGCACACCCATCTGGATCTACTTGGTGATCGGGAGGTACTCAGGGTGCACGCCGTCGTTTCCGGGTCGGGCCGTGACGAGCTCCTTGGCACATCCGGTGTCTGAGTCTATCTGCCTCATTTCTTGGGCCCACCCAAGGCAAGGTGAGGTGAGGTATTATTTCTTCACCTTCTGTTCACAAGCCGTTCAATGAGAAGGCCCTGAGGTTCGCAGGAAGGTCGGTGCCAGCTCACTGACGGGCTCTTGTAATACTAATGCCAACAGGCCCCAGCTGGGTTACTGATGGTTACCCGGGGTTACTGGGTTTCCCTAAGTTACTGATGCTGCGTCCTTTTATCTTGCAACGACTTTGTGGCGTCAGTGTTATTATCCCCATTTAACAGATGGGTGAACTGAGGCTCAGGGAGGTTAAGGTTTTGCTTGTGAAGTTAGAGCAGTATTTGAACCCAGGTCTCTCTGACTCTGGAGGTCATAACCACTAGGGTAACCTGCCCTCAGCGAGATGAATAGGTTAACCAGACCTATACCAGGGTCTAGTTGAGCATATTGTCCTAATGTGAGGAACTGTCCTGAACCCGGGCTTCAGAGATTCCTCCATTTAATTTACAAGGGTTTTTTTTTTTTAATGTTTATTGATTTGTGAGAGAGAGAGACAGAGTGTGAGCAGGGGAGAGTCAGAGAGAGAGAGAGAGAGAGGGAGACACAGAATCAGAAGCAGGCTCCAGGCTCTGAGCTGTCAGCACAGAGCCCGACGCGGGGCTCGAACTCACGAACCCTGAGATCATGACCTGAGCCGAAGTCAGATGCTCAACCAACTGAGCCACCCAGGTGCCCCTTAATTTACACGTTTTAATCAAGCACCCTATTTGTACCAGGACTGTCCCGGTGACATGTTCTAACCCATGGGTGACTGGTCATTAATCATGACCATTGTTATTGACGATGAGTATTAAGCTGAGCCTGATTCTGCCCTTCCAGCTCTGCAGGGCATAAAGAAACTCCTTCTGGAAGCTCTGCATAGGGTCCTACCTCCATGCCTTTGGCAATGCAAGTATCTCCTCTCCTCGCCACACCTCACCTCTGCCACCCTCAAGGGCCTCTCAAAGTCTCCCTTCCTCTGCTCGCATGCTTCCTGCCCTGCCTCCCTTCACCTACCCTCCCTACCCCAGTAACTGCCGGGATCTCTCTCCTGTGGCTCACTTATGACGCTTCCCACACCCGCGTTACCTTCTCGTTGGCTGAGGACCGTGCGTAGACCGAGAGAGATGCTACATCCCGACCATTTCTATCCTTCCCCAGAGGTCCTTGCCCATGCTGGCGACACAGTTGTAATTCAATACGTGTGCTCTGGCCTGAAAAATCTATAGGGCATGGCGCGGAAGCCATTGGTTCATTCGGTAGATATTTATTCAACATGAACATGTGCCACATTGGCTTTGTGCCCAGCCAGGCCTGTCTCTGCCCCCCAGGTGGCAGTCTCTCAGGGCCGACAACTAACCCCCAAGATCATACTCCCTCAGAGAGTCTGTGATGGGCAAGGAGGGGGGGCTGCAGACGCTCCACACAGAGCCCCTGCCTTGGTCTCTGGGCATAATTCCCAGAAGGGACACACATCCGGGCCTGGAAGGAAAGGAACAACCATTCCCAGCGGAGGGAAGAGCCACGAGAAGGTACAGCCGGAGACCACGTGTGGTTCTTCATGCCAACGTGACTTCTGTTCCGCAGACAGGAATCTGGGGTGCAAATGGGCACAGCGACGTTTTGTTTATTAAGGGGGAAGGGAGATTGGGGTTCAGAATTACCCATGAATTTGTGTCCCAGCTTGGCCACTTGCTGGCTGTGTGGCCTCGGAGAAGCCATTTCTCTATCCTGAGACTCGGGTTCCTTATCTGTAACTCAGGGACGTAATGTCCTTCCTCCACGCCGCTACCTGCTCAGCCATCATCTGCTGCCATTTTGTGTATACCATGGCGGGGAGGGCTAGCTCATTTCATAGGCGAGGAAGCCAGAAGCCAGAGAGGTCGTCTGGTTCCATGCCACATGGCGAGCGGGCCACAGTGCTGGGACATCGAGCGGGCCATGGCCCTTGTGGTGGCGTTTTCTGCTTGTGCTTTTCTCCCTAAGTCTAGAGGACTAGTTACTCTCCCATCTCGCCCCCTGCCCCACTGACACTGCCCCCTTGTGGGGGCGGGGACCTGACATCGGCCCTTCTCCCTCCAGACCCTTTCTTCGGCCAGCGTTACATCCACATCCTGGGCCGACGGAAGCTCTACCACGTGGTCAAGTACACGGGCGGCTCCGCAGAGCTGCTGTTCTTTGTGGAAGGCCTGCGTTTTCCCGACGAGGGCTTCCCGGGCCTGGTGTCCATCCACGTCAGCCTGCTGGAGTACATGGCCGAGGTGAGGGCTCCAGGCCTCCAGCATGAAGGGCTGCCTCCGGGGACCAGGTGGAGTCCTTCCAGAGGGTCCGTCTCGGGGCCCCCACTCGTTCCACTGCCCTCCAAGCCTGGACCACCCCAAGCTTGGAGACCTAGATGCCCCCCCCCCCCCCCCGCCGCCAGCCACACGTGTCTGCGAGGGTCCTCGGAGCCGTGCGCTGGGGACCCTCCGGCTTGCCGCACCGACTCCCCAGGATTCCCTGTGCGTGACATTTCTGACATCCCCCACGTCTGTCCCCTGGTCTGCCCGCCCCCCTGCAGTAGCGTGGGCCTGGTTCCGAGGCACAGATCCCTCCTGGTTAGCGCAGGGAGCAAACTGGGCCACACACGTGAGGTTTATCGACTACTCGTATGCCCCGCTTTTCTCTCCCCTCACCTGACTGTGGGTTACACCAACTCTGACCCACAGGCTGAACCCCAAATCCCAGCCCCAGGTCACACCCCCACCCTATGGCCACATATGTCACCCATCTTTGTTCTTGGTTTTGGGAAACCAGACGAGAAGGAGGGCACCTGCCCCTCTGGAGGAGAAGTGACCCTCACTTAGATGTATCCTGCTGACAAGGGTCTTAGGCCCAGACTCCCACCTCTCGGGCCCAGCCCGCTTTACTCAGATACAGGGAGGGACCTGGCTCTCGTGCCCACTGTCAGGTCCAGACCACTTCGGGCCAGGACACAATGGGCTCTGTAGAAGGTGAGGCTGGGGTCTAGCTCAGACTTCTGAGAACAGGCTCCGGAGTCAGACTGCCCGGCTTCGAGCCCTTGAGACACGGGGCGGGTGAATTTGCCCCCGTGCCTTCATTTCCCCGTCTATGAAACAAACGGCAAAAGTTTCTCCTTCTGGAGCCGTTACGAGCATCCAAACTTGTAGACCCAGGCAGGAAAGGCCAGCGAGGCCCATAGTCCCGTCCGCTCCCGCCTTCTCTGCCAAGGGCAGGCGCCGTTTCCTGTAGGTGTTCAAAGCCAAGTACACAAAGGAACCCTGGAGTTCGCTTGTTTTCCCTCAGGTTCCAGGCAAGCCTTCTGAACATTTCCTTAAAGAACAACCTGGACATTGCAAAATTCCCCCCAAACATTTGAAACGTTCACCTGTAGAAAAGGGCAAGGTGCCCAGAGCAGAAGCAGAAGGCGGGGGGCTGGCTCGGCCGTCCCGTGGGCCAATTTCAGGAAGTGGACTTCGATGGGGCAAGATCTGATAGTGGTTGTGTATGGCTGCAGCAGCCTGACCGCCTGGGTTCAAATCCAGGCTTTACCCCTTGCTGATCACGTGCCCGTGGGCAGCTGCATAACAAGCCTGTGACTAGAGGTCTGTGACTCAGTTTCCCCACCTGCAAAGCAAGGGGTTATGATAGTATCTACCCCCTGGGGTTGCCGTGGGGCAGAAGGGAGATGGCACATGTGACGCTACCCCAGGGCCCGGCACGCGGTGCGTGTTCAACAAATGTAGGCTGGTTGTCGATTCCACCCGCTCTATGAGGCAGGCCTGAAACGCACCCTGACCAGACTCTGTGATCCCCTCCTTTGTCCCGTGCCCAGGAGATTCCCCTGACACCTATCTTCACGGACACTGTGGTGTTCCGGATTGCTCCGTGGATCATGACCCCCAACATCCTGCCTCCCTTGTCAGTGTTCGTGTGCTGGTAAGCAAGCAAGCGGCTAACGCTGGGGCTTTGGGGGCAGACAGATCTGAGTTCAGATCCTGGCTCTGTCATTTACCGCCCGTGTGACCTTGGGCGACCCGCGGGGCCTCTCTGTGCCTCCGTTTCTCTGAAATGCTGACATCACACAGTCACCGTGGGCATTAAAAGAAGCAGGCAAAGTATTAATCCAAGGTCTTGGTACAGTTTGTGCTTCAAATACGATAGCCATCATTTCTTTTCTCACTCTCGCCCGTGTCATCTGGTTGGGAACCTCCCATGGGTGTTCAGCTCATCTTAGGCAGCATTTTTTTTTTTTTTTTTGAGCATCTATTATGTGCTAGGCACCTGCAGCAAAAGGAGAGGCAAGGAAAAGCAGGGCCTGCATGGGTGCCGGTCAAGCCCAATGGGACCCTGAGGCCCCGGGCCCATCCCCTGCCTCTAAGCTAGACACAGCTTTTCTTTGGAAATCTGGGAAGGTGGGGGCAAGAGTCCCCTTTCTCGTTTTATTGGTTTGTGACCTTGGCAAACGCCGCGACTAGAGCAATTCGCTTGGCCTTGGCTCCACCTTTGCAAAGGTCACTATGAACGCATTTGTGGCCTCATCTGCCCAGCACAGCCCGGAGGTGCCAGCTGCTTGTTGCCACCTCGGTTGGACTGGCCCTTGTCCCTCCTCACCCTTCCTCCTGGCCTCCCTCTCTTCCCCAAACTTCTCAGCATGAAGGACAATTACTTGTTCCTGAAAGAGGTGAAGAACCTGGTTGAGAAAACCAACTGTGAACTAAAGGTCTGCTTCCAGTATGTGAATCGAGGCGACCGCTGGATCCAGGTGAGGAACCCCGGGCTGGGAGGGACGTGGGCCATGGCTACGCAGGGAGAGTTGGCTTCATGTCAGGGCCCTGGCACCCAGCAGCTCCATGTATGCGAATTCTGCTGTCAACTCATACGTGCACATGTGCACAGAGATATAAATGCATAAGGCAATTCACTGCAGCATTGCTCCTTATAGCAGCAAAAGATTATAAAACAACCTAAATGTTTATCCACAGGCGACTGGAATATGGCATGATGGGCTAGCCTTACTGTGGAGTACTATACAGCAGCTAAAAAGAAGCCAACCTATATATACAGAATGCACTTCAAACAAAGATGTTACTTGCAAGAAAATGTACATAGGATGTTAGTGATTATGTTTTAAGAAGCGGGGTTGATATGAGTACAAACGTGCTTGGAGCATGCAGAGACTATTTGAAGAAGGATATGTAAGAAACCACTGCCGTCGTTTGCCAGTGAAAAGAACTGGGGAGGCTGGTTTGTCTGACAGCTCTCCTTGGTGTCCCCACAGGATGAAGTTGAGTTTGGCTACATAGAGGCCCCCCATAAAGGCTTCCCCGTGGTACTGGACTCCCCCCGAGATGGATACCTGAAGGACTTCCCAATGAAGCAGCTTCTGGTGAGATGCTGAGGGCCACCTTGGGGTGAGGGGCAGGGGAAACAATCCTGAGGACTCTTACAGCACAGAAAGGTCAGGAGACGTTGGGCATCCTTGACAAATTAGACTGTGGCCCAGCACCTCCATCTTCTCCCCTGCGGAATGGGTCAGTTGGGATAGTGACCTCCAAGGTCCTTTCCTTGGAGAATTTTCTCATAGGAAAGTGCGACACTACCCCAGGGCCTGACACACCCCAAGTGCTCGATAAATGTTCTATTGTTATCACTTGCACCCACTTGGGAAGGCAGGAGTGAAAAGCACCCTGACGTGACTTTTTTGATCCCCTGGCTAAAAAGTTTTCTCGTAGGAGAGTTATCTCACAGGAAATGGGAGCTATGGGAAAGAGGCGGGGCAAGAACCCTAACTCCTGCCCCTGCCCCCCCCCCCCACTTGCAGAAAAATAAGTTCCAAAGAGGAAAATTATAGTGAAGCCATTGTCGAAAATCATGGTTCCAACTTCAAAGCTCATTGAAGCTGTGGTTTTTTAGCTTATGTGTGTTTTTTTGTTGTTGTTTTGTTTTTGTTTAGAGAGAGAGAGCAGGGGAGGGGCAGAGAGAGAGAGAGAGGGAGAGAGAGAGACAGAGAGAATCTCAAGCAGGCTCCACACCCAATGCAGATCCCAACACAGGGCTCAACCCTACAATCCTGGGATCATGACCTGAGCTGAAATCAACCAACTGAGCCATCCAGGTGCCCCAGTGTATGTGTTTCTTTAAAGCAATCCGACCCCCTGATTCTAGAGGCCATTACCACCCCACTTATGCCCTGAACCACTGGCACAATAAGGGCAGAACCGAAACCTGTCTCCTTTGTCCTCACCTTCCACCCTGAACAGGCAGGGGATGCTTGGATAGAGCAAGAGGCAGAGACGGGGAGAGGTCAGGGGGCTTTCCCAAGGTCACATGCGTGGCAACCTCTCCTGGAGTCCCGAGAGGGCCACAGGGTCACACCTACTTCTTGAGAACCTTCCCTAACCTGGGGCCCTCGCCACGGTGAGATGGTAGAGCCTGGCCTCGCATCTTACCCTCCTCAAGCCTCAGTTTGCGCATCTGCAAATGGGGATAGAAACCGTATTGTTGTGAGGACTGAAGGCACATCTGGGGCATCCTGCCGCACCTAATACGATGGTCATCATTAGCCATCATTATGGCTATCAGTCCACAGTCCTAGACATCGTCCTCGGTGAGGACTGCCCACTTCTTCCCACACTGTGAGGGGTAGAATCAAACTGGCCGCCAGCAACGGTCGCCGCAGGGATGAGAACCGAGGCCTCCCAGCTCCCGCTCCCACACTCTTCCCGGGTCACCACCTGCCTTCTTTGTTCCAGGCTGGCCTGGTTCCAAGGCCCCGGGCTGCATTGTTCCCGGAGGCCTGGGCCAAGCCCGGCTTTGTGCTGCCATAAAACCCAGCTGCTCCAGCTCCCGGCAAATCACACCTTGCCATCTGGGGCTCCCAGGCGAGAAAGCGCTAAGCTGCAGCCATCCGCCCCACTGGGCACGGCTGTCCCTTGAGCCCTCGGCTGGGCCGGGGTAAGCCACATCTTCCCACCCCACGGTATTGTTTTCTTTTCAAACAAGAATTTTTGTCAGGCAAGCTTCGTCCCGGCCCCAAGGCAAGTCTCCAAGCAAGGCCCCTACTTTTTCACCAAAAAGTCAGGGCAGGGACCTTAAAATTCAGGAGTCACTAGAGGGCTATATTATGTGTCAACTCCAGTTTGTTGGAGCTCTGTGCTAAGAAGGATTCAGAGGCTGCCTCTGGGCTCAGTGAACAAATACAGTGGGCTGGGAATGGGTGGTATGGTCTATATGTTGCGTGCCCGTCGTTCCCGCATGTATCGGTCAGCTTTTCTCAGTAAGGCTGCAGTAACAAACAACTCCCAAATCTTAATGGCTAACGACTAACGGTCCATGTATTGCTTGAACCCGGCAGTGACTGTTGGCTGGTCACCTGCAGTCCGGCTTCCGCACACCTTCCGCCTTCTAGAGCCCCAGCTGCAGGAGCAGCCCCCAGCCTGGGAAATGCCATTCTCCTAGCACAAGGAGAAGAGAAAGAGTTGGCCGGCACACGCGGTGGATCTCACGGCTTCTGCTCTGCCCTGGCACGCATACTTCTGCTCACGTGCCAGTGGCCAAAGCAAGTCACATGACCAAGTCCAACACTAGGCGGGGAATTCTATTCCTTCCACGGGGAGATACCCACATACCAGCCACGGCTCAGGATGCAAAGTCTTCTCACTGGGAAAAGGGTAGCAAGTTGCTGGGAACAACGGTACAATCTACCACCCTCTCTCTCCGGTGTCTAATCGGATGCCTCTTTTTTATAGCTTGGGAAACCGAGGGTCAGATAAATGAAGCAATGAGCGGGGATTTCAACAGCACAAAATGAGAACTAACTCTGAAGTCACCGATATGTCTCTGTGTCTGAGAAAAAGAGGCACACGCAGAGACCCAGGGCACACACACACTAAAACACACTTGTATACCGTCAGGCATGCCCACCCTTACACCAGCGCGCTCACGAACTCAGCCTCCCCGTGCCCAGCCCCCGCTCTTTGGCGGGAATAAGAAGACCGTGGGCAAGGCTCTAGACGCTAAGTGGCAGATTAAAGGTGGTGTAAGAGTAGTTATCAGATGGTGGCTGAGAGGGGGCTGAGGACCTCGGGCTCCAGGAGACTAATGATGGGTGTGTGCCCCGTGCCCAGGGCCCAGATTTCGGCTACGTGACCCGGGAGCCCCTCTATGAGCCTGTTACCAGCCTCGATTCCTTTGGGAACCTGGAGGTCAGTCCACCAGTGACTGTCAACGGCAAGACATACCCCCTGGGCCGGATCCTCATCGGAAGCAGCTTTCCTCTGTAAGAGAAGCCAGGGCGGGGCTGGGGGGAGCAGGGGTGGAGGAGTCATTCTTTCTCTTTAGGAGTGGCCTGGGCTGCTCACGCGTGGAGTGATGGGCTGGGAGAACGAACCCCTTCCACAACTCTGAAAAGATGCAGACACGCTTGGAAATGAAACCAAGTTGGCCTTTGTATCTTAGCATGACTTAGGATCTAATATAAAACTAAATACAGAGCTCGTCCCCAAATGGGAGGGTGTGTAGTGAGACTATAAACCAGGTAGGGAAGGGACAAAGGAGTCCGTAGAAGGTAATTGACAGAGAATGAGCGGGAGAGTACCAATAAGTCCTTGGGGGCGCCCACGGATAAAAGAGGGCTGCGAAGACGTGGCCCTACCCCAAAGCACCAGTCCTGGCTCCCTGGCCTGTCCATAACACCATCACTCCCTCCCCGGGTGACCCACTTCCCAGTGAAAAGGCAGATTCTTTCTTGATCAGGACAGTCAATGGGAAGAGCGATTGGTCTTCATTTCACAATGAAGAATTATTGGTCCTCATTTCACAAAAGGGCTGCCAGGAACCTGCCTATATGGGACCAACCAGGATTTGGCCACCAAGTCCCTCTGAGCCACACAGGATGCTCTACCTTCTGGGAGGAGGCCACTGGCCAGGAAGTGACCATTGGTCTAGCTTCTTGCCACCCTCCACTCCATAGTCACTCATCCATTCAGCAGGTATTTTCCAAGTAGCAACCAAGTGCCAAGCCCTGTGCCAGTCATGGCGTTCTAAACATGAAGCCCAGCCCCGCCTTCAGGGAGACAGTGGAGATCACAGACACGAAACAGCAGGGGCAGAGGAGGGACATATACAGTGATAGACAGAAGCACAGGGAGCCAGGGGAACCCAAAGATAGGTCCCCCTCGGGGAGTTCAGGGAGGGCTCCTTAGAGACAAATACTTCTTGAGGGCCTCCTCTTCCGGGCACTGTTCTGGGCTGTAGGGATACAACAGTGAGCCAAATAGACAAAGCCCAGCCCTTGGGAAATTTTCAGCTAGGGTGGGAGGAGTACAGAAAATCAGCACAGAAACCGGCAAATAAATGAGATCCTTCTGGAGGCTAATAAGTGCAATGAAGGAGATAGGATAGGGCTACGTGGTGAAGAGTAAAGTTAGCTTCCGTGGGTTTAAGGAAATGACTTGGGAATTGAGGCTTGAAGGAGAAGGGAACAGCCATGGGAAGATCGGAGAGAAAGAGCATTTCAAATAGAAGGAACAGCAAAAGCAAAGCCTTGGGGGATAGCGAGCAGAGCGAGTAGAGCAAGGAGAAAGGGAGGGAACGGAGGTAGCAGACCCGGGCAGCGGCCAGATCAGAGAGGAATTTTGGCCACTGCAAAGGCCTGGAGTCATAGTCTCAGGGTACTGGGGACATCGAAGCCCTCAGAGAGTCTAACAGGAAGCGCTTCCTGGAGGAGGTGTTGCTTAAACTGATTAAAGATCGAAGATCAGTAGAAGTTAATGTAACGAAGAGGCACATGGGCTAGGGCAGGTTTTCGAACTGTGCCTGTGCCCTAGCCCCCTCCAGCAGTCCAGGCAGGACCCCTGAGCACAGAAGCTGGCCTCTTTCTACCCCGTGACACCCTCAGGAACTGAAGGGGCTGAAGGCTGGGCTCCGTGCCATCCATTCATACAGGCCACGGCTGCAGCCACGGCCTCCTTCTTTGCCTTTGGGCACAAACGCCTTCCTGTGCCTGCACCAGGATCTCTCAGCCCTGAGCCTCAGGCTCCTTCCCGTGACTTTGGCTGATGCCGCCCTCGATACAGGCTAGGTCCCAGAGGCTGAACTCCTGCAGGCCCTCTGGTGAGGCAGGCACAGCGGGAAAGCCCCTGAAGAGCTGCCTCGTCCCCACCCCTACCCCAGGTCCGGTGGTCGGAGGATGACCAAGGTGGTGCGGGACTTCCTACAAGCCCAGCAGGTGCAGGCACCCGTGGAGCTCTACTCAGACTGGCTGACCGTGGGCCACGTCGATGAGTTCATGACCTTCGTCCCCATCCCAGGCACAAAGGTGAGCTGGCCGCTGAGGCCTGAGTGAATAGGATAGAGGAGAACTCATGTGCTACCAGCTCTCGTCAGCAGAGGGCAGGATCTAGAGGTAGTGGACCGCAGGGAGGAAGAAGGAAGTAGGCTCAAGTTGGTTTGCACGTTGTCGCTGTGGCAGGGTCAATTTTTAACCCGATATACCAAAATGTTAGCATTTCAACGTGCCATCAATCTAAAAATTATTAATGAGAGGTTTTACATTTTTTTATTCATACCAAGTCTTCAGAATCTGGTGTGTACTTTACCCGGAACAGCACGTCTCAATTCAGACTAGCCACACAGTTCAAGTGTCCAATAATCACAGGGCTAGGGGCTACTGTAATGCTCTGGAGAGCTGTGGGACGTGGGCCTGGGGCTCTTTTGTTTTCTGAAGGGAAAGGAATGGCTGCAGCGGCATACCCTGGGAATGTTATACAAATGGCCCGGCCTCTTGGCCACGTGGAGAAGCTCTTCCATTCTGCCCGAAGCCACTTTGGACTCTGAGCTTGGACTCCATGGCATTGCGGAGAAAACCCTGCCAGGCCGTCTGTGCCACTTGGCACGGGGAGGCTTGAGACAAGAGGCAGACAGGGCTCCGAGTCCCTGGGGGGGGGGGGCTCCCTCGTGCTCCTCGGCCACTTCCCTTCTGTGGACACCGTCCCTCTGGATGTTCTCTCACAGCAATTCCGGCTGCTCATGGCCAGTACCTCTGCCTGCTACAAGCTCTTCCGAGAGAAGCAGAGGGAGGGCCACGGGGAGGCCATCATGTTCAAAGGTGAGTGCCCACGGGCCCTTGGCGGGGAGTGGGGAGCTGAGCCCCCCGGAGAGACGCCCAGGAGGAGGGGGCAGAGCACTTTGCCCCTGAGCATCTGGCTCCAGTTTCTGGGGGTCCGGACGGCTCCGGGCTGTGAGGTCGCCATGGTGGGAACCAGCCCCGGCCTCTTGTGACCTTCACCGTGGTCAGCTGGACCATCGAGCTGCCCGCTGCTCCCTATTATCAGCATACACATTTAAAGTGGACACTTTAGGGGCGCCTGGGTGGCGCAGTCGGTTAAGCGTCCGACTTCAGCCAGGTCACGATCTCGCGGTTCGTGAGTTCGAGCCCCGCGTCGGGCTCTGGGCTGATGGCTCAGAGCCTGGAGCCTGTTTCCGATTCTGTGTCTCCCTCTCTCTCTGCCCCTCCCCCGTTCATGCTCTGTCTCTCTCTGTCCCCAAAATAAATAAACGTTGAAAAAAAAAATTTTAAAGTGGACACTTTAAGTGGCACCAGACCCCAAAAAGAGCTAACTGACCTGTGATCTGGATTTGAGGAGCTTGAAAGGGAGATAGAGAAAAATATACGTAATGCGGTTGGGGGACAGGAAGAAAAGTGGGAACGGCCTGACATGATCTACAGCCAGACGTCGTTACTATCAGTCCCAGAGTGAGAAATGATCTGCTTAATTTAGGCATGCACTTAACTGGGACAGATGCAGACGGAGACTAGGTGTGCTCTTGAATTAATTATGGAAAGAGGGAAAGCTGATCGGCTGGAGACGGCGAGCCAGGTTACAGAGGGCGTAACAATTTCTTACACGTTTTTCTTAAATTACTTTTTGTCACTTTTCAGGTTGGTATCTCCAGTCTGCCTACTCCCAAAAGTCTGCGTTCCTAAGGCTCATTGATACTTACATACATCACTGCCCTCCGTATCCAAAGGCAGTATTCTTGATAGTGACTAGGGGCCAGAATAGACCAAAGCCAATTTAAGACCACTGTCCTGTTTTTATTCCCAACCGATGGGGAATTGTTTTTCTTGGATTGGCCAGCATGAGTCTGGATTTCCTGGAGGCTTCTTTATATAGTAAAAACACCCCCAAAGCTACCCATAGGATATAGGAGCCAAGGTCCAAGCGGCACTGTGGAGGCAGCACAGGTGCAGGGTGTGACAGCCCCCATCTCTTTGCCAGTGACAGGCTGCAAGATTGGGAAGTGCGATGGACCAGCCAACTCTTCCCAGATCAGGCACAAAAAAAAAAAGAAGAATTAATAGCTTAGGTTCTGGAATCAGACTGCCTGGTCTGCATACAGGGTCCGCCAAAGCTAAAAAACCTTGGACAAGTCATTTAGCTCCTCGGTGCCTCAGTTTCTTCATCTTTCATGCCAACAGCTACCTCCTAGGGATATAGGAAAGATTCCTGAGTTGATCCATGTAAAACAGCTAGAAGAGTGCTCAGCGAGCATTAGGCAGGACTAATCAGACCAAAAGCCGTGCGTCGAATAGGAGGCAGGCGCAGGCACACACCAGGGCAGGGGCCAAGCGTGAGGCAGCTCTAGAAAACAGCAAGGGCGACCTCTGGGCCTCCTGCTTTCGCCACACCCTGGGCAGCTGCTGGGCCTTAGAAGCAGGCTCCAGTGGGGGGAGACCCGGGTACCAACCTGTACCACTCCACCCTCTGGCCAGAGAGAAAGCAAGCCTCCCCTTCCTTGGCCCAAGCAACATGGCCCATCCTGGAGAAGGAAGTGTGTGTGCTGCCCTCCCCTGCCCTGGGGTTACCTGCCTGGGTCCATGCCTGTCCCCGGCCCCATCTCTTCCCTCCCAGCAGTTAGCCCAATAGCTGGGAGCAGGGAGGGGCTGACAGAGGGGAGCACCCAGGCTGGGAACCTGAGGCTCGACTGTCCCCTGGGACCTCTGACCTCCACAGGCTTGGGCGGGATGAGCAGCAAGCGAATCACTATCAACAAGATTCTGTCCAGCGAGAGTCTCGTGCAAGAGAACCAGTACTTCCAGGTGAGGCCGGAGCAGGGGGCCCTGGGAGGGATGGGGTTGTGCCCAGTGACGCCTCTCACGTCCTCAGGGCTTCCACAGGGAACGACCGAGGGTTCAGGGTCCAAGACGGAGGGAAGGGCCTCGATGAGCCTCCGGTCCAGCCTCCCTGCTTTGCTGCTGTGCTAAAGCTGGGAGCTAAATGGAGGGACAAAGGCAGGCTGTGGCGGCCCGCGGAGGCCAGGAGCAGACAGGAGATTTGGGAAGGAAGGTGCATCGGGCAGTGCTAAAGAGCCAAGGGTTCTGTAAGGCCCATGACATTGGGGGAGGCGCACGCCTTTCAAATATGATGCAAGCCTCAGACTTGCTTTCTGGGAAATGCGTGTGTAAATATATGCCCTGGATTTTAATTTTTTTTTAGGGGATCAGTGCTCCCTGAAGTTTGCTATGGATGCATCCCCCCTTCTGAGTCCCTGTCTCATTTCTACCAAGCGTCATTCTGTGACCTTCTTCTGTCTTGTTCTCTTTATTCCCACCGTTACTGAGCCCTGGTGGGAGGGGCACTGGAGAGGTGGCAGGGTGCTAGGTAGGTGCTGGAAGTCTCCCTGGAGTGCTGGGGCCCTAAGTGTGATGCTGCAGACAGGAGCAGGGTCGACACAGATGGCAGGAGTGTCCCCAGACTTGCCTACCTCCCCCCCCCCCCCCCCCAGCGCTGCCTGGACTGGAACCGTGACATCCTCAAGAAGGAGCTGGGGCTGACAGAGCAGGACATCATCGATCTGCCCGCTCTGTTCAAGATGGATGAGAAACGCCAGGCCAGAGCCTACTTCCCAAATATGGTGAGGCACGCGGGCCCCAAACCTCGTCAGGGCCAACCAGGGGCAGCCAGAGCCAGAAGGTCCCCTCGGCTAAGTCTGTGGGTCGGGAAGTCCAGGTCCCCGCCCTGGATGAGCTGCTGCGTGGCCTCGCCCATCCACCCCAGGCACCTGTCCTCTCGGGGCCGCGTTCCCTCGTAGGGGTGAGAATGCCCATCCTACAGCTGCCTCACGGGGGTCCCGGAAATCCTTTAACAGATCAGAAAGGGCTTTCCGAGTTAAAAAGACCTTTATGGACAGGAGGGATCCTTGTCGTCATACAGGAGAGTCTTCTATGAGAAGGAGGGAGGTTAGAACACACACACAGATACCTATCGATGCACACGCAAATACTCACGCGCCCATATGTACACATTTGACCACATGCGTGTGCGTGTGCATATTCCCACGCGTGTGTGCAGAGGCAGGTTGCCTGGTTTTTCCACTTCAGCTCTGCCACGTAGGAGGTTGCTTGGCCCCATCGGTGCCTCGGTTTCCTCATCTGTAAAGTGGGGATAATCACCACACTCGCATCGTAGGGTAGCTGGGAAGGTTCAGTGAGCTTCGCACGGGGCCCAGGCAAGTAGTAGGCGCTCACTAAACGGAGCTGGTGCCTCACCCCCGTGGCAGGTGAACATGATTGTGCTGGACAAGGACCTGGGCATCCCTAAGCCGTTCGGGCCCCAGGTGGAGGAGGTATGCTGCCTGGAGACACACGTGCGCTCCCTGCTGGAGCCCCTGGGCCTCTGCTGCACCTTCGTGGATGACATTTCGGCCTACCACAAGTTTCTGGGCGAAGTCCACTGCGGCACCAACGTCCGCAGGAAGCCCTTCGCCTTCAAGTGGTGGCACATGGTACCCTGATCTCAGGGGGCTGCCGTGTGCGGGTCTCAGCTCACCCATAACCCGTATCGTGGCTGGGCCCGCCCTCGTGGTTCTTTACGATCACAAGATACCCTTCGGCAGTAACTGTCAGGAAACTTTAGGATTATTACCTGCGGGACGGCACACTTGGGGCCACATAGCGAGGTCACAGGGAGAGAGAGACCACACAGGCCTGGGGTTCTGCTTTTCTTGGGGGGGGTCGAGGGTGGGGGCCTAGGGTTTTGCGGGCTTGCTCCTATTGGTGAGCTTAAAACATAAGAGCTGGAATTTAAAGCACAGGAAGAGGGAAATCCAGGGGCCCAGATGGTCAGCTATAGAAACCAACCAAATCTAAAACAAAGGAGCCTGGGGGAGGAAGAAGCCTGGCTTTTTATCTAGTCCTGTGGCTGGCAATATGCCTATTGCAGATAGCCTTCTCTAAAGTGGCTACCTCAGCAATCAAAGCTTAAGTCAGGCACTTGAGCCACCGAAGAGAAAACCCAACTGTCAGGGCTTACACTACAGGTGCCTTGACAATTCCCTCCTCCCTTCCTTCTCCAGACTCCTTGAACCCCCCAGAGCTTCCCCTTGCCCGGCAGGGACTTGACAAGGATTCTGTCCCACTGGCAGCAAGAGGTGAGGAATCTGGGATATCTGTACCTTGTCATCTCTCAGAAGGGCCCTAGCATCCACCCAAACCACCCTGGTGAGCCTCAACTCTGTCCTTCCTGAAAACAGCCGTGCGCTTGGCCAGTGTCTGTATAACCCTGATACGAAAAACAAAAAAGAAAACCAAAACCCTGTACCCAAATCATTCCCCCAAAGAGTCCTTAGTCTCTTGTCCAAAATTGAAAGAGGGGAGAAGGGAAGGAGGTTCTGGAGGCTCTGGGATCACCAGTTCTGGTAGCCATGCCCTGAAGGTCAAGTTAGATCCTATGGAAAGGGACCCTGGCCCCCCCACCAGACATACCTTGAACTGCTGACATCATTTCAAATTCAGCTCTCTTGGGGTGTCCAGGTGGCTGCCTCCAATTAGTCATTCCTTCCCTGCCTCGCTCCGATCCCCTTGGCTTTCTCTCTGCAGTGTAGACGCCATTGACTAGCTTCCCTATTCCCTGAGGGTCCAATCGTTTACCTTAGAACCTTCCCTGGAAGCGGATTTTATCAGAACAGCCTTCTCCATTTTCAAGATGCTCCTTATACCTCGTCTTTCTGATGGACACAGGCTCCCCCAAGTGCTTGATCCCCCCACACCAGCATCCTTGTGCCCAAGAGTGCACTGCGTGAAGACACCTGGGCTCCACCATAGCCTTCTGCTGCCTGGCTCTCCAGTCTCTGGGCAACCCCTGACCTCCCTCCTCTCCTGCCTCTACTTCCTATTCCTGACGCCATCCCTCCAGGCAGCTAGACAAGGACTTTTTCACCACCAGCCAAGCTCAGCCCTGCCCCCCAGGGTACAGTGAAGGACCCACCTGTCCTCCCCAGATCTTAGACTCAACGTGTAAGGACCTGGCCCGGCCTCCAGCCGAACAGCCAGTTCTGGGCCAGCAGCTGGCCTCAGACGGACCGTCTGTCCCATGGAAGTTCACCAGTGCATTTGCTGAGCAACCACTAATTTGGACACAACTAGATTAATTCCCTGGCTCCAACCAAAAAGACTCAGTTTCACTTGATCTTAGCCAAAAGGCCGAGAAGCAATTAAGACTCAGTTTCAACTAAAAAAAAAAAAAAAAAAGTGTAGGGCCAGCTGATGTCAGGAGAATAAGTAAAGTATAATTCCACTTTGAGAGTTTAAAAAGAGCCAATTTATAACCAATGAAAAGGTTATACATCCGTCTTCTTGAGAGAACAGGATTTTTCTTCTTGGCTTATGTCATTCATTCTATCAGCAGGCATTTGTTGCAGGCCTACTAAGTGCCCGGCACAGTGCTGGGCTCTGAGGATACGGTGGTTAGCAGCAGATTGCACCTTGTCCTTGCTTCGTGGAGCCAGTCAGGTCTCCAGATGCAATGCCCACATCTAAATGGCCAGCTTTTGCCATCTCAGTGATGCGCTCTTTAGCAATGCCAACCTGCTACATTCAGGAAATGCACAGGGCACAGAACTTCCTGTAAGTCACTATTTTAGATGAAGGTAGAAGGTTCTTTTTCAAACCAGCTTCCTTTCCCGTCCAGCTGGGCCGGTACCACCCGACAGATCAGACCTCAGAGCTTTCAGAAGCTATCGTGCCCCCCTGCCTTTTGGGGCCAAAGCCCCAGATATCTGCAACCCCAGAGTGCCTATTTGAAGGAGTTTATCTGGAGACTTAGAGTTTGTCGTGTGTGTGTTTGCGTGTGTGTGTTCGGTTAATGTGGGGTTTGGGGTTTCTTTCATTTTTTTCTAGTCTACCTTAAGGGGAAGTGAACGCCTCCCATGTGGAGACAGTGTGTGTTATAGATTTTTCTAAAACTTCCCATCGGGAAGTCGGTAATTTCTGATGATTCTGGAGCCCCCAGGACTCAGATACCTATTATCTTGTTTGCCTCCCACCCCGTGTGACTGCCTTCCGCGTGCACGCCTCCCCCACCCCATGGACTCACTGCTCTTCCCCGCCCCCCACTTTCTCTAAATGTAGGCCTAGGATACACTTCTGTGTTGCAAAATTCAGCTAAGTTCCTGTTTCGATCTTTATTTTGAAATATTCTGTGTAAGAGGGAAGGGGGGCGGGTGTTGTGACGAGGGCAAGAAGCAGGGCACGGTTTCAACTTTCTGGACAAGAGGCCATGACGGAGATTGAAAGATGTTTGGGGAAGAGCCTGAATAAATAGCAATAAAATAAACCATCAGAGGGGAAGTCATGTGTTGGTGTGATGTTCATTGTTGTTTCACGGACACAGCCTGGAGTGAAGCAGTCCACACATGGGCCCTGTCCTGGTGGGCTCAGCCCCTGCTCTTCTGGGCTCAAGGTCAGGGTTCAGCAAGGAAATCTCAAGAGTTTAGAACCCCCTACACATTCAATGCATATGTATTACATGGCCACCACCCAAGGTCAAGACCAATACCCATAGTAAAGTCTGGCTATGTTTTTCTGGTGGTGTTCCCCAGAAGCAGACCCTGAAATGAGCATTTGGGAACAAATGATTTATTATTTATTAAGTCCATCCAAGAGAAACCAGGAAGGGGGTGGAGGAAGCAGGATGAGGAAAGGGAAGAAGCCAAACAGGAATGTGACCTGAGGTGTAGCCTCAGCCTGCTCTCTGAAGGAAGAGCTCTGGAACATACATGGCAGTTCAGAGTCGTCCCAACTGGGGGCAGAGTTCTGTACACCTGCACCAGGCAGTCACTGGCAATGGGGACTTTGGCTCTCCGAATGGGCAAGGGGACACCAGTAGTCCATGAGCAATCATCTAAAGGGGATCACAGCTGCAGTGAGCAGCAAAGTCACAGGATCTGGGGAATGGGCTCATAACCAGAAGACGATCTGGCAGGGCACCAACAGTATCCACTGCTGTAGATAATATCATATTCTTATATGGAATTGTTACATGTAGATATTTGTGATTTGACCCATGGTAGAAAAATCCATACTACATAGCCATGGTCTAACACGGTCTTCGTGACACTTCGTGAAACTCTCTGAAGCCCTAAAACAAAGCCACCTAGTTGCTTGCTGGGCCTAGAAGCCACTCCCAATTCTTTGGGGGTATACCTCAGGAGGTCTTACCCCTCAGCCCCACCTTGGAATTCTGGACTGATATTTTGGTGATGCCATTTTAAGGAGCCACTGCAAAATGAAAGTCACTAGTTATACTCCCAGACTTAACCCATGGGTCCAGCCCTCTGAGGCCAGTCCTCCGTTTTATACCCAACTAATGTGGCCCAAGCCATAGCAAAGGCAATCTTCACTGTGGTTTCCTGACCCACCCATTTCTGACACTCCCCAGAGGATGCTGGTGAGTTAAATCCAGTCTAGTGACACTTTCATATCTTGGCTACTCACCTACCTCAGGATTGCTGGAAGTCACCCTGAGACTTCTAGAACAGCACTTTCCAATAGAAATATGCAAGCTACACATGCAATTTTAAAAGTTTCTAGTAGCCATGTTTTAAAAAGTAAAAGAAAAAAAGGTGAAGTTAGTATGTTTCCTTTAACCCAATATATCCAAATTATCACCATCTCAACGTGTAATCAATATTTAAAAATATCGGGGTGCCTGGGTGGCTCAGTCGGTTAAGTGTCCAACTTCGGCTCAGGTCATGATCTCACAGCTCGTGAGTTCAAGCCCCATGTCGGGCTCTGTGCTGACAGCTCAGAGCCTGGAACCTGCTTCAGATTCTGTGTCTCCCTCTCTCTCTGCCCCTTCCCCACTCACGTTCTGTCTCTTTCTCTCTCCCTCAAAAATAAATAAACATTTAAAAAATTTTTAAATATCAGCGAAATATTTCATGATGAGGGAGCATAAGGCAAGCTGACCCCGGCAAACCCCCTGTCCTCCCCAGGTGGGACTTGTGTGACATTCCTCAGGCACTCCTGGCTGCCCAAGAACAAAGGAAAGGGAAAAACCAATGGTTAATTGATAGAGATCACAGTCATGTGGGACCTGAGTCTCCATCACTTTACAGATGTCTTAGTAAATTACAAGAAAAAGGCAATCTTATCAATAGCCTCATCTCCAGAATCCTGTAGACTCAGTTTCTTGGAGCCCCAACATCACCCTCCCCTCCATAGTGATGTGGGGAACAAAGGCAAGAAGGAAATGGTAGAGCAATTTAAATTTCCTTATAGTCTGCAGCACATGGACAAATATTTGAGGCAGGCAGAGTAGGCCATTCCTCCAGGGAAAAACAACCTTAGCTTGACAATAGCTAGGCCTCCAGGACCCTGTGAGTCCTCTGTAGCCTATGAAAGTCCTTTTGGAGACCTCCCCTTGCCTTTACCTCCCCCAACTCCCAAGGAGTATACAGTCAGTCACTCCTCACAATCCCCGGACAGCTCTTTCTGCCCACGGGTCCTGTCCCCCCGTGCTTTAATAAAACCACCTTTTTGGGGGCGCCTGGGTGGCTCAGTCGGTTGAGCAGCCGACTTCAGCTCAGGTCATGATCTCGCGGTCCGTGAGTTCGAGCCCCGCGTCGGGCTCTGTGCTGACTGGTCAGAGCCTGGGGCCTGTTTCGGATTCTGTGTCTCCCTCTCTCTCTCTGACCCTCCCCCATTCATGCTCTGTCTCTCTCTGTCTCAAAAATAAATAAACATTAAAAAAAATTTTTTTTAATTAAAATAAAACACCTTTTTGCACCAAAGACATCTCAAGAATTCTTTCTTGGCTGTCAACTCCAGACCACCTCCAAAACCACATCATTTCACATTCTTCTATAGTAAGTCCTTGAACACTGATGTATATTTTGTACTTATATCTTCATTCACGCTAGCCATACTTTTAAAATATTTATTTACTTTGGGGAGAGCACAAGCGGGGGAGGGGCAGAAAGAGGGTGACAGAGGATCCAAAGCGGGCTGTGTGCTGACAGGCTGAGAGCAGCGACCCCAGTGTAGAACTCAAACTCACGAACCACAAGATCATAACCTGAGCTGAAGTCAGATGCTCAACTGACTGAGCCACCCAGGTGCCCCCAGACCAGCCGTATTTTAGGTGTTCGATAGCCACAAGTGGCTACCAGGTTTGAAAGCATAGTTCTAGAATCTTCTCTGCCAGGCTGAGCCCCAATTATAAGAGTAGGCACATTCCTTAAATCCCCAGAGTCCGGCTAGTCTGACTGCAATGGCTAACAAAAATTTATTATTACAACACCGAAAAGAGAAGTATACAATAGACGTCAGCCCTCCATAGACCTGGTGTGCAGAGCCTTGTCCCTCCAGAAGGTCCTCTTGCCTGTGGCTGCTGCTGTGTTGCCCGAACTGGCCTCTCTCTCAGCCAGGGGAGTGCCTTTGGCCAGGTCGCCTCTGCCCCCTGTCAAGATGAGAACCCCCACTGGCCCCATGCCCGTGGAAAGGGAAAATATAACTCCCTCACTTCTAGCCTCCTTCCCCTCACCATTGCCTGGGATACAACTTGCTTCTGTATGTTACTCTAGGATGTGGGCGGCAGGTCCCGGGTGAGCCGAGTTGAGGTCCTCATTAGCTCAAACCCTTCATTCCAGACGGGATCCAATCCACACCTCGGCATGGCCAAAAGGTGTAGAAGCAGGATCCCTCCTCCACCCCCACCCCACCCCCAAAAAAAGAGCAGCCAGGGATGAATTCTGCCTGAAAGTGGAACTTATCCAGGATCCTGACCCAAGTGGCATCAGGTCCAGGGGGCCTAACGGCGATATTATTGGTAACTAAATATAGCGAATGACATCAAGTGACAGTGTGTGGAATCTCGTCTCCAGCCGGACAACCACAAAAAGGACATGCCCAGGCAGAAAGCTCAGCTCAACAGCCTTGTCTCGAGCCTGGCTGATGTGAGAAATGAGCCTCTTCCCCTGTGCTTCACCTCTGGGCAGCCCAGGCTCCTTTTGAGAAAGCGAAGGTCTGGGCTCCTCTTGCCAGTCTCGAAGCAAAGTGCCAGGTTCAGGTCAAGCCTGTTTCTGCCTCAGCCCTTCATGCTCTGTCAGCTAAGGCCCGTTTTGTCAGTCATGGGGCATACCGCCAGATGACTTTAATATTTATTTTTGAGAGAGCGCAGACAGGGTAGGAGCGGAGAGAGGGGGAGAGAGGATCCGAAGCGGGCTCTGCGCTGACAGGCTGACAGCAGCGAGCCCGATGTGGGACTCGAACTCACGAACCTCGAGATCATGACCTGAGCCGAGGTCGGACGCTCAACCGACTGAGCCACCCAGGCGCGCCCCGGCCAGGCAGTCTTACAGAGCAGTCTCTGACCTGCATTCTGGAGCCCTCCTTCCCTGCTACCCCGTTGCTGAAAATGTTGAAAGACTGTTCTACTTCCCTCCTGCGGTTCCTGGCACCTAGTGCTCAGCAAATACGTTTGCGGTTTTTTTGTGGTTTTTTTTTTAAGATTTTTATTTTTTTGAGTAATCTCTATGCCCAGCGTGAGGCTCGAACTTACGACCCCGAGATTGACAGTCAACCGCTCTATTGACTGAGCCAGCCGGGCGCCCCGGCAAATATGTTCTGAATGAAACAATGAAGCAACTGTTCAGCTACCCAATGAAAGCAGAAAGATCAGCCCAACCAGATGTGAGGTGCAAACAGCTACCCTTTCTTATGCAGCAACTACATGCCAGCTGCCAGCTGGTACTATATGACCGGCCGTTTTGAAGGCCAAAATGATCAAATAGGGATAACTTCGTATAGTTCAGCCTGATATTTTACCATCCCCACTTTAGAGATGAAGAAACTGAGGCTCCGAGAGGAAGTGACTTGGCTCGAGTTTCCGCAGCCGCAAGTAGCAAAACCGGGACTCACACCCCGGTGATCTAACCCCAGAGCTCACCTGCTGAACCTCTGCTCTGCACTACCGCGTCTTAGAAACAGCTTCCTAACCCCACTTCAATGGGTCATCGTCTTTCATTCCTAAATGCTGCCTTTGTGCCAGTTACTTCTTAGCATGTCCCGTTAGAATCTTACAACAAGAATGCCCCACTACCTATAAGCAAGCTGTCTGGGGATTATAGGATTCCGTAAACCAAACCCCTCAAAGGCAAGAGAGCCCAGGTTGAAATGACCTCTCCATGATGGAGCGCGTTCTCTCCAGTCTTCAGCCCAGAGTAAGGCGGCATCTCAAATCGTGAGCGGCAAATTACATTCATTCATCCACCATCCGTTCTTGTTTCCAATGAACAGTTACGGTAAGCGTCTATCGTGCGTAAAACTCAAGTGATCGCGTGATCTTTTCATCTAAGCCAGAGTGAAAAGGGGGCACTACCAATATTTCCACCCAGATAACTGATGAAAACTGGAGCCATGCTGGGTAAACCAGGATACTTGTTCTCCCTGGAAACCCCTATGCGTGAGACATGAGCTCACCCCCTTCCCCAGGAACTGACTGCCAAGTCAGGGAGACAGGAGAGCAAGGAGGCAGATTGATAGAGTAGGCACCTGACAAATATTTGCTGAATGGAGGAATGAATAAGGTACAAAAATCTGTGGGGGCGCCTGGGTGGCTTGGTCGGTTAGGTGTCCGACTTCGGCTCAGTTCACGATCTCACGGTCCATGGGTTTGAGTCCCGCGTCGGGCTCTGTGCTGACAGCTCAGAGCCTGGAGCCTGTTTCAGATTCTATGTCTCCTCTCTCTCTGCCCCTCCCCTGTTCATGCTCTGTCTCTCTCTGTCTCAAAAATAAATAAAAAAATGTTAAAATTTTTTTTTTAAAAAGGTACAAAAAGCTGTGGAATCTCACACACACACACACACACACACACACACACACACACACACACACACTTATTTCCAGCTGGGGAAAGACCAAGGGTGGCCCTGGTGTTCATTTAGGCTAAGATGAGTCTTGAATGAATGTAGGAATGGAAGACTGGTCAGAGAAGGGACGGCTGGCAAACTGAGCAGAGACACAACCGGATGTAAATGTATGACACATTTAAGAAATGGCGATGATGGGGCGCCTGGCTGACTCAGCTGGTTAAGCATCTGACTCTTGATTTCAGTTCAGGTCATGATCTCATGGTCATCAGATGGAGCCCCACAATGGGCTCCTTGCTGAGTATGGGGCCTAAGATTCTCTCCCTCTGCCCCTTGGCTGCTCAAGCATGCAACCACACACACGTGCACTTGCTTGCTCTCTCTCTCTCGCTCAAAAAATAAAAATTAAAAATTAAAAGCTAATAGGAAAATCATTTTTTAAGAAACCACCTGAGGGATGATCAAACTGTGGCACATCCCTACATTTAAACAGTTGGCAGCGTGGAGACGAAATAGATTTTGGACACTGATGCGGGAAGAGCTCCGAGGCAGAGCATGTGATGTTGGCATTTAAAAGAAAAAAAAAAAAAGAACGCCAAGCAAAGCCATGGATTTCTATAGAAACATACATATGTATATACATGCAAAGAAAAAGATAGGGAAGCAATCCCTGAAATTGACAGTACTAATCACCTCTGGGAAAGGTAGCGTGACGAGGGGATTTACACGTTACCTATGTTGCTTGAAATTTTTACATAGTGAGAATTTAATTACGTGTGTATTTTTAAATAATTTTTTAAAGCCGCCTGAAACCCTTGGCATCTTATTTATGCTGCAGTCTTCCCATCCTGATTAGCATAATCTCTTCTCTCTAATAATTCACAGCTCTCTTCGGCCTCTTTTATTCCCCCAGCTGGGCTTCCTACTGCCAGTTTAAGACTTACACTTCCGGGGCACCTGGGTGGCTCAGTTGGTTAAGCGTCCGACTTTGGCTCAGGTCATGATCTCGCGGTCCGTGAGTTCGAGCCCCGCGTCAGGCTCTGTGCTGGCAGCTCAGAACCTGGAGCCTGTTTCAGATTCTGTGTCTCCCTCTCTCTCTGACCCTCCCGCGTTCATGCTCTGTCTCTCTCTGTCTCAAAAATAAATAAATGTTAAAAAAAAAATTAAAAAAAAAAAAAAAAAAAAAAGACTTACACTTCCTTCCAGATACTGATTCATTTACTCCTGCCCATGAGGCGACCATGATTCTTTCCCCCCATTTTACGCCATAGGAAAGTAATGCACCGAGACACTAAGTAACTTGCTCGATGTCACACAGCAAATGACTGATAAAACAGGATTTGAACCCCCAAAGGCCAGCAGACTTAAACACTCCCCCTCCTTGCTCTCTAGAAGGTCAAAATTGCTTTTAAGTTTCTTCATCCCTCTGACTTGAGCTGTTTGCAGTAAGCCAATAAATAGTCACTACCAATGAATATTTACCACTGATTCCTTTTTTTGCATTTCATTTACACGGCTCTGTCTCTGATAGAAAGAAGTGCTCAAACTTCAGATTCGGCTGGAAAGGGAGTTGCATCATGTACTGCGTTTACAAAGCACACACCCACACACGCCCCGAGGACCAAATTAACTGCTAATTGGAGACTACGCTGGTGATGGGGCAGGCAGACAGGAGGGGGACAGAGGTTAAGCAGGGTGGGTGAGCTCTTTGTGTGTGTGCATGTGTGGCGTGTGCTGTGGTGTGATGCTATAGGGCCCAGCAACGTGACAGTCCCCAGAAGGCCCTGGGCCACTCGCTAAGTCCCAGCAGCTGAGCTGACTTCAGCTGTGCGAAACGCAGCCCCATCTGGACTGGGAGTGGCTCGTGACTTTTGCTCCGGGAGTTCCACAGAGGCTGCTCATGAAATTGGAGAAGTCTGTAGCATATGATTGTCCCCATCCCACTCGGAGAGAATATTTTGAGAAGTCTAATTATATGGTGGGGTTTGGAGGGAAGAGGGGCTAGATAAGCCCTTTCTAAGGGCAGGTTGAAAAGGGCTATTAGGGAGCCTTGGGCAGTTCCGTGAGGCAGGGGCCCCCTCTGCAGGTGGACCAGACACAGTAGCTGCCACTACGTTCCCAAGAGCCCGCGAACCACTGTGTTCCTTGGGTGGTGGGCCCAGAGCCCAGCCGTCTCTCTAACAGAGGATACTGACCTGACCTCCCGGCTGTGTGACTTAGGTGAGGCGTTGACCCTCTCTGAGGCTCAGCTGCCTCAACTTGAAATGAAGGACACAAATCCCTACCTCGTGGGGTTGCTGTAATGATTAGACAGAGAAAACGTCCCCAGAGTGCCCTGCAGAGGGCCTGGTACACAGGAGCAGCTGTGCACCTCTCGAGGTGGCAGCTGACCTGGAGACCTTGGAGGCCATGCTGGGGGTTGGTGGTTGACTGGATGTGGCAGGGGGAAGAGTCAGGTGCACACTAGGTTTCTGGCTTAGAGACTGGGTAGATGGTGCCGAAAAGAGAGATGTGAGCGCCTCAGGTGGTATGTATGATTGGGGACAGGTTGAGTTTCAGAGGCCACTGGGACACCCAGACAGATGCTCAGGAGACAGCTGGACAAAGGGAGGGAGGGGGTCAGCCAGAGAGACGGAAGAGAGTGACAGCCCACTGGTCGAAGGCGCATGAAATCCCAAATTTTGGATGGCACGGATCCTAAGTCCCACCACAGAGATGAATTGGGGTGAGGTGGGTTTTTCTTGGAGACAGATAACTCTCCCAGGCAATAAAATTATCTGATATTTCTCCCCTAAATCTTACCTGATAAATCTCTTTTAGGGGGTGGGAGGGCGGGGAGGGTGGGTGATGGGTATTGAGGAGGGCACCTGTTGGGATGAGCACTGGGTGTTGTATGAAACCGATTTGACAATAAATTTCATATTTAATAAATATATATATATGTATATAAAATAAAATAAATCTCTCTTAAATCCTTGGCCCTCTGGTTGGGGGTGGGGGAGGGGAATCAGTGCAGGTTGCCCTAAATCACAAGACACTAGAAATAGAGTTGATTGTACAAATGACAGTGGATACAACACAATGCTCTTGGGGTTTAATTTTTAACTCTCGAGTGGATTTCCGGCCCTTGGGAAAGAAAGCACTCCTGAAGCAAGATTCTCACCCCAGATTGCTCACCTTTCTCATTACCCAAAGACTAAGAAAGTCTGTAAAATGGGGCGGGGGGGGGGAGGGGGAGGAGTTATTCCAACTGGAAAGGTTGTTATGAGGACGAAGCAGACTGTTTATGTAAACACATTTATAAGCGATGAGGTTCCACATAAACTTAAAGTGACTAGCCAACTGTTGAAAAGCCATACTTCACTCGCTAGACAAATGGAAACTGACAAAGAAAAAAACCTTGGTTCTCACCATGAGGACACCTTGGGAAGATCTGTCAGGAGCTGGCCATGAAAACCTCTAAGCCGTGCAGCTGTGCCTTTCTGGAATCCCAAAGTTCAGGGCGGAGGTGCAGCCGCCCAGGAATTTGTTCCTCCATAACTCTGAGCTCCCCAAATCCCCATGAAGCCCAGGAACGATGTGACTGCAGGGCGCGTGGGCCCATTGGCACCAGGAGCCCCTCCATAAATCAAGGTCTCACTTCTGCTGGCCTCAGATGGCTCTTTCCAAGGTGACCTGGGTACAGTAAAAGAGTTATCACTTATCTAGGAGTAGCATCGGCCTTGGAGACGAAAGAGTCGTGAAAATGCCAACGGGCCCCATTCTTTAGGAACACGTTCCTTGGAGGGAGAGGATGCTCTCCCTTCATCTCAGAAGACGATTCAGCCAGGAGGAGTTAGAGGGTGATAATCTTCCCATGATTCCATCCAGGTTGGGTGGCCCAAGAGGCCCTGGGGCAGACTTGGAGAAGCCCTATTCCAGTGCTGGGTCAGCCCCAGTGGAAAGCCAAGGTGACCTCAGCCTTGTCCATAGTCACCGCCAAGACAGCGCCCCAAGACAGTCACATGAATCCCAGAACCCTAAATCAGCTGGCCCAACACCCTGATGCTACAGGCAAGGAAACTATAGGCCAGAGATGGGGAGGGACTTGTTCAAGGTCACACAGCCTTGAGAAGATTCAAGGTTAGACGCAGGGGTCCAGGCTGTTTCTTGTGACCTCACTACACACCTCCTTTAATGAGATCAGACAGCAGTGTAGCTGGCTGGTTCCAGCCCAGGGCTCCAGAAACTTAGCCCCAACAAACCAATTTGCCTGGCCATCTTAATTTCCCCAGCCGCATGTACCTGAGCTGTGAGGAAACCAAAGACTATGAAAAGATGCCCTTCGTATGTCACAAACAAGCAGGCAGAGAAGGGAAACATCATTCCTGACAAACACAAGTACCTGGAAAGCTAACTACCTGCATAAACGCCCCAGGTGACTCAGAAGACTGAGGTCATCAAGCCCCCAGAGGGAGGCTGGTCCTGGGATGAGCCACGGAGAGGTTGGGGAAAGCAGCTGAGATGCCCAAAGTGGAGACTTCATGCACAGACCTCTCCCGTAAGACTGTTTTGGGTCTTAAGTGAGATGATGGATCCTAACGCTAGGCGTATAGCAGGTGTTCAAGCAATGGATTCTACTGCTAAATGGCTAAGTAAGCCGTGCTGAAACCAGGACAGTATCGGGCAAACAACACCGTGTCTGACAAATGTCTGACCAAAGCCACAAAGCTCATCACTAAGAGATGAGTGATACTACTGACAAATTTTCAGGAAGAAAAGGGGGCTAAATACGGACTGAACTCCCGATCGGATGGCTCCTCCCCGCCGTCCTCTCAGCCCCAGCCGTCCCAACACTCCCCCTCTCCGACTCCGCTCCCTTCTGGGAAGGTCACCTTAGGAAGGCGGGAGGCCCATTAGCATGCGCCGCGCACACCGCAACTGCGCACGCTCGCGTTGGCTTTCTCCGCCTTCCCTCCTCCCACCGGGGAAACTGGAACCGCCTCCCACTCGGCGGCTCCTGCCCGGCTAGCGGGGCCTCGGTGGATGCCGGCTGGGCGCCGCGGTGCTCGGCGGGACGACGGCGGAGAGCGACCTCAGGGTTAAGGGGTGGGGCTTGACGTCAGGAGCCAAGATGGCGGCGGCGGCGGTCGGAGTCTCCTTGAGGCGCCGGTTCCCGGCCACGGCCCTTGGCGGAGCCTGCCTGCAGGTGAGCTGCGGGGCCGGAGGAAGAGGGCAGGCATGAGAGTCATGGAGGCAGCCTGGCGCTGAGGGGGCCGTGGAGGAGGGCGAGGGAGCACAGGACAAGGCCACAGGGAGTGGAAGGACCCGCTCCCGCTGTGTCGCGTGCGGGTTTGGTCCTGGAGCATCCCAGTCCGTTATCCTTCTGCGCCTCGCCGCAGCCTGGGAGTTTATCAGGGCGGAGACGATTTTTTTTTTAAGTTAAGGGGAAAGTATTCGGGGGGGGGGGGTCTTGAGGTGCCCAAGGTCATGTGGCAAGCGAGTGACTGTTGTAGCCGAATTCGAATCCAAACGTTTGGGCTCTAAGCCCGTTCTCTGTCCTCAAACTAGCCTCTGTGGAAGACACAGGCCTGCGGGAGTGGGAGGAATGGGAGCTGGGAATCGAGGTCTCTCCTCCAGGGTGCAGGGTTGGGGGCTCAGTAAACAGAGACTGGACCGGAATTGATAAAGGGCAGAGGAAAGGGAAAATGGAGGCAAATCAGATCCCTGAAGGATCTGGGCCCTTCCCGGTGGGGGTGGGGGGCTGCGGGAAAGGTGCTTTAAAGCAGTGTCGGATGACACTGACTCAGTGTCCCTGTCTGTAAAGGGTTTACGACGGTACCAAGCGCAGAGTTTTGGCATGGATCCCATAGGAACTGAGCCTGGTGCTGCCCTTATTTACTACTCAGTTTGCGGTGATAAATTTCCCCACACCCCTTGTATTAGGACTCTACACACTTATCTCCATTCCAAATGGAAGATTTATTTGGAAGGGGAAGGGAAATTGGCATTGCACACATAAGGAACTAAGAATTTACAAATCCCTTTTTTTTTTTTTTACACGTTTATTTATTTTTCGAGAGACAGAGAAAGATGGAGCATGAGAGGGGCAGGGGCAGAGAGAGAGGGAGTCACAGATTCTGAAGCAGGCTCCAGGCTCCAAGCTGTCAGCACAGAGCCTGACGCGGGACTCGAACTCACAGAGCGTGAGATCATGACCTGAGCCAAAGTTGAACACTTAACCCACCAAGCCCCCCCGGGTGCCCCTACAAATCCCTCTGAAGTCTGTCTCCTCCTCTCAGCTCCTCAACAACCCCTGCAACGTGGGCGAATAGTAGTTCTTACCTCCTTTTTAGAAGTTTCAACACTGAGGCCTCAGAGAGAAAATTTTTTACTTGCTCAAAATATCACAGCTGAAAAGTGGTGATCTAAGACCAAAATCCAGCTTGTTTGTCTGTTTGTTACATAATATGGGAAAAACTCTTAGCCCAGATCTGGGCACGGGTGAACCAGAAATACTCTTGCACTGACACGAGAATCTCTCTCATTTTAAATACAGCCCTGGCTGCATAACACAGTGCATATGGCCTGCCTTCAAATGCTAGGTCTTTCCAATGTGCTGTATATGAACTTGAATGAGTCATTTTATAGTCTTTCTAAAAAAGGGGAGATAGGGAAGGAGGACTGCCTATCAGAGCTTGAAGTTTGTATCCGCTGAGCATTAATGAGTAGTAATGACCTTGTTTACCAGTTCCTTTCATAGTTGCTGAGCAAGCAGTCAAGTTGTGAGAGCCCCACCAGTGAGAGCGAGTTCCAAAGCTCAGGTCCCTCTTCCATGAATGAGTTGAGCAGAAGGTTGGTTTCATAGGTCAGTTTCATAATTCCAGGTGAGGCCGTTGCAGGGCCTCCTGAGGCTAGAGAAATAGAGAGCTGCCTCCTGTCCACTCCCCCTCGTAGGAATGTGCATTCATACCCACGAAAGTCACCTCAAAAGAATCCCGAAATGAGCTTGGTGTATTATCTGAGTGATGTTCAGGTGCCTCGGACTCTAAGACACAGTAGAATGGCTCCTCTGAATTCCTTTCATGCATTAGTCTGCACTGAACCATAGTTCTGCCTATAAGTGTTTAGCTGTAATGTATTACCTGCAATTGTATTGCCTTATTTCTTCATCTAGATCGTGAATTCCGTTAGGGCAAGTACTGCCCGCTTTCATTTGTGTATCTCATTGTTCTTAGCACTGGCAGGTCTTAGGATGCCCATCTGCCAATCAGAAACTGATGATATTGCCAACATTGAAAAGCAGAAATTATTTTCTGGGCTATGCTAGAAGGTTGACCCTCCAGTTTATAAGGTAGATATTAATACTCACTACCCCTATACGAAAGACGGCTCTGTGGGGCGCCTGGGTGGCTCAGTCGGTTAAGCGGCCGACTTCGGCTCAGGTCAGCATCTCGCGGTCCGTGAGTTCGAGTCCCGCGTCGGGCTCTGTGCTGACAGCTCAGAGCCTGGAGCCTGTTTTGGATTCTGTGTCTCCCTCTCTCTCTGACCCTCCCCCGTTCATGCTGTGTCTCTCTCTGTCTCAAAAATAAATAAACGTTAAAAAAAAAATTAAAAAAAACAACAAAAGACGGCTCTGTGCTGCCAGCATGGACCCTGCTTGGGATTCTCTCTCTTGCTCTCTCTCTCTCTCTGCCCCACCCCTATTGCTCTCTCTCTCTCTCAAATTAAATAAACATTTAAAAACTTTTTTTTTTAATATCCACCTGGATATCTGATAATACATCACAAACTTTGTTGGCCCAAAACCCAGCTCCTAGTACCTACCCCTCACCACACACAGCCCCGCTTTGTCCTTCCTTCTCAGGTGATGGCACCTCCATCTTCCATGGGGCTTGGGCCAAAAACTGCAGTCATCCTTGCTCTTTGCCCCACTGTCACATCCAGTCTGCGTGGAAATCCTGTCAGTTCCTTCTTAAAATGTATTCAGAAACTTACCACTTCTAAAAAAAGGCAAAAACAAAACAAAACTTACCGCTTCTTAGCATCCACAGCCACCAGCCTGGTTCAAGCTGCCAACATCCCTTAGCTAATTACCGTATACTGTAATTCTTGTGTGGTTTTCTCACTTTCATCTTTGATTCTCAACACAAACCAAAATAATCCTTTCAAAGCTTAAATCTGACTCTGTCACTCCTCTGCCCAAAACCAGTATTTTCTCATCTTACGGTAAAAGCAAAAACCATTACAAGGTCGGGGCACCTGGCTGGCTCATTCAGTACTGCACGCGACTCTTGATCTTGAGGTCATGAGTTCAGGGCCCATGTTGGGCATAGAGTGTACTTAATTTAAAAAGAGAGAGATAGAATATTCTCCAAAGTTGGAATCTCAAATATACAACTCATTGAGTGCTTTTAAAGAAATTTGCTAGGGGGTACCTGGCTGGCTCAGTCGGTAGAGCATGAGACTGTTGATCTCCGGGTCATGAGTTCCAGCACAGAGATTACTTTAAAAAAAGGGGGGGGGGGCGCCTGGGTGGTTTGGCCCGTTAAGCTTCCAACTTCAGCTCAGGTTATGATCTCGTGATTCATAGGTTCGAGCCCTGCATCGGGCTCGGTGCTGACAGCTCGGAGCCTGGAACCTGCTTCCAGATTCTGTGTCTCCTTCTCTCTCTGCCCCTCCCCTGCTCATGCTCCGCCTCTCTCTGTCTCTCAAAAATAAATAAATGTTTAAAAAAAAAAAAAAAAAAAAAAGAACCTTACAGGATCCTATGTGATCTGGCTGTCCCATTAACTTCCCAATCTCCTCCCCCATTCCTGCCCCTGTAGCTCACTCCATTCTCAACTACACTGACTGCCTTGTTGCTCCTCAAACACATTTTCACCTCAAGATTTGGGCTCAGTGTCCCCTCTGCCCAGTTTGCTCTTCCCCTGAGTTGGGTATGGCTTACTTACTCACCTCTTTCAGGTCTTTGCTTAGCTGTCTGTCACCTTTTCAGTGAAGAGTTCCCTGGCCACCCTCTCCATTGTACTTATCACCCCCTGACATTACTATAGATGTTATTTGTGTGTGTCTCCAGTCACCATAAGCTCCATAAGGATCAGAGTGTGTGTGTGTTTTGCCCTGATCCCCAGGGCTTAGAACAGCCCCTGGAACATATTAGCCACTCTGTAATTATTTATTGAACAAATAAATGAGTGTGTCTGGGCCAGCTACTGCGCAAGATCTTACTAATTGTATGAATTCAGTGTCCCTTGGATTTGTTTGAGAAAAGGAATTATCTTTGTGCTCTTCAGCATTGGATTTGCATTTTCACCACATGTATAATGGGTAAAAGGTCGGGCTTTGGAGATTAAAAACAAAAACAAAGAAACCTGTATTTGAATCCTGGCTCTTTTGGTCTATGATTTTTATTTTATTTTTTATTTTTATTTTTATTTTTATTTTTTACGTTTATTTATTTTTGAGAGATAGAGACAGAGCATGAGCGGGGAGGGAGCAGAGAGAGAGGGAGACACAGAATCCGAAACAGGCTCCAGGCTCTGAGCTGTTGGCACAGAGCCCAACACAGGGCTCAAACTCCAACACCTTGAGTTGAGATCATGACCTGAGATCATGACCTTGAGATAATGACCTGAGCCGAAGTCGGACACTTAACCAACTGAGCCACCCAGGAGCCCCTATTTTTTATTTTTATTTTAGAGAATGAGCAGGGAGAGGGGCAGAGGGAGAGAGAAAGAATCCCAAGCAGGCTCCACACTCAGCACGGAGCCAGACGTGGGGCTCAGTCCCACAACCCTGAGATCATGACCTGAGCCAAAATCAAGAGTTGGACATTTAACCAACTGAGCCACCCAGGCACCCCATTTTAATTTTTTAATGAGAATAATAAAACTTCCCTTTGCAGAGATGTTATAAAGATTAGAAACAATTTAGTACAACATTTCTTACACGGTAGGTAGGGGCTCAGTGAATGAGAGCCATTATTATTTTTTTTTTTTTTTACTTCTACTAGAACACCGACATAACAAATTTTCACGTTTCTCTATTGCATAAATGTATTTGTTCTTATCACAGCTGCCATAATCCTGTGGATTAACTCTTAGTGCAGCTCAAGACAAGCAAACTCCTTCAGTTTAGAACCACAACCACCTCTGGTAATTTATATTTTTTGCATCTTCTCTCCTCATTCCTGTTTGCCGCCCTCCCCCCATTATCCCTCCAAGTGTTGTGTAAAACATGTTTTTAACTCAAAATAAACTTAAATTAGGTGTTTTTTAAAGAATTAGTTATGTTTTGGGGCACCCCAAAACTTACATTTGGGGTTCCTCATGGTGCTCTGTTGTGATGCACCCTTGTGGTTTCTTGCTCACATCGTTCACAAGATAAGACTTTGTAAATGATGTCTAAAAAACCTAATCACTTTTGGGAAGATCTGCATGATCAAGTCTAGACCTTTGTAGTTTTGTAGAGTGGATATGAAGCAGACATAAGTATTAGAAAGAGTTGTTAAGGTGAGGACCCGTTGCAGGAATCCACGGTCACCTTTGGCAGGCTTTGTGGGAATGAGACCAAGCTTGATACGGCTGGATGCCTGTTGCCCTCAGACAGTACTTTTAAATCAGGCTTCGTGGCCATGAAGCTGTAATTGACAACCTCAAAGTCCCAAGTTTTTTTGAAAGTCCAAGCTTTACCAATATTTTAGTGTAAAAAAAAAAAGTTTCTTTTTTAAGGAGTTAGGTATTTTTTTAAATGCATTTTATTTTTCTCCCTCTCTCTACCACCTACCACAGGCAAGGCAGCCACCCACTGTGGGAAATAATTTGGTGATTTTGTAAAAAAAAAAAAACGAGATATGCAACTGTCCTAGAATCCAGGAGTTATCTTCCTGGGCATTTATTTATCCCAGAGAAGTGGAGATATGTTCACACATACTCGTTATAAAATCATTCATAATAGCCAAAAACTGGAAACAGCCCCGAGGTCCTCTAGTGGGAGAATGGCTGAACAAACTAGGGTCCATCATATCATGCAGCACTACTCGGTAGTAAAAAGAAACTACTGTTGAGGTGCACACGACTTGGATGAATCTCCAGAGAATTCTGCTGAATGGAGAAAAACCAATCGAAAGGTTCCATACTAGATGATTCCATTTATATTACATTGTTGAAATAACAAAATTACAGGAGTGAAGGACTAAGGGGGGGAGGTATGAGAGGAGGGGCTTTGATAAAGCAATCCCAGGGGTCTTTTCAGGGGTGGGAATGCTCTGTGTCTTGACCGTTATCAGTGCTGATGTTTTGAGATTGTGCCATAGATCGGGACTGTTTTCATTGGGGGAAATTGAGTAAAGGGTATGAGGGGTCTCATTATTAATTCTTAAAAATGCATGTGATTCTACAGTTATCTCAGAATGGAAAGTTTAATTTTTTAACAAAGCAACAGACTGGATATATGCGACAGCATGAGGGAAATCCAGAAGCATTATATTAGGTGGTAAAAGCTAGACCCAGGATGCACTGTCTGATTGCATTTATATGAAATTCTGTAAAAGGGGGCAGGGGTGCCTGGGTGGCTCAGTGGGTTAATTGTATGACTTCAGCTCAGGTCAGGATCTCGCGGATCATGAGTTTGAGCCCCACATCAGACTCTCTGCTGTTAGCGCAGGGCCCACTTTGGATCTTCTGTCCCCTGTCTTTGCCCCTCCCCTGCTCGTTCTTCTCTCTCAAAAATTAATAAATATTTTAAAAAACGAAATTCTGTAAAAAAATCTGTAGTGATAGAAAGCAGATCAGTTGCAAGGGGGAGGGAGTGGGCACTGATTGTAAAGGAACACTAGAGAACTTTCTAGGTGGAAGTGTGCCGTCATAATTATGGTAGTAGTTATACCACTTTATTAAAACTCTTCAAACTGTACACTTAAAATTGGTGAGTTTTATCGTAATGAAGTAGACTTTGTAATCTAACCAAAACAAGGTGAAGCACTAAACAAGCAGAAGCCTGCTGGAGTATCTTCAGTGATCTTTTCTTTTCACTTCCTTCACTTTGTCTTAAGTGCCACAAGGTGGCGTTAGCCAAATGTTCCTGTTTTACAAAATGGAGTCCCTAGGGACGCCTGGCTGGCTCAGTTGGTGAAGGGAGCGACTCTTAATCTTGGAGTCATGAGTTCAGGCCCTGCAGAGAGCTTTTTAAGAATAAGTAAAATACAATAGCATGGAATAGAATCTGCTAAAGGAAAAAAAAAAAAATGGAAGTCCCTAATGGAAGATGTTCTTTTGTAGAAATGACTCTCCTTTTATTGCTGACGTTAGCCAGCCTGGTGATAAAGGAAAAATCTGCTTTTCTCTTCACCTTCACTTTCATCTTCCCATATTTCCTTTTTTCCTCCTGGTAGCTGATGTTTATATTTTCAGCCTCACTTAATTTGGGACGTTTTTTGCCGGCAAGTAAGAA
Organism: Lynx canadensis; assembly: GCF_007474595.2. NCBI lineage: Eukaryota > Metazoa > Chordata > Mammalia > Carnivora > Felidae > Lynx > Lynx canadensis. The sequence continues at coordinate 11,925,005 of NC_044310.1, read as the reverse complement.
ACACCGTCACACCTCTTGTAATTACACCATTAACTTCCCCGGTTTTGTCTGTTTTTACCAGTTTGTAAGAGAGTCAGCTGGCCTGGGATATAGTCTGTGTGTTTGTGCATGCAGACCAGGGGCTCAGCTTCTAACTGCCATTGGACTGACAGGATCCCTGCTCTGCTCCCAGGGTAGAGCCAGCGGTAGCCGCCTTGTGTGTTCACCTCGAGGGAAAGGTCTTCAAGGACTGTGGAATGGGGACAGCATGTTTGCATTTGCCTAATGCTCAATTTTTGCTTTGTACTTTTTTTTTTTTTAATTTAATTTTATTTTAAATTCCAGTATAATTTCTTGCGTTTGTCTTCAATTTTTCCTAACCACAAATTGAAATGCTATACACAAAGGCCTGGACCAGGTATGCTAGAAGATGCAAAATAGAACCTGTTCCATGCTGTGAATGATTAGTTTTATGTGTCAGCTGGGCCACAGGGTGCCAGATAGCTGGTCAAACATTTTGGGTGTTTCTGTGAGGGTGTTTTTAGAGGAGGTTAACATTTAAATCAATAGACCCAGGGGCGCCTGGGTGGCTCGGTCGGTTAAGCGGCCGACTTTGGCTCAGGTCATGATCTCGCAGTCCGTGGGTTCAAGCCCCATGTCTAACTCTGTGCTGACAGCTCAGAGCCTGGAGCCTGTTTCGGATTCTGTGTCTCCCTCTCTCTGTGACCCTCCCCTGTTCATGCTCTGTCTCTCTCTGTCTCAAAAATAAATAAACGTTAAAAAAAAATTTTTTTTTAAATAAATAAATAAATCAATAGACCCAGTAATGCAGATTGACCTTCCTGATGTAGGTGGGCCTTATCCAATCAGTTGAAGGCATGAATAGACCAAAAAGCTCCCCTTCCTCCAAATAAGAAGGAATTCTTCCTGCCTGACTGCTTTCGAACTGAAACATCGACTCTTCTTGGGTCTCAAGCCTGCTGGCCTTTGGCCTAGAACCCCATCATCGGCTCTCCTGGTTCATGGACCTTCAGGCTTTGACTAGATTTACATCATTGGCTCTCCTCACTCTCCACTTGCTAACTACAGCTCTTGGGACTTTCTATTCTCTATAATCATGTGAGCCAATTTCTCATAAAAAAAAAATCTCTTTTTATGTATATGTATATGTGTATATATACCTTTCATATGTATCATGTATTTATATGGATAGACACACTATTGGTTCTGTTTCTCTGGAGAACTCTAATACACATGCCCTCAAGGCATTGAGACATAAAAAGGAGACAGAGCCAAGAAGAAACCTCCAAATATTCACAAATAAATGGACTAGTACAGTGTTCAGGAGCATCGGCTCTGGGGTCAGACAGACTTGGGTTCCAGTCATAACTCCTCTTGTCAGCTGTGTTATGGGCCCATTGCTCGGTCGCTGAGCCTCATTTTTCTCATACAGAGACTCAGTGGAGTAATTAGTATAAAGCATTTACTACAGTTCCTGGCAATAATAAATCGTGGCCTTAAAAATGAGTGTGAATTTAAATATAAAACTTTTGAGCAACAGCACCCTTTTTGTAAATATGTTATGGGGAAGCTGTTCTGGTGAAGGACGGAATTAACCAGAGACCAGCCCTCTTAACCTGACCCTCTCATAGCAGCCTCTAAGGTGGTAGCACTCTGGAGTTGCTGGGCTCACCATGTGAGACCCGCTGGCAGAGACGTAAGTGTCCAGGAGATGGGATAGAATCATCATGGAGAACAGGACTCAGGTGTTGGTTAGTTCCCTACATGGGTTCTGTTTTACAGTATTCTTCACCGTCTTTCCTGCTGCAGTGCTGTGAGCTGAACGTTCGTGTTCCCCCAAGTTCAAACGTCGAAACTCTAATCCCCATTATGATGGTATTTAAAGATGGAACCTATGAGAGGGAATCAGGGTTAGATGAGGTCATGAGGGTAGAGCTCTTACGATGGGATTAGTGCCCTTACACAAAGGGGAAAAGACGTGAGATCTCTCTCTCCGCCATATGAGACAGCAAGAAGGTGGCCATCTGTCAACCAAGAAGAGGGTCTTCATCAGACACCAAGTCTGCCTGAGACCTTGATCTTGGACTTCCCAGCCTCCAGAACCATGAGAAATTTGTCGTGTTTAAGCCACCCGGTCTTTGATGTCTTGTTACGACAGCCCAGACTGATGGAGACGCCTAATCTAGAAACACCGGCATCTCGTTTTGACAACCGCAGTAGCTTTCTACTGGTTTCTCCACATGTTGCCTGACAATTCTTCCTTTGTAGCCAGTGATACCGTTCTCAAAAATAAAAATGATTATGTCATCCACCTGATAATTCGTTCTGGCTTCTCATTGCTCTTAGGGTAACATCAGAATCTTGACTTCCTCACATTTCCCACTCCTCCGACCTTACTCAAGCGCCCCTGACTCATATTGGACTTTTCTCCCAGATGTGCTGTGCTCTCCCCCATCCAGGCCTCTACATGTGTTGTTCCCTCAGTTTATAACACTCTCTAATCCCTACTCACCAAGTCTCAGCTTCATTATCATTTATGGGGCCTTCCCTGATCTCTTGTACTAGTGTAAGTCTTTTTTGTATTCTTCCCTCTTTATACTTTATCATAAATATTTAATTTCTCTCTTGCTTAAAGTAGATTCCGTGAGGGCAAAGACTGTTTCGTTAAGTGCTATTTCACTAGCCCCTAGCACCATGTCTGGTACGTGACGTGCTAGGTGCTTAATATTTGATGGATATTGAATGCCTTTTGCAAGAAGACAGTAATGTGTGGGTTTGTAGCCAGTGCTGTAGTTTATAGCACCAGCTAAACAGTAGGATTTGTCTTGCATTTTTAACAGTTTTTCTCCCCCCCTTCTTGTGAACCTTTTCGATTCCAGGCCTGCCGGGGGGCACAGACAGCGGCAGCCACAGCTCCCCGAATCAAGAAGTTTGCCATCTACCGATGGGACCCAGACAAGACGGGAGATAAGCCTCGTATGCAAACTTATGAAATTGATTTGAATAAGTGAGTATCTCTGTGAGAGCTAGATGTTTGCTAAGTGAAGGTGAGCTGTTGATCCGAGTCAGGGACCTGCTTTTCACATCCGCGGAAGGTTTAAAAATGGATCATCCAGGGGCGCCTGGGTGGCGCAGTCGGTTAAGCGTCCGACTTCAGCCAGGTCACGATCTCGCGGTCCGGGAGTTCGAGCCCCGCGTCGGGCTCTGGGCTGACGGCTCAGAGCCTGGAGCCTGTTTCCGATTCTGTGTCTCCTTCTCTCTCTGCCCCTCCCCCGTTCATGCTCTGTCTCTCTCTGTCCCAAAAATAAATAAAAAACGTTGAAAAAAAAATTTTAAAAACGGATCATCCAGTGGCCCTGGAATTTACCGTCTCTTTTTCAAATGAATGAGGTAGGCACCTGATTCGAAAAGATAATTAATACCAGGAAGAATAACTTTTGTAAAATTCCTTTCCTTTCCCCAAATCAGAGGATGACAAATTTCTTTTTTTTTTTTAATAAAGTTTATTTCTCTCTGAGATAGAGAGAGAGAGAGCACGTGCACATGAGTGGGGGAGGGGCAGAGAGAGATGGAAAGAGAATCACAAGCAGGCCCCCCACAGTCATCGCAGAGCCCGACGTAGGGCTCGAACTCCCGCACCATGAGATCGTGGCCTGAGCCGAAATCGAGAGGTGGACACTTAACCGAATGAGCCACCCAGGCCCCCCCAGAGGATGACAAGTCTCTAGGATTACTGGTAGAGCCGGAAGGACACCGTAAATGTCTCTGGAATGGTAATATGACAAGATAGCGATGCAGTTAAAATAGTAGCAGAGATCCATACCTCTGTATTATTTGTCTTTCTGTCATATCAAAGTGCCACAGACCTAGCGACTTAAAACGCCTGGATTTATTACTTTTCAGTTCTGCAGGTTAGAAGTCTGGTGAAGGTGTCATCAGACCATGGATCGACGTGTCAGCAGGCCCTGTTTCTTTCTGGAGACCGGGGAAATCCGCTTTCTGTTCCCTTGGGCTGTTGGCAGAATTCAGTTCCTTATGGTTACAACACTGAGGTCTCTGGTTTCTTGTTGGCTGTAAGCTAAGGGCCGCCCCCAGGTTTTAGAGGCCATGCACCCCACAGCTCATACTCCCCGTCTTCAAAGCCAGCGACAGCGGGGTGAGTCCTCACCTCTTTCTGAACCACTCTCATCATCCTCCACCCCGGAGGACCTCCACAGGCAGCCAAACGGAAGAAAATCTGATGAGCTGGGTTCCCCAGCTCCCCACTGCACCACCTCTCCCCTCTCCAGTGTAATCAGAACTGTCCTATTTCATAATCTGTTTTATTTGTAAATGAATAAGGATTTTATGTGTTTTGAACAAAAGCTTCCGTGGCACAAAAAAAAAAAAAGATTTGAAAACTATTCTAAATGCTTTCTTTGACTTTACCAACATGTAAGTTCTATTAAGCACTAGAGTTAGTTGATATATAACCTTGTCAGACAGACACTTACCAAATACCCAACAACCAAAAGTGATTAGTAAAATGCGTGTTAAAAACAAAAAACTCTAACTACTTGGAAGTTAAAAAGCACTCTTTTAAACAACTACTTTTATTAAGGAATCATTTCAAATATTGTTGGATACTTGGAGAATAAAAACAATGCAAATCAAAACCTACAGAATGTGGCTGAAACTTCAGAAGAGTTAAATTCATAACTAACTTTTTAATGTTTATTTATTTTGAGAGAGAGAGAGCACAAGCAGGGGAGGGGCAGAGAGAGAGAGACTCCCAAGCAGGCTCCGTGTTATCAGCACAGAGCCTGATGCAGGGCTCAATCCCGTGAACCCTGAGATCGTGACCTGAGCCGAAATCAAGAGTCGGACACTTAACCGACTGAGCCACCCAGGTGCCCCCATAACTATTTTTTGACGCTAAAAAACGTAAAGAGTAATTGCATTCTTCTCCGGTTACGGCAGAGTAGCTTTCATCGTACTAACCCTCAAGTAACAGCTATAAACTCTGGACAGAAGACAAGCAGTAATGACCTACAGGCACAGCAGAGTGACCAGAGACACTGGGAATGAGTTGACACTTGGAAGAACAGAATGTTACTGGGTTTTACACTCTGTGACCTGAGGGCAAGCCCCAGTGGAAGCAGAGGTACAAGGCCAAAAACACGATAAAACCACAGTCTTACTAGCTTGATGTTGTATAGCTACCACAGTAACCAGTAAACGAGGGGGCAGTCCTGGAAAGAAACATAGAGGGGGAGCCCCAAAGTCTGTTTGTGAACTGCCCAAGTCTGAAGTTCAGCCCATATTAATTATTGCTTTAAAAAAAAAAACAACAACTCAGGAGCCCTTGGCTGGCTCAGTCGGTAGAGCATGCAACTCTTGATCCCAGGGTCGTGAGTTTAAGCCCCACATTGGGCATGGAGTGTCCTTAAAATAAAAAACTATTTTAAAAGGATTTTTTTTTAAATCGATACTCTATAGAGAAACACAATAAAATCCAGAGTTGCCACGTCATTTATTCACAAAGTCCAGCACATAGTCCAGAATTACTAATCATATGAAGAAACAGTGAAACCTGACCCATCCTCAAATGGAAAGACCAGCAATGGAGGCCACCCAGCCCTGAAGCAGTCCAGGTGTTGGAACTAGATGTGGATTTTAAGGAGTTATCCCTATGCTCGTAGATAAAGGAAAAGATGCTCACGAGCTAGAAAATCTCAGCAGGGAAATAGAAACTTTTAAAAAGAACCAAATGGAAAATGTGGAACTGAAAACAGCAATATCTGAAATAGAAAATTTACTGGATAGCAGATTGAAGACAGCAGGAAGATTCAGTGACCCTGAAAATACATTAACAAGAATCACGTGTTCTTGAGACTAAAAAGATTGGATTGATATCAGAAGGTTTAACATACGTCATTGGAGTCCCAGAAGGAGTGGAGAAAGAGAAAGGGCAAAAAAAAATACTTGAAGAACTAATGACCAAGAATTCCCCAGGCTGGTGAAAGACATAATTGACACATTCAGGAAGCATGAACTTCAGACAAGGTAAATACAAGGAAAACTACACCCAGGAACATCATACTCCAGTTGCTGAAGATCAGAATGAAAGAGGAAATCTTGAAAGCAGGAACGGTAAAACACATTACAGCCTGGGAAACGATACAAATGATTGTTTACTCAATAATTGTAGATGCCAAAGGACCATGAAATGCCATCACTTAATTACTAAAAGAAAAACACCGTCAGCCAGAATCCTGTACTCCGCAAAATGGTGAGGATGGAATGAAGACATTTTCAGGTAATAAAAAATCCAAGAATTCACAGCCAGGAGACCTGTACTAAGTGCAGTGTGAGAAGTTATCTTGCCTGTTGAGAAGGAAGAAAGGAGAAGGAATGAAAAGCACTAGCTATGGTAAATAGGAAACCATTTTTCCTCTTAATTCCATTAAAGTATACATATGACTGTTAAAAATCTAATACTGTGTTGTGTAACAGACTGCTTACACAGATGTAATGTGTGTGATGACCAGCATAAGGGCTGGGAGTGGGTTGACCTATAAGGTTGGAGGGTTCTTACAGTACATGAAATGGTACAGTATTAACTCGAAATAGGTTGAAAAGTTAAGGACACATTACAATTCTAGAATAACCATTTATTAAAATTCAGAGTGAGATAGCTAAAAGCCAATATATAAATTAAATGGAATTCCAAAACTGCTTACTCCATCTAAAAATACTACTTAAAGCAGGAAAGAAAGAACAGGGGCAAAAATGTTGGGACAAATAGTAAAATGAGAGAGCCAAATCCAACCTCATCAATAATTATGTCATTAAAGGCATTAAACACTCCAATTAAAAGGCAAAGACTGTCAGAATAGATAAAAAGCAAAACCCAATTTCATGGTACTTATAAGAAATACACTTTAAATATTGTTAAAAACAAAACTCAACTAAGTAAAATTTAAAGATCTTACTGGCATGGGGGACCTGGGTGGCTCATTCGGTTAAGCGTCCAACCCTTGATTTTTGGCTCAGGTCATGATCCCAGGGTCCTGAGATCGAGCCCTGAGTCAGGCTCCACGCTGAGCATGGAGCCTGCTTAAGATTCTCCCTCTCAGTCTGCCCCTCCCCTGCTCACACGCTCATGCTGTCTCTTTTAAAAAAAAAAAAAAAAAAAAAAAGGAAAGGGATGTCTGGGTGACTCAGTCGATTAAGTGCCCAACTCTTGATTTCTTGGTTTCGGCTCAGGTTAAGATCTCAGTTTGTGAGTTTGAGCCCACATCGGGCTCCGTGCTGATGGTGCACAGGCTGCTTGGGATTCTCGCTCCCTGTCTCTTTGCCTCTCCCCTGCTCGCACACGTGCTCTCTCTTGAGCGCACACGCACTCTCTCTCTCTCTCTCTCTCTCTCTCAAAATAAATAAACCTTAAAAATTTTTGCATAATTTAAAAATAATTTTTTTTTTTTAACTAAAGACAGATCATCTGAACATTATCAATCATCTTGATCTAATTAATATTTTTGAGACACCACACCAAACAGTTGTAAAATGTTCTTATCAAGTGTGCAGGGAACATTCACTGTGATGCTGGGCCATAAAACAAATCTCAGTAAATTCCAAAAAATTAGGATCTTCTAGAGTGTATTCTCTGACCACAATGGAATTCAAATAGAACACAGTAACAGGGGGCACCTGGATAGCTCGGTTGAGCATCTGACTCTTGATTTTGACTCAGGTCATGATCCCAGTGTCCTGGGATCAAGCCCCATGTTGGGCTCCGTGCTGAGTGTGGAGTGTGCTTAAGATTCTCTCTCCTTCTGTCCCTCTCCCCTTCTCATGCGCACACTCTCTCTCTGTCTCTCTCTCTCTCTCTCTCTCTCTCTCTCTCAAATAAAAAGAAAATATGAGGGGCGCCTGGGTGGCGCAGTCGGTTAAGCGTCCGACTTCAGCCAGGTCATGATCTCACGCTCCGTGAGTTCGAGCCCCGCGTCAGGCTCTGGGCTGATGGCTCAGAGCCTGGAGCCTGCTTCCGATTCTGTGTCTCCCTCTCTCTCTGCCCCTCCCCCGTTCATGCTCTGTCTCTCTCTGTCCCAAAAAGTAAATAAACGTTGAAAAAAAAAAAAAAGAAAGAAAATATGAATAGTTCTATATTCACTATAGATATGAGATGCGTTGTCAAAGACCTTTTCATGAAGAAAACTCCAGGCCCAGGTGGCTTCACTGATGAATCATGAAACAAAAACTCCTAATGCCTGTTACATCCTTTCAGAAAATAAACAAGGAATAATCACTTCCCAGTTCATTTTAGGAGGCCATCAAAACCTGATTCCAAAATCTAGTGGAGACGTCTCATTACAAAAAGGAAGGATATAGATTGGTATCTTCCATGAACATAGACACAAAAATTCTCAAGATTTCAGCAGATCAAATCTAACCATCTATAAGAAAAGGATAATGCCTTAATAACCAAGTTTGGGCTTGTCCCAGGGGTGCAGAGTAGTTTTAACATTGGAAAATCATGGGTGCCTGGGTGGCTCAGTTGGTTAAGTATCCAACTCTTGATTTCAGCTCAGGTCATGATCTCACTGTTTGTGAAATGGAGTCCACACCAGCCTTCAGGGTCCGGGCTGGGTGTGGAGCCTGTTTGAGATTCTCTCCTCTCTGCCCCTCCCTGCTCACAGTTCCCACTCCCACCCCCACCTCTCTATCAAAATAAGTAAACATTTAAGAAAATTGGAAAATCAGTCCGTGTCATTCACCATAGTAACAAGATAAAGGAGAAAAACCAGAAGTCTGCACGCTTGAAAAAAGAGGGGGAGATTCCTCGACTAGATAAAGAGCATCTATGGAAAATCGACAGCTCGCTATGAAATAGTTAGTGCTCTGCCCATAAGGAACATAGCAAGGGTGTCCACTCCACTTCTGTTGAGTGTTCTACATGACATTTGAACAAGTGCATTAAGGGCAAGTTAAAAATAAAGGGCATGAAATTTGGAAAGAAGGAAATAAAACTGTCACCAGTCACAAATAACATCATTGCTTACGTAGAAAATTTTAGGGAATCTACCAAAAAAAAAAAAAAAAGAAAATTCCAGGGAATCTACAAAACTACAAGGACATAAGTAAATTTAGCAAGGTTGCATGGTACAAGGTCATGCAAAAAGGGTTTTTTTGTTTGTTTGTTTTACTAGCATCAGCCATTATAGAATTTTATTGGAGGTTCTAACCAAGGAAATTAGGCAAGAGAAAATAGAGCAAATTGACAAGGAAGAAGGAAACTCTTCATAGATGACATGACCTTGTATATAGAAAATCTTAACAAATCCACACCAAGAAACTATTAGATCTAATAAACTAATAAACTAGTTCAGCGAGGATATAAGATCAGTATATAAAAATCAGTTGTATTTCTATAAACTAGTCGTGAACAGTCCTTAAATAAGAAAATGGTTCCATTTACCATAACATGAAAAAGAATAAAATACTGAGGATCCAACTTAGCAAAAGAAATGCAAGACTTGTACGCTGAGAACTATAAAACATCGGTGACAAGAAATTAAAAACCTAGGGGCAACTGGCTGGTACAGTCTGTTGAGCATCTGACCCTTTTTTTTTTTTTTTTTTTCCCTTATTAGAGAAAGAGAATGCAAGTGGGGGAGGGGCAGAAAGAGCAAGAATCCCAAGCAGGCTCCTCACTGTCAGTGCAGAGCCCATTGCAGGGCTCCAACTCAGGCTGTGAGATCATGACCTGAACTAAAAATCAAGGGTCAGATGCTTAACCGACTGAGCCACCCTGGGTGCCCCAAGTGTCCCAGTGCTTGATTATGGCTCCAGTCATGATCCCCAGGTCAAGGGATCAAGCCCCACATTGGGCAACACACTGAGTGTGGAGCCTGCTTAAGATTCACTCTCTCCCTCTGCCCTGTTCACTCTCAAATGGGGGGGAAGAAAAAAAGGAAAGAAATTAAAGACTTAGATAAATGGAAAGACATCCCATGCTTAAGGGCTGGAAAACATTTTTTTTAAGTAGTCTACGCCCAACGTGGGGCTCAAACTCACAAGACTGAGTCACACACTCCTCCAACTGAGCCAACCAGGCGCCCCTGGAAAACAATCTTTTTAAGGTGGCGCTGCGCCCCTAAATTGATTTACAGATTCAACACAATTACTGTCAAAAGCCCACCAGTCATTTTTGTAGAAATTGACAAGCAGATCCTAAAATGTATATGGAAATGTAAGGGACACAGAATAGCCAAAAAAATCTTGATTTCTATGTGAAAATGTTATTTGCATCATTGTATATAATAGAGAAGGATTTAAGCAAGCTAAGGGTCCTTCCATAGGAAAACAGGTGATTACTGTCCTTTATTGGAGATGTTGAATGAAAAAAGCAAGGTGTTATTATATATATTGCTTTTTTTAGGTGTGAGAAAAATATACCAAACTCTTTAACAGTCCCTAGCTATTATGAAATTTAGCAGGAGAGATCACTTGAAGGGAGGGCTTTGGCTTTTTAACTTGATATTTGAAATTTTTGTAAAAATAAAGAGGATTGCTGCCATTTAAAACATGCCAGGACAAGAATAGACAGATCATTTGAATTTTTTTAAGTTGCAAAATAAACTCTACTTCAGTGAAATTCTGTTACAGAATACCAGAAGGAGGTACCACAAATCAGAAGCAAAAGAAGGTTTAGTCAGTCAGTGATTTGGGGCAATTGATTAGCAGTTTTTGTAATTTGGGGGGGAATAATTTTAAAATGCATGGGGTGCCTGGGTGGCTCGGTTAAGCTTCCAACCTCAGCTAAGGTCATGATCTCACAGTTCATAAGTTCGAGCCCCTCCCCTGCTCGCGCGCTCGCTCGCTCTCTCTCTCTCTGTCTCTCTCTGTCTCTCAAAAATAAATACACTTTTTTTTTTTTAATGTAAAATCTAAAGGAAAATTCTAGTCTTGAAACGTCAGGAAGGGGTTTAATCTTTTTAGACTTAAAATTGATAGTACTGGGACCCTGGCTGGCTCAGGCAGAGGAGTGTGTAACTCTTGATCTTGGGATTATGAGTTCAAGCCCCATATTGGGTATAGAGATTATTAAAAAATAAAATTTTATAAATACATACATACATTGAAAATAGTGATAGTATCATAAGGGGAAAGGGTGGTCAACTGTAACATGTAAGCATTTAAATCTGTGGTTTAAAAGTTCCATTACCAAAATTAGAAGTCAAATAGCCAATTGCTGGTTATGGGCTGGAGGTGAGGGAGGGGCAGGATTCGCCACTGATAGAATAGATTGGTATAAATTTGGTCTTTTCCAGGGTTTCTGGCTCCTAAAACCCTTGTGATCCAAAGTGATAAGAGCTATAAGGTCATCTTTTGTTATAATAGTTTTGGTTTTGTTCCCAGTTCCTGAAATAGCTCCGGATAAATACTGAAGGTGAAATGGGCTTGTATTTTTTATTCATGACAAGCCCCTTTCAGCCGCCTGAGTTTACTCTAATGAGGTGGTTACTAGAAGTCTAGATAACCACAGGTTGGGGTGGGGGCTGATTACTAGGGAACCAACACTGTATTTAGACTGTTGGAACCCTCTGCCCTACCCCTTGACCTGAGAGGGAAGAGAGGTTAGAGGTCAAACCACCAACCGGCAGCGCCATGTAATCAATCATGCCTGTGCACTGAAGCCTCCATGAAAGGACCCGGATTGTGGGGTTCAGAGAGTCTGGGTGCGTGAACTCGTGCAGGTGCAGGGAGAGGGCACGGAAGCTCTGCTCCCCTTCCTGGGCACCTTGCCCTGTGCACCTCTTCCACTTGGCCATTCTACTAAATCAGAACCTAGTGAATTACCTGTTTATCTAAGTTCTGTAAGCTGCTCTAGCAACTGTCAAACCCAAGGGAGGGGATCATGAGAATCTCTGATCCGCAGCCAGTCTTCCAGGGGACAGCCTGAGCTTGCAGCGGGCAGCGGGTGTCCGAGGACGGTGGGGGTGGGGGCTGGGACCAAGCCCTTCAACTGTGGGATCGGATGCTGTCACCGGCCAGTGGTGGTGGGGCCAGATTGAGTTACACTGTGGGGACACACGGCTGGGGTTGCAGGATTGCTCGGTTCCGGAAACCACACGCCTGGTGACCAGGAGTGTCAGAAGTGAAGTACTAGGAATGATGAGTTTTGGAGCTTTAAAAAAGATTTTTTCCTTTAAAAACAATTCCTAAGATCTCTTAAACAAAGAGGCAAAGAACAAGGGTGGACCGAGTCTGTAGCATAGTCGACTAGAATGAAGGTGCCGCGCGGGCAGGAGTTTTCATCTGTTCTCTGGTGTATGTCCAGCAGCCAGAATGGAACCTGGCACAGCACACTTCCAATAAGCAGCTGGAGCGTGAAGAAAAATCAATGGCTTTATGACAGATACTCAACCACTGAAATACTCAAAGATCTCAGATTAAAACGATAATACTTCTCCATTCTCAAAATAGCAGAGGTTTTTAAAGGGTAGTTCCCAGTGTTAGCAAAGATAGGGTGAAAAGGGTACTTGCATATTGCTGATAGAAATACAGATAATGCAGCCCTGTTAACTAATCTTGTGGTGGTGATCATTTCACCATCTGTACATAGGGGCTTTTTTTTTTTTTTTAAGTTTATTTATTTTGAGGGGGGGCAGGTAGAGAGAATCTCGAGCAGGCTCTGCACTGTCGGCACAGAGCCCGACGCAGGGCTCAAACTCACAAACCATGAGATCATGACCCGAGCTGAAATCAAGAGTCCGACGCTTAACTGCCTGAGCCACCCGCGCGCCCCAGTATATACGTATATTAAATTATGTGCTACGCTATCATGCTGTGCACCTTAAATTTGCATGTCATATGGCAATTATATCTCAATAAAGTAGAAAAAAAAGAAATCTGGATAATGCTAAAGGATATTGGGGTGGGGGCATATTTTTAAAAATCCCATGCATAGAGCAGGACTGGGAAGCATAGGCGTGACAACCAGGAAATAGGTTTGTTGAGCACGTGACTGTGCCAGATACTATGAAAGTCGCATGCTTTTATTTCATCTTTGTAATAATCCTGCGATTTAAGTTTTGGTTCCATTTGACAGATAGGGAAACAGGCTCAGGGAGAGTGAACCGTTCATACAACTGCAGCCTCTGCATGATGATGGTCACAGTTACACTGAGCGAATGTGGCAGGCGCTCTGTTTGACTGTCCTGTGTGTTAATTCACCTGCAGCGGTCCCGTGAGATGTAGGGGCTGCCTCTGCTTCGTAGGTGGGAAGCTGATGAAGCGGTTTGCCAAGAACCTAGCGAGTGGCCAAGCCAGGGTTCTGACCAGGTTCTCAGACGCCAGGCCTGCGCCCCAAGTTCCAAGCCCTGTGCTACTGCCCTTCCTCTCACCCCACTGCCCCCTCACGCATGGGCACTCGCAGTGCTCTGGAGTAAGGGGGCTCTCTCTCTGCTCCTTCAGCTTTCCTTTCCCTAGAAATGTATACGCAGCGTGACTCTGCAGGACTTACAATGTGTAAGAATACACAAAAATAGAACGATGGAAAAATTCCTGAGTGTGACCTCAGAAAGCCAAAAGGGTAAGAGCAGCTAACATACACAGACGTGTCAGATCATACTATAATAATGAAGTGTAGGTACATTGGACTTCGCATCAGTACGACTGGGGTGTCTTGTTGTTTTTGGTCAGATGTGGTCCTATGGTGTTGGATGCTTTAATCAAGATTAAGAATGAAATCGATTCGACTTTGACTTTCCGACGATCATGCAGAGAAGGTAAGCATCTCCTTCCTTATTAGGCTTTAGACCCTTATGCTTGGTGCCCGGGCCGGCCACGACTGAGACAGCTACCCGAACAGCTGGCCATCTGCCGGGTGACCTTGCTGTGCGTCGCACTTCCTTTTCTTGGGTAAATGTGTCAAAAATTCGAACTGTAGTACAAGCTCTGGTTTCTGAATTTTCTTCCCGTCAGGAGCTTTATGTCACGTGGTCACTGCATCCGGCGGTCCCCGTGAGCTGTCACACCCTCAGGGACCAGCTTGGGTCTGCTAGCCGGCCACTTCCACACCCCTGCCAAGCTGCTTGGCCGGGGGGCAGGGGGGTACGGGTGTGCCCCCACCCCCAGCTCCCAGCATTACGCGCGCTCAGAGCAGCTGCTCAGTAGGAACATTCTGGGTGGGAACAGAGTTTCCCACAGTGTGCAGCCGGTGTCGCAGGAGCTGATTTCCAGCAGTATTCAGACCCGCGTGTTTTACTTTAATAGCCGTGTGTTTATGTGATACGTTAGAAAAATATAATTACTGATGACAGTGTAACAGTGGTAAAGTTTTTTAATATAAATCTAAGTAAACATGAGTTGATTTTAAGAAAACCCCTAAATAATCTTCTAGTGGTACATTTTGAGTACCAATCACAAAAGTCACAGAGGGATGCTACGAGGGCTGACTGGTCCCGATGGCCGTGGAGCACGGTCTGTGTGCCCGGCTCTGTTCTGTTCCCTTTACGCAGAATAGACCAGCCCTGTTAGTGTTTACGCTGAGGTCCGGGGAGGTTAAGGGACTTCCAGAAAAACACACAGATAGTTGGGGAGCCAGGAGTCCGCCAGATTTGTCAGATTCCAGAACTGCACTCAGGCGGTACACTCTGCTGGCCAGGCTTGGAAAACCTGACAAAACGAAACAGAGGGTGGTGTGGGCCAAAACAAGTGATTGAATCTTCTTCCCAAAATAACCTTTCCTAAAAGGAAAAGTCACTACAGATGTTGGCCCATCACTTTTTAATCTTCGTTCTGCTGTACATTTCAGGTCATTCAGTCCTGCTTCTAAGACATCTGCTTTGATTCATCTAATCTTACAGGATGGGATTTAGTGTACCAAATGCTGACAGATATTACCATAGTTTGGCTGAGTCCTGCTGTTCAGGGAACATTCTGCTGTAATTAAACACCAACCTTCCCCATGTAAGTCCTGGCAACACAGGAAATATAGATGCTTTTCAGTAACCTTTCCCCGTAAGACTCTTTCAGAGCCAAGAATATAAGCTGTGGCCCATCTGGACTAAAAACTACGAAGCAGAATGATATTAATTACCACTCCTTTCTCTTCCCTTGTTGGTAAGAGAATTTCTAGGGGAGCCTTTTTCAGAGAAGAAGAAAATTTGTTTATTTTTGAGAGAGAGCATAAGTGGCTCCAGGCTCTGAGCTGTCAGCACAGAACCCAACGCAGGGCTTGAACTCACAAGCTGTGAGATCATGACCTGAGCCGAAAGTTGGATACCTAACTGTCTGAGCCACCCAGGCACCCCAGATTTATTTTTTAAATTGCATGCCATCGCTTACAAAAGCATATTTCTCTGCTGGGATGCCAGGCTTACATAAATATATTGACGACATTCAGTCCCCTGGGGAACTATAGGAGTATTTGCTTAAGACACGCTTATTAAGATTCACAGAAGGGAGTGGTCTCACTAAAGTGATAACCCAGTGCACGTCTCACAAGTAATCACATTTCTCTGGCCTGATCTTCAAAAGACAGCTTCAGAGAAGTGGATCCATATTGCATAGTCATCTTCAAACTCTGAAATACCCAGGAAATTTCCATACACGGGACGTGAGTCCAGGCAAAGAGAAGTCTCATTTTCAGGGTCCTGCGTCAGCACCTTATTTTTGCCGTGCTTTGGTTTCAGTTAGTTCATTCTTCTCCTTGGAAGGTCAGTGCTCAGCCAGTTTACGTGGGTTTCATATCCCCAGAGCCGCTATGCTGCTAGTTTTGGTGAAAACAGAGTAAGAGTTCTACGTGGGTGATCCACACCCAGGCCTAAACCGGAAGATGATATTTTGCTTTTGGTTTCTGTCTGTTAGAGTTTGAGTTCAAATAACAGGGACTTTAAAAAAAAAAACTGTTTTCCCCCCCTGAAAATACATGAATCATGGAGCTGGGACTGATGTGGGCACTCTGCGATGCCACCAGTGCCCCAGGCCCCTTCTGTCTTCCAGCGCCATCTGTGGCGTGTGGATTCCAGCCTCAAGGTTGCCTCGTGGTCCCAAAATGGCTTTCGGAACTGCGGCCGTTAGATCTGCGTTCCAGGCAGAAAGATGGAGGAGAGGGAAAACAGCATCACCTTCTGCCCCGGGTGGATTCTGTGTCAGTGCTGCCCCTGATGGTAGAGGAACAACATTCCAGAAAAGAGAGTTTGAAGCTGGACTGCCTGAGCCGGGGGGAGGAGGTGTTAAATGCATTCTCTCTATCAGGCATCTGTGGCTCTTGCGCGATGAACATCAACGGAGGCAACACTCTGGCTTGCACCCGCAGGATTGACACCAACCTCAGCAAAGTCTCCAAAATCTACCCTCTTCCACATATGTATGTGATAAAGGATCTTGTTCCCGTGAGTTTCTGCCTCCCTCCCTCCCTCCCATCCCCCCTTCTGTCTCCTATCCCCCCCCATCCCTCCCCCTTTTTTATCTTCAGGGGAGAGGGGAAGAGGTGTGTGTGAGAGAGAAAGATACGTTATCAGTTCTTTAGGGCAGGCTTTTTCCCTGAGTTAAGGAATTTGAATGGTGGAAGATAAACACACCTAGAAGATTCTCCAGCAGCTCATTTGGTGAGGATTGTTTGGGAATAACTGGGCACAAGATTGTAGAGTTGGAACAGTCCCAGAATCAAGAATTTGGCCATAACTACAAAGAATTCATGTGGAAAATCCCAGTGGGGAAGGCAACACTGGTTACGCGTTGGACTTTAATTTCTGCCTCCCCGTGTTTGACCACCTTCACTGGAGGGGCTATGGGATTGGAAGGCTTCCTGAGTGGGTGAAGGAGAGATTTCCGAGCCACGATTAATGCTGACCATTTCTCCTTCTGTAGTCTTTGCACAGATCCACGCCAAAGTGAGTCAGACTTCTGTAGGATCGGGGGGAAGTAGGGATTGTCCACGAAATGGGGTGAATAAGAAAGTTAAGGAGTGGTGGTGAAATCTGACCCTTTTTTCCTTCTGCCTCTTAACCTCAGGACTTGAGCAACTTCTATGCTCAGTACAAATCCATTGAGCCTTATTTGAAGAAGAAGGATGAATCCCAGGAAGGCAAGCAGCAGTACCTGCAGTCCATAGAAGATCGTGAGAAACTGGTCATTAGTCCCCATTTATTGTCTTGCTTTGAGGAATCTTGTTGCCAAGATGCTTGCCAGGAAGTGTGGCTTGGGGGGATGGGGTGGGGAGTGGCAGCATGAGATCGTTCAGACCCTTTATTTAGTGTGTTCTGGAAGGAAACTGCAAGAGCATCTGTCCAAGGGCTGGACTGCCATCCTCTCGGGACCACGTGGGCAGTGTGAACCCACAAGGGCCCACAGTGGACCAGGGGTCTGGAGCAGGCCCACACTGCCTAGAAGGGCACGTCATTGCCGTCTTGCAGGATGTTTGTCTTTTTCAAAAGAAACCTGTGTGCAGATTACCAGGTTTTTCCAAGCTGACACCCCCATCAGAGGCTCTTTGACACTCGGGGGCAAATCAGACACGTCCTGGCCGTTGGTGGTCCTGCTTCCACCACCTGTTTTGCAGACAGGAGCAAAGGAGGTCATGGCAAAACTGGGACTAGAACCTTGCTGTTCTTTGCTGACACCGAGAGTCCAGGGATTGCTGGGCAGGGTGGGGGACAGCCCTGTCACTCTGAGTTCCAGTATCCAGGCTGTGAAGTGTTTTTGTTTTGTTTTGTTTTTAATGTTTATTTATTTATTTTTGAGAGAGAAAGCACGAGCTGGGGAGGGACATGGAGGGAGAGAGGGAGGGAGACAGAATCCCAAGCAGGCTCAGAGCTGGTCAGCACAGAGCCCGACGCGGGGCTCGAACTCATGAACCTTGAGATCATGACCTGAGCCGAAGTCGGACATTTAACCAACTGAGCCACCCAGGTTTCCCTGGTTGCTTTTCTTTGTTTTGCTTTTTTGGGGGGTTTGTTTGCTTTTAGGTAACAGAGGTGGTGTATTAAAGGATAAGTACATTGTACTTGGCCTTCAGAACTCTGGGTTCTAATCCAGCAAATGTTTACATTTTGGTTCCAAGATCTCTTTTTACAAATCTGACACATCCGTACAAGCCACCCCTAGGATTTTGCCAAGAAAACTCACACGCAAATAGTCGCTTTGTTCACGTGCCGACCGCCGACATCACGTTCAGTCGGCTAGAAACCCGAGTCTCTTCGGCCTTGGGCCCCTGACCGCCCTTTCCCTCCGCACAGGATGGGCTGTATGAGTGTATTCTCTGTGCCTGCTGCAGCACCAGCTGCCCCAGCTACTGGTGGAACGGAGACAAATACCTGGGACCTGCAGTCCTTATGCAGGTAAGGTGCTCCTTCGTTGCTCTAAGAGAAGTTAAAACTGAGGCATCCAGAAGTCCAAGAGGACAGTGGCTCGTTGGCAACCAGGATGCCAACGGGCGTCCGTCACAGGCAGGGCAATGGGGTGCCTGGACTTCGCGTGGTTTCAGTACATCTTCTGCAGGATACCTCGTTTCTGTGTGGTGAGGGTCACCCCGAGGCAACGCACGCCCTGCAGATGTTAAAACACATTCCCTGTGCAGCTGTCTCTTGCTTCCCCACGTGCCCGCTTTCCCCAGACCGCATCTGTCAGGCAGCCCCCCATCTCCCTCCCCGGGGAGTTTGGACGTGCAGGCCGGAGAGAGAAATTTGACTGAGGGGCAGCCTCCCAGCTGTAAGTTTGGAACTTGTTTCCAGGCTGATGAAAACCTGGAGTCCTGGCTTTAGGGGTTGCTTGGAGAGGAGGCAGCACGGCCTTGCTGGGCACATCGCTGCATGTGTACTCACTGCAGGGAAACTGCCTTTGTTCCTTCCCATAAAGCTGTGCTTTTTAAGTTTCTGGCCAGTGCTTTTCTCAGATTCTCGAGCAGCTCAAAAACACCAGTTCTCATTTCTGATCTTCCCACGAAAAGGGAAGCTCCATGCGGTGTGACCGCTTAGCAGCATTGATTCCCATCCACATAAAAGATCGAACGACGAGGCCCGTTCGTTCACCGTTGGCACCCGCACCATCGCTGTGAGGTGCTGGGGAACGGAGCCCCCTCCGCCTCCCTGCGCCAGCAGCCCATGCTCGGGCGGTTGACCGCCTTCAGCCGGCCCATGCCAGGCTCCCAGATGGGCTGACCAATCACGGGAGTCTGTCGGTGGAACAAATATTAAATATCCTCTCTGGACAGAGATCTTAAGTCATCAGTCTACGGGAGACGGTGGGTAGGTGCTGTGAAGGCGGTTCCCTGACTCAGAAGCTGGCCATCCAGGAAGCCAATGAGCGCCTTGAAGTGATGAGGGGGCGGTGCCTGCTCGCATGTAATTAAGCACCAGGGTACCAGGTGCAGTGTGGCTCAGAAGTTGGGGGGTTGTTAATCAAGGGGGTTACCGAGGAGTGGGTGGGGGGGGCCTTGCCTTGAAAGATGGCAGGACTTAAGGAGCAGAGACGAGGCCCCTAAACTGGGAGATTCCCTCCCTTCTGCACCCCTGCCTGGGGCTTTGAGCTGTGACGGGTTAAGCTGCCAGCTCAGCGCCTCGGCCCCCGGTTCCCCAGGCCTATCGCTGGATGATCGACTCCAGAGACGACTTCACGGAGGAGCGCCTGGCCAAGCTGCAGGACCCGTTCTCCCTGTATCGCTGCCACACCATCATGAACTGCACGAGGACCTGCCCCAAGGTACGAGGCGCCGGCGGCCCTCCGCCCTGCCTCCGGGCTGACGTGTCCGAAGCGTCCGAAGCGGCGTGTGCGGTTCCCTCTGTGTCCCTGTGCCTCCGTCTCGCAGCGTCGCACAGACAGTCTGCTGTGCTCTCGCAGCCAGCCCGTTCGTTCTCGGGGTCTTTTCTCGGTCTCAGCTCGAGCTCACCTAGCCTTCCCTCCCCTTCCTGCTCGTCCTCCTGCTTCCTGGACTCGCCCTGATTTCAGCTTTGGCCATCCGCCTGTCTTCTCTGCGTTTCCGTGCCACATCCGAGGCGCATGGCCCGCTGTGGGCTGCTGCCCTTCGGTCCAGGCGGTGGGCAGGGAGCAGCCCGGGCCACGCGGCTCAAAGCGTGGCTGCCCCTCGAGCAGAGACTGTAGACAGTGGGGTGAGTGGGTGAGCAGGCAGCAAGATGGAAACTGGGGTAACCAGCCAGCAGCTTTAAAGAAAGGGTGGGGGGAGGCAGCCGAGCTTAAACAGGACATCCAGGTGAGTAATTCCCTTCTTTTTTTGCCTGACACCCGTGTTTCCAGGTGCCCATCTCTGCCACGGCGCTTCTCGTGGTCCATCAGCAGTGGGGCCTGGTAGGGGCCCCCAGACGGGGGCGAGGCTCTGCCCCCGGGACCTCTAATTTGTGGGGCAAGTTAGACCACTGACGTGCTCAGAACAGCTCCTGGCACAGTGAGCGCTCAGGAAATGGGCCCGCAGACGGGTGCCCGGCCTGTTCCAGACTCAGAGCAGCAGCTCCGGGGGGCACTTGGCTTCTGGGTGCATTCCCTGGCGGGCGTCTTTGCATGACACCTGGGAGCAGACAAGAACGGAGGCTGTCTGGGACCCCTGGGAGGACACACAGGCCCAGATTGTTTGAACTGGAAGGGACCCTTTTACAGACGGGGAAGCCGAGCCCGGGCAGGAGTAGGGAGGGCAGCGACTTGCCAACGTCACTGTCGGGGCAGGGCAAGGCCAGAAAAGCAGGCCCCCTGCCTCCCAGACTAGTCTCTTCCTGCTGCCCCAGATCAGGTGGGCTCGTGTGTGCTGACCCACTAGTCCTGTGGTAAGCGGAGGCGGGCAGGGGCGCCGTGGACGCTCATCCCTCACCCCATCACCCCCTCCACCTCCCCAACGCAGTCTATGTTCCCCGCCTCTCGTGTGCCTTTCCAGAGATTGCACGCTGTACCAAATGCATACAGGGCCTGTTCAGTCCCAGTCACTGCCTTTACCCCTTAATTTATTTTCGAGATCATTCCATAGCAGCCTTGGAAGAGTGTTCTCTCTCCTTTTCTTTCCTTCTGAAGATCTCTTTTTTTCTTTCTCTTTTTCTCTTTTCTTTCTTTCCACACATTTCCCCCCCTCCCCCACCGCCACCCCCCACACTATGGAAGTGCTTTATTGGCAGTAGGGTCGAACATACAAAAGGTTCTCAGCGGATGGGACCAGGCAGTCACGAGGATAGATGACACCATGAGTGAGGAGAGGGAGATGGCTTAAAAGAAATCCCATCATCTGGAGCGTCCGGATCACAGCACTCCACAGCAGCCCGTGGGTCTCCTCCGACCATCCTGTTCCAGGGCTTCCCAGGACAGCCTCCTTGGCCTCGGGAGGCGTCATAGTTACTCGGCCCCACCAGAGTGGGGACTGCAGGGCGGACAGCACCGGCTCCATAGCCCAAGATCGGGGGCATCAGGCCCCGCGGAGTCCAGTATGGAGAGGGGAGTGCCGGGGTCAGGCCAGGGCGGAGCATCTGGGCAGGGCCAGCTGGCCGGATGGGCTTGATCTCAGGCAGAGCTGGGTGCTTGGCATCAGTGAGAAAGTTGTTAAAAGGTGCCACCTCCTGGAAAGAGGATCTCTTTTGCATTGTTGGTGGGAATGCAAGCTGGTGCAGCCACTCTGGAAAACAGCATGGAGGTTCCTCAAAAAACTAAAAATAGAACTACCCTACGACCCAGCAATGGCACTACTAGGCATTGATCCACGGGATACAGGTGTGCTGTTTCGAAGGGACACATGCACCCCCCATGTTTATAGCAGCACTATCAACGATAGCCAAAGCATGGAAGGACCCCAAATGTCCATCGATGGATGAATGGATAAAGAAAATGTGGTGTATATATATACAATGGAGTATTACTCGTCAATCGAAAAGAATGGAATCTTGCCATTTGCAACTACGTGGATGGAACTGGAGGGTATTATGCTAAGTGAAATTAGTCAGTCAGAGAAAGACAAAAATCATATGACTTCACTCACATGAGGACTTTAAGAGACAAAACAGATAAACATAAGGAAAGGGAAACAAAAATATAAAAACAGGAAGGGGGACAAAACATAAGAGACTCTTAAATATGGAGAACAAACAGGGTTACTGGAGGGCTTGTAGGAGGGGGGATGGGCTAAATGGGGAAGGGGCACTAAGGAAGCTACTCCTGAAATCATTGTTGCACTATATGCTAACTAATTTGGATGTAAATTTTAAAAAGTAAAAAATAAAATTTAAAAAATAAATTAAAAAAAAAAAAGTGACACCTCCTGGGAGCCTGGGTTAAGCGTCCACCAGACTCAGGTCACAATCTCATGGCTCGTGAGTTCGAGCCCCGTGTCACAGAGTCTGCTTGGGATTCTCTCTCCCTCTCTACTCATCTCTCCCCCTCTCTCTGTCCCTCACCCTCCCTCTCCTTCCCCCTTCCTCCCTCTCTCCCTTTCTCTCTGCTTCTCTCCCCCTTCAAAATACATAAGTAAACTTTTTAAAAAGTGCCACCTCCTTCTTCACTCCCTCAGTTTCCTCTGCACGCTTGTTGGAGCTGCGTGTGCGTACAGATTCAGGCCCCTGAGAGGGCAGCGCCACTCCCCCCCCCCCCCGCCCCGCCCCACCCAGGGTGTTAGAGGTGGCAAACTTCCACTTCCTGCTCAGGGCCCGTGCGACCCACACTGTCATTTCAAGGGTAGAGTTGTGCTTCTAGAAAGACGGGGCTCTCTTCTCACCTCGGCTGCGTCCTTGTGTCCCTGCTGAGGCGGCCGGCGCTCACTGGGCTCGTCATGGTGCCTCCTGCGGGATCAGGGTTACTGGCCAGTCAGGCTGCCACGGGAGCTTGGGAAGGGTCCCCAGGGAGGGCCCTTCCTTCCCGGCACCCGTGAGGGCTCTTGTGTGTCCACGGGAACGTGTAAGAGACTGAGCGCTGCCGGCTGGTTGGGGCACCGGCCGTGGCCGTGGAAGAGCTGCCCTCTCCTGGACGTGCGTGCGTCTCAAGCACACGGCCCCCCGTGGGTCTGCGCAGGGGGGCGGGAGGGGTCACCGGAGCCGTCCGGCCGCTGTGAGGTGTCTGCAGGTGGACACCGGAGAGCCCTGAGCCCCAGCCCCTGGCTTTGAAAGGATGAGATTCGCATCGCCTTGCTTTGACCCCAGCCCCGCTTGAGGGGGTTTCGCCCCAGGCCCTGGGTTCTTCATTCAGTCTCACGTACCCTTTGGTACTGATTCTCTTTTCTTCTCTCAAGGGGCTGAATCCAGGCAAAGCTATTGCTGAAATCAAGAAAATGATGGCCACCTATAAGGGGAAGAAAGCGTCAGTGTAACTGTTCCCACGCTAACCGCGACTTAACCGGCCCAGCTGGACATACTTTATATCCAATTTGAGGTCTTGATTTTCCATGAATACAGCATGTATAATAAAGATTCTAAGAAATAAATAAATGTTATTCTACTTTATTAACAAAAAAGCACGCCTGTTCCTTTTACTTGCTGAAGAGGGATGCACGGGTGCCAGAAGGAAGGGCCCTTATCCTGGAAGAGGGCCCGACCCTGGAACTGAGCCCCTGGGGGTAGGGCAGGGTCCCGGTGGACAGGCCTGCTGGGCCTGGGACTTGTTCCCTTTGCCCTTCCCCCGTGGGACGCCCTCGGGCAGCTTCCTCCTCCTCCTCCTCCTCCTGGCCTCTTGGTCTGCCCATGTGGGGGGCGGGGGGGGGGGGTTGTGACCCTGCCCACCTCACCCCTGCTGCCTGCAGGAGGGAATGTGCCCGTTCACTGATGGGAGCTCTTGTCCTACAGCCTCCCGGGTCCTGCAGCTTTCAGTATCAGAATTACTTCCAGCCGCGTCTTGCTAAGTCAGTTAGACGCCTCCAGCACAGAGCAATGACCGGGATCAGCTGTGACCTTGAGTTCCACGGCTGACCTCAGGAGACCTCTCCAGGCAAGCACGAATTCCCAACACTGCCACCTTGGCTGTAACGCTCTACCACAAAGGCAGCAACACTCACTGAAAAGACAGACGGTGCCAAAAGTGCGGCAGGCCGGAAACGGAAAGCCCCGCAAACACCCCGAGTCCCGCACCGCCTCCCCCACTGACAGCTGAGGCACTTCCTTCCAGACCTTTCTGCCATGACAAATGGGCATACAGAAAGCTTTCCCTTCAAAAATAGAGTGCAGGGGCCCCTGGGTGGCTCAGTCAGTTAAGCGTCAGACTTCAGCTCAGGTCATGATCTCACAGTTCGTGGGTTCGAGCCCCGCGTCGGGCTCTGTGCTGACAGCTCAGAGCCTGGAACCTGCTTCGGATTTGTGTCTCTCTCTCTGTTCCTCCCCCACTCGCACTCTGTCTCTCTCAAAAATAAAGATTAAAAGAAATTTTAAAAAGTATACACACACACACACACACACACACACAGACATACAGTACAATATGGGTCGCCCAGGTGGCTCAGTCATTGAGTGTCCAACTTCAGCTCAGGTCATGATCTCCCGGTTCGTGGGTTCAGGCTCCACGTCCGTGCTGTCAGCACAGAGCCTGCTTGGGATTCTCTCTGGCCCTCTCTGCCCCTCCCCCACATGTGCACCCATGCTCTCTGTCAAAAATAAACATTCTTCATAAAAGATTTTATTTTTTTAAGATTTTATTTTTTAAGTAATTTCTTCACCCATCATGGGGCTCAAACCCACAACCCCAAGATCCACGGACTGAGCCAGCCAGGCACCCCGAGAATTACTTTTCTTTCTAAGGCTGAATAATACTCCATTGTGTGTAGATGCCACAGTTTGCTGGATCCAACCATCCCTCGGCGGATACTTGGTTGCTTCCACGTTTTGGCTATCATCAATAATATAGCAGCTTTCTATTCTCACCCCACAATATATAAGGGCCTCTTTGGTGCTAATAATGATCTGCCTCAGTGTGTGTGTGTGTGTGTGTGTGTGTGTGTGTGTGTGATTTATTGTCCACCTTAGCCTTTGGAACCACTGGTTAAGTGTTTGGTGGGGCAGGTGCACAGTGATTCTCTACTGCTGCCCATTCGGGCAAGCCCTCCTTACATTCAGGAACACTCCAAGGCTGCTTTTTAACTCCCAGCAGTGAGATCATCCAGGAAACAAAGGCCTCTTGCATCGTGAGGCAGGCAGCCAAGAAAAATGTCTGACTCACCCAGGATGAACCTTTAATGAGCATTGGTGGCTTTGAAAAGGGACAGTTCAAAAGCACTAGTCTTGTCTCCAGCATTACTCATTACGAGAGGCGAGGTGCTGGGGGGTAAAGATGAGCGAGATATGTTCCCTGCCATCCCTGCCAAGGTCGCCAAATTAAAACACACACACATACACACACACACACACACACACACACACACACACCCAAAAAAAAAAACACAAACATTGTATTATTAGAAATTCAGAACAGGGTCCTCGCCCTAAAGTATAGCATCTCAGATGCTCGACCACCCCAGTGAGACCACACGGGTAACCCATCCTCTGGTGTTGAAGCCTAAACCCGGAAGTGAGAACTGAAAAACCCCCGGGGCAGCCCCCATACCTTCCATACCGTTGACACCCGGTTCAGCCTCGGGGAGGTCACATTCCTTGGATTCATGGATAATTTGACTTTGCTTCTAATATCTAGGTCTGCAGAGAAACATAAGTTTTTCCCACGAATAACATGATGGCTCAGAAAGACGAGCTCTGCCCCCCCCAGCTGCTGGTACGAGGCAGTGTCCTGGGAGTTGTCACTGCAAATCTGCCTCAGGGCACGTCAGATTTGTGGCTTCGGGGCATCCCGTCTCCACCGGGGCCAAATGGGAACACGGTACCAACCGAGAGTTGTATTGACTGCTTATTTCATCTTTCCCTGGATTGCACGCAGGCAACTGCTCTATTTTTAACAGTCACAAAGGTTCGTTCTAATAAAAACTGCAGATCTGAGCGGAGAGACGGTAACCTGTCCTTTGTGCTACTTCTGTGCCCCGATTGTGTCCGGACGATGTGCCTTCATCTGCAAAAGTAATACTGTGGAATTCGTCCAGTTTCTCTAAGACTGAACCCAGCCACGTCTTCTTACCTGGTCGTTGGGCAACTTTAACTTCTGTGCCTCTCTTTTCCTATCTATAAAATGGGCATTAACAGCATTCGCCTACTAGAATTGTGGTTCAAGTCTCAATGAGAATAAATGTTAAGTTCTTAAAAAATAAGTAAGTATGTGAGGTGATAGATGTGTTAACTCAATGAAGGGAATCCTTTATACCTCAAAAAAGCTGAAACATTTTTAAATAAATACTTAACATTAGCTTTCAAAAAGATGGGGCACCTGGGTGGCTCAGTCAGTTGAGTATCTGACTTCAGCTCAGGTCGTGATCTCGCGGTCCGTGAGTTCGAGCCCCGCGTCGGGCTCTGTGCTGACCGCTCGGAGCCTGGAGCCTGTTTCCGATTCTGTGTCTCCCCTTCTCTCTGACCCTCCCCCGTTCATGCTCTGTCTCTCTCTGTCTCAAAAATAAATAAACGTTAAAAAAAAAAAAAAAAAAAGATAAATGAGAAAGCATCTACCCTGCGGTAGAGCAAATGCTCCAGAAACACAATTCAACTGATTGGTTTCAACTACCCACGACATGCAAGGCCCACTCAGTGCCACAGGGACCACACAGGCCTTCTATTCCTGGCCCCTTGGACTTGACGACCCGGGACGTTTCTGACACGCCGGACCAGAGTGAGGGACCTCCCTCCCACTCAGAGGATGGTTTTTCTGGGCGGAACCAACAGCGCTCATTTCTCATGTCCCACTGACCACTCGGTGCAGGGACAGAATGCCACCAACAGACCCCAACACCCAAATTCTCTCTGGCCCTTCTCCTTTTTGCCCGGGAGACTATACACCAAATTGCTGAAACCCCACTTCATGTGTCTGGACAGCCATCATCTTGTCATGGGTTCTGTCGCTAGGTGAGAAAATCCGTTTTCATGGCAAAAATCTAGTGAAGCTGGAGAAATTGAGAAGTAAGGCAACGCTCTAGAATCAACTGCCCCAAACTAGTGACTTCTCAATCCTTTGCACATATTTTATGTCTTTCTCGTCAGTCCCCAAGGGAGCAGCAGCCCTGCGAGGAAAGTTCCTTGATGGGTCCTGACCCACGGGTGCCTGGAGCCCAACCCACAAACCACTCAGAGGACCACACAGGGAGAGCCACTTCCCCAGAGGTAACCCCAGCAGATGGCAGAGACTTCCACATCCTCTGTGGTTTGGGAAGAAGCGTCCTCTGGCTTCCTGCCCCAGGAAGGCGATGGGCAGAGCGGCAGGTGTGGCTCCTCCCTAGATGGCCGTAGAGGGGGGAGCCTCTTCAAAGCCAAGCAGTAGGAACGGGGCGGGGGTGGGCGAGGGAACCAACTGAGCAGTGCGGTACCTGAGCCCCCTGCTCTTATGAAGCTTCTAGCCCAGCGCCAGGAGCTAAAGAAAGCAACTGGCTTCTGCCAAGCACCTGCTATCTCACGTCACCCTCTGAGCCACGAAAGAGGCTCAGAGAGGGAAAGTGACTTTCGTAAGCTCATACAGCTAGAAAGTGCCTGATGCACAGCCCAACCCAGGAGAGGTGTCACAGCCCAGCCCCAGCCCCAGGACCACACTGCCTCTTGGCAAGGGCATCCTGGCAGGCTGGTTCTCCACACCCAGCCACTGTGCCTGCTGTCGGGGGTCTGGGCTCCCCGGGGGGAGGATGTCCGTCAGGCATATTGAGCTAAGCCCTGGGGGAGGAACTGGGGACTGTGAGAAGTTAGCCTGCCCGCACTGGAAATGTCATCGGCAGATGACACATGACTTATCTGAACTGAGTGAAGCCAGCCGCATCCCCTACGCCGTCAAGCTGCTAGGCCAGCAGCCTCCCAGCTCGGTAAGTGGCTCCACTGTCCCCCATCTGCTCAGAACTGAACCCTGGAGCATAGCTGATTCCATACTCCTGCACGTTCTCGTCCCACCCACGAGAGGGTCCTGCCAACATCTGTCCCTTTAGCAAATGGACGTATCGAGCTCTTGCTGTTTCAGACGCTGTCAAGGCCTTCCCTTCTTTCCCTTCTGGAGTCCATCCTACACCATAAACCCCCATCAGAGCTCTGGCTTCTTCCAGCCCTTTCCATGACAGGCAATTGTTGGAAGTTTTCCTCTGCCTGCCTTTGGCTGTTCCCCGTGTCTGCTTTATTCACCATCGTGTTCCCAGCTTCTAGAACTGCTTGGCATGCCACAGATCATATTGGGTAGATAACAATGGATCGGGCCAGTCCCATCCTTGGCCCCGATATGGTCGTTCCCTGATTTACTCCAGACCCTGGGGGTCTCTGACTCACCCTCTGCCTTTGGAGGTCCTTGGTCCAGAAGCCACCGACCCCAGGGTCAGGGGACGCCATGTTGGCAGTGTCACAAGCTGCATACAGGTATGAGGCCTCCGTGCGTCCCACTTGTGCAGGTGTATCCGCAGTCATGAGGTGAGGCTTCTGAGGCCTGGGTTATACCTCCGCTATTTCTCCAGCACTTTAGAGGCTTCTCGTGCATCACTGCAGTCTCCCCGTGCCCACGCCTATCTCTGAGGGGCGTATCTGACCGTGTGAGTCTCTGGGCGGGTGTGTCTTCCTTTTCTGACATTTAGTGAGCCGTGCCAGCTACTGTCCCAAGTGCTTGATGTCTTTCCTCATGTGAGCCTCACAACGCTGCGACAGCAGGCATCGCTAATGTCATTGCCATCCCGTAGGTTAAAAAGGGAGGCCCAGAGAGTCAAGTGACTTGCCCAAGGTCACCCAGCCTGGAAAAGATGGAGGCCAGCTTGACCCAGGCTGCATAGCCCTTGACCAGTATCTGGGGCCCACTCTGTGCATGCCGTGCGTTGGTAGGGGGTTGTCATAGCTGTGTTTCTGAGCATCACGTCACCGTTGCGTATGTGCGTGTTGTCTCTACGTGTCACCTCTGTGTGTGACTCTGTATGCGTGTATCTGAGGTGGTTGTGTACCTGTGTGTTGTTGGGCCAGAGCTGTCCTGTTTCCCTGAAACAGAGCCCTGCCTCTGTGTGTGCGTCTGTGTGGGTGCGCCTGAGGGCTGCTGTCCTCTCTCTAAATGTCACACCTCTGTGTGTGAATCTGGGTGGCGTGGGAGGGGTGTTGTGCACTGGTGTTTGTGTTGTCTGAAGGTTACCGTCTCTGAGTGTGTGTCCGTGTGTTCACGTGTCTGAGGACTGGCCGTCGGAGTTCCTGACGGTACCTGTCGGAACCACCCCCCCCCCCGCCCCCGCCCCCGCCCCCGGCCCACCGGCGCCCTCCTCCGGGTCTGTGTATCTCGGGCGGTGGATCCGCCTCTACGCGGGCGGCGGAGACGGCTCGGACTACAAGTCCCGGCAGCCCGCGCGCGGGGCGGACGTGGGGCCGCAGTGGGCCGGGCGGGGCTTGGCTGCGCGCACACCCCGACTGCGGCACCGTCCCAGCCGCGCCGGCAGCCGGCTCCCGTGCAGGTGCCTCGGACCACCTCGCGCCACCGGACTTCTGCCCCGCACCCCACCCCCCGCCGCCTCCCGCCTCCTGCATCGCGCCCCCGCCGCGGGGCATCGCGACGCCCGGGCCCGGGCCACGGGCCGCAGCGCCGGGGCCGGCGATGAGCGCGAGGAGCCGGCATGAGCGCAGGTGAGTCCGCGGCTGGGGCCTCCCCGAACAGGGCGCGGTCCCCGGGCCTCCTGGGCCTCCTGTCGTCGCGCCTGCCGTGGCGCGACACCCCCACCGCAGGCTCGCAGGCCAGGGGAACGACCTCCGGAGGCATGCCCGCGCCCATCCCGGCCCCCTCCTGGGGGAGTCGGCGCGGGGACCCTTCCCAGAGAGGCCAGGAGCCCGGGGATGGCGCCGCGCGGAACCGTCGCCTCCCTGCTTTCCAGCAGCCCTGGGCGCTGTGCACGAGGGTGATTGGCGGCCCGCGGGGAAGGGGCGCGGGGAGATGCCCCACTCCCACTGGACTCCCTCCCGCAGTGACGGATGTCCAGGGCGGGGGAAAAGGCCGCATGTATGGGGAAGATGCGTGGACGCCGCCGCATCCGGGGCCTCTGGGTGCTTACTCCTCTTGGATGAATGAAGAATGAATGAATGGATGGGGTTGGGAGACGCCAGGCTCCCGAGTCCCTGGGTCAGAGTGCCCTGGACACAAAATGCCACTCCTGCCTCAGGCCTCCAGAGGAAGCCTGTCAACACCCCGGGTCCGAGGACCACACCCTGCCTGTGACCCTTCCCAGACCGCGTGCCCCAAGCCCACCCTTTTCTGAGTATAAATTAAATCCCACCTGCTGAGAAGGGGCCCGCTCTTCTCCGGGAGGGGGGAGGTCTCATCTCCATGTCAGTCACTCAGGCCTCAGCAGAGGGCCCACCAAAGGTTGAGCATCCTGTACAGCCGCAGAAGGCTCAGTTCTGGGCTCTCCCTCCCCACCTCCCACCTCTCTCCCCAACCACCGCCGCCACCCCACCAGAAGCTGGGAGTGCACCGGGGGGGGGGGGGTGAGGAAGGGGGAAAGCTGAGGAAAGATACCCTCCGAACACCAGACCCGAAGATCGGATTGCTACTAGCAGGCTGTTCCTCTCCCCCCTAGCCTGGCAGAGGAGAGGAGCTTCTGGCCACGGGCGAAGCACAGTGCAGGAGGAGGCAGTGCTGCTGCCCTGGGCCACTGCCAGGTCACCAGCAGGAAGCTGGGGCTTCCGCAGGAAACGAGAGGTTCTCAGATGGCTTTGCAGCCCCTTCACTCTGGAGTGCTGGTGGCATTGCCCCAGGGCTGCAGAGTCAGGCTGGGTTCAAGTCTAGTCTTGACCACCCATATCTGTGTGACTGTGGACATATTAATCAACCTCTCTGTGCCTCATTTTAACGTTTATTTATTTTTGGGACAGAGAGAGACAGAGCATGAACGGGGGAGGGGCAGAGAGAGAGGGAGACACAGAATCAGAAACATCTGTGCCTCATTTTAAATGGGATCCAAATCCGTTGCTTTCACGGTGCGGCTGCGAGGATGAGCTAAGAGGAATGTGTTCCTGCAGACCCACTCGTTTCCAGCTTCTGCCCTTTCGAGCTGTAGGTCTCTGGGTGAGGCATCTTGAAGCTTTGCTCCGAAGTTTTCCCTACTGTAAAATGAGATGATAATTGCCCCTCAGTCACTGTTATTCAGAAGAGCAACCGAATCATCCTGAAAAGTATTCTCATCCCGCACCGCACAGACCGCTCTGGGCCAGCCTGAGCTGGTGATGCTGAAAGAGATCAGATACTGCCCTGAGCCTCCTGTGCCATTCCTGGGGAGCTGAGATGTGACAGGAGATCAACAGGCACTTGCCAGTGTCTTGACAAGTGTCCTGCTGGAGGGAGAGAGTGCCCTAGCCTTGATCTTGCTGGAAGACCAGAGTTTTCTAGGCTAGACTTTTCCGTAGATCTGACTTCCTCCTCCAAGCCCCTCTTTCTTTCCTTCCTTCCTCCCGAGGTTGACTGGGAGAGCATCCCGTCCTGGAAGGAGGGGTGTGTGATGGCACCAGGAAGAACTGCCCAGAGGGAACGGTGTTTGGGGCCTGGGGGAAGCGAGCAAACGAGGGTGGCACAGGGTGATCTCTGGCAGGGCCCTTCAAGACGAGGCCCGTACTTCTGCACCTGGCAGCTGACTGGCCCGGAGGCAGGGGCCGGTGCTGTCATGTCAGCGAGACGTGCAGGCGTGCCTCGGCCGTTCGTTCATTCAGTAAACGGTTCCAGAGTCCCAGCCTCGTGCCAGGCACCGTGAGCCTGAGGGGGACGCCCGTGCAGGCCTGATGCTGTGATGGCTCCCAGTGGGTGTGGCTGAGGCGGACAGAGAGGACGGGGGAGCGAGACAGATCCCTTTCCAGCTGCGACAAGTCGGTGGGCAAACTGCCTCCCCAGGACTCAGCCTTCGCACCTGTTAAGTGGGGTAAATGGCAGGATGGTTGCAGGATGAAACCAGATCAGCGAAGCGACCCGCTCTGGGTGGCCCGGCGTGCCGCAGGCTTCTTCCCCATCCCCAGCCGAGCAGTTAGCCCGGAGAGGCTGTTGAGTGTGCACCGGGGAGCAGGGGACACTGTGGGTTTCAGACGGGGTGATGGGAAAGCAGAGGGGAGCCTGAGAAAGAGGGCAGAGCCCTTCCGTGGCAGGGAAGCCAGCCTCTGCCACGTGTACTGGCCACGCTTCAGGAACTTTAGACACCCCTGGGTGGCGGCTACTCTCGCTTCCTCATGTGCCAGCTGCTCAGGGTTATGCTCCCAGAGAGGGGCAATGGAAGCCCAGAGAGGTTAAGGTCCTTGCCTCACAAAACACAGCTTGCCTGTAAGGGAGCCAGGGGCTCGGACGAAGACAGCTGTGAGGACGGTTGGGCAGTGGTTAAGGGCGCGGACCCTAGGGGCGCCTGGGTGGCTCAGGCGGGTGAGCGTCCGACTCTCCGGTTTCGGCTCGGGTCATGGTCAGTTCAAATGCATCGTTTCCATGCGTTTGAGCCCCGCATTGGGCTCTGTGGTGACAGTGCGGAGCCTGCTTGGGATTTTCTCCCTCTCTCTGCCCTTCCCCTACTCACACTGTCTCTGTCTCTCTCAAAATAAATGAATAAGCTTAAAAATTAAAAAAAAAAAAAAAAAGCACGGACCCCCGCGCGAGACCGCCTGGATCCGGATCCCGCCACTCACCGGCTCTGTGGCGTCTGGGCAACTTACTTCACCCCTCCCGGCCTCAGTTTCCTAATCTGTAAAATAGGGATAAAAGGAGTCCCCTCTTCATAGAGTTGTGGTGAGGAATTGAGTGAGTTAATGTGTATAAAGCCCACGGAACGATGCCCGGCCTGTGTCAACCCCTTATCACCCCAAGATGCTCTCTCTTTCCCTTACAACTCGGACCAGCCGAGATCAACCTTAAAGGAGAAACTCCCCACCCTGCCCCACTCGGGGAGCAGTTGTCTGGCAGAAGAGATGGCTGGGGTTCTGGTAGCAACTGGGACCGTCCCCTTTTGAAGTGGGGCGAGAGAAGACTGTGGCTTTTTGGGTGGCCAAGGACCTGCGAACCCAGCTTGCCAGGCTGTGTCACTTGCCCCAAATGCCTGCTTCTCTGCCCCCCCTCCTCCAGGCCCGGAACCCTAGTGATCACCACCCCCAGGCCACACCGGATAGCAGAGGGCCCTCCGCTGGGTGTCGTCTGCAGGCTGCTGTCGGGAAGGGAAGGAAGTGATGCTCTGCTAAGCCTCACTCACAAGCTGGACTGGGCTGGGCTGGGAGCAGAGAGTGAAAGGCACCATCTCAGGAGACCCGGTCTGGGACCTGTGTGAACCCCAGGGAAGAAGGCTGACCTGGCCTCCCGCCCTTCCGGCTTTGAGACTCTGTTGCCGGCCAGACACCCAGGCTGTGTGTGTGTGTGTGTGTGTGTGTGTGTGTGTGTGTGTGTGTGTGTCCCTCCCTGTCCCTGAGCTGAGGCTCCATTTGTGTTGTGAGTCAGCCAAGTGGACAGGGCAGGGGAGGGACTGGCTGGAGGTGGGGCTTGTGGGGCTTAATTGGTTGTTGACTCATCAGGTTCAGAGAGGCCTAGGGAGGTGCAGGCCATGAGCCCTGGCTCCAGCTGCCTGGCTCCATCATTTACCTGGGGCTCTCTGTCCCTCCGAGCCTCAGTTCCCTCATTTGTAAAATGAGAAAAATGAGTCGGCCTCCTCGCGTTGCTGGAGGGTAAAGGAGCTAATTCATAGGGATGCTCCCAGTGGGTCTTGTCACCCGGGAAGTGCTTATTGGCTGTTGGCTGCTCTTTTTATGGTCATTACCATAGTAATTATTATCCCCGTCGTTACGTGGCGATATGGGGGCTGGGGTAGGAGAGCTGCGTGGCCTGATGGGGACCCGTGGCCCCAATCCTCAGGGTGTCCTCGGGTGGTCCAGCAGAGGGAGAAAACCCTGGAGTCAGCCTGCCTGCACTTGCATCCCGACGCTCCCGTGTACTTGCTGTGTGATTTGGCCAAGTGACTTAACCTCTCTGAGCCTCCTTTTCTTCTATAGAAAGGGGCTAATAATTGAGCTCCCATGGCAGGGTTATTGTGTCAACCGTGTAAAAAGGGCCAGGAGCAGAGGGTATGTGTGTACAATGGGCCTTCGGAGGCGTTGGCTGTTTGGAAAGCTTCAGAAGCCCAAGTGTGTGGGGAGAGAGCAGCTGAGGGGCTGGGGATGTTTATGACAGTGGCAGCGGCCTGGGACACTCTGGGCTCGTTGGTGGAAACTTCTAGGCCAGGGCTGTGCAGGGCTCCTCTGGGGAGGGGAAAGGACGGGAGCTTGGGAAACCTGCAGCCCGCCCCCACCTGCCCGGCCCTCCCATCCCTCTAAGCGAGCTTTTCCAGAGGCTCCTGCCATTGCCCCGGCAGGTCTGGGGAGGGGCCCAGGCACCTGCATGTCTGAACCCCACAAAGGCTGCCTGACAGTGGGAGCCGTGAGCCCACCCCGTCTGCAGCCCTGGAACATTCACTGCCTGCCCGCCCTGCCAGGACCACAGCTCTACAGCTGGGGACACAGAAGTAAACAGAATTTCTGCAATAGAGCCACCTAGTGCTGTTCTCTGAGCCTCAGTTCTCCCATCTGTAAAATGGGGGTGATAGCCCTCCCTTTGCAGAGGTTAAGTAAGGAACCCTGGTAACTGCTCAGCTGGGACACAGCATCTTCTCTTTGCAGCTGAACCCTCCTCTCTGCCCACCCCCCCCCCCCGCACTGGCTGGGCTCCTCCCTCCCCCCACCCCTCCCCAGTTCCCCTTTGCAGTGGAGGCCCCTTTCCTGGCTGCCATCAGAGGCGGGCCTGACGTCTTGGCTTCTCAGCATCTCCTCGCTGCCAGGACTCTGCCGGGCACGGGAGTTGACCAAGGAGGAGCAGCCCTGATCCCTGCCCTCAGGGTGGGGACCAGACGGAAAAGAGGGGCACATAGCTCCCAGGAAGCTACCAGCTAGATGTGTGAGGGCGGTGTGAGCTCAGGGTGCCTCCCCCCAGGGCCTGTCCCCCACCCCATTCTGAGCCGACACCCAGCCAGAGAGAGCCAGACGCACAAAGGAGCTCGACATGGTGAGTGAGAACCAGTAGAACAGCCAGATCACTGCTATTAGATCCGTCAGACCAGTTTATAAAACAGCGATGCTTTTTACTTCAGTCTTTTATTGGTCAGGCCAGGTGGTTATGGGTTCACAGTTGGGAGAGAAACACTAGGGGAATGAGGGGAGCTTAATCACAGACACGGCTTTGTGAGCAGCAGACCTCACTTTATTATTATTATTTTTTTAATGTTTATTTTTGAGAGTAAGCGGGAGAGGGGCAGAGAGAGAGGGAGACACAGAATCGGAAGCAGGCTCCAGGCTCCCAGCTGTCAGCACCGAGCCCGACGCGGGGCTCGAACCCACGAACCGTGACGTCATAAGCTGAGCCGAAGTCGGAGGCTTAACCGACCGAGCCGCCCAGGCGCCCCAGCAGACCTCACTCTGAACACAGCATCAGCAACAAGCTGGCGTCTTCAGCGTCTTCAGAATCAGACGCTGCCAGGAAACCTGGGGGCAGCCAGGTCCTGAGGGGGTTGTGCTCCGTCGCGGTCCTGACCCCAGGATCCCCACTCACGGAAAGCGCCACTTCACTCATGCCAGAACCTTCGTCTCGCACAGCTGTGACTACAGTTGTCTTGAATAAGCTTATGGTCCCCTTCTTGTGCTCCTCAGCATCGAAGGTTTGACTGCCTTTGGTGCTGGTACTGACACCTTAAGCCTTTCAGGGCAAGGACCCAAAGCACCACACAGGTCTTTTCCAGTACACGTGTCCAGCCCGCTCCCATCTGCCCCTCCGGACGGGCCCTTGGTTTCAGCAGGCGAGTTCTCGAAAGCCTCCTTCTGGTAACAACTATATGCGAGACCCCACCCATGGAACGTTTCTCCTGACCTCTGGAAACGTGCCAGTTTTAGCAAAGGACTCTGTACCCAAGAGTTGGCAGGGACAGCGGGGACTCTTTTCCCAAAATGTTGCAGGTCAGTTACGGCAAACAGAACCGTGACCGTCAGGGAGAACAGCCACGCCGGCTCCTTTTTGACCACAGCGGCTGCATGGAAACAGCCGCGGCTTCTGTAGGGGCCACAAAATGACAATGCTTGTTATGTTTAAAGAAACAGGAGCAGGAGGAGCCCCCCCGCCCCCCCGGCCATGACCTCTCTCCTTTGTGCCCACAGACAGCAGCCCTCTCGTGGGCAGCACGCCCGCCGGTTATGGGACCCTGACGATAGAGACATCTGTAGATCCCCTCAGCTCCTCAGTTTCATCCGTGGTACGTGGGCGGGTGTGGGCAGGTGGGCCCCCCTGACCCCCCGGCTCCTCCTCTAGCCCGCCCCGCCCCCACCTCGGCCTTCTCTGTCGGCGTCTCCGCAGAGGCTCAGCGGTTACTGTGGCAGTCCATGGAGGGTCATAGGCTATCACATCGTGGTCTGGATGATGGCAGGGGTCCCTTTGCTGCTGTTCCGCTGGAAGCCGGTGTGGCGGGTGCGGCTGCGGCTCCGGCCCTGCAACCTGGCCCGCGCCGAAACACTCGTCATCGAAATAAGAGACAAAGAGGTGAGTCCCGGCCGGCCGGCAGGGGCAGAGGAGAGGGTGGGGTGGGTCTGGCGCTGGAGAGGGTCCGATGCAGGGGGAGGACGGCGATGGATCCTGCTCGGGTTCTCAGCCCGATCCGGCCCCGGAATCTCTGTGGGACCTTACACAGGTTGTCCTTTCTGGACCTCAGCTTTCCCGTCTGAGCAGTGGGTAGAAGGGACAGGTTAGGTGGCTCCTGAGAGGAGGATCATCTACGTCCTTGATCCCTGCCTTCTCCAGCAGGGGCCACAGGGTGGGCAGGGTGGGGCCTGGGAAGGGAGGAGTCTCCTCTGGGACCAAGTCCACGCCTCTGTGTTCCAGGATAATTCGTGGCAGCTGTATACTGTGCAGGTGCAGACTGAGGCCATCAGTGAGAGCAGGTGAGGCAGCCCATCACCCTTCCCAGAAGCCCCTGCTCCCCACCGGCCTCCTCCCACAAAGGCTCTGACCCTGGTGCCGTGCACCCCAGGGAGGGACCATGGCTCCGTGGGGATGGGGTGGTGCTGGAACGTTCCAGAGTGCCGCAGTAACCCCCACACCCCTCCCAGCCTGGAGCTGCCTGCCCAGGTCCAGGCGGAGGACGGCCGGAGCCAGGCGGCTGTGGGGGCAGTGCCAGAGGGTGCATGGAAGGACACCACCCAGTTCTGCAGGAACGAAGAGGCAGTGAGTGGACAGCTGGGTCCGGACAAGTCCTTACCCGTCCCTGGGCCTCACTTTCACGCTCTATACAGCGATGGATTGGACTCCACGCTCCCCAGGCACCTCCGGTTCCATTGTCCCAAATGCCCCGGATGCCGGCTGAGCACCTTAACACATCCAGGCCTCCCTCCCTCTTTCCTGTGACTCTGGCCTCTCTACCCCTGCCCTCCCCACCCCCCAGCTCCTCTTGGGGCTGCTTTCCAGCCTCTTCTCTCTCCCATGCAGCAGCGGAAGCTGCGATATTACCTCTTCCGGGGCCAGCGCTACGTCTGGATCGAGAGCCAACAGGCCTTCTGCCAAGTCAGGTAGGGGTCAGGGCCGGCGCGCACACGCTGATGCTGGGCTGGGCGGGAGGGGTGGCATGAGGTGGCCCGGCGGGCTCCCCGCAGCTCTATGCCTTGGTCCCCCGCAGCGTGAGCGAGTCCCTGAGCCTCTCCAGGCCTCAGAGTCCCTGTAACCAGGACGTGAAGAGAATCCATGCCTCCTAGGGTTATCTTGAGGGGGAAATCTGTAAGCTTCACGTAAAGTCTGGCTCAGCCTCGGGCCAAGGGGGTGACACCAAATCAGACCTGAGGCTCTGGACTGGGACCCTCCATTTGGGGTCTCGTCCCTGCTCTGCCACCTACTTGAGAAATGGGAGCTCACAACACATCTTCAAGTGCAGGGAGCTTGTGTGGAAGGTGATCCCGGGGAACACTGGGGGGCATGGGGGGTGCAGGAGGTATCATTGGGAGCTTGGTCCCCTTGGGGATCTTCTCGAGCCAGTGTGGAGCCCGGGGTGCCCTCACCCGAGGAGCGAGGAGGCTGGGGGTACTTCCCATCATCCCCCCCACCCCCGCCCCACCCGTGTTGGCGGCTGGCTCCTGGCCACAGATGTGAATTCCTTGGTGCTTCCCGGCTCGCGGTGGAGCACCCTCCTGCAGCCAGGAACAACCCGCCAGCGAAGACAGGTGTTTGCAGTGCGAGCTGCGTCTGCAGAAGTGGGCGCCCCGCGGACGGGGGGACGGGGCCAGCCTCTGCCACAGGAGGAGAATAGCACAAATGGCTGATGTGTTCGTCACGACGTAGGTGCCAGGGACTAGCCACGCGCTTTGTGTGGCTTCTATTTTATTCCACCTGTAGCCCTGTGAGGCGGGTGCTGTCACCATCCCCATTCCACAGGGGAGGAAACTGAGTCACAGAGAGGTTGAGTCGCTTGACGAAGGCGTCATCATTGCAAATGATACTCCTGTCACTAAATAAGAGTGGTTCTTGTCGCTATTAAATATTATCAATCATCTCTCTTTGTTCTTCCTCGGCGAGGTAGTTTGGGGCCAGTCAGAGGGATGGAAGGAGAAAGTTAAGCCCAGAGTTTGTGAGGGACCTGCCTCCTCCTAGGAGCTCAGTGGGCCAGAAGGGACCTGGAGCCCCAAGTCCCTGGCCTGCAGGGCGCCCGGGTCCCATCACCCATCCGAGTCACCCTCCCCCCCGCCCCCCGCAGCCTGCTGGACCACGGCCGCACCTGTGACGACGTCCGCCGCTCCTGCTCCGGCCTCAGCCTCCAGGAGCAAGCCGTGAGGTGGGTGCTGCCCTGGACCAGAGGTTCCCTGCGCTCTGGGGACCCCTGTCTTGCTCCCCTGAGTGTGGCCTTCTCTGGGCCTCGGTTTCCCTGGCTGTGAGAGGAGGACCTCTGTCGCCCTTGGAGGATCCGGCCGCCACTCCCCCCCTCCATCTTTTGGCCTCGTCACTTCTCTCGCAGGAAGACCATCTATGGCCCCAACGTGATCAGCGTGCCGGTCAAGTCCTATCCCCAGCTGCTGGTGGACGAGGTAGGGCTGTCCCTGGGCCTCGCCCCAGCTCTGGCCTGGATGGGCTATGTGACCCTGGCCGGGGGCTTGGCCTCTCTGGGCCACTTTCCAGTGGCAGACCAGAGCAGCCGTCCCCTTCTCCACAGGGGAGAGTCATCTCAGACCCAGCCCCATCAGCTCAGGGCCAGGAATTGGAGGCTCTGATCCAGAGGCCCAGAGGCAAAGCCACAGGGGCTGGGCTTCTCCTGTGGGTGAGAGTCGTGACTCTCTGTGCTTAAGCCGCTTCAACCGTCTGGCAGCTGTGGAGTAGGGACACTCGGTTCATATGCAAAGAACCCAGGCCTCAGAGGGGTGACACGGCATAGGGGACAAAGGGATCCCTCTGAGGGATCTGAGCCCTCTGAGCCAGAGGCAGACGCCCCTGAAGGGGGACAGACTTCAGGAGTCTGGCCCGATGTAAACCCCGGGCGGCCACTCGGGAGCTGTGTGGTTTGGGGCAAGTGACTTGACCCTACTGTGCTTCAGTTTCCTTGTCTGCAAAATGGAGTGAGGGTAGCATCCACCCCGTGGAATTGTCATCACCATCGGATGGTACTCAGTTGTGGTGCTTAGCAGGGGCCTGGCA
Source organism: Lynx canadensis (assembly GCF_007474595.2). NCBI lineage: Eukaryota > Metazoa > Chordata > Mammalia > Carnivora > Felidae > Lynx > Lynx canadensis. Next base: position 11,885,333 of record NC_044310.1, on the reverse strand, counting down.
TGGAAATGCCCGCGTCCTCCCTAGAGCAGAGAAGCCGGGGGCTCGAGAGCTGTCCGGATGGGGCTGAGCAGGGAAACGGCCTGGCCCGGGGCTGCGCTGGCCCGGGGTCACGGGCCCTGATGCTGCCTCCCTGCCCCTCCCCCAGGCACTGAACCCCTACTATGGGTTCCAGGCCTTCAGCATTGGGCTGTGGCTGGCGGACCGCTACTACTCATATGCCCTTTGCATACTGCTCATCTCCACTGCCTCCATCTGTCTGTCGCTCTACAAGACCAGAAAGGTGAGTGGTGTGAGGGGGCCGGGGCGGGGCAGGCGGGTCCCCAAGGGGGCCACCGCCCACCCACTCCCCGCGTGTCCCCCTGCCCGCAGCAAAGCCAGACTCTGAGGGACATGGTGCAGCTGTCCACACGGGTGTGCGTGTGCCGGCCCGGGGGAGGTGAGCGCTGGGGAAGGGAGGGGGCGGGGGGGGGGGGGGGCCCTGGGCCGGGCTGAGACCCCCTCCGCTTGCCCGCAGAGGAGGAGTGGGTGGACTCCAGCGAGCTGGTGCCTGGAGACTGCCTGGTGCTGCCCCAGGAAGGCGGCCTGGTGCCCTGCGACGCTGCCCTGGTGGCTGGGGAGTGCATGGTCAACGAGAGCTCTCTGACAGGTCAGCCCCCCGGCCCCGCGGCCGCCGGGTCTTCCTCCCCGGCCAGCAGGCCCCTCTGCTCGCATCGGGGACATTGAGGTTTTTCTTTTGTGCTCAAGTCACAACCCCGGGGGTCGGGTCGGCACTTGCTAATCCTACACGCTCAGGCACTCAGTAAGAGATTGACCCTCGGGGCACGCCTGGGTGGCTCAGTCGGTTGAGCCTCCGACTTCGGCTCAGGTCACGATCTCACATGTCGGTGGGTTCGAGTCCCGCGTGGGGCTCTGTGCTGACGGCTCAGAGCCTGGAGCCTGCTTTGGATTCTGTGTCTCCCTCTCTCTCTCTTTCTGCCCCTCCCCTGCTTGCGCTCTCTCTCTCTCAAAAATAAATGGACGTTAAAAAAAAAAAAAAAAGATTACTACTCTGCCGGACAACATGCTCGGGGCTTTGTAGAGGTTTAGTCCCCACGCCCCACCCTGTGGTTTATTGGCTTGAGTTATAAAAGGAGTACAGCTTGTTATAAAATAATTCCAGCAGAATGAGAACATCCTCCCCACCCCCTGCCCCCCCACTATGTGGACACAAGTGCACACCCGCTTTCCCGTGTTCCCCGCGGGAGGGGTCCCGGTACCTGGCTGGCACACGGCCTTCCAGGGTTGCCTGGCTGTGTCTGTTAGGTCTTTTGCCCTCTCTCAGCCTCAGTGTCCCTCTGTGTAAAATGGGGGCAGTGGTTTCTGCACACATGGTTCCCAGAGTTAAATGAGACCTAGGGCTTTAGGAAACAATTCTGTGCTTCACTCTGGTCGGCGGGAAGGAGTGGCATGGGACCCCCTCACCAGCTTCGTACCGCGTCCCTTCCAGGGGAGAGCGTTCCAGTGCTGAAGACGGCCCTGCCGGAAGGACCGGTGCCCTACTGCCCCGAGACCCACCGGCGGCACACGCTCTTCTGTGGGACCCTCGTCCTGCAGGCCCGGGCCTTTGTTGGACCCCACGTCCTGGCGGTGGTGACTCGAACAGGTGGGAGTCCGGGACGCGGGGAGGGATGCTGGGCTCGTGACACCGGGCAGGGCGGGGGCCATCTCTGCTGCTGTCCTACCATGGGACCTGAGACAAGTCCCACTGCCAACTTGGGGTTGGCTGATGTGGGCAGGGATGTGGCCAGCAAGGAGGAGCCCACCCCTCCGGAAGGGAGCAGCCCCGTACGACACCGGCAGGTTCTTGTCGTGTGGGAATGGGACCTGGTGTCACCAGATCTGAGTGTTTCAGCACAAGCCACATATCTGAATTTTAAGTGAAACCACCCACTTTATAGATAACTGTCCATTCATTCCGGTTTTACTGAGCCCTGTGAGCGCCGGGCCATCACGAGGAACCCCAAACTGGATGATTCCTAATCCTGGGAGCACCACATCTCACAGCCCCCAGGCGCGGTGGTGGAGGGGAGGGGCCGAGAGGACCCATCCTGACCCTCGGCCTCCCCGGCTCCCCCCAGGGTTCTGCACAGCCAAAGGGGGCCTGGTGAGCTCCATCTTGCATCCCCGGCCCATCAGCTTCAAGTTCTACAGACACAGCATGAAGTTTGTGGCCGCCCTCTCTGTCCTGGGTGAGCGTCCCCCTGCATTCCCCTCTGCTGGTGGGACGTCCCACATCCCGTCCCAAATCCCGCTGAGTCCCTTGCTGTCTCCCCAGCTCTCCTCGGCACTATCTACAGCATCTTCGTCCTTCACCGCAACCGGGTGAGTCTCGGGGGGCCGGGTGGGGCCCGGCAGCGGGGACCCGGGGCCGGCCTGGCCCTTGGCGTTCACGGTGCCTCCCGCCAGGTGCCTCTGAATGAGATCGTGATCCGCGCTCTGGACCTGGTGACGGTCGTGGTGCCCCCCGCCCTGCCAGCCGCCATGACCGTGTGCACGCTTTACGCCCAGAGCCGGCTCCGGAGTCAGGGTATCTTCTGTATCCACCCGCTGCGCATCAACCTGGGGGGCAAGCTCCAGCTGGTGTGTTTCGACAAGGTGGGGGCCGCAGGGCAGGGGGCCCGGGCGCCACGGCCAGGCCTCCGCACCCGTGTTTCATTCGGCAGCGCTGACCAAGGGCCTGCCTGGTGCCAGATCCTGTCCTGGGGAGGAGACCCTTAGAGATACCACCCCCCACCCCCTACCCAGGTCCCAGCCGCGTCAAGCTCACGGCCTGGCGGATGAGCTGTCCGAGATCATTCAGGCTTTTCCCCCGTATTGCTCTCAGCGCTGAGACCCAGCAGAGACCCCACGGCGATGTCCCCCCACCAGAAAGCACAGAAAGCTGCAGATGATGTGATGGGCTTGGGGAAGGAAGCGAACGGGGTAATGGGACGGGTGCTACTTGAGGTCACTCCCTCAGGGAGATGGCAGTGAGGAAGTCTTCTCTGGGAGGCTGGGCCACTGGGGCAGGGCCGGAGGAGCTGAGCAGACCACGTGCCTGAGGCAAGAGGAGCAGGGGGGAAGGGGGCAGGGCGAGATGGGGGGGCGCCCTGGTTGTCAGAGGCTGGTGAGCCCCGTGGAGGAGTTTGGACATTAATTATTCTGAGGGCACCGGGGGCCGCAGAGGTTTTAAGCCGATCGTGTTCACAGAGCTCCCCGGCTGTCCCTGGGCCGCGGGAACACAGCCTGGGGCGTGCAGGCTGGCGCCTGCCTCGCTCGTCCGTTCAGCAGGTACACCGAGCGCTGCGTGTGGCAGGGCCCCTTCCTGGCACCGCATCGGATGGGTGATAGGGTCGCAAAGGGGCCTCGGGTGGGGACCCGGAGGCAGTGGTGCCAGACAGAGGAAGTGGGGGCTGGGGAGGGCGACTCTGGGGCGTGGACGCCCAGCACAGCCGCACACGGCTCAACCCAAGGACTCACCACTGGCCTGCCCCTTGCCCCCTGCAGACGGGCACCCTCACGGAGGACGGCTTGGATGTGATGGGCGTGGTGCCCCTAAAAGGGCAGGCGTTCCTGCCTCTGGTCCCGGAGCCCCGCCGCCTGCCCGTGGGGCCCCTGCTCCGAGCGCTGGCCACCTGCCACGCCCTCACCCGGCTCCAGGACACCCCGGTGGGCGACCCCATGGACCTCAAGATGGTGGAATCTACTGGCTGGGTGAGGAGCAGGTCTCCGTTCCAGGACTTCAGGTGGCGTCCAGTGCGCCACCGTCATTAATGACAATGTGGCCAAGGCCACACACGAGCACCCACTGTGTGCCAGCGCTCCGCTGCACAGGCCTTGTCTCGGGCTCCTCCTGTAGCCCAGGAAGGAAGCTTCAAACCTGCCTCACAGGGAGGAAGGACCGGGCTGAGGGAGATTTGGAATAACTTGTCCAAGGTCACCCTGCAGCTTGTAAGTGGCAAAGCCAGAGTTTGAACTTGGGTCCATCCGACTCCAAAGCCCGTGCTCGTGACTTCCCGTTCCATCCAGTCTCCCGTGGAGGGAGTCTTCCTCGAATCCGATCTGAATCCCGCGCCGCCTCCCTCCGTGGGCCAAGGATTGGCCCGCCCCGGGGACAAGCCGGTGCCCAGCCCGTCAGATGCCAACCTTCTCTGCCCGCCTCGCAGGTCCTGGAGGAGGGGCCGGCCGCAGACTCGGCATTCGGGGCCCAGGTCCTGGCGGTGATGAAACCCCCGCTTCGGGAGCCCCAGCTGCAGGGCGTGGTGAGTCTCAGGTGTGCCTGCGGGGCGTGGGGCGGCCGGGGTGGGCCCCACAGGCCGGCCCTTCAGCCGCCCCTCCGACTCTGCAGGAGCCCCCGGCACCCGTCAGCGTCCTCAGCCGCTTCCCGTTCTCGTCAGCCCTGCAGCGCATGGACGTGGTGGTGGCGTGGCCGGGGGCCGCACAGCCGGAGGCCTATGTCAAGGGCGCCCCTGAGCTGGTGGCAGGCCTCTGCGACCCCAAGACAGGTGCAGGGGGCGGGCCACCGACCGGAATGGGGTGGGCACCCGGCCTCTGCCCCTGGCCCCGTCCAACCCCCCCCCCCCGGCCTGGTGACACCTGCCTGTCCCTGGCAGTGCCCACGGACTTCGCCCAGATGCTGCAGAGCTACACGGCCGCCGGCTACCGCGTCGTGGCCCTCGCCAGCAAACCGCTGCCCATCGCGCCCAGCCTGGAGGCCGCTCAGCGACTGACCAGGTGGACCGTCCCCTGTCCCGCCCCTTGGGGACTGCGCACCAGGCCCAGGCGTAGGCAGCGCCCTGGGAAGGTGTCCTTGCCCGGTGGCTGGCAGAGGGGCCTTGGCCACCGCCTGACCCCTGACCCAGCTCTGGCGCCCTCCAGGGACACCGTGGAGCAGGACCTGAGCCTCCTGGGGCTGCTCGTCATGAGGAACCTGCTGAAGCCGCAGACCACACCGGTCATCCGGGCTCTGCGGAGGACCCGCATCCGCACTGTCATGGTGACAGGTACCCCGGGCGGCAGGGCCTGGGTCAGGAGGGCAGAATCTACCCCGTCACGGGCAGAGGGAAGGGCGCGCCGCGTCCCTTCTTTTCGGACCCCCGCTTCAGGCCGGGGCTTTTTCAGACGTTTCGTGGATCTTCACAACGTCCCTCCCAGGGGGTAACTGTCCCTCCATTCGATGGATGAGGCAGGCGAAACTCGGGGGAGTAGAATGACCTCCAGAGAGTCCCGGGGTGGTGCTGATCAGCCTGGGTTCCAGCCCGGCTCCAAGTCCCGAGTTCCAGCTCCACCTGTAGGAAATGGGGGAAGTTATGTCAGCCTCGAAAGTGGTGACAATTTCATGGAGCAAGGAAGGAAAGACTCTAGCCAGGGCAACATGGAGGAGCCCAACAGGTCTGCGTCCTCGTCCTGGTCCTCCCCACCCTCGCATGCACACACTCGCATGCACACACTTGCACGCACGCACACCTGCCAGCGAGGTCCGGCAGCACCAAGTAGTGTATGTGGAACTTGAAACCCGGGTGCCCAGTTTCCCCTAAGCCCTTCGATACCTGGTTTTCTAGAAGAGGAAAGTGGGGTTCAGAGACGTTAATGTACCTGCCCGAGCTCTCCCAGCCAGCCGTGATAGACACACTGTGTCTGGCCTCAGTTTTCCCATCTGTAAGTGTCAGGGTGAGGACGGCCCCCCAGATAGCACCTGGACCCTGACCTTGTCCCCACACTCCTAGGGGACAACCTGCAGACGGCCGTCACCGTGGCCCAGGGTTGCGGCATGGTGGGCCCCCAGGAGCGTCTGGTCCTCGTCCACGCCACCCCCCCCGAGCGAGGCCAGCCTGCCTCCCTCGAGCTCCTGCCACTAGAATCCTCCACGGCTACGAACGGGGCTAAGGTGAGGCTGAGCCGGGGTTCCGGCTGCACACCCCACCGATGACCCCGCCCCTGCGTCACCTGACCCAGGCCCCAGCTCTCCGGGGTGGGCAGGGGAAGCTGAGCGGAGCTTCCTGGGCCCCCAGGATCTTGGCCAGGCCGCAAGCTGCACCATGGAGCCAGACCCCCGATCCAGCCACCTGGCCCTCAGCGGGTCCACCTTTGGTGTCCTTATGAAGCACTTCCCCAAGCTGCTGCCCAAGGTAGGGCTGCCCCCAAGCCTCACCCCTGGTCGCTCTACGCCTCCCCATGTTCTCCTCCCTCCTCGTGGCTCTCCCGCCCCCACCCTACAGCTGCCCCAGCCTCCCCTGTCTCCCTGTGCTCTCAGGTCCTGGTCCAGGGCACTGTCTTTGCCCGCATGGCTCCTGAGCAGAAGACAGAGCTGGTTTGTGAGCTCCAGAAGCTTCAGTGAGTACATGTGGGACCTGCAGGGGGCAGCTGGTCCGTGGTGGTCGTGGTGGTGCATGAACACCTCAGGCATTAAGAATGATCCTCACCCTCCGGGAAAACCCAAGCAGGCTCTCCTGGGTCCATGATGCCGGAAGCAGTAACTGCCCCTATTTGTTGAGCCCCTGCTCAGCATGTGCCGGGTGCCATGCAGGCAGCAGGGACCCGGCCAACCCCACCTTCTGCCAGCAAGCCCATGGGAGGGGAGAGGGGTCACTTCACAGACACGGAGGCTCCTCACCGGGTCCGGCCATTCCTGCACACCTCTCTGCATCAGGTACTGCGTGGGCATGTGTGGGGACGGCGCCAATGACTGTGGGGCCCTGAAGGCGGCCGACGTGGGCATCTCGCTCTCCCAGGCCGAGGCCTCTGTGGTCTCGCCCTTCACCTCGAGCATGGCCAGCATCGAGTGTGTGCCCATGGTCATCAGGTGAGGCGGGCAGGGGCCAGTGGGCCAGGGCTCATCAGGGCCCATCGCCCAGCCCGGGCCCCCTAATGCCCATACCCTGCTACCCAGGGAAGGCCGGTGTTCCCTCGACACGTCGTTCAGCGTCTTCAAGTACATGGCTCTGTACAGCCTGACCCAGTTCATCTCCGTCCTGATCCTCTACACGGTGAGTAGTGATCTTGCCGCCCAGAGCAGGCCCACGGCCAGGACGCTCGGCAGCGTGGCTGGGAGCCCAGCGGGTTCTGGAATGGACGCTGCGGCCTCCCATCCTGCCCTGCCGCGTTCTGGCTGTGTGGCTTGGACGACTCCTGAGCCCTGGGTCGCACAACGCCGAGCTCAGCGCCCGGCACACAGTAGGTCCACAGAATGAGGGCGGCTGTCCCGTGCTGGCGTTTCACGCCTGCCGTCCGGGAGCTGCCATGCCCGAGGGAGACTGAGGCAGAGTCCAGGCAGGGACCGAGGCAGGCGTGGGACGGAGAGCCAGGGTCGCTGTGCCACGGATCCACCTGTTTCCCTGCTTGCCCTGGCCGAGACCTTGGCTGTACCCGTCACACCCTGCCCGGAGGGGTATCTCCCTGCTCTGCTCTGAGCACACGCAGCTCACCCCCATGGAAAGGAGGTGACCCCACCGGGCAATGCAGGTCTCGTACGAGCCTCTGTCCCTGTGTCCACCAGGACCTGTGTCCTCTACGGGCAGAGCCGCAGCACCCCCTTCAGCCTGGGAGGGAGCTCCCCGTGGGTAGGAGGAACCTGCCCTCTCAGATTTAGCCCCCCCCCCCGCCTTCTCAGACCGGGAGAGGGGCTCCCCGAAGGCGGTGCAGTGTCTTCTCCATCAGACTAGGCGCTTCCCGGAGGCAGGAAGGCGCTGCCTCCCCATCAGGTTTTGGGCGGAACGATTCCCTTCCCATCGGACTCGTTGGGTGCAGGTCTGGTGCCCCCGCTGCTACCTGCCCCTCTGCCCTCCCTCCCCTGCTGGCAGATCAACACCAACCTGGGCGACCTGCAGTTCCTGGCCATCGACCTGGTCATCACCACCACGGTGGCAGTGCTCATGAGCCGCACGGGGCCGGCGCCGGCGCTGGGGCGGGCGCGGCCGCCGGGGGCCCTGCTCAGTGCGCCCGTGCTGAGCAGCCTCCTGCTGCAGGTGGCCCTGGTGGCCGGCGTGCAGCTGGGGGGCTACTTCCTGACCGTGGCCCAACCCTGGTGAGTAGCGAGTCCGCCCCCCAATCCCAGCCCTGCCCCCTCCTCCACGCTCGTTCCCTGACCCCGGGCTTCGCGCCCCCAGGTTCGTGCCCCTGAACAAGACCGTGCCCGCGCCAGACAACCTGCCCAACTACGAGAACACGGTGGTCTTCTCGCTGTCCAGCTTCCAGTACCTCATCCTGGCCGCCGCTGTGTCCAAGGGGGCGCCCTTCCGCCGGCCGCTCTACACCAACGGTGCGGCCGCGGGGCGGGGCGGGGCTGGCGTGGGTGGAGTGGAGAGGGGCCCACCGGCCTGACGGACTCCCTCCCCCTCCAGTGCCCTTCCTGATGGCCCTGGCGCTCCTGGGCTCCGTCCTGGTGGGCCTCCTCCTGGTCCCTGGCCTCCTGCAAGGCCCGCTGGGGCTGAGGAACATCGCTGACACCTGCTTCAAGCTGCTGCTGCTGGGCCTGGTGGCCTGCAACTTCGTGGGGGCCTTCATGCTGGAGGTGGGGCGCACCCTGGGTTGGGGCTGGAGGGGGGGCTTTCAGGGTGGGCTCGGCCGCGGCTGGCCCTCCCACCCTCTCCCTGTCCTCCGCAGAGCGTGCTGGACCAGTGCCTCCCGGCCTGCCTGCGGCGGCTCCGACCCAAAAAGGTCTCGAAGAAGCGTTTCAAGCAGCTGGAGCGGGAGCTGGCCGAGCAGCCCTGGCCGCCGCCCGCCGGGCCCGCGAGGTAGCGCGGGCCCGTCCGCACACCGGACGCCGATCTCCCTGCCTCTGAGCCACCGACTGGGACCCGTCTCCGGAGACGCCACCACCGCCGCCGCTCGTGCAGCCCGGAGGCTGGCAGGTGTCCTGCTCCTGCCCCGGGTCTGCCCGGCCCAGCCTTCCCTGCCCTCGGCCGGGGAAATGCTGTCGTCCCCAACTTCAGACCTCCCGTGTACACATGACAGCTACCAATGCCCCCAGAGCCTCTGTCAGTGGAGCAAATAAAGTCATGATATTTTCCTGGCACGGCCGTGGCTGTCTCCTACGTGGTACCGCTGACTGGGTCCCCGGCTGGGAGCCCCTGGCACGTGTCCACTCTGAGCACCTCAGGTCACGTTGGGCGACTCCCCTCTCCGGGCCTCCGTCTCCTCGCGGGACAGTAATGTTTTCAGGTCGAGCAGTGCCCGGTCCTCCGTTAAGCATCTGGGGTTTTGTTTTTCTCTTTTTTTAAAATTTATTTATTTATAATAACGAGTGGGGAAGGGGCAGAGAGGGGGAGAGACAGAATCCCAAGCGGTCTCCGCACCATCAACGCGGAGCCCGATGCAGGAACTCAGGAACCGTGAGACCGTGACCCGAGCCGAGATCCAGAATCGGAAGCTCCGAGGCTTAACCGACTGTGCCACCCAGGCGCCCCTCCGACAAGCATTTTGTGCGCATCGTCTTTTAATCCTTACGACTGCGGCGTCTGATTCCCCTTTTGCAGATACGGAGACTAAGGTTCAGAGGTCACACAAGTTGCCGGAGGTGGGGCCAGATCGCCTTGACTCCAGTACCCGCTTGCCACGCTCCTGTGCCAGCGCCGAGGGGGCATTTGACTGAGGCAGTTCCCTCCTATCCGCCCCCCTCCCCCCGCATCCTGGGCCGTGTTTGTGGTCCAGGCTCTGAGCCCACGTCTCCCAGCCCGAACCACGTGCACTGTCCCCCGGGGAAGGGTGGGTGCTTCTGACCTCATCCCATCAGTGGGACCCTGGCCAAGCCCCACTCTGGAGATGTAACTCGGTCATCCGAGTGCTGGGCAGAAGAGAGCGGGAAAGAAAGACTGCTTCCTGCCCTCCAGAAGCCCCCCGCCGACCTCATTCCTGGGAGTCCTGGCGCCATCCCTGGCCTGCCCTTACAGGAACCGAGTAAATGTTGAATCAAACTGAGCAGAAAGGATGTGGGGTGTGAAAAAGCAATTTTCTTTTTTTTTGGAGTAGAAATTTGTTTTTGTTTTTTTTTTTTTTTATTATTTTAATCTTTATTTTTGAGAGAGTGAGAGACAGAGTGAGAGCAGGGGAGGAACAGAGAGAGAGGGAGACACAGAATCCGAAGCAGGCTCCAGGCTCCCAGCTGTCAGCACAGAGCCCGACGCGGGGCTGGAACCCACAAACCGTGAGATCATGACCTGAGCTGAAGTCGGACGCTTAACCGACTGAGCCACCCAGGAGCCCCTATTTATTTATTTATTTATTTTTTTATTTTATTTTTTTTTTTGGGACAGAGAGAGACAGAGCATGAACGGGGGAGGGGCAGAGAGAGAGGGAGACACAGAATCGGAAACAGGCTCCAGGCTCCGAGCCATCAGCCCAGAGCCCGACGCGGGGCTCGAACTCACGGACCGCGAGATCGTGACCTGGCTGAAGTCGGACGCTTAACCGACTGCGCCACCCAGGCGCCCCATTATTTATTTTTTTAATTTACATCCGAGTTAGCATGAAAAAGCAATTTTTTTTTTAACGTTTATTTTTGAGACAGAGAGAGACAGAGCATGAACGGGGGAGGGTCAGAGAGAGGGAGACACAGAATCTGAAACAGGCTCCAGGCTCTGAGCTGTCGGCACAGAGCCCGATGTGGGGCTCGAACTCACGGACCGCGAGATCATGACCTGAGCCGAAGTCAGCCGCTTAACCGACTGAGCCACCCAGACGCCCCGAAAAAGCAATTTCTAACATGAGGCACATCCACAGACCTCCTGTACCGGGCACGGAGTCGTCGACCAGCAATAGTTCAGGGTGGTGGAGGCTGGAGGACCCGGGGAGAGGCTGGGTTCGAATCCCTCAACCGATTGGTTCATGCATTTATTGGACAGTCATGTGCCAGGCACAGGTGCTACCACAGTGTACAAAAGAACTTGGCCTAGGGGCGCCTGGGTGGCTGTGTCACTTAAGTGTCCGACTTCGGCTCAGGTCATGATCTCGCAGTTCATGGGTTCTAGCCCCGTGTCGGGCTCTGTGCTGACAGCTCAGAGCCTGGAGCCTGCTTTCAATTCTGTCTCTCTCTCTCTCTCTCTCTGCCCCTCCTGTGCTTTCTCTCTCTCTCTCTCTCTCTCAAAAGAAAAAAAATAATAAATAAATAAATAAATAATTTAAAAAAAAAAGAACTTGGCCTCTGCACATGAACCTTGTAACCTGGTGTGAGAGGTGAACAGACGGAGCGAATCTCCAAGGTCATGAGAGAAGAGCACCCACACCCACTACCCGCTCCCCAAGTATCTGCCGCCTCTGCTTGGGTCCTTAGGGCCAGGGGAGTGGGTAGAAGCAGCACAGAGAATCTGGGGACCAGGACACGAGAGTGGCAAGCTCTGGGGCCTCTGTTTCCCCTTTTTGTCAAGTGTAGGGAACAGCATTTCTGCCAGGTGTTTCTGCCTCTCCTACCCTAGTGGGACTGTGCCTGGAGCAGGCAAGGGCTAAGGGAGGGCAGGGAGGGCTGTGCTGGCCCCCAGGGCCCACAGGGCTCCAGGTAGCAGAAGCCCCTGCTATTCGGTGACAGACCCTGGAGAGGGGGTGGCAGATATTCATTCATTTGCCAAACCAGCACCGGGGAGCAAATGATACACGAGACATATCGAGGTCCTGCCTAATAGGATTCAGAGTCCAAGGGCTAGGCGGTTGTGGGGTGCCTGACTGGGGGCAAGGAGACCCCCACGTCCTCCCAGCCTGAGCCCCTGCCCCAGGTTCAGGCAGGGCTGAGGACTGCCCCAGAGGCAGGAACCCACCCCACCCCCACGCAGGCTCCCCCGGGAGAATTGGGTGCACGTTCATTCATTCCGTTAATGTTTACCGAACAGCTGCTCTGAGCCTGGCGCTGTGCCTAATGAGCATCAACAGGGAGGAGCGAAAACAGACTTTGTCGCCGTCTTGCTGTCTTCGTGTGGCGCACAAGCTCATGAGCTCATCCGGGAGAGGAGCAGGATTCACATGGTCACAGACATAGGGCAGCACGACAGCTGTGAGCAGTAGAGCAGAAAGTGCTCAGGGGCGGAACGGGGAGAAAGGGAAGGCTCCCCTGAAGAAGGGAGGGTTTGCTCTATAACCGGGAGGAGGCAGACCTCACCAGGGTTCCAAGAGGAAGAAACAGCTTGAGCAAAGGTCTTGGAGCAGACAGAGGAAGGGGTTTAGTGAGAGATTACCAAAAGGCCATTGTGGCTGCACGGAACCAGGAGGCAGAGCCAGACGGAGGGGAAGGGTAGGGTCCTTGGGGGCCACAGGGGAATTCAGCCTTGATCCCAGGTACCATGGAAACCAGCAGAAGCTTTAAGTACAAGGGGGCCAGTGTCAGAGGTGGGTCTGGAAGGGCAGGCCCCACTTGGGAAAGCCTAGATTAGAGCTTATTGCAGAGTCCAGGCAAGAGCTAATGGTGGCTTACAGCACAGCGGAGAGAGCGGCCCCATGTGAAAAATACTTGTGAAACAGGATTAGAGGCCGGGTGCTGGATTGGACGCAGGGGCTGAGAGCAAGAGAGGCAGCCTGAGTAATGGAAGCGTGCTGGGACTGCTCCCTAGACGGGAACCTCTAGGCCAGCCAGGTCTGGGGGAGGGTCAGGGGTCATGAATTTGGACTTGGATCCTCGGAGACATGCATGGGGCCAGGCCTGGTAGCCTGTGGCCCGCGGTCTGCAATGCAGGTTATGGAAGCCAGCCCCCAGCCTGGAACTGGCTAAGAATACCCAGAAGGCAGAGCCAGAGAGGCAGGCGGGAAAGCAGGCCCGGAAGGCTGTCCTGGACGGTAGGAGAAGCCAGAGGGGAGAGCTGAGTCGCGGCGGGTGTATCGCCTTTAGGAGCCTCAGTTTCCTCCTCTGCGAAACGGGGTACCACGTCCTCCAAAACCCACCTCCCACTAGACTCCAGCCCAGACGTGCCGTGGAGGCTGGAGAGGCGTCCTGCCCGCCAGAGGTCGGCGCAGACGTGAGGACGGCTCCTGGGGCGCCTCCCCCAGGGCCGCCCCCGAAGCGGGCTGGAGACCCGCACGCACGGCGGGCGGGCGGGGCTCGCGTTAGGACCCAGCGGCTCCGGGGCTGGAGGGCGGGCGCCGGCCCGTCGGGGGCCCGGAGGGGGGCTCAGAGCGGGCGCAGGGGCGGCTCCGCGGGCGGACTCGGAGCGGGCGGCGGAGTGACCCGGCCAGGTAGGCGCGGGCCTGGCGGCGGGAGCGGCAGGGCGGCGCTCGGGAGTGGGGGGAGGGGGTCCCGGGGGGGGGGGGAGGCAGGGGTGTAGGGGTCTGCGGGCCCCCAGGCCTGGGGGCGGCTGCCCGAGTTCCCGAACCCGGGGCCGTCTGAGCAGATGCTACGAGGACACTTGGGGGGTTTGGGGTCGCTGGGAGGGGGGCCCGTTTGGGGGCGTCGGGGCCGGGGGCGGGGGCTTCCGTTCGCCCCGGGAGGCTGGACTTTGGCGAGTGGGGTGGGGGCGTCGGCCGGAGCCGCCGGGCTAGAGCGGCGGAGAGAGAGACAAAGGGAGACCCGAGACCGGGAGGGCGTGGGGAGCCGCCGAGCAAGTTCCGTGGCTGATTGTTCCCAGCTGTGCGGCGGCGGCCACATCTGGTCCCCTCCGGCCGCACCGCACCGCGGCTGGCGTCCCCGCAGGGCAGTGTGGGGGCCGGGCTCTGAGTAGGCCCCGCTCATTCCCTCCTGCCCACGAACGCCTCGGGGTGGGGTCCCCAGCCGCGGAAGGGGCCAGAGGGGGGCCGTCTTCTAGGCAGGTCCTGGCCTCCCCCACACCCCAAAATCCGTAGTCTAGACAGCAGTGCTTGGAGATGGGGCCCCGGGGGAGGATCCAGGACTCCCGCGCCCCTTGCCCTGGGGGCCCCTTGCCCCCAGTAAGCCTGGGCCTGGGTGCCAGACCTTCCAGGGGAGGAAAAGACCCCATGCAGGAGGCTGTGAGGCCTAGGAGGGGCTTTGGGGACAGACAGCCCCCACCCCACCTCTTAAGGCCTCTTAGGCCCCAACTCAGGGCCTCCTTCTGAGTGGTGACAGCTCCAACTGGCCTGGCTGCCACTAGCCCCGTGGGGACAAGGAGGGGATGATGAGGCCTTGCGGGGAGTTACAGGGAAAGAGCTCCAGGTCTTTGGGTCCCTCCTACTGAGAGAGGGCCAAGGGATTTCGGGATAGGAACACCGGGAGCCCGAGGTCCCCTGCCTCTGGGGCAGCCTGAGTGGTGGGTCTCTTCTCCTCCACCCCACCCCAGCCCCAGCTCAGTAAGGAAGGGAGATGGAAAATGTATGAGCCGGGCAGGGGGTCCCGGAAGGTTCTGGATTGGGAGCGAAGAGGGACAGATGCCCGTGGGTCCTTCCTCTCTCCTTAGACGCCCTGTGGCAGTTAGGTCTCCAGTTAGCCGTCTGGAAGAAGTCCCTTTGTGTGGTGGGAGGGGCCTTCCTGGATGGGTGAGCCCATGGACTCTCTCCCAGCGCTCCAGGCGGAAGGCTGATGCCTGCCCCCCCACTGAGCTGGGACCTGTAGACCCTGCCAAGCCCACTGTGTGGCCAAAGGCTGGAGTTCTTGAACCTCCAGAGCCTGGTGAAGGCTGTGGACCACTGCCCTCTCCCCCCAGAATTGCACACACAACACTTGTCATACAGTGTTCAGGGGTTCAGAGCCTCTGGGCTGGGTGACATCACTGTCCCCTCCAGCTCTGCCCTTCTAGGATCCAGAGAATCTCTCCTCAGACTCCACCCTGAGCGTTTCCTGCTGCTGCAAATAGACCTTAGTCTCGTGAGTCTGTGGTGAAGACAGCCAGGTCTTAGGAGGCCTGGAGGCCTGGCAGGAGAGGAATCTTCTGGGGGTGGGAGCCCTGCCCGGGCCTGGCTGCCCTTCGGCCCCTGGGGCCCATGCATGCATGTGGTTCCCCGCAGAGCAAGACACTCGGGGCCCAGGGGCTAATTGGGAACAGGTGGTGGGGTTGGCAGACGCTGCAGAGTCGGGGCTATGATGGTGGCCGAGAGGGGCTGCGGTCCTGAGGATGGGCCTGGGGTCAAGGGTTTCCATGATCAGTGCACCAGGCACCGGGAGGTGCTGAATCGGAAGCGGGCACGGCTGCGGGCCAGGAGAGCAGAGTCAGAGCTAGCGGGGGGCTAGAAACGTGCCCTCGGTGAGAAGGGCAGGGTGGGTTCTGTCCGCTTGTAAGATCAACTCTGGAGCGAGGTTGGGGGCCTTGTGACTTGGGACCTGAACACCCAGTGGGCCCTCGGGGGACAGCCGATGTAGACCCCGCCCCCGCTCCGCCCTACTCCCCGGCACTCCCTATGCCTGGCTTCTGTTCCCAGCACCCCTTCCTTCACCGGGCTAGATGCAGGGGAGCAGAGGTGGGCTCCACAGTCCTGGGTGAGTGGGTCCAAGCTACAGCCCGCCCCCCCCACCCCCTCCAGCTGTCCTGACACCAGCCCAGACTGCCTCACCGCATAGCCATGAGAGCTGCCTACCTCTTCCTGCTGTTCCTGCCTGGTAAGTGGCTCCTGGGGTTGGGGGCTCCCCTTGTGTGGCTGGGGGTTGGGAGCTGGCAGTGAGCCTTTATTGTGCCCTGTGGCCAGCACGCAACTCCCCGGTCCCGGGACCTCCTGGACCACAGACTGTACTGGCCAACCCCTCCCAGAGCATGAGCCTCCCCAGCCCTCGCCCCACCCCTCCACAGCAGCAGCTAGGCAGGGAGGCCTTCCAGGAGGAAGCCGATGTGTAGGAGGGGGAGGCACCCAAGGCAGGGAGTCTGCAGGTCTGGGTTCTAGACCCATTTGGGACCCAACCCCAACCCCAACCCCCTCCCCACCCCCACCCCCACCCCCCCGCCATGCAATCTTGACTTTGGAGTGATCCCTATTGGTGAACTGAGGAGTTATCCATAGGGATCAAAGGCCCTGCCATAGCTAACATTTACTCATTTAACAGATACTGAGTCCCTACTATGTGCCACGCACTGGGCTAGACCCTGGGGTACAATGATGACCTAGGCAGACATACCCCTGCCTTCTTGGTGCTGCCCGTCTAGAGAAGGGAGGCTGATACATCAAGTAGGCGTGATAAATGCCAGCGTGTTGAGCATGAGGATGGAAATAAACAGAGGAACTGGATGGAGAGGGTGGGTAGGCCGGGGACGGCCTTTTGGCAGAACTGAATTTTTAGCTGAGATCTGAAGGAGGAGAAGTTAACCAGGATCACAGGCCTAGGGAAAGTCGAGTGCAAAGGCCCTGGGGCAGACAGGAGTGTGCTGAGTTCCAGGAACAGCCAGGGGGCTAGCAGGGGAAGACAGGCCAGAAAAGGTCTGTGAGGTGCCCAGGAGCCAGCTCTGTAAGGGCCTCTGTAAGGGTCGAGGAAGGAGTTTGGATCCCTTGGGTTGTAGGATCTTAGGGTCTTACCGGCCTGCCCTTGGGACTTCTACCTGTCCTCCCAGAAGTGCTGTCCTTCCCTGCAGGGCACCCCCTCATGCTTTGCTTCCTCACAGCGGGCCTGCTGGCTCAGGGCCAATATGACCTAGACTCTCTGTCTCCGTTCCCGGAACACGTCCAGTACACCCACTACAGTGACCAGATAGGTAAGGGACTTGCCCCCCGCCCAGCCCTCCCCACACCCGGCCACATCATCAAGGCCTGGCTCCCAGGTGTGCACGATGCAGCTGGGGACCAGGTGGGGAAGGGTGGTGGGAGTCATAGGGGGTGGTCCTGGGTGTGGCCGTGACCCCCTGTGCCCCCCGAGACTGGGAGCTCGCCTGACCCCCGGCAACCTCGCATTCATCTTTGTTCCTAGACCAACCGGACTACTATGATTATCAAGGTAAAGGGCTGGGGTGGGGCAGGCGGCGGGGGCGGGCAGCTGAGCGCTGGGGTGGAGAGATGGAGTGGACCCCCTTGTCGCCCGCCCCCCGCCCCCCACTCAGAGGTGACTCCTCGGCCCCCTGCGGAGCAGTTCCAGTCCCAGCAGCAAGTCCAGCAGGAAGTCGTCCTGGCCCCCACCCCAGGTAGGCTGCCGGCTCCTGTCAACCCTGGGAGCGGCGGGTCTGTGCCGGGGCGGGGCTGGTGCCCTGAATGGACCCCTCTCAGTGATGTCTGCCTGCTCCTCTCCTGACACCAGCACCAGGAAATGCGGAGACAGAGCCCACGGAGCCTGGGCCTCTGGGTAAGAGCTTCCTGACAGCTGGAGAAACAGAGGCACGGCCTCAGAAGCGGGGGTAGAGCTGATTGCAGTGCTGACGGGACAGAGACAAGCCTTTTGCTTTTGCCGGGCCGATGGCAGGGTCGGGGGCTTGCAGACAGGCCAGTGCTTTAGGCAACCGCAGGGCCCCCCCCCCCCCGGGAAGCTCTGGGAGACGCCCCCCTTGCCCCCCCCCCCCAGTTGGTCGCAGCCTCAGGAAGGGCCCTCCACCCCCAGACACTGGGAAGAGGGAGGGAGCGTGCTGGGGGGCTTCCTGCCTGCCTGCCTGCCAGCCAGCAGAGTGGGTGGCGCTCGTGGCCAGCGAGGCAGAGAGGGGACCAGAAGCCCGGGCCGGCTGAGCCAGCCCCCGTGCCGCCCCCACCGAGAGCCGGAGACGGCCAGACCGGGCAGGCTGCTCTCGCTCCCGTGAGCTCAGTGTCCGCGTGTGCTCCTCTGAGCCCGGCCCAGTTGGTTGGTGTGGACTTGGGTGACCGTTGTGTGTGGGTGCGGTTGTGTTTGAGCTTACGCCCGTTCAGGTACATGCTTCCAAGCGTGGTTGCAAACTTGCGCGTGTATGCACATGTTGTATAAAATCGGGCAGCCCTGGGAGCCCCAGCAATGCTGTCTGTGCTGTGTGTGTGTGCGTGCGTGCGTGCGTGCCTGCGCTGTGCCAGAGGGTGCAGGGCGGACCCAGACCCCGCGACGAGAGCCAGTCTCGGTGGGCATCGTTGGGGGCTACGCTACGCCCAAGCTGCGGCCCCTAGTCTGATCCTGCCCGTCACCCAGACTGCCGCGAGGAACAGTACCCGTGCACCCGCCTCTACTCCATCCACAAGCCCTGCAAACAGTGTCTCAATGAGGTCTGCTTCTACAGGTGAGCACAGGCGGGGTTTGGGGGGCAGGGCAGGCAGCCACAGTGCCCCCCGCCCCGAGGTGGGACTGTAGGGGAGCATGAGCCCTGAATTGAACTCCACTCGGGTGAGCCCAGGCCTAGGGGCGGGGATGCGTGGAGCCCCCCTGGTGGGGTCGGGGGTGACCCCACCGTCCCGGCTCCACCCCCCAGCCTCCGCCGCGTGTACGTGGTCAACAAGGAGATCTGTGTCCGCACAGTGTGTGCCCACGAGGAGCTCCTCCGAGGTAGGGAGGCTTGCACCCCCACACCTTCCCCCTCCCCACACCCACTCGCCGCCCTTCCTGTCCGTCCACCTGGTGTTTATTAAACCCGTGTTCCGCACCACGGCCACTTCCAGGGGGCTCCTGAACTCCCTCCCGGCTGCTTCTCCTCAGAACATTCCCTGTCCCGGGATCGGGAAGGGGCCGATGGTTTCCCATGACCAGCCTCTCCCTGACCCCGACTCCTTGCCCCCCGCAACAGCTGACCTGTGTCGGGACAAGTTCTCCAAATGTGGCGTGATGGCCAGCAGTGGCCTGTGCCAGTCCGTGGCGGCCTCCTGTGCGAGGAGCTGCGGGGGCTGCTAGGGCGGAGCCAGCACCCCAAGCCCTGGGCCTTCCTCAGATCCGGGGCCCTCGGGCCCTGCCTCACCTGGTGCTTTTCTCCCCAGCCTGACATTCCTTTTATCCTGTAAAAAGTTAGTGGACTGTGGCCCTGGGGGTTTGTCTCAGGCCCCTCCCCCAGCCTGTGGCCACCCCTGGGGCACAATGGGGGCTCCCCACGGCCCAGTTTTCGCCCCCAGAGGAGGGGCATCCCAGGCCTCTCGGTGGGACCTGGGCCTCTGATGTGCCTTCTCAGTCCCTCGAGGACAGTCCCCCTGCCCACCAGCCCCTTTGAGGTAGGCTGTGCCCCTCACCCCAGCCGGTCTGCTTGGACTTCCTACAGCTCCCGGGCATAGACCACCTTTGTTTTATACAAAATTAAAATTGTTTTTACAAAAGCTTTAGTCATTTCTCAGTTGGGAGCACAGAGCGGGTGGCCAGGTGTCTCTGACACTGCCTGTCCTCATTGAGAGGCTGCCTGGCCCCTTGGGGAGAAGGGACCGTTCAGGTGGCCTGTGGCCTTGCCTCTGCGGTCCCAGTCCTGCCTCCTCACCCACCAGCTTCAGCTGCCCCCCCCCCCCCCAGAAAGGTGGATCGTGACCACTGCCCCCTCCAGGTCCTGCGTCAGGGGGGGGGGGCACTGCAGAGGGCTGCGTTGGAAATAGAAGGTTCAGGGATACAACTTTCTCATTGGGCTGCTCAGTGAGGGCGTGAGTGCCCTGTCATCAGAGGTATGCAGGCCAAGACGGGAGGCCACCCATGTGGAGGCGCAGAGGTGTTTGTAGGGTATAAAGCAGGTCATGGGAGGTGGGCTCTGAGATCCGCCTTTGGGGGGAGGGCTGCGAGTTCGGGGGGGGCAGAAATAGAGGCCCAGTCTCCACGTGAGCGATCAGCACGCAGTCCCGTTTGCCTTCCAGACAGGCCCATGTGGCGGGCACAGGTAATATCGCCACCTTACGGACAGGAAGCCCAGAGGCATCAAGTGACCCACCAAGGAGCCACAGCTAGAAGTGGCAGGGCGGAGGGGCACCACCCGACCCCATCAGACTCCACGGAGACGAGTACTTTCTCCTCGGAGACCCTGAGCACCTGCCACGTGTGCCTCCTCATAACCACCCTGTGAGGTACGTTCCCAGTTTACAGATGAGCAAACCAAGGCTCTGAAAGGTCACGCAGCTTTGCTAGGCTCACTCAGCAGAGCCAGGGCAAGACCCACGTTCACTCCCAGGCCCGCACACTGCCTGAGAGGCCTGCCACGGTGCAGAGGGTGGGCCCAGTCCTAACGAGGGGCCAGAGAAAGGGGCCAGAACGCTGTGGCTGGAAAGAGCCGGGCTGTGCAGTTTGGGCCTCAGCAGCCCCGTCTGTTACATGGGATGGGTGGTGCGGGACCCTGGAGACCTCCCCACGCCAGCATCCTGTGAGGCCAGAAAGTTCCACGGGCCTTTCCAAAGACCCCATCTCCCCCTGCACCCCTGCCCCAGGCCCCCTGTGTCTCCCCACCCATCTCTCGAGTGGAGGAAGGCACACTGAAGTAAGGGGACACGTCTGTACAAACCATTTTTAGAAAACGGGGTCTTTTGTTACAAAAAAAACAACAGTCCTGAACAGTTAACATTGTAAAAAGGTATAAAAATACAGGGACTCTGAGGAATTTCCCGACAAACACTCTGAACTAAGGCGGAGAGATCTCTGGGAAGCCAGGGGATGGTCTGGGTCTCTGACTCCCAGGCACCCCTCCTCCTTCCCATGAGCCCATGCTCTAGGGCCAGCCAGGGGCAAGGGGGTCTCCCCGACCCCCTGGCTTTGGCTCAGACACTCAGGTGACCTGGATGCTCAGCCCAGGGGTGGGGACTGGACTGAGGTGGGGCCCCGGATGCCGCTAAGAAGCTGCCACCGGAGTCCCTGGCGTCCAGCACGGCCACCTGGCTCCTCCGTACCCTGAGCCGAGCTCTGGGCCAGGGGGCCACCCAGGAAGGGGCTCATTCCCCTGGGGGGCCGGAGGTTTGGGGGAAGGATGCTGAGCTCCTCCGGAGCTCCTGCTGCAACTGTCCCTTCAGTGTGGACACCTGGGAAGAAAGAGAAAGTAGGGCCAGCCTGGTCCCCAGCCTGATGCCACAGGAAGGGGCATGTGGCTGCAGCTGGGACCCCAGAAGGGACCCAATCCTGCCCGCTTCAGGAAAAAACGGGTCTCATTAAACACCAGGGTGCTTCCTACCCCTTCCGTCCCGACCCACGTGGCAGCTGCTGACTGCTCCTTGGCATCTTGTCAGGAGCCACCCGTCCCCACTCTCATCACTTAGGCAGGCCTGGCACCAGCCCCACCAGGGGTGCCTGTGACCCAGGCCTGGCCCTACCCAAGCAGCCTTGTTCTGCACACGTCAGGTCAGGGATGGCTGGGAAGGAATCAGGGACTAAGCAGGCCAGAAGGGTCATCCCTGCGACTTCTGTTGCTCTAAGGAAAAAGGCCCCCTCTTTCCTCCGGGATGGTAGCTTGTCGGGATAACCTAGGCTGGGGCTGCTGAGGCCACCTGTGCCACCCAGGAGACAACAATGAGGACAGTAGAGCCACAGCACGGGGACGGAGTTCCAGTGACATCACTTGAGCCCGTGTCCAGCCATGACGGAGACCAGCACAGATCCCCTGGACCACTTCGGTCCTAGGTGCCGCCGACTGCTCACACCAGAGGTCACAGCCAGCCCTCTCCCACTCCTCCCCCCAAGGGCGCTTCTGCAATATCCTGGGGCAGGGCCAGAACCCGGCCAGGCCTGAGCACCTGCTCTTCCAAACCGCGCACGCGCTGCCGGTGGGCCCGCTCCCGAGCCTCCAGGGTGCGCTCTGTCTGCACCTGGGCACTGCGCAGGCGCTCCACCTCCCGCTCTACCTCCCGCTGCTGCTGCTCGGCGGCCTCCAGCCGGGCTGGGCTCTGGTCCTGCTCCAGTGCCACCACCTGGGCCTGCGGGAAGAGCAGCAAGTCAGGGGTGTGGCCCTGTGGGAGGGGGGGAGGGGGGGAGGGGGGCGGGGCGGGCACTCCCAGGAATGGGAGCCTAGAAGGCCCCTCAGGACAGTGCAGGCGGGGGGAGCAAAAGAGATCCTGGTTTGTCCCCCATGTTCCTGGCCCCCGGGGTCTGCGAATCCGGGGTCAGGGTACCTAGTGACCCCGCTGACAGGCGTGCACATGCGCACACCGTGCACAACGCGCAGACGCAGTCAAACGTGGACACGCCCACATTCGTACCGGCCCCAAAGCAAGCACGGAAGTACTTAGCCCTTGGTCACAGGGACGCGTGCCTACGAGCAAAGCTCCAATACTCCTACATCTACAGACAGGAAGACTTCGGTACAGGAAGATACACGCACACCTGGAACACGTTCCTGACACGCAGACTTGTCACATCTGTGCGCGAGTCACATTACATGCAGAACACTCCCATGCACGCTCACGCCTCCACGTTCCACAACACGCAAACACACAGGCTCACACGCTAACCGGCATCTCTCTCCTCTCCACTCTGGGGAGGACCCCTCCCTCTAGGACCTTGCTCTGGGCTGTGCCCTGCAAGAGTCTGGGCTCGTGGGTTATGGAGGTTGAGGACCCTGGGCTGGCTGAGCCATCGGCAACTCCCGGGACGGTCTGGCACTCAGGCCTGGGGCAGGGGTGGGGCCCGGGTCCAGGGCTAGGGAGAGAGGCGGTGGCCAGGGGCTGGACCTCCAGCAGCTGGATCTGCCTCTGGGCCTCAGCCAGCTCCAGCTCGGCCCCCGTGAGCGTGCGGTCCAGGCGGCCCTTCTCGGCGCTCAGCCGCACCGTGTCCTCATGGCTGCGAAGCTTCTCGCGCTCCACCTAGGCCGGGAGAGGAGGAGGGTGTTAAGGCACCCGGGGGAAGGTGGGGGGGGGGGAGCTCCCGTGAAGAGGGAGGGGCGCAGAGAGGGGTGTTAGGTTAGAGGCAGCAGGAGCAGGGGCCGGAGGGCACCTGAGGCCCCCGGCCCCGGGGACGTAAGGCCAAGACCCCGAGGAAGGGGGGGGACAGCGCCGGCGGCTCAGCCCACCTTGTCCAGCATCCTCTTGAGGGCCACCCGGTCCTTCTCCAGCCGCAGCGCTGACCGCTCCACCTCCCGCTTCTCGGCCTCCAGCTGAGCGAGGGCTCGCTGCAGGCCGTCCAGGCGCTCCTGGAGCAGCCGCCGCTCCTCCTGCAGCTTCTGGACCGCGTGCAGGGCCGCTGCCTCCCCCTCCTGTCGCTGCCGCAGCACCTGCAGAAGCCGGCAGGCCCCTAATGCCTCCGGGCCTCGGTGCGTGTGCCTCTGAAGCTTGGGGATGGTGAGGCCAGCCTTGGCCCCGCAGGGGGGGTGGTGAGGCCCCCATCAGAGAACTATCACCCGAGGCCACGCTGTTCTCTGAGCCCCAGCTTCTCCATCTGCGTAACGGGGGCGCGGGTTGAATGAACCACGCTTCCTCACGGGAGGCTGGGCCCGGGTTCGGGATGAGGTGGGGACACGGAAGGTCCCGCTGCATCCTGCGGGCCTCGGCGTCCCGGGGACAGAAGGGGCCCATCGTGGCCCTCACCTCCTGAAGCTGTTGCAGCTGGCCCTCTGCCTCTGCCCGCTGCACCTCCAGGTCCGCCAGCTCGCCTCGCATCGTCTGCACCTGCTCACTCAGGGAGCTGCTCTGCTTCCGGGCCTCCGATAACGCCTGCCGAGCGGCCTCCAGCCGTTCCTGGGGGGCAGGGGCGGATGATGCCAGGATGGAGCAAAGGCTCCCCTCTACTCTGTACCTCTGGGTCAGGGTTCCAACCCACAAAACAGCCCCAAAATCTTATCTGGAGGGCGAGGCAGACAGCAGGCCTGGCCCACTGACCTGCATGACCCCGTATCTGGGTCCCTCAAGCCTATACCAGTAGGCGTATTCTTATTGCCCCCGCCCACCCCAAGCCCCCTCCTACTGGCCAGTGCTCCTACTGGGCCCACCCACCTCAGAGCGCTCATGGACTGGCTCCCTAGGGTTCCCAACTGACTGTCCTCCAAGGGCCCCTCCAAGCCTGCCCTTGTTGGCTCTCGCTGGGGCCACCCCCGGCCAGGCCCCGGAACCCCCGTACTTGGAGAACTTGGCGGTCATGTTCACAAGCGGTCAGGGCCTTCTGCAGGTGCAGATTCTTGTCCTGGGTGCTGGTAAGGTTGGCGCTACTCTGGGCCAGTGCTTCTGACAGGCCCTGCGCCTTGTCCCGCAAGGCCCCCTCGCTCTCTTCCATCTTGACCAGGGCCCCGTTCAGCCGCTCCACTGTCAGCTGCAGAGTCCCCGCCTTCACCTCACTGTCTGCCACCTGGCAGGAGGGCAGACAGGACAGTGAAGTGGCTCTGCTCTCACCCTGGCCTCCAGCAGGAATGGTGAACCCAAGCCAAGCTCCTCCCACCCCTGCCTAGGCCTTCATCATCGACCCTCATTGTTCCCATGCGCTCCCACTGGCTCAGCCCACTGCAGCCTAGGCTCCGTCCCACTGCTGGTTTTAACTACCCTCACCCGGAGTGCCACAAACCCGGATGTCCCAGACCCCAGGGTCTCCTCCCCTGCCAGGGAGGAGAAAAGGTAACCACCACAATCCAGAAATGTTCTGTGTTCTTGATTTTGGTGGGTGCCCTTGGAGGACCAGCGTAGTAACTGAACGTTCTAGTTAGAGCTGAGCTTCCTGGCAGCCAAGGCAAAAAAGGGACATGAGTGAAACCTATATCTCTAACTTGTCCCACATGTTTCCTAGGAATGAAGATTCTGGTGTCAAAGAGTCCTAAATTCTAATTTCGGCTGTGTCTCTTATTAGCTATGTGATCTTGGGTGATGGTAGCCCCTCTCTGTCTCTCTGTCCACGAAATGAGGTTGATGCTTGCCTCGGGGTTGTTGGGAGTATTACGTAGTCCCCGTAAAGCACCCGGCCCTGAGCGTGCAGATGAGAAACCCGCAAAGGGTAATGGGGACCCACCTGTCTCTGCAGGGAGTCCACCCGATCCTGGAGGGCCTGGGCCTGGGCCTCACGGTCACTGAGGCCCAGGCGGCTGCGCTGCAGTTCCCCCTCGAGTGAGCGCCGCTGCAGCTCAAGCTTGATGGTGCGGCTCTCAGAGGCATCCAACACCTCCTTCAGACGCCGCTTGTCACTCTCCAGCTTCACCTCATTGGCCTTCATCTTGCTGATCTTCTCCTGCGGGTGAGGGAGGGGTCAGGCCCCAGCCGCCCAGCCACCCCCGACCCCGCGCCTCCCACACCCCGTCAGGACCCTCAGGAGAAAGTGGGGAGCAGCCTTGAAGTGGCTGGCCCAACCCCTCACTGCGTGACCTGGGGCCAGCCTGTGACCCTTGCGAGGCCCTCCACCTCCCCACATGTTCACAGGATGGGTTGGCCTGAGGATCCCAGAGCGCTTTCTGGATTTGGCTGATCTGGCCTTTCTAACAGGCTCTGTGATCCAGGATTCTCCCTTCCTGCTCTGTGGCCCGACCGCACATCTGTGCAGTGGGGAGACTGCACGGGCCCAGGGGTACCACGAAGTGTTCGCAGAGCCCCGGGGTGGGAAGGGAGGGTGAAAAGGCAGATTCCAGGGCTTCCCTGTTCTGCTGCATCACTCCCCAGAGCCAGGCCCAGAAGCTGCATTGTGTGATCTGAGTCAGGTAGGAGCCTTGGGCACCCCCTGGTTTTAGGGCATGATGTTCCTCCCTCCCCCACATGGGGTCAAACAGTAAAAAGAGGCTTGAGCAGTAGGGAGAGGACAGGAAGACAGACTGAACCCCCCCCAAGCCCGGCCCCCTGCCGCCGTGCTCAGAGCCCCAACTCTGCCATGTCTGGGCCCGGCAGCCCCACTCTGGCCCCTGCCCAGCTTTGTTCCTGGCCTCCTCCCGCGGCCCCTGCGGCTGGGCCGGAGGCCAGAGCTGGAACCACAGACATAACAATCCAGCTCGAACTTGACCTGGAGCCAGAGACAGGGGGTGGGCTGTGGGGGCAACGATGGAGGGCCGGGGAGGAAGGGGGAAGGAGTGAGGGGACCTTTGGCATGAGAAGGGCTCAAGGCTTCGGTGGCCTGGACTGTCGCCCCCGGGGCCAGGGTGTCCTGCCCTGGGTGCACGCACCCACGCGTGCGCACACACACACACACACACACACACACACACACACACGACACGTGTACACAGATGTCCCCCAAACACATATAAAAACCCCAGAACACCACTCATGTGGCTATACAGAGACAAAGGAAACCGACGTCCCCTGAACACCATATGTTAAGAGCATTCACGGGGCGCCTGGGTGGCTCAGCCAGTTTGGCATCCAACTCTTGATTCCGGCTCAGGCCACGATCTCACAGTTTGAGGGATCAGGCCCCGCATCGGGCTCTGCACTGACAGTGAGGACCCCACTTGTGATTCTCTTTCTCCCTCTCTCTTTGCCCCTCCCCTGCTCATGCTCGCTCTCAAAAACAAATAAACTTAAAAAAAAAAAAAAAAAAGAGCACTTGTGTATCGTCTCTGGGAGACGATTGCTGGCCTCCCTCTTTTACGCAGGAGGAAAACGAGACCAGGCAGGCAATAAACAGCACGGCCGGGACTTGAACAGACTTTCTTCCATCAGGCTCAAAAGCCCAGGCCTTTTCTTCTGCAGCCTCGTGACCTCAAGGAGGAGCGAGCGGGTGCAATCTGAACGTGCTTCCGGACAGAGTCACAGGCGGCTCACTTCAGTGGGTGCTGCAACCCAGGCAGACAGCAACGGAGACGCACACAGTAGGACTCCCAGACAGCCATTCAAGCTCAGGTGGACGCCCCCCTGCCCCCGCCGGCCCTCAGCTCCCGTCTACCTGGCTGGCCCGGAGCTCACTCTCGGTGGCCTGCAGGCTCCTCTCCAGGGCGGCCACCTGGTCCAGGGCGGCCCGGCGCTCCCGCTCGCTGCGCCGCACATTCTCCTCCTGCAGCACCAGCTCTGCCTGGGCCCCGCTCAGCCGCCCGTCCACGCGGCGTCGGGCTGCAGCACCCCAGCCCCGTCAGGCCTGGCCGGGCGCACCCCGAGACCCGAACCTGGCCACCAGATGCCCGGCCTGCCCTCCGCCCACCACAGGGCCTGCCTCTCCGAGTCCTTGAGGGTCTGCCGCTCTGCACACGTGGAGTGGAGCTGACCAGGGAGGGACCCCCAGAGGAGACGGCCCCCCATTCAGGTCACGGTGGGCAGGGCAGGGACGGAGGAGCCGCTCAGGCCAATCCCACACGTCCTACCTCAGCGGCTAAGAGCACAGAGAGCAGGGAGCCGGGGGTGGGGGGTCAAACTCACCTTCTGCACCGTCGGCCACAGCCTTCTGTAGCTGCCTCGCCCGTGAGGTGGCACTGTCCCTCTCAGCCTCCATCTCAGCCAGCTGTCGACTCAGGACACCGGTCTGGGCCTGAAGCTCATCCTGCGGCCCCGACGTGGGGCGGGGGAGGAAGGGAAGACCCCTGTTCTGACACCTGCAGCCCCTCGCAGGGCCCTCAGCCACCCGGTTCCCTACCCAGCGGCTCACACCCAGCCTCACCCGCTGTCTCTGGGCACTCCGCAGCTCCTGCAGGAACTCCCGGAGGGCCCCCCGTACCGCCTCCGGGTCCAGGTCTGGGGATGCCGGGGAGGTGGCAGGTCCTGGGGATGGTGGCTCGGACCCAGGGCTGCGTTCCAAGGGGCTGGGGCTGCTGAGCCCTTCGCCGCTTCCTGGGGGAGGCGGCATGCTTAGGGCTGCGGGAACCCGAGCCTCTCGGGCCTGGGTGGTGCCTGCGGGCTGCTCGCACACCTCACCCCCCTCACCCCCCCCCCCCCCCCGAGCCGCACCCAGCAGCTTGCAGGAGCTTCCCACCGCACGCTGGCCCTCACCTTCTTGCTTAACCCTTCCCTGGTCCCAGGCCCCTCAGAGTAAGCCCAACTTCCCTGCCGTCGTGCAGAGGCCCCATTGCTCACCCTAGCACAGCCCTCTCACCTTTTACAAGCCGTCCATTCCACATGACCCTCGGCTCCCAAGTTCTAGAACATTCCCTCTTCCGGGACCAGGGCCTTCGTGCATGCTGTTCCCTTCTCTCCCCACGGCCTCTCTTTGCCTGGCCCATTCCATTAGATCTGCTCCCCAGACGTGTCCCTGATCCCAGGCTGGGTCATGAGGCTCCAAGGTCTGCCTCCCCGCCAAGACCAGGGGCACTGTGAGGGCTGCACACCCAGGGCCCAGTCCAAGGGTGGTCGTTCCACCACCTCAACATCTCCCTGCTTCCTATCTGCCAGGCACTGACGGCCTATCCCACCTTCACGATAATTCTCTGAGGAGTAAGAACCTTCACAGGCTGGACGCGCTCAAAGCAGTTAAGCGATCTGCTTGGTCTCCAAGCTGGGAAGATCCCGCAATGGGATTTAGAACCAAGTAGCCCTACTTCCAGAAAGAGAAATGAACTCTGTCTGCTTGAAGAGGCCAGAGGGGCGCACAGAGACAGGGCGCCACCTGGAGGTCAGCATCGGAACCACAGGGCAGAGCGTCAACCTGCCCATAGCTTCCTCCTGCCTTCGCAAGTGACACCTAAGCTGCCCAACGGCTCCGTCAACAGCCACAGGACCTGGAGCAGGATGTCTACCCACTGCCCCCAAGGGCCCCTACCACAGAGTGGCCTGCAAGGATTACTCAGGCGTGTCCTTTGTCCTCACGTCCTCACCTCCCACTCGTCTGTACCTGTTCACTGCCCTGTGCCTGCTGTCCCCTCGGTGTTCACAGGGGAACTGCCAGTCAGGCACTCGTCCCTCGTCCTCGCCCCTTACTTCCACTTGTCCCTTGTCCTCAGAGTCTCCTCTCCCACCCATCCTTCCCCCACCTACCACCTCCTCACCGGGGCTCTCCATTTCCCACACAAACACCCCTACCCCTGCCCTTGCTGTATCTTTAAAAATTTCTGAGGCGCCTGGGTGGCTCAGTAGGTTGAGCATCTGACTTCGGCTCAGGTCATGATCTCATGGTTTGTGAGTTCGAGCCCCGCGTCGGGCTCGGTGCTGACAGCTCAGAGCCTGGAGCCTGCTTCGGATTCTGTGTCTCCCTCTCTCTCTGCCCCTCCCCTGCTTGCACTCTGTCTCTCTCTCTCTTAAAATTCTTTTTTAAATTTCTTTGCTGTGATGATATATATAACATACAATATGCTTTCCTAGCCATCTTTTTCTCAGGTTCTTAATTTTAATTAAATAACATTTAGTAACATTATGGTTAGCAGGGTGTGTGTGTGTGTGTGTGTGTGTGTGTGTGTGTGTGTGTGTTTTAAGAAATCCCTTCCTGTCCTAAAGCCGTAAGGATATTTTCCTATGTTGTCTTTAAGGATATTTTCCTATGTTGTCTTTTAAAAGCTAGTTTTGCCTTTTGTATTTAATCTTCAAATCTACTTAGGAGTGCCTGGCTGGCTCAGTCAGAAGAGCATGGGACTCTTGACCTTGGGGTTGTGAGTTCAAGCCCCACAAGGGGTGTACAGATTACCTAAATAAAAAACTTAAAAAAAAATGCAGTGCATCTAACTGAAGTTGATGTTTATCTAAAAGGTGATGGAAGGGTCTCTTTCTTTTTTATTTTTCTGTATGGATTCTCAATTATCCAAATACTTTTGGGACTTTTGGGAAAGTCCATCACAGACCAAGCTTCCAACACAGATCAGGTTTCTTTGGACATGCAGGTCTGGTCCTTGACCACACAGCCAGTGTTGGTCTCAGTGGCACAGCACCTGAATTACTAAAACTTTATATTAACTTTTATCTTTGGCAAGGCAAGCCCCTACCCCTAGCCATCTAGTTCTTTTTCTTCAAGAGTGTGTTGGCTTTCTTGGTCTTTGTTTTTCCATAGATGTTTTAGAATTGGCTTGTCAAGTTGGACACACACAGAAAGAATTTTGCCGAAATACCATTCAATCTATAGATGAATCTGGAAGAACTGACATATTTATAATAGTGAATTTGTTGATACATACAATCATTTCTCCTATTTAGGTTTCTTTTAACGTCTCTCAACAACATTTATGGCTGTCTCCATAAAAGTCATATTAGATTAGAATTATTTTTTCCTTGGACAGTAGACCTTATCTGTAAAGTTATCTAGATCTGGTGTTTTCTTTGGGGGAGAGATTTCTTAGTGCCAGTATAAATGATATTTTATCAATTCTGGTGTTGGCAGTAAACAACAAACGTGTTCTGCTTCTGTTGATATAATAAAATATAATTAACTTTCGTATGTTGATCTTGTTTCCAGCAACCTTACTAAAGGTTCTTACTTGTTCTAACAATTTGTTGTAGCTTCTCCTGTATTTTTTTACAAATTTTTTAACGTTTATTTATTTTTGAGAGAGAGAGAGCATGAGCAGGGGAGGGGCAGAGAGAGAGGGTGACACAGAATCCAAAGGAGGCTCCAGGCTCTGAGCTGTCAGCACAGAGCCCGACACGGGGCTCAAACTCACAAACCATGAGGTCATAACCAGAGCCGAAGTCAGATGCTTACCTGCCTGAGCCACCCAGGTGCCCCCTCCTGTATTTTCTACATAGAAAAATCACGTGATCTGTAAATAGTGGTAGTTTTGTTTCTCCCTTCCTGAACCTTAAAACATTAATTCTATGTTTCTTACCATAGTGTACTGGCTAGGACCTTTGAGACTTCCAGTACAATATTAAATACAGGAGTCAAATGTAATATTTGCTGTAGGGTTTTGGAGAACTAGTTTATCAGTTAAGGAAACCTTTTTCTAGTTTTCCAAGAGTTTGGATCATAACTGTATGTTGAATTTTATCAAATGCTTTTTCTACATCCATTTTGGTGGCCTTTTTTTTTTTTAATTTTTTAACGTTTATTTATTATTGAGAGACAGCGTGAGCAGGGGAGGGGCAGAGAGAGAGGGAGACACAGAATCGGAAGCAGGCTCCAGGCTCCGAGCTGTCAGCACAGAGCCCGATGCGGGGCTCGAACGCACAAACCGCAAGATCATGACCTGAGCAGAAGTCAGACACTTAACTGACTGAGCCACCCAGGCGCCCCAATGTGCCTTTCTAACCAATTATATTCACATTGTTATGAGACCATCACCACTATCTGTTCCCAAATCTTCCATCATACCTATTTTGGGTTGAACTATGTCCCCCCAAAATTCATTAGTTGAAGCTCCAACCCCTGGCACGTCAGAATGTGAGTTTATTTGGGAGTAAGCTTCTTGGAGATGTAATTAGTTAAGAGGAGGTCAGTTAAGCACTTGGTTTCAGCTCAGGTCATGATCTCAGTTTGTGGCTTCTAGCCCCGTATTGGGCTTTGCACTGACAGTGTGGAGCCTGCCTGGAATTCTCTCCTTCCCTCTCTCTCTACCCCTCCCCTGCTCTCCCTCTCTAAAAAAAAAAAAAAAAAAAAAAAAAAAAAAAAAAAAAAAAAAAGACGAGGTCATAGTTGAGTATGGTGAGCCCCTAATCCAGTATTATTGGTATCCTAACACAAAGAGGGGATTTGGATACACACACAAGAAGGCCAAGTGAAGCTTGGGTCCTGCTGCCACCAGCCTAGGAACTATAGGCAGCCAGGAGAGAGGCCTGGAACAGATCCTTCCCTAGAGACTTCAGAAGGAGCATGGTCCCGCTGACACCTTAATCTGGGACTCTGGCCTTCAGAACAATGAGACACAAACTGAAGTTTAAGGTACTCGGTTTTGCAGCCCCAGCAAACTGACAGGTACGGCCTCAAACAGAAACTCTGTGTCCACTAAGCAGTTAACTCCCGAGCCTCCCCTCCCCCCAGTCCCTAGTGACCTCTAATCTACTTTCTACCTCTATACATGTGTCTCTTCTAGGTATTTCCCGCAAGCGTCCCTTTGCAACTGGCTTTTCACTTAGCATAATATTGTCGAGGCTCATCCATGTTGTAACACGGATCAGAATAGCATTGCTTTTTAAGGCTGAATAATATCCCTTTGTGTGGTTACGCCACATTTCGTTTATCTACTCATCTGTCGATGGACACTGGTTGATTCCACCTTTTATGATGCTCTGAATGGTTGGTGCACATGGTAATTCTAAGTGTTTTTCTAAGTTTTTTTTTTTTTTAAACCGTTTATTTTTCAGAGAGAGACCGAGCCTGAGCAGGGGAGGGGCAGAGAGAGAGGGAGACACGAAATCCGCAGCAGGCTCCAGACTCTGAGCCGTCAGCACAGAGCCCGACGTGGGGCTCGAACTCATGAACCGCGAGATCGTGACCTGAGCCGAAGTTGGATGCTTAACCGACGGAGCCACTCAGGCTGCCAGTAATTCCAAGTTTTTTGACGAACTGCCAAATTGTTTTCCACAGCAGCTGTGCTGTTTTACATTCTCACCAGCAATGTCCTTGAATGCATTTGTCCTTACCTATTCTCCAGCCCTTACTACCACCCAGAACATTCTCGATTTCATCTCTATATCACATTGATTGTCTGCGCCTCTCCCTAGACTAGAAACTCCCTAAGCGCAGAAACGCCAGTTTGTTTACTGCTCCATCCCATAGTGAAGCTGTCTTGAGCACCCAGCCAGCGCTTAATAAGTATTGCATAACTGATCGAATGTGATCCAGGGGTTCAATCTGTGGATTTGAAGAGGCAACAACTCAGTATCCCATAGTGAATTGCCCACGGTGCTAAGATTCCAGAGGTTCTATTCTAGGCCCTAGGAGTCAAGATAGAATCATGTCAGGCTGAGACAAGGATGCTCTCCAAAGGTGTGCTCACCCCTGCTATAGCACAGCGCTGACTTTCCTGGAGTCATCCACGGGGCCCTGGGAACAAATGGGACTGGAACGATTTCTGAAGGAGTTGCTGGAAGAGGTTTTAGGCCGGGTAGGTAACGGTCTGGTTGTGATGCTGGGGTCACAAGTCTAGTGTGGAGGGTATCAAGCTAGGGGTGGGAGACTGATGGAGAGAGGGAGTGAGGATCAATTATAGAGGACGGAGCCTCAAAGTCTCAGAGGAGTCAGGGGCATTAAGAACAAGCACCATCAGGGGCGCCTGGATGGCTCAGTCGGTTGAGCGTTGGACTTCAGCTCAGGTCATGATCTCACGGTTCCTGGGTTCAAGCCCCCGCGTCCAGCTCTGTGCTGACAGCTCAAAGCCTGGAGCCTGCTTCCGATTCTGTCTCCCTCTCTCTCTGCCCCTCCCCCACTCGCGCGCGCGCGCGCGCGCGCGCGCTCTCTCTCTGAAAAACACTTAAAAAAAAAAAAAAGCACCAGCACCTCTTTTAAAATGAAGCAACCAGAGGAACACAAATCAGCGAAGGGGAAGAGCCTGGGCAGACTCCCCAAAGGGAAGGAAAGTGATATGGGCCGGGATTGAGACTGGTCGGTTAAAGGAGAGGCATGGCCCAGACAGCAGCCCGCTCTCAGGCGGAGCCGACCTAATCAGGGGCGTGGCCACAGTGAAGCCCGCCCACCGCCCCGCCCTTTCCCTCGTGGCTCCACTCACCTCCAGCGGGCGCGTCCCGGGCCGGCGAGCCCGGCGAGGGCAGCGGGGCCGGGCTGGGAGTGCGCCCGAGGCCCAGGCCCCGACGCAGAGCTGAGCGCAGGCCGCCCAGCTGGGTCTCGGCTGCGCGCCGCTGCGCCTCCACGCGGGCCAGCTCGGCCTCCAGGCCTTGCGCCCGGCCCTCGGCCGCGCTCAGCCGCAGCCCCAGCTCCGCGGCTTCGGCCCGCACCGCCTCCAGCTTCAGCTCCAAGCTGCGGGCGTGGTCCAGCTGCAGCTTCTCGGCGCCGCGTGCCTCCTCCAGGGAGGCCAGCAGGCCTCGCTCGCGGGCCCTGAACTCGCCCTCTTGTTCCTGCAGCTTCCTCTGGGCTCCCTGGAGCTGGGTCGGGCAACGCCGGGAGTGGGGGTCAGCAAGGCCACCCCCAACCCGACGCCCCGCCTCCCAGGCCCAGCCTGGAGCCCACCCACCCCAAAGTGGCTGGCACAACACCTGCTTCTTTAGTGGTCTCCACCCAGGCAGTTTGTGCAGGAATATCCACGGGAAAGTGGGAATTAACTAACTACTAGAATCTTTTTTTCTCTTCTTTCTGTGTACATGCCTTGTAATATATACAATTTATTAGTAATAAACTAACAGCCCACACTTCCATGGACAGGACTTATCAGTGCCAGGGACTAAGAACTTTCCCAAAAAAACTTTACCACCATGAATCATCTCCATTTTACAAGGGGGGAAACTGAGGCACAGAGCAGCTGTGCCAAGGCCAAACTGCTAGTAATCTCGGAGCCAGGATTCAAAGCCAAGCACAGTAGCTCCATGGCTGTTTTCTTTCTTTTTCCTTCTTTCTTTCTTCCTTCCTTCCTTCTTTCTTATGTTTTTAATGTTTATTTTTTGAGAGAGAGACTGACAGAGTGTGAGCGAGTGTGAGCAGGGGAGGGGCAGAGAGAGAGGGAGACACAGAATCCGAAGCAGGCTCCGGGCCCTGAGCTGTCAGCACAGAGCCTGACACGGGGCTTGAACCCACAAACCGTGAGATCATGACCTGAGCTGAAGTCGGACGCTCAACCAACTGGGCCGCCCAGGCGCCCCTCCAGTGGCTGTTCTTCCAACCATTAGGCTGTACTGTCTCTCAGTGCACATAACTTACCAATAAATCACACAATGGGGCATGTACTAAAAAATTATTTTCTGATGGAGTGCATGATCCCACACACACCCCTCTGGTTTAGAGGATAAATCAACCACTCACAGCCATCAGTTTCACTAGAAACCACCATTCACAGAGCCCCTGGATGCCAGGACTTATGCTAGGGCCCCCATCCCATCAGTGCTCTGAACCACAGAGAGGTTAAGTGATTTAGTCAAGGTCACACAGTAGATGCACTAAAGTGAAAACAGCCAGAAAAGCAGAATGGAAAGAGTATAGGCTTGGGAGTCAGACAGACCTGGGTGGCTGTGTGATCTTGAGTAGACCCCTTGACCTCTCTGAGCCTAAGTGTCTGGTTCTCTGTGAAAAATGGGGTAAGAGAGCCTGCCTCATTAGGCTGCTGAGAGAATCAAACAAGGTTATGTCTACAGAGCTCCCCCTACCCCCCTCACCCCTGCTACACAGTTCCCGCAGCTGTTATTACTATTATACCTGGAGAAGAATCTCAAGGAGCGGAGGACAGGAACGAGTCCTCGGGAGTGATGTCTCAGAATGACTCCAGCATTGGAGTCCCCACCCGCTTCTTGACAGGGGAGAGGAAACCCAGGGCACCCCCAACTGCCTCCTAAGACCCTCCTCATCCACACCCGAGTTACCTCCTGCCGAATGGCCTCCAGGCTGGCCTCGCCCTTCAGCAGCTTCTGTCGGAGGCCCAGGGCCTCCCGCCGGCCCTCCTTTTCTGCCCGCTCACCCAGGGCCAGGCGGCCCTGCAGCTCCACCAGCTCCCGGCCCAGCCTGGTGTTCTCACCGTCCAGCACCTTCATCTGTGAGAGAGAGCAGACAGGTAGGACCCAGCATCCACTCTCGGCATCCACAGCCCCTTCTAGCCCAGGGTGGCGAGGGCCCGTTCAACTCTGCCCCTATACCTTGTCCTGTCCAGGCACAGGGAGCACTCAGGACCCACTGCTCCAGGGGCACAGACATTGAACACCACCTCGAATCCACTGGGGACCTGCTCCAGATTTCACCGAGCTCCAGCCATGCCAGGCACCTGGACACCAATCACCTCCATTTATTGCCTAATCGCAACTACTTATCATGGGGCGTGGTGGACCCGCATCAGAAAAGGAATTCTGCAGGGCAGGAACCACAGGCCTCCTGGCCACCTTCCTCTACAGTGATGCCTGACCTACGGAGTGCTTACCACGTGTCCACATCTGTTCTAAGCGTTTCGACTGTATGAACTCATTTGGTCTCACACCACTGTCTATAGGGCAGGTACTGACATTATCCTTACTCAATAGATAATAGAGCCTAGAGAGGAGAAGTGACTTGCTCAAAGCCACACAGCCCACAAGCAGCAGACTGGGATTTAATCTCAGATGAGCGGAATACAAAGGTATGTTCTAAGCCCCCATTTCCCCACAGGAGCAGGTGGGGGGTAAGGCCCATCTACCCCATGCCACTAGAGTGAGGGGGCTGCATGCACAACACCCAGCAAGAGCCTGGCACATAGATGTGACTTCCTTTCAGACACTCCTGTGGCTTCCCAGGACTTCAACCCAACAGGAAGGAGCCCGAAGCGGTAAAGGGGGGGCCCTGGTGGGAGATGAAGAGAGTTTGGTAGTCACGCTGTGATATCTCTGGACGAGGTAGAGCCTAGCAGCCAAATGGGGCTCTTGGCTGTTCTGTAAGTCTTCTGGGAAAGCCTGAGCCAAGGACGGTTTTTACATGTTTGTAAATAGTTGGACATGGTTCATTTTGAAATGGTGGAAAGAAAATCCAAGAACAGGGGCGCCTGAGTGGCTCAGTCGGTTAAGCGTCCGACTTCGGCTCAGGTCATGATCTCACGGTTCGTGAGTTCGAGCCCCGCGTCAGGCTCTGGGCTGACGGCTCAGGGCCTGGAGCCCCCCCCTCGGGTTCTGTGTCTCCCTCTGTCTGCCCCTCCGCTGCTTGCACTCTGTCTCTCGCGTTGTGTCAAAAATACATAAACATTAAAAAAAAAATTTCTTTTTTAAAAATCCAGGAATATTATGTCTTACACGCGAAGAATGATATAAAATCGAATTTCGGTGCCCATCAACAAAGTGTTCATGGAACACGCGCCCACACACGTACGTACTGTGTCGGGCTGCTTTCTCGCTCTGCTGGCAGAGTTGAGTAATCGCGACAGAGACCGTATGGCCCCTAGAGCTGGAAATAGTTACTGCCGGGCTCTTTACAAGTGTTCGCCAGCTCCCCATCCATCTCACAGGGTCTACACCTTTTGTTGCTCCTGGATTCCTCTGAGATTTGGACAAGAGGCAGCACGCGGCAAGGGCCCGGGGCGGGTACCTGCCGCCGGAGCTCCTGCAGTTCCCGGCGGGCCTCCAGCCGCGAGCGCTCCACCTCCTGCAGTCCGGCCCGCAGTTCCTCGGCCTCCCTGCCCGCGGCCACTCGTGCCTCCGTGAGGAGCACCAGCTTCTGCTCCCTGTCCTCGTTGGCAAGCTTCAAGCTGGGGGGGGGGGGGGGGGGAGGCAGAGGGCAGAGGGCAGAGGTCAGCGGCAGCCACGGGTCCCGGGAAGAGTGCAGGGTGGGGATCTACACAGAAGCCTGTTTTCCTTGGGGGCCTGGGTGGCTCAGTGGGTGGAGTGTAGACTCTTAATGATTTCAGCTCAGGTCACGATCTCGTGGCTCGTGAGTTCAAGCCCCGCGTCAGGCTCTGCGCTGACAGTGAGGTGCCTGCTTGGATTCTCTCTCTCCCCCTCTCTCTGCCCCTCCTCCGCTTGCTCTGTCTCTCAAAGTAAATAAATAAACTTAAAAAAAAAAAAAAAAAAGTCTGTTTCCCTAATCCCTGGAGTTGGTCGGACTGGCTCTTGGCCTAGAGGTGCCCCAAGTGTTACCTGCCCACGTGGCCCCTCCTGAGCTAAGCCCTGTAGGGCCGGGGGCCAGGCCCGAGGCTGCAAGAGGCCAACAGGTGACTCCAGGGTTGGGGCTAGTGTCCAGGGAGATACCAGCAAGTGGGGTCAGCTGCTACCGTTCCCCTTCTTTCAGATGGGAAAATTGCCTAAAACCACCCACGTGGCCAGCTGTGGTTCAAGGGCACAGACTCCCCATCTGTGTGATTTCCCCAGAACCCTGGGGGTGAAGTTAGCTTCCAGGGACGTGATCCAGGGTGAAGGATGGGCCCGGTGAAGGACCGAGCTGGCCCCTGCCCCCACGTTGCCCCACCTGATCCGTTCGCTCTCAGCCTTCTTCACGGCCGCCCGCAGCTCCTCGTTGGAACGCCGCAGGGCCTCGCGCTCCTTGACGCCCTCACCCAGGCTGCGCCGCAGCTCGCTGGCCTCCTGGCGCTGGGCCTCGCGGCCATCCTGACTGTCGCGCACCTTGCGCTGGGCCTCCAGCAGCTCCCGCCGCAACCCGTCACGGGCGTCCTCCAGCAGGCGCAGCTGCGTCCGAAGCTCTTCTGCCTGCGAGGGTGGCAGGTTGTCACGGGACAGGGTACGGGCCCTGCCGGAGCCGGCACTTGGCAGAAGCCAGCCCGCACCTGTATCCCCGGCCACAGGCACCGGCCCCGCGGCTCTGCAGCGACTCAGACCACAGGTGTGAGTTCTGATTCGGGGGCAGAGCGTGCTGGAGTTAGTGGTGTCTGGGCCTGAAATGATCATCCACCAGGATCTTTCTAGGGAGGGACACCAAGAGGGCAGGGACCCCACCAGTGCCGAGTCCCAGACAGATACAACGAGCGCTTAATAAAGGCTTACCGCCTCCTTTCTACATTGGCTGTTCGCTCGTTCTCAAATGCAGGGTCTTCCGGGCCCCTGGTGGGCCAGGCCCCCCGCGGCATTTAGGGTGTGCTGCCCGGAACGGCTCACCTCGCGCATGGAGGACTCCCGCTGCCTGTCCAGGTTTCGGGCCTGTTCTTGCAGCCTCTTGGCCTCCTGGGCGTGGGCTGCGGCAGCCTCCTCAAGCTGGGCCCGTAGGTCCCGCAGCTCGGACGTCAGCGCGTTCACAGTGCTCTAGGACAGACAGGACTCCTCAGACTCGGTGCCCCCGTCCCCCTCCCCCGGCTGTTTCCAGGAGGGTCGGCTCCAAACGCGGCCCTTCCCGCGGGCCTGCCACACCGTCTGCCGATCCCTTGATGCCCAGTGAGTGCTGTGCCCACAGCCGCTCTCTCCCTCAGACCGGGATTCACCGGGCAGAGCTGTGCCACCTCCCTCTCATGGGGGACCCCACGGAGGGGCTGAAGCTCCCCCCACAGCCTGGGAGAGGGGGCCCCTCCAAGCAG
The DNA here is from genome assembly GCF_007474595.2 of Lynx canadensis. Taxonomy (NCBI): domain Eukaryota; kingdom Metazoa; phylum Chordata; class Mammalia; order Carnivora; family Felidae; genus Lynx; species Lynx canadensis. Next base: position 11,846,829 of record NC_044310.1, on the reverse strand, counting down.
GGTCGTGCCTCCTGGCTCGGATGGAGGCCCACCTGCCTGGCCTGCCCTACCCGGTCCTGCTCCTGCCGGCTCTGGGCGTCTCTCTTGTGCCGCTCCAAATCCAGGGAGACGGCGGCCAGGCTGTGCTGTGTACCCATCAGCTTCTCCGACAGCGCCGTCTTCTCGGACTCCTTCAGGGACAGGGCCTGGGCAGAGGCGGGGAGCAAAGGGCTTGGGGGCTCGGCTGGTCACGGGGGCACGCTTGGGCCCTTCCGCCACCCTGCCCTGGGAAATGTGCCCTCGCTCAGCTCGGTGCCTTGTCTGGGTCACCACAGGTGGACCCGGGACAGCGGTGCCTCCGCAGCCCCCGAAAAGGGCACAACCACCAGAACAGCAAGTCTGGACGTGGACACAACTTAGAAATCCTGCCAACTTCCCACGGTAATCCTGGCCCTTCGTTATTCCCCTTTTACAGATGAGGAAACGGACTCAAAGAGGCAGAGTGGCTTGCTCAGAGTGACACAGCCAGTAAGGACAGGCCTGTCTCCTTTACGGTATGGGAAAGTCAGGAGTTAGCTCTTTTGAGGAGGGTTCAGCTGCTACACGTGGGCAACGCAGGGACTGCTCAGAAGGCAGCCCCGGGGACACCATGGCCAGCCTGGAGTGGCAGAAGGGATGGCAGGCTGTGGGTCAGCTTTCTGGGACCCAGTGCTCACAGTGCCACGAATGTGACAGCCGCTCCGGGAGTTCCCACCATGTACCAGGCACGGCTCAGTGAACGTGGTCTCAGCAATGCTTCACACACACCCCTGGAGTCCCCCCATCCTGCAGGTGAGGAAACTGAGACCCAGAGAGGGACTCCTAGCTCCCAGCTGCTGAGCGGCTGAACAGGGACCAGCCCCGGGAGAACAGGGGCCCCTGGGGCAGCAGCGGAGGCCACCCCGGGGCTCACGAACCTGCTGCTTCTCGCTCTCGGCCAGGAGGAGGCCCTCGTCACGTTCCTGCTGCAGGGCGGCGATCTCCTCGCTCAGCTCTTCCTTCTCTGCCTCCAGCCGTGCCAACAGCTCCTCTCGCTCCCGGTGCATCTGGCCCTGCAGCTGGGCCCGTTCGGCCTCCAGCTCCCGCCACGCTGCCTCCTGCGGGCCAGGCCCCGGGCACGTGTGACCCGCAAGGCTGGACTCAGGCGGCCCCTCACCGACCTCAGGCCAGCGAGAGCCACTTGTAGCCCAGAACCTGAGCGGCAGGGCAGGCCACCAGGCAACTACAAGGTGGGGTGAATGGTAAGGGCTGTGATGGGGTCACGCCGGGGCTGTGTGCGCCCCGGGGAGCGGCAGGAGCCTGGCCCGGGGGCCAGAGAACACTTCCCAAAGGACAGATGAGCCGCAGTCCGTCAGGTCAAGAGAGAAACAGAATCCCAAACCCAGAGGCCAGCCCCGGGCCCGGAGGAAAGAGAAAACCCGACACACTGTATCTAAGGTCACTGGAGCCTGAACTACGAGGGGGACATGCATCAGAGCCATGGGCAGCGGCCAGGCCAGACCAGGCCCTGTGGGCTGTAGAGAGGGGTGGGCTGATTCTGAGGAGTCGGGGCAAGCTAGGGATGAGCTGGATCGAGGGGCGGTTTGGAAGCTGTGGAAGAGGGACGGGGATCAGGGCTGAGGTAGTGAGGGGCGGGGTGGGCTGTGGGGAGCAAAGGGGGTCTGGGGATGCAGAGCAGCCCGACAGAAGAGAACAGATTCGGTGATGTTAAGAGGCCAAGCCAGAAGACACAGGAGGAGTCGGAGAGGACACAGGAGTCTGGCGCCCTGGGGACCGGGTGGATGGGTGAGTAGGTAGAACCCACAGGCAAAGAAAGAACGGCCCCCTGGTGGTCCCAGGCGGGTACTTGGCCCCAGCAGTAGGCCCTAGCAACCTTGCGAGAAGTAGGCCCAGGTGCCCCTTCTTCAAATCTTTGCTGCCCCCTGCTGGAGAAGGGAAATACTATCCACCCAAATCTAAGACGACTGACTTTAGGCGCGACGTGGTGGCCCCTGGAGTCATAAAGCAACAGCCTGAACTGCTGAGAGACGCAGCCCTGTCCAACACGGGGCTCTGGACAGTATCTTAGGGCCACAGTAATAACAATCAGCGTTTATGGAGCACTTATGAAGTGCCAGTCATTATTCCAAACGCTTTTTATGGATTATCTCACCTCACCTTCACAATACTCTATACTATCATCATCCCCATCGTTACAGGCACTGAGGCCGTAGGGAACCTAACCAATATATGACCAAGATCAGGTCCAAACCCAGGCAAAGAAACTCTAGAACCAGTGCTCTTAGATAGCTCTGTTTGGTCTTCTGGTGAGCTGGCTCTTTGCCTAAGTGCTCAGGTCCCAGAGTGGTCTTTCGTATGCAAACAGCACTTCTTAGCAAATGAAAGTGTTTGTTAAGCCTTAAGCGTCTGACATCAGCTCAGGTCACGATCTCAAGGTTGGTTCGTGAGTGAGTTCGAGCTCTGCATCAGGTTCTGCACTGATGGTGCAGAGCCTGCTTGAGATCTTCTCTCTTCTCTCTCTCTGCCCCTCCCCCACCTGCACACGCGCTCTCACTCTCTCTCTCAAAATAAATAAATAAACTTAAAAAAAAAAAAGTGCGGGGCGCCTGGGTGGCGCAGTCGGTTAAGCGTCCGACTTCAGCCAGGTCACGATCTCGCAGTCTGTGAGTTCGAGCCCCGTGTCGGGCTCTGGGCTGATGGCTCAGAGCCTGGAACCTGTTTCCGATTCTGTGTCTCCTTCTCTCTCTGCCCCTCCCCCGTTCATGCTCTGTCTCTCTCTGTCCCAAAAATAAAATAAAATAAAAAAAACGTTGAGAAAAAAAAAAAAAAAAAAAAAGTGCTTTCCTACTATACATTAGATCAGCGTTTCCCAAATGTGGCTGTGGACCCCCTGCATCAGGATCACCAGGGCTGAACCAGATTTGGAGCCTGGGAATCTGCATGTTCGATAAGGCATCCCCAGTGGATCCTCACAGGTGCCCTCAGGGCCCCTGGGACAGGGATGAGGTTCCGTTTCACAGATTTGGAGACTGACGCAGAGTGAGAAGGGTGAGTTGCCTGAGGTCACAGAGGAGACACCGGTTCAGAGCCCCGCCTGCCCCAACCAGCTGCCCGAACCTTCTCTCGCTGGAGTCGTTGCAAGTCCTCCTCATGGGCGGCCCGCTGCTCCCGCAGAGAGGCCTGGGCCTCCCGCTCAGCCTGCACCAGCTTCTGGGCCATCAGCTCCTTGTCCAGAGCCACCTTCTCCTCTGTAGTTGTCATCTGTTGCCGTAGGCCCACCAGCTCCCCTGCACAGGAAGGGACAGCCTTGGGTCAGAACCTCCCCATGGGCCAGCAGACTCAAACCTGATGAGCCACGTGGGCAGCTCCCAGATGATCGAGGGTCCCCCTGGGATCTAAGCTGGGTTCCCTGGGGGAAGCTCCCTGCTCTCTCTGGGCCTCAGTTTCCCCATCTGCCACATGAGTCTGTTGGCCCTGTCTCCCTCCCTGTCGACTGCGAATGGCATCAAAGAAATGAAACGACATGAGGAAGACCTCCCTCCCCCAAATGGGGAGGTTAGCAAAAATATAACAGCCCCCATTATTGACTGAATGCTTACAAGGGGTCAAACTCCTGGCGGAGCACATGAGAGATATATTCTCACCACACCTTCGTAACACACCTACGTGGCTTGTCTCATGCCCAATCTACAGATGAGGAAATGGAGGCTCAGAGAAGTCAGGTAATTTTCCAAAGCTGCACGGCTTTCCATAAGGCGTCTCCTTTAATGACTGATTGCTATAAACATACTTGCTGGGCTGTCAGCACTAATGGAGGTGACCATGGGGAAGTCATACCCCACTGGGAACAATCTAAAAACCATCTCCTGGGTTGGAAGCCCACCAGAGACTCTGTCAGCATGCCCCTTCCTGGTTCTGTCTGGCTCAGGTAGATGTGGACAGCAAAATTAATTTTTACGGCCCAAGTAGATGCCTGGTAAATGCTCGTTGAGTAAGAGGAACCCCTGAGTTGAGACACTGGGTGGGGGACGCGGAGGGAAGAGGGGCTGCGGGTGGGGGGCCGAGAGAGTCCGTGGCTCTGCAGAGAACTCAGACCTAAGTGCCCTGACGAGGACAAACAGCCACCGCTGGCTGAACCAGGCCCTGGGCCAAGGCCTTCACACGCTTTCCTCGCCTCATCCTGGCAACAGCTGTAGAGGAGGAGCATTATCACCTCTAACTGCCAGTGAGGAACCTTCGGCCCAGAGAGGGAAGAGGCTTGCTCGAGAGAGCTCAGATCTAAGTAGCAAAAGCAGAATCGGAACTCAGGTCAGCCAGACTCCAGGGCCAGCGCTCCCAACCTCCAGAGCCCCCAGAACCCGACGGGTTATATAGACCGGGCTGGAGCCTGGAGTTCCCTACCCCCGATTCGGGCCCCCCATACCAGTCAGGGTCTCCTTGGCCAGCAGCAGGGCCTGCCCGTCGGCTTCCAGCTGCTCCCGGCGGGCCTCGAGCTGCGCCAACTGCCGCTGCACCTCGAACAGGCTACTCTCCAGGGCTTCCTTCTCCAGGCTGCGGCACATACAATCCCTGAGGCCTTGGGACTCGGCCTCCTGGGCCCCAGGAAACTGTGGCTCCCAGGGCGTGGCCGGCCGTGGGCCAGGTGCCAGCCTACCTGCTCAGCCAGGCCCACGCTCCCTGGGGGAAGGCTGGGCCCTAGCTAGAACGTGTTGGCAAGCCTGGCTCCTAAGTAACTGCCCCCATGGGCCGATGCCAGGGCGGGCCCAGGCAGACCCCCCTCCCCGCCGTCCCACCGCCTGCCCAGGGTGGGCTGGGCAGAGCCTAAGGCCTTACCGCAAGCGTGTGGCCTCCTCCGACAGGGTCCGGCTTTCTCGCTCAGCTGCGGCCAGCTGCACCGCCAGGCCGGCCCGCTCTTTGGCCAGAGCCTCCTTCTCCCGGGCTGCCCGCTCCAGCGCCTCCACCTGCCGCTGCGTCTCCCTCCGTGCCTGGTCCAGCTCCTGCTCGCGCCCGCTCAGCTGCCGGGAGAGCTGGCCCCGACCCAGGCACCATGAGTACCACTCCCCAAACTCCCCGGCTTCTCGTCAGGCAGCACCCCGACCCTGAGCCCGACCCAGGCCTGGCCTGGCAGGCGGGAGACCTGGATTCAACCTCAGGCTGTGTGTGCTGTGTGTACTCGGACAAGTCACAGCGTTCTCTGGACCTACGATGTACACGCATACAAAATAAGCGTCAGGGGGCGCCTGGGTGGCTCAGTGCGTCGTTAAGCGTCCGACTCTTAATTTTGGCTCAGGTCGTGATCTCACGGTTTGTGAGATCGAGCCCCGCCCTGGGCTCTGAGCTCACAGCACAGAGCCTGCTTGGGATTCTGTCTCTCCCTCTCTCCCTGCCCCTCCCCACTCATTTTCTCTCGTTCTCTCTCTCTCTCTCTCTCTCTCTCTCTCTCTCTCTCTGTCTCTCAAAACAAATAAATACAGGGGCGCCTGGGGGGCTCAGTCGGTTCAGCGTCCTGACTTCAGCTCAGGTCATGATCTCACGTTCATAGGATTGAGCCCCACGTCAGGTTCCGCACTGAGCATGAGGCCTGCCTGAGATTCTCCCTCTCTCCCTCTGCCCCTCTCCCCCATTCTCCTCCTCAAATAAAAAAATAATAAGTGTCCTCACTCAGTTTGGGGAGTGCCAGAATGCTTTCTGTGCCCGAAAACTTCCAGAGGAGCTGAATACACAAAACAGAGCGGAGCCCCGGAGCCCTGTGTCCTGTGCCCCATAGCCCATCGCCTAGAGGTCCCTCCCAGGAACCTGGGCTCTCCAGGACAGGCACTATATCAAGGCCCCTGGATCCCTGAAATCCTAAGGTGCCTTCCCGCTGGGTCCCCAAAAGTCTAAGGTGCCACTTCAAAACTTCTCTATCTGGTATCGTATCATGAATTTTTACTGGGTGGTGATCCGTCTACCAAGTGCCTCCGCGACTGTGCTGTGATAAGAACTATCAGCCCCACGTGACAGAGGGGTCAACTGAGGCATCGGGCGGTTGCGGAGCTTGCCCACGGCTCCCAGCTAGCAAAGGAAAGGGAGGGCTGGACTTAAACCCACAGTCACGCTCCTAGTCCCCTGGATCCCAGGAGGCAGGAGGCTGGGAGGCAGAAACCCCTTCCCCCTCCTTGCTCCCATCCCCACCCCCCCACACCCACCTGGGCCAGCTGCTCCTGCAGCCGGCAGCGCTCCTGGCGCAACGCGGGGAGCTGGTGCTCCAGGGCCTCCCGGGCCTGCTCGGCCGCCCGCAGGGAGCCCTCCAGGCCCTGCTGTTCCACCTCCTGCTCCAACCGTAGGTGCTCCAGCCGTTCCTGCGCCTCCCGGGCCAAGCAGGCCTCTTGCTCCACCTGCCGTTGCCGGCCCAGCAGGGCCGCCTTTTCCTCTTCCAGCTGCGGCAGCCAGGTGCAAGCGAACCAGCCGGAGGGTCGGCTCAGCCCCTCCACCAGCGGAAGGACCGCGGACGCCCCCTCCTCTCCACCCACCCACCCACCCACCCATCACAGCCAGCCCAGGGCAGGCTCCCCGGGGGAAAGGGCGTGGGGACACTGAGGAGGAGGCAGCAGGGAGGAGGGTCCACGGAGCTTCTTTTCTCTCCGACCGCGAGGGAGAAGACACAGACGGAGTCAGAACAGACACAGAAAGAGAGGCAGCGACCAGGACAGGCACAGACGGACCAGGCACAGGACAGGACCAGGACCTGTCCCGACAGGTACAGGGCCAGAGGTGTACAGGGAGATACGCAGCGAGGGTGAGGGGCGGGGGACGAGGCCGGGCCTGGGCCACCTCAGCGAGTAGGGCTTCTGAGTGGGGCACACGGGTGGGCGGCCTGCGGGCACACGGCATACCTGGGCGACGAGGCGGTTCAGACCCAGCTTGTCCTGGGCGAGGCTCTCGTTGAGGGCGCTCAGCTTGGACAAGGAGTCCCGCAGAGAGGCCTCCTCGACCCTCAGCTTGGTCATTGAGAGTTCGAGCTCCACGCGGCCGGCCTCAGCCTGCGGGGTGGGGGCCAGGGTGGCCAGAGACAGCCGGATGGGAGAGATGGAGAGAGGGGAGAGGCGGGGAGAGGCAGGAAACGACGTGCAGAGGCACGGAGATGGGAGAGGGTGGAGGCATGGAGGCGGGAGGGTGGGGAGAAACACCCTCAGAGACGGGGTGGGGGGCGAGGGAAAACACAACACGAGACAGAAAACAATCGCTACAGGCCGGCTGCCTATGAAGTTACTCAAAAGAAACCACACACAGCAGAGCTGTGCGGGAGCCAAGGGAACCCCAGCTCTTGTAGGGCAGGGCGGGGGTCAGAGGGTCCCACAGAGCGGGGTCTAAGGGGACACTGCTCAAGACCCAGAGTACAGGGGTGGGGCAGGCACCCGCCAAGGACTGTGTCCCCAGCTCTCACAGACCCCAGGACCTGTGTCCAGAGGTGGGATGGGATGGCCTGAACAGCACTGCCCCAGACGCATCTGGAAAAGCAAGGACATGACCACTAATAGAGGTCCGTTCACTTATGACTGGGGTCCGAGGACAGCCTGAAACAGGGGGCAGAGTGTGGCCAGAGGGAGAAGGCCTGGGGCCTCGGGGACCCACCTTGGTCAGCGCCTCAGCCACCTCGGCCTTCTCAGCCTGTAGCATGTCCCTCTGCAGCGTGGCACAGCTCAGCGCCTCCCTCACCTCCACCAGCTCCTTCGCCAGCCCTGAGCGCTTCATTTCCAGCTGCTCTAGCTGTCTGTGGCTGTGGGACACAGGGTGGGCGGGTGCCCCACGTCACCTCCCTGCTCAGAGTCTCCCGCAGCCAGACGGCCCTGGCGCAGGCCAGGGACCAGGCCTGAGACGGGAGCCCTGGAGGCCAGAGCCTCACTCACAGGGACAGCCAAGCCCACCACTTTTGGCTCTGGGACTCTGGGACTCTGGGCCTCAGTTTTCACATCTGCAAAATGGGGTGACAGCTGCCGCATGAAGTTGTTATAAGGATATGTGATCTACTGAACATGAAATGCTTAAAACAGTGCCTGACATATCTCCCCAACAGTCTGCGGAAGCAAGAACAATATTCTCTACCACAATGTACTAAACACCACTGTTACTTATGCCTCAGAGGAGGAGGCAGTGCAGCGGTCAAGAGGTTAACTCTGAAGGCAGAACGCTTGGGATCAAAGCCCGGCTCTTTACTAACTAGCCGTGTGATGACCTAGGTCAAATTACATGGCCCTTCTATGCCTCAGTTTCACCATCCACAAAATGGGGATGAGAGCTCCTACAGCAGAGTTGCCATGAGGGCTGAACACGAGAACCTCAGTGTAGGGGTGCCGGGGAGGCTCAGTCGGGTGAGCGGCTGACTTTGATTCGGGTCGTGATCCCACGGGTCGTGAGTTCGAGCCCTGCGTCAGGTCCTGCGCTAACAGCACAGAGCCTGCTTGGGATCCTCTCTCTCTGTCCCTCCCCTGCTCTCTTTCTCTGAAAAATAAATACACGTTAAAAAAAAAGGGGGGGGGGGGAGAGAACCTCAGTGCTTAAAATGGTGTCTAATACTTGGTAATATTACATTACTCTTTCAATTTAAACAATGATATTAATTTTTTAATGTTTATTTATTATTGAGAGAGAGAGAGAGAGAGAGCGTGGGAGCAGGGCAGGGGCAGACAGAGAGGGAGACACAGAATCCGAAGCAGGCTCCAGGCTCTGAGCTGTCAGCACAGAGCCCGACGTGGGACTCGAACTCACAAACCTCGATATCATGACCTGAGCTGAAGTCAGACTGAGCCACTCAGGCGCCCCTAAACAATGATATTAGTGTTACTACTGCTATTTTAGTTACCGTTGTTGTCACCATCCACACTCCTGCCTCATAGCAGTTCTCTGATCCCAGGTAAGTGACTGTATCTCCCTGAGCCTCAGTTTCCCGAAACGGGGCTGGTGAGAAGACCCTTCCTCAGAGAGGTGCCACAGAGAGATGCCCAGACAGTAGGACGTCTGGGACACCGTCGGTCCTCCCCGGCCCCCAGGGAGGACCGTCGGGACTCCCAAGGTCCGTTCTGGGCAGGGGAGGCCAGAAGCCGCTCACCTGCGCTCGAGCTCCCTGCGAGTCCGCTCGCTGTCCCGCGCCGTGTCCTCCCGCTCTTCCTCCAGCCGGTCCCGCTGGCGCCGCAGCTCCTCCTGAGCCGCCTGCAGCTTCTCTCGCTCCTGCCGTAGCTCCTCGGCCTGCTGCTGGGCCGTCTGCAGGCTGCGGGCCAGGCTGTCCTTCTCCCTGGAGGAGGAGGGAGAGCTGAAGGCGCTGCTGGGGCGGCCCTCCCCGGCCAAGAGGGCCGTGCTGCTGTCCTCCCGTGAGCCCCGTCCTCTGACCTCTAAGGCGCCTGCCTCCAGGAAGCCTTCCCCGACCCCGCCCCAGCACGACTCACTTCATCCGCATCTCCCTGGAGCGGACTCTTCCCGTCAGAGGACACCCAGCTTTCCTTCTCCCCCCCAGCCCACCCAAGGGAACGGATGGAGGCACTGGCATGGCCCCCAACAACCCCACCAGGCCACGCTAGGCTCTCGGGACACACGGACCAGTCTGTATGACCAGGAAATGCCCCTCAATTCTGGAAGGCCCAATAGAGCTGGGTATGCCCAGCTGCACACGGTGGCCAGCGAGGGAGGGAGGGGACTGCAACTGGGAACTCTGGAGGTTCACAGAGTGTTGCCTCTTGCCCCAGTGCCAGTGGTCACAGCAACGGAGCAGGGGATGTCACCCCTCCTTCCGAGCCAGCCGGGGTTCTTAGCTTGGGCATGAGCTTAGGGCTGATCGCTGGCATAGCCTCCACTGCCCGCCTCTTCACTTGAAGGGGCAACCGGTAAGTATACCAGACACGAAGGCCGCAGTGGGTGGGAAAAACCATATAACATGATATATGAAATAAAAATAGCAGAACGCAAGATGAGGAGTTCACCGTGAACACAGCCACGTATAAGGCCCTCCTTCCAAGGCACGGGGAGCCCGGGTTTTGCTCTCAGATGGACCTGAGTTCCAATTCCTACCCCCAGCCACACTGCTGCGTCAGCTGGGACAAGTCTTTCAACCTCGGGATAGCCCAGCTCCAACCTGCGGGAGTTTGATGGGAAGACTAATTTAAATAATCTGCCCAAAGCACTTGGCAATGAGCCTGGCACATGGCAGGTGTACTAGAAGCCTTATCTACGTCACTGCCAGGAAACGCAACGGGGAGCAGAGTCAGTGCTCCCTAACAGAGGTTAGGACAGGCAGGTGAGGCTGTGAGAAGGTCCTGCCTTCTTATTTCCCCTTCTTGTTTCTTTTTCTTTTTTTTTTCTTTTTTAATTTTTAATGCTTGTTTATTTTTGGGAGAGAGAGAGAATGAGAGAGCACGAGCTGGGGAGGGCAGAGAGAGAGGGAGACACAGAATCCCAAGCAGGCCCCAGGCTCTGAGCTGTCAGCACAGAGACCAACGTAGGGCTCGAACTCATGCACCATGAGATCATGACCTGAGCTGAAGTCGGATGCTCAACAGACTGAGCCACCCAGGCACCCCTCCCCTTCCTTTTTCAAGCTTTTAATTCTGCAGTTACATTGAGGAGAAACAGCAAACAACAACAACAACAAAAATAACCAGACAGCTAAGAGTGGGTAATTTCTTGTCTCAAAGACCTCCAATGACAGAGTCTAAATGGCACTGTCATTAGAACTCTCTGGGATGATAGAAACGTTCTGTAGCCATTTGTGGCCATTTTAAAATGCGTCAAGGACAACTGAGGGACTGAACTTTTACTTTTTAAAATGTTTAACTAATTTTTTTAAATATTTATTTATTTTTGAGAGAGAGAAAGAGATAAAAGAGGGAGTATGGGAGGGGCAGAAAGAGAGGGAGACAGAGAATCTCAAGCAGGTTCTGTGCTGTCAGCGCAGAACCTGACACAGGGCTCGAACTCACAAACTGTGCGATTATGACCTGAGCCGAAATCAGGGTCAGACATTTAATGGACTGAGCCACCCAGATGCCCTCAATTAATTTGAATTTTAACAGACATATGGCCAGTTATGACCATGTAAGTGCAATCCACATGCTTACAGGCTCGGGCTGGCATTAGATCCAGGCCCCCACCTCTGACCTCTCAGGCACCTGTTCAGAAGGTCAATGGTGCCCCGCAGACGCTGGGCCTCACGCTGGGCATCCTCATGAGCCTGGGTGGCCCCGTTGGTCTTGTCCCGAAGACGCTGCAGCTGTTCTTCTAGGCTGCGGCGCTCACCCTCGCTGTCACTAAGCTGCTTCCGCAGGGTGCCCAGGAGGTCCTGGCTGGCCTCATAGCGCCCACGCATGTCCTGTGGCATGGGAACCATTGAGTCCGGGGGAGCCCTAGGAAGCTCCCGGAGCGCCCCCTACTCTCTGCTCATTCCAGGAACACACCCAGCCTACTCTGTGGCCTAAGCCTGAGGCAGGAGAGTGGGGCTAAGCCCTCCAGACTAGGTTTCCGCTCCCGTTCACTGTGCCCCCACCCCCCTTCCGAGTGCTCTGCCGGGGCTCTGACCGCCATTTCCTCAGACACACTGACCTAAGTAAGCTCCAGGCAAACCACCAAGCACATTCCGACCTCTCCCCGGTTCTGACTATCCCAGGGCTCCCAGGCTCCTCCCCTTTGCATTCTGGTTCTGACTCTCCCCCAGACTCCTCTTTGCCCCTAGCTCCCCCGGTTCCTCTCATCCTAGACTGGCTCCTCCCCCCCAGGCCTTTTCCCAGGGTCCTGGCTCTGCCTGTCCCGGAACCTCTTGTCTAATTTCGGTACCAGGACTCTAGCTCTGCCCCAGGCTCCGCCCCCAGCTGCCCAAGCACCTCCCACTCTGGACTCCGATCTGCCCCACAGCTCTCACCCACCTCCATGGGACCTGACTCAGAAGCTCTAACTCTGGGTTTTGGCTCCACCCAAAATGCTCAGGCCCAGCCCAGGCTCCTCCCTCCCCCCCGCCCCCTCCTTAGCTCCACCCCCACAATACTGGCTCCGCCCCAGATGCCCCAAGCCTTGCCCCCGGGACTCTGGCTCCGCCCCAGGGCGCCGGTGCCCCGCCTACCTGGACCTGCAGCTGGCGCTTGTGCAGGGCCGAGTGGATCAGGGCGAGCGTGGAGGAGTCGGAGCAGGCCGGGGATGGGCCTCGGCGCGGGGATCGGCCGCGGCCGGGCGAGGAGCGTCGCGGCGGGGAGGGGGTCCGGGGGCCCGAGAGCCCCCTCAGGCTGCCGTCCGACGCGTCCCCCGTGCGCTCAGAGCCGCTTAGCTGGACACCGCTCTCCATGTCCGACAGGACGGCCTGAGGTGGGGGGGCCAGGCCAGTGAGGAGGGGGCCGCGGGTTAGTTGGACCAAGAAGCCCGGGCGACGCAGTGGGGTGGCGGACGCCCCGTGTCCGGCTTCCGCGCTCCGCCGCACATTCTAAGCTCCCTTCCTACAGGTCCTCCCGATTCCACCCGCCCTGGCCCACAGGCCTCGGCACGCCGGCTATTCTCCCGTGTATTGCCGAGACGACATTGGGCGATTCTCCCAGATGGGCCTGGAATTTGCAGCGCCTCCCCATCTCGGACTGGGGGCTCCCCTCGGGGTAGAGGCCAGGCTCAGCTGGCAGGGGTGTCCAACAGCAGCATGGGTCCCCAGGGCCCCCAGCCGCTTGCGATTCAGCGCAAGGCCACCAGAGGACGTGGTGGCCCCGGACTGCCGGGCCCCTCCCTGCCCAGGGCTCCTTCCCACCTCCCACCTGTGCCAGGTCTCTCAGGGTCTGCTGCAGCCCCTCTCCGTCCTCTGTCTCCAGGGCCGCCTGCTCCTGGAGCCGCAGGGATTCCTGGAGTGGTGTGGAGGAGACAAGGGATGGTCAGGGTCTCTGCCCTGGTCTGAATCTCCACCTTATTCTCCCTCCCTGGCTCCCCACCCATCAGGTGGCCTCTAAGGCCATGCTCAGAGGCGAGACGCTTGGTAGACCCCATGGCATCCCCCGTGCCCTCAATGCACAGACCAGGCTCGGAGAAGTGCAGTGTCACTATATAGGTCACACAGCCTATTGGAGGAGAGCCGGACATAGGACCCAGGCCAGGCCCCACACAGAAGGATGACCAACCCAGGCAATACGCTTGAAGGGCGTCCCTCTGGTGGGGAGGCAGCTCAGTTCCTAGAGAAGGAGCCCTGTGCTAGCAGGGCACAAGCATCTTTTCAAGCCCCAGCTTATTGGCTCTGAGACTCTAGATAGTATCTCTCCTTAGGCCTCAGTTTCCTCATCTGTGTAATGGGGATCATGCCACAAGGCTGCTGAAAGAATGAAATGGGATAAAGGAGGTGAATGTACTTACCACTAAGCCTGGCACACACTAGGTGCTCAATTAATGGGGGGGGGGGGTGAAACCAAATCGGAATGGAATGCTAGGGATGGTCCTAGCAAACATGGCCCTCATCTGTGGGTCTGGTCGGCCTCCCGATCCCACCCTGCCACATCTCAGGGTCAGGTGCATCTCACCAGGGCCTCAAGCTTCTCAGTAAGGGCCTTGTTGACCCGATCCTTCTCCAGATTCTGGTTCTGAAGGCGCTCCACTGTCAGGGCCAGCTCTGTCACTCTGGAAGAAGAGCAGTGACAGAGGTGAATGCGAGACCCACCCCAGCCTCTCCTCACACCCACCAGCAATGTGTCCTTCATACTTTCCCAAACCTTCAGGGGGGACCCTCGGTTCCACCTAACTGTGTGACCTTGAGCAAGTCACTTCTCTCTGGACTTCAGATTGCTCATCTATGAAAGGAGAATGAGGGCACCTGGGTGGCTCAGTCTTTAAGCCTCTGACTTTGGCTCAGGTCATGATCCCACAGTTCATGAGTTCGAGTCCCACATCGGGTGAGCTCGTGCCCTGCTTTGGGTAAGCTCGAGCCCAGCTTCAGGTAAGCATGAACCCTGCTTTGGGTGAATATGAGCCCCGCTTCTCTCTCTCCCTCTCTCTCAAAAATGTAAATAAATAATAAATAAATAAACAAACAAATGGAGAATGAAGTTGCCACTCACTTTATCTCTGGGACTCATCTAGATCGCAAGAGCTAGGAGCGTTAAGTTCTAGCCTCAGTGGTTAAACTGCTCATAATGTGCCCTGGACAAGAGCCCCCTGAACCTCAGTCTCCCCCTCTGCCAAATGGGGTGCCTGGGAAAACTGGCTGAGCTCACACAGGGGAAAGGCCCAGCCCCGGTGAACAAACACTCGCTCTTCCCTGCGCCCCCAGACGCACACTCCGCAGGGAAGCCTGCCTCACGTGGTGCCTCCCAGGCACGCACCTGGCACTGAGGTTGGCCTTGTCCAGGTTGCTCTGCACCTGCAGCTGGGCCAGGTCCTTCTCCTGGAGCACCTTGTCCCGCAGCTGCTCCTCCAGCTGGGCCTGTAGCAGTGTCTGCTTCTCCAGGGCCGCCTCTGCCCGGCTCTCGGCCAGCCGCAGGCCTGCGCTCAGCCCCAGGTCCGCCTCCTGGATGGCCCTTGAGGTCCGGGCCAGCTCCCCTCCCAGCTGCAGCAGGTCCCTGGTGGAGAGAGCACAGAAGGGGGATGGGATGGCGGGGTATAAATTAAAACCATCCCAGGATAGTTTAATAGTTTAATTTAACTATAGTATAAACTAAAACTATCCCAGGATGTTAACAGTGGGATGCCACTATTGGATGGGCAAAAAAAAAAAAAAAAAAAAAAGTCCCATAACACACAGTGTAGGTGAGGCTATGGAGAAACAGGCTGTGCCTACACTGCTGGCAGGAGGGTAAGTGGGTGTAACCACAGCGCAGGGCAATTAGGAAGCACTCTGAAAAGTATCAATGGGCAGGTTCTTTGACCCACCGACTACACTCCTAAGAATTTATCCTACAGATATGGCCCAATGCAAGGGAAGTGACCTGTGTATAAAGTGATCCACTGCAGTACTGCTCATGTAAGAAATACTGGTGACAATCTATATGTGCATCAAAAGAGGGCCACTATTGGGTGTCTCAGTCAGTTAAGCATCAGACCAGGTCAGGTCATGATCTCGTGATTTGTGGGTTCGAGCCCAGCATTGGGCTCTGCATTGACAGTGCTTGGGATTCTCACTCCCTCTCTCTCTCTCTGTCCCTCCCCGACTTGTGATCTCTCCCTCCCAAAATAAATAACTTAAAAAAAATATTGTGGGGCACCTGGGTGGCTCAGTCAGTTCAGCATCTGACTTTGGCTCAGGTCATGATCTCGCAGCTCATGGGTTCGAGCCCTGCATCGGGCTCTGTGCTGACAGCTCAGAGCCTGGAGCCTGCTTTGGATTCTGTCTCCCTCTCTCTCTGCCCCTCCCCATGCTTTCTCTCTCTCAAAAATAAATTTTAAAAAATATATATTGCTTTGTGTAAAGTAAAAACATAACTTAAAAATAGAACTACCCTACGACCCAGCAATTGCACTACTAGGTATTTATCCAAAGGATAAGGTGTGTTGTTCCCAAGGGGCACACGCACCCCCATGTTTATAGCAGCGCTATCGACAACAGCCAAAGGATGGAAAGAGCCCAAATGTCCATCGATGGATGAATGGATAAAGAAGATATGGTATATATATACAATGGAGTATTACTCGGCAATCAAAAAGAATGAAATCTTGCCATTTGCAGCTACGTGGATGAAACTGGAGGGCATTATGCTAAGTGAAATTAGTCAGAGAAAGACAAATATCATATGACATCACTCATATGAGGACTTTAAGGTATAAAGCAGATGAACATAAGGGAAGAGAAGAATAATATAAAAGGGAGGGCATAATATATAATAATTATATAATATATTATATATATTATATAATAATATAATATAATTATATAATAATTATATAATATATATAATAATATAAAAGGGAGGGGGACAAAACATGAGATTCTTTTTTTTTTTTTTTAATTTTTTTTTTTCAACGTTTATTTATTTTTGGGACAGAGAGAGACAGAGCATGAACGGGGGAGGGGCAGAGAGAGAGGGAGACACAGAATCGGAAACAGGCTCCAGGCTCTGAGCCATCAGCCCAGAGCCCGACGCGGGGCTTGAACTCACGGACCGCGAGATCGTGACCTGGCTGAAGTCGGACGCTCAACCGACTGCGCCACCCAGGCGCCCCAAAACATGAGATTCTTAAATACAGGGAACAAATTGAGGGTTGCTGAAGGGGTTGTGGGTTGGGGGATGGGCTAAACGGACAAGGAGGACACTTGTTGGGATGAGCACCGAGTATTATACGTAGGGGATGAATCGCTGGAATCTACTCCTGAAATCATTATTGTACTATATGCTAACTAACGTAGCTGCAAATTAAAATTAATTAATTAATTAAAGAGGTCCACAACAAAATTGATCACTTCTAGTAAGCAATGTTAGATAGAAAACAATTGAAAATAAGTACACTAAAAATCTTAGCCATAAAAAAAAGAAAGAGGGCTACTATTAAATAAATCTGGCATATCCATTCAATGGAATACTCTGTAACCAAGAAAAATGCATCAGCTATTCAGAGCTTAAGAGGGAGCGACCTTGAAGTTATAACTATTAGGTGAAGAAAGTATCTTCAAGAACTCAAAGACAAAATTCTACCAAAAGTATAGAACAAGGAGGGGGGCAGAAAAGAGAGAGAGAGAGAGAGAGAGAGATCTGCTGTATTTCTTGTATAAAATAAGGCTGGCAGGTCATGTAGGAAACTGGGAGGGAAGAATCTGGGCCAGAAAGGCGAGGGAGACTTTTCACTGTACACCCTTTTGAAATTTGAATTTTGTGAATATGTAAGTTATTCAAAAGTAAAATAATTAAATTTTTAAATGCTAAATAAAAATAATATATATTTGGGGCAACTGGCTGGCCTAGTCTGTAGAACATGCAACTCTTGATCTTGGTGTCCTGAGTTCAAATCCCATGTTGGGCAAAGAGCTTACTTAAAATATATATATATATTACATTATACATATATATGTTATATATATATATGTATATATGTTATATATATTATATCTATATAATATACAAAGCACTTAGGAAGAAGTCTTATTTAAAAAAAACAAAAAACATATATACATATGTTATATATATTATATAGATATAATATATATAACATATATACATAATATATATATATATTATATACACACACGTATATATATTTTTTTAATATAACAAACAGGCTAAATCCTTTCCTTTCCTGAATCAACTATACCACTACGTGCCTAATATAATACTAAGGAGAGGAAGTGCCTCATAGAAGAATTCCAGTTAATACACGAAGAAGTGACAGAATGGGACATTCATGATTTGGTGACCCCTGATGAGTGTCTGAGTCTTGGCACTGAGCATCAAGGGCTTCCAATGTACACAAAGAGAGGCACCCAGGCATTGGGGTTTCCTAATAGAAGAGCACACACACAGCACTTAGGAAGAAGTCTTATTTAAAAAAAAACAAAAAACAAAAACCTGAACCTGAATCTGATCAAGGCTTAGATCCAACATCCAATTTACAAGAAATACAGGGGACAAAGGTGTTAAACACCACCTCAGAATCTAGACTATGGGAATCACTCAGGACAACTGCCCCAGTTTCCTAAACAAATAAATGAAAAGACTTAAGAGGCAAGTCAGCCAATCACATTTGGTGAGCATCTATGATGGGTCCTGATTCAAACAAATTATAAACACAAAAAGTGAAGCAAAACCATCTGTGACACTGATGAGCCAATTAGAAATTTGGACACTGAATACCTGATGACTTAAAAAAAAGATCATCTGGGGTGCCTGGGTGGCTCAGCTGGTTAAGCGTCCGACTTTGGCTCAGATCATGATCTTGCAGTTTGTGGGTTCGAGCCCCACGTCGGGCTCTGTGTTGACAACTCAGAGCCTGGAGACTGCTTCAGATTCTGTATCTCCCTCTCTCTCTGCCCCTCCCCTGCTCATGCTCTGTCTCTCTCTCAAAAATAAATAAACATTAAAAACATTTTTTAAATAAAAAAACAAATTTAAAAAAAAGAAGCTTTAACAAAAGATCATCAAATAAATAATTAAATAAAATTGTAACGCGAAAAAAGAAAGGAACTACTCTGCCTGTCTCAGCTCTCCCTGCCACCTCACTTGCTCAAAGATCAAGCAGGACCGAGCTCCCCTGCTGACATGGGCCTTTGAGGCTCTCCCAGCCTGACCTCCCTTCCCCTGCCTTTTGTTCCAGACCCACTGGCTGCCATTTCCTCCTACCTCCGAGCCTTTGCTCACGCTCTTTCTTCTGCTTGGAGTGCCCCTGTCTCTGGTGGTTAAAATCCTACCCAGCCCTTGAGGTCAGTGCCAATTCCACCTCGTCTATGAAGTGTTTCTCTGACCTCCCCAACCCTCCCATCAGTCTGAGCATCTGGGATAGTCTCTCTGTTCTGTTCACTCACCACTCACTTCCTCGGCCTAGAATTTGGGGGGTCCGTATCTTTTCATCACTAGAGCTGGCGAGGTCCTGTGGCAGAAGCTGCACATTCTAGCAGATTAAAAGCAGGAGCTGTAAATCCTGACTAGGCCACTTACTTACTGCTGTGTGACCTTGGGGAGGTCACTCTACCTCTCTGAGCCTCAGTGCCCTCATCTGTGAAGCGGGGAGTATCACAGCTCCTACCTCCTGGGGCCCTGTCCATATCAGAAGACACGAAACAGCCAAAGAGCCTAGCTCAGAGTAAACACCTAGTACCTGCTGACTGCCATGACGGTGGTAGGAATTAACTATTACTAGTTGTCTCTGCACCTCTACAGGGCCTGGCACACAGTAGGTGTGTTAGGTTGCACTAAAGTTCAACTGCGGAGTTGAATTCAATTTAAAAAGCGGGGCTGTCTCCAGCGACTGCAGCGTCTCCCCAGGCCGCCCCTCCGCCAGCCGGGCCTCACCTCTCGGTGGACATCTTCACCTCGCTGACCAGCCGACGGAGCCCCACGACCTGCCTCCAGAGGAGGAGCAGGCGGCTGTGCTCGTTGCTGATGTAGGTGTTGAAGGACTGGAGGGAAGGCGGGCTGAGTGAGGGCCGGCCCCGCCTCCCCGGCCCCGCCCCGGCCCCGCCCCCGCCCCAGCCCCGCCTCCTCCCCCAACTCCAACCAGCGCGGGAGACCCGGTCGTCGGTCCGGGAAGGGGGTCCTCCCCCGGGCCCGCGCCCGGCCTGCGCGCACCGCTCAGGCTCTCCAGCCTCCCTCTCGCACAGGGAACGGGTTGCAACGCCTCCACGGGCTGCGGCTGCGCGAGGCAGCGCAAAAGGCAGAAAGCGCTGGAGCTAGACCTAGGTTTGCATCCCAGCTGCCAGCTGCATGACCGTGGGCGGATGACTTAACTTCTCTTTAAAATGAGGATGACAGCACCTACCACACACAGTTATTAGGAGGAACAGAAGAGAAAATGCATGCCAGGCATGTCGTGTAGGCTAAGCAAGGCCAGCTATTACGACGACAAGCTCTTTACCTCTCCTAAAAGGCTCATGGGCCAGCAGGCCGTCCCTCTCTCCCTCTCCCTCTCCCCTCGGCTCCTTAGTCCTCACCACCCTGCGGTGGCCCTTCCCCGCCGGCCAGCCTGGGACCCCGAGGCCCCAGTGGCCTCCCAGGAGCCCCGTGCCCACCTCCTCCTCACGCCTCCACGCCGCCTCCCGCTGCTCCAGCTCCTTACGGCTGCGTGTCCAGTCAGAAGTCACCTTGCGGATGTCCTCACTCAGAGCCTGGTTGGCCGAGTTCGCCTGGTCCAGCTGCTCTCGGAGCATGGAGTTCACCTGGGCCAGGCTGGAACTCCTGGGGGGGACATGAAGGGGACCGGTGGGCACATGGCAGGAGAGGCCAGCCCCACCAGCTAGCCTCCCTCCCTACCACACCCCACCTCTGCTGCTCCTCCTCTAGGCGGATGAGGGTGCTCTCCAGGTCATGGCTGTGCTCTGTGTCCTGGGTGGGAGAAGTGGGGCATCAGCCTGGGCAAGCAGAGGGAAGGGACCGCCCCGCGCCCCGCCCCCCGCGCCCCGCCCCCCGCCGCCGGCACCCACCCTCAGCCGCCGCCGCTCCAGCTCCGAGCACTTCTTCTTGTACTGCAGGGTCTGCGGGTGGGTGAGGAGTGGAAGGTTAGCCCCAGGGGCTGGGGACGGGGCAAAGCGAGCACACGGGGGACAGGAGCAGGAGTGGGTAGCCCTGACCTTGGCCTGCAGCCGCTGCACAAGCTGGGCCTGCCGCTGCTGGCCTTCCTGGTAGGCCTGCAGCTTGCGCCGGTAGGAGGCCTGCTCCTCCTGCAGCTGCCTCCGCAGCTCCACGCTCTGCCGGACCAGCCCCGTGGGCTCCCGCGTTTCTGGCTCCCCAGACTCCAGCCGCACAGCCTGCTCCAGCTGCAGGGAAGGTGCCTGGGTGAGAGGCGCAGGCCTCTCGGGAAAGCAGGCCCAGAGCTCTGCAGAGGGTGCCAGGCTGGGCCCAGACCCACAATGCCTTGCAGGCATAGATGGGCAAGCCCGGGATGTGATGCGCGCGTGCACAGGGTAATGCCGCTGTGCATGGACACAGGCTGAACATGCATCGACACACAGACAAGGCGTGGATGGACACACGCAGGTGGGCCCAGGAGCATTTGCACGCAAAACACAAAGTTGCACCCGGGGATAAACACTACAGCCTCCGTGCACCGTGCACAGTGATCCTCTCCGCCAAACACCTAACCCGCGGCGGTTGATTATTAGCTCCATGCCTATGTCTCCCCACCACCACCCAAAGCGTGCTCAGGAAAACCTGGATTTCTGTTCCCCGTCGTATCTTAGACCCAGAGGAGTGGCAGTGGCATGTTTGTGGAGATCACGAATTAATCGCATGAGCAAATGTGAATGCGTTCAAGCAGAAGCAAAAATATACACGTGCGTATCTGAGCTTAGAGACATGCACACACATAAGGACAGGGGCGGTCTCAAACATCCCCAGGGTGACAGAGGTGAAGTCCCCACCCCACCCCTACCCCCACCCCGACACGCACACAGTGCTCTCTCTGTAAGAGGCACAAACTCTCTAACATAAGGCACGCTTATTAATACCGTCTCATCTCAGCCCCAAGTTACCCCCACCTCCCACCTTGCGGGAAGCTGCCGTCGGCACCCTCCTCCACCCCCAGGCAGCTGGCAGTCCCTTCTTTGGCAGAGCCCGTGAGCACAGGCGGTGCCCCACTCTGGCTGAGCCTCCTAACCCCTTAGGCACCTGCTGGCCCCGGGAGGCCCATCAGCCTCCTCAAGCTTTTGGGGAAGGGAAGAGGGAATGGGCAGTTGAGGGTGAGCAGGACTGAGAGAAGAGTGACACTCGTCAGGGAGAATCAAGGGGAAGACAGCCCAGCCCAGCTGACTCCAGCCCAGGCCCACACTCACCATCCACCTCCCCACTGCCTGGGCTGCTAGCCCAGGCCCGGCATTCGCGTGGGTTCCAAAGCTTCCAGGGTTATTTGCCCTAGCTAAATGACAGGCCCAGACCAGGCTAGCCCTCCGGGCCTGTATTCACACCCAGGACACCCAGGGGCCACTCAGCCACGGACCACTGTGCTGGGGCAGGGCGACAGTGGCCACTGGGGTGCCACCCATAAAGAGGAGCCGGTGGGGACTTCTTGGGGGCTTCTGCCTGGAAGGCAGGCTGCAGGCCTGTGACCAGGGTCTGCCTGGAGCCTACCTAAGGCAGGTGACGGGCAGACTGTTTA
Organism: Lynx canadensis; assembly: GCF_007474595.2. NCBI lineage: Eukaryota > Metazoa > Chordata > Mammalia > Carnivora > Felidae > Lynx > Lynx canadensis. The sequence continues at coordinate 11,825,100 of NC_044310.1, read as the reverse complement.
CATCTCAGCGCAGTGAGAGGCTATGTGTATCTGGCGGCGGCTGGGTGTGTTTTGGCATTTGTCTCCATAAGGGACCCCGTGTATCTCTGTGTCCAGGCCTTCATGGGGACCTCCGCGAGGAGGCCTCTGTGGTCACAGGTCTCTGTTGCGGTGCAAGACGGGGGTGCCCGTGTGTTCGTATGTTTTTATGTCTGCGTGCAGGCCTGTACGTGGGGGGGTCTGGGGCACGTGGATCAGCGACTCTAGGCCACGTGCAGGTACGCACGCCTTTGTCTGGCCGTGTGTGTCCGTGAGATGTGAGACCACGTGTCGTGTCGTCCGCAGGATGGTGCGTCTCGTCCGTGTGGCTGTGCGTCTGGGTGGTACGTGCTGTGAACGGGGGGGGGGGGGGGGGGGGGGGGGAGGACTGTGCGGTGCCCGGCTGTCGGTGTGACTTATGCTGTGTCCGGTGACGAATCCGACGAATCTGAGCGCGTATCACCGCGGGGGACTCGTGTTTCCGTGTGACGTGTCTTGTGTGGGGTCCGATCGCGGCCTGTGCTCTGTGCGTTTTGCACACGGGGGCTGTTTGCTGCTGTGACGTGGAGGGGTTCAGGCCGTCGCTGGGTGCTCCGCCCGCTTCCCCAGCGCTCACAGCCAGACCAGGGCCACTCCCGGCCACACCTCACCCCTTTCCACAAACTCTACCCCTCACAAAACAGCCTTTCAGTTTTACTTGTAATTCAAAAGGGAAAGAGGCGGTCACCACGCTGAGGATGAAAGAAGTTTACTGTCTCCCCTAGCAACCCCTGCCCAACTACCCGCCCGTTCATTCACTCTGTCCAGGTTGCCATGGACACTGGGGGAGCCCAGGGGGTCTGTCCTGTGGAGCCCAGGGGATGTGGCCATGGCTTCCTTCCCATTCGCAGCTGCCTCGCCCAACACCTGCTCCACAGGGACAGGAAGATTGGGGGGCCTCCATAGGGACCGTGAGGTCCTCCTTGGAACCTGGGAAGTGGCCACTGGGAGCCTCTGCCTCAGTTTCTCTCCATGCGTCAACAGGACACAGACCTTGACCTTGCCTCCACTTGTTTTTCCCAGGGATGCTGCGGGGTTTAAAAGAGTGAACAACCTCACTGACCGGCTTCCAAAGCAGCCCGCATGTAACACTTATGGCCACCGGGGCAGGCCCCACCACCGGTACCCTGGGAACAAGCGGGCAGCAGGGACAGAGTGCCACAGGACTACAGAGCCCTGGACCAGGGGTCTCAACCCAACTCCACCACTGACCTTGGGCCTATCATGCCCCTGCTCTGGGCCTATTTCCCCACCTGTAATAAAGTGATCTTCAGGCTCTCATGTTCTCTGTGAGCCCACCCCCCAGGACAGGCTTTGAGGTCATTCGCACCCAAACCCTGCCTGCAGGTGGGGGCCTTGCTCACACCATCTCGGACAGACAAAAGTGAAACACCAGGCCCCCTCTACATGCTATTCAGGGGCCTCCCCAGCCACGAGGGAATCTTCTAGACAAATACAGCCCCCCCTGCCACACACACACCCCAGCCTCTGACCTGCTGCAGCCCAGCCTCGGCAACATGGGTTAGCAGAAAAGAAGCCTGCCACCACCCCCCCCCCCCCACCTCTCCTTTTCTGCCCCTGCCCGCTTAGGGCGCCGTGCTAGCCACACTATGAGTCAGAAGTTGGCATTTAAGAGACAGCCCCCAGGGACCTGGCATCGTGCCAGTGGCCAAAAGATGAGAGGGCTAAATTGGAAGAGGGCTGGCTCAAGGCCCCGTCACCACCAACAATGTGGGATTCGGGCCAGCTCACCCACCACACCTCCCGAAAACTCTGGGAAAAGTAGCTCTACACTGTCCCCGGAGCTGGGGCCACTACGGGCCCCCCACCCTGTTCCTCTGCATGTCCCAACACGTCGGGAGCCTGTCCAGGCAAGCAAATACCAGGACACTGGCCGGACCTCACAACCACAGGCACGAACACATATCCCTCTTCCCAAAAGGAGTACGCATGCCCCCGCGTGGACAGGCCCAGCCCAGGGGTCCTCGGCTAACCTGGCTCTGCCTCCCGCACAGGGCGTTCTGGGCCAGCCTCAGTCTCTGGGCTCCAGTCTCTTTGTTACATCCAGAGGGTCATGTCCGAGGTCCTTCCAGCTTTCCAACTGCCCCCTTGAACTCCCAGCCCAGTCGTCTCTTCCTACACCCAGAAAACAAACCTGCAATGCACATCTGGGGCTGGGGGTAGAGAGACTTAGCCTTCACCGGCTGTGGGACCCCAAGCACGGTGCTCTCCCTCTTGGAGCCTGTTAGTTCCTCTGCTACACGAGCATCATCACGGTCCCAAGCTCGGTGCATCAAACGTAAAGCACCCAGTAAGTACCTGGCACACAGTAAGCACTCAATAACCAGTAGCTACGATTATGACTGTGATTACAACCCACACATCTCCCATCTAGACACTCCTTCCCCCGTGCAACTCTCTCCCGAACTTGCAGCCATCAACTCCCTAGCGTCACCTCTCACAAGACTGGGGGCCCAAAGGAGACAGTGCTCCCGGCCCTGGCCCACAGCGACCCCCTGCCCCGGGAGCCCCACAAGCCTGCAGCACAAGCCTGGGGAATGCGAATCCTGTCTGGACTTGGAGGCAAGCCTGGATTCTCTTTCCTTCCTTTGCTGGTCCTCAGTCCCACGGGGGGTGGCAGCAAGTCTGTGGTGGCCCCAGAAGGCCTGCAGAATGCTGCCTGGGCCCCCTCCACCTGCCGGCCTCCGTGTCCAGCCGCCGCTGGGTGGGCCCCAAGAGCCCCACCCATGGGAGCACAGAGAGACGTCCAGACATTCGAGGGGTGGCAGGGGTCTCTAGGGGTCTTACTCTCTGTGCTCCCACCCCCGGTGTCACCCCTGGTGACAGGTACTCTCAAGCCCACATCATACTAGCCTCCCCAAGACAGAAAACAAACTGGGAGATCACAGTGATTTTCTCGAGGCCACTCGCGTCGGCAGGGCCACAATCCACATCTGGCCCAGCCGGACCCCAGGCCCACCTTCGGCCCGGGGCACAGGCCTGGCCTGGCTGTCTCCCTGCCCTTGCATCAGGGGAGCACGGCGACCCAGCTCTCGGCCCCCAGGCAGCACCCACCCTCTCGCTGACCGCGTTGTACTTGATGGCCAGCTCGTCACGCTCCGCCCGGCTCTGGGCCAGCAGGTCCTCCACGCGGGACAGTTCCTGCTGCAGCAGCTGGTTTTCCTCCTGCAGCGACAGCACTGATGCCATCTCCGCGGCCGGCAGCGGGGCTGGAGAGGGACAGCAGGCACATGGTTGGCTTCCTCCCCCCCCCCCCCGCCCCCCCGGGTCCAGGAGGACACCCTCCCACGATAGGTGCTCTACAAACATCACTGGAGGCAGGAAGAGGGACTGGGCCCCTGAGAGAGGACGTCAGCACCAGAGCACGCAAACAGAGATAAGAACAGGAAGGTGGGCAAAGAGACAGGCCTAGGGCTAGACTCAGAGCGGACCCAGACACCGCCGAAGGGTGGCCCCAGCGGGCCCAGAACTCTTCTCTGGGCCTCAGTTTTGCTGATCTGTAACCTGGGTGGAATTGGTAAACAGGAGACCAGGAAGACCTCACTTAAGGGAAGGGCTTCATGTAACCTCTGAAGCCAGGGCTTCAGATAGTATAGGTCATGTTGGGAGGAGGAGGAGGAAGAGGAAGAGGGGGAAAAAGGGAGAAGTCGAAGTGTCCCCCGCCCTGTGGGCTCCCCTTCCATCCCAGGAGAACTGGACACACGCCACAGGTCTCCAGGCTCTTTCAGCCTGAGGTGAGGGTTCTCTAAGTCTCTCCTTGCCTGGGGCTCCCAGGGGCCCCAACACCCCTGGTCGTCCCAAAGAGGTTGGACAAGGACTGTGGCGGAGCCCCAGAATCACCACCAAGGAGAGCTGCCCACACGCCAGCTGTAACTGAGTGTGCCCTTCCCAGACTCTCAAACCACACAGGAGGTTGTGGACGGCACCCAGCAGGAGGAACAGGGGCCCATCAGCCTCTCTGCCCTGCTGGGGAATGGACAGGACCATCCCTGGGACTTCTGCAGAGCCCTGAGCTAAACTGAGCTGCCCTCCCCCTGTAATCTGGGGTTCGGCCAAGCTCACACCTTCCCTGGGAGAGAACGTGGTATTTGGGTCTAAGTCTCTGCTGTGAGCTGCGGGTGGGGGTGCTCATCCCCACTGTCTCGCAGCGTCACATGGAGAACGACTCTGGGCAAACTATACCTCTGAGCCTCCATTTCCCCATCTGTAAAATGGGTCCCTCCATCACAGGGTTGTGCCCGCCTCACAGTGAGTATTTGAGAAATGGAAGCTGCGGTCACTCCTGTCATTACGGCCGTGGAAGAGGGGGATGTGAGAAGGGGTGAGGTGCAGGCAGTGTCTGTGGGGGCGAATGAAGAGCGGCACCTTGGTTCTCAGGCTGGGAGAGGTTGCGGGTGATGATCTCCCTGATGCGGGCAGGTAGGCAGGCGAGCTGAGAGTCCTGGGCAGGGTCCTGCTCGCTCAGGCCCTTCTCCCGGCCTGCCCTCAGGACGCTGCTCTCCAGGGTCTGTGGGGGGGGAGAGAGAGAGTGTGAAGGGGACTGGGGGCCCTGGTCTCCCTGGCCTGGATGGGAGAGGAACAAAGTCCTGCTGCCCAAGATGTGGGGGCCCGTGAGACCCTCAGGAAGCCCCCATGCGGAGGGAAGCCTGGGAGCTACAATGGAAAAACGCCCCACGGGAGGGCACGCTTCAGTGCCTCCTGCCCCGGGAAGGAGGCCCCATGGAGGGCCAGAGAAGCGAACCAAACCGCATGGCTCGCTCACAAAACCCATCGGGGCAGCACAGGGCTGGGGGTTCCAGTCCAGCTCCAACCCTCCAATCCCAGAGGATTCCACTGTGCTAGCAGATGTCACCTCAACCCTTAAATCTGGGAGCAGGGATCCCCTTTTCCCACAGGGCCCTGGGATAAGGGGGCCAAAGCAGTTTTGCTCTGAGCACCTCTGTACCCCCAGTCCGGCTGGGAGTTGCAAGCTGGGGCCCCCGTGCACCCTCCCACCCACCCCTCCCACCCCATGACCCCAAGATGTACCTACCACTCATCCATTCCTGCTAGACCCATGCTCCCCTGCCCCGGACAGGGTGGGCACAGTCCTCAGGACCCACCTGGATAACCGTCTCCAGTGCCAGCTGGGCCTCCACCGATTCCTCCAGCCCCAAGCTCATGGAGGGGGGAGCTGTGGGCACCCCCCTCCAGGCCCTTCTCCAGGGCCCCAGAGACTAGCTCAGCTCTCCCACCCCACAGCCAGACCGCTGTGCTGAGCACAGGGCAGATTAGGCTTAAATCCGGCGGTGCCCCCCATGTGACCACCGAGGTGGGAGGGGTGAGGGAGGGGGAGGGGCTGGGGAAGGAGAAGAGGGGAGGGAAGAGAAGAAAGGGGAGGGATGAAGAGGGGGAGGGGAGGAAAGGGGGAAGAGGTGGGGGAGAAAGGGAAAGGCTGGAGAGAGGGAGGAGGAGGGACCTGAAGATGAGGGGACCCCCCCAACACACACACACACACACACACACACACACACACACACACAGTCCACCCTCCCCAGCTGCTGGGTCCTAGAGCCCTCCAAGCCTAGGGGGCGGGGTCAGCATCAGGAGGCGGGAAAGGCTAGTCTTTTGAGACCTCCTTTGCTGACCCAGATGGGGGTCACGTGACTTGCTAAGAATGTATTCAAAGGGTGCTGGGATGACGTTTTCCCACATCGGGTTCGGGGCAAAGATCGCAGGCTGTGGAATCACCCACACCCCTTTGCCTCCATTCCCCTCTCCTCCCCCCCCCCCCCCCCCCCCCCACACACAGGCTGTGTGCCTCTGGGAAAGGAACTTTGCCTCTCTGAGCCTCACTGTCCTCTTGTAAGATGCAGATAATATCGGCATCGATCTCATGGAGTTGTCTGGGAATTTAAACAAAAAACTGGGGTGTGCACAAAGAGTGTGTGACTCCGGCTCATACTAAGTATTTGATAAATATCGATTTCATTCCTTTGAAAATCCCAAATGTACAGTCCCTGTGCCCCACGGCCAGAGGTCCACCCACCACCTCCCACGGTTCCTGCCCTGTGGCGAGGAAGCTGCCTGCTGCAATTGGGCCCGAAACTCCGGACTGAGCGGCAGATCTGGGGTCACTTGGGAGTCCCAGCTCTGCCTCTCGTTGGCAGTATGACTTTGGACAAGGTACCTCTCTGGACCTCAGTTTCCTCATCTCTAAAACGGGACTGAAAGACCTACCACGCAGAGTCACTGAGGATCGGGTGGGTTGAAAAGTAGAAGGAGGTTAGAACCACATCGGGCACGTAGCCAGCAAGGAGATGGCAGTGGTGGGTCCTGTTTGCATGAGCATCACTCCTGCTACCTATGGGCCCCTCGGCCTCAGGGTGCCCTCCGCTCTACACGCCATGTCCCACAGGAGTCATATTCGCATTATCTCATTAAATCCTCAACTCAACCCATTTCCCGATGAGAAAACCAAGGCTTAGAGAACTTAGGGCTCTTACCTGTTCAAAGTGACCCGCCACAGGGAAGTGGGAAGCCCAAAGCTCATGCCACTTGGCCCAGGCAGCCTCCCAATAAGTGCCCAAAGGCCAGGCATTTTCCCTTGAAGACTCTGCCCCTGTGTCTAGGTCAGACCCAGGAATGCAGCAGGTACTGCAGAAATGCACATCAGTCAGGCTGGACCCCTCGCCCTCAACTAGGAGATCTGTTCTGCAAATGGAAAACCAGGAAACAGGGCACGCCAGGCCAAAAGATAAGTGCCACCGAGTTGCTGTGGCCACCAAGGCCAAATTTAGGCAAAAGTGAACTTGGCCAGGGGCAGAGAGCTGTCGCTACCAAACTCTGGGACTCCCGTTTTCCCACCTCCAGACACCCTCCAGAAATCCCCTCCAGAGGCTGCACACCCAGAACCAGAGCAGGGGGCAGGCCACAGACACCCCTAGGCCAGGATCTCTGCCCCTGCTTGCCCGGCTTGGCAGAGAGGGGGCCCCAGATGTGCTTGATGAACTGAACGGAATTATTCTGTGCCTTCCCCCTAGCCAGTGCCCTAAGGGATGAGGAGAAGGGAGCAGGATGCCAGAACCCTGGGCACTGGAGGTCGCCTCTGCCCAGAGTTCTCCCCCTAGAGTGTGACTGGGTTCTCTAGATCCCAAGAAATCACATCTAAATCCTGTGTGTACGTGTCGTTCTCCAATGTCCACACCTTCCAATTCTCAAAACAATGAATTCCTCATAGAAAAGTCTGGATGTTATAGCTTCGGCATCCAACTCCAATCTGGGCTATGCCTCCCCGCCAGCTGTGCGAGCTGAGCAGTGACTTTGCCTCTCGGAGCCTCAGTTTCCTTGTCTGTAAAATGGGGTGATAATGGCACCTGCTTCTATCATGAGGCTTCAACGAGGTGATCCACGCTTAGCTGTGCGCTTGGATACGGTGTGGCAGACGCTTCCGTGTGTTGAGCAAAACGCATTTCCGATTCTTCTCCGGAAATGGGACTCCCTTGCAGTCAGCTACGGCCATGTGATCACATTCCGGCCAGGAGAATTAAGATAAAAAGAACGCAGACCTGGCCCATGAAGTATCTCTCATGAGGAAATGCTTGTCTCCTTCCTTGTCCGCCAAAGGGAAGGCAATCGTGCTGAGGCCCTAGGGGATGCCAGAGCCACGTGCTGGAAGGGTCTGGGTCTGTGGGTCACCACGGAGAAAGCCAAACACCATGGGGAAAGCCAAACACCCAACAGGACTTTTCATGAATGAGAAATAAACTCCTGTTAAGCCTCTGAGATTTCAGAGTTTTGCTGTCACGTCAGCTAGTATCACCCTAATGATGACACACGCTGTTAAATAGTGGATAGTGTTGGGTCTTATTAGCGTTATCATTACCACCACTGATATTATTGGCTCGTCCCAGGACCCAGTCTAGAACCTTGTTGCCTGGTACACGGCAGCATGCCACGACAAGACTAAGGCTCAGCGAAGTTAAATAACTTGCTCAAAGTTACCCAGTAGGAACAGCTGAAGCCACACGTGAGACCCAGGCAGGCCTGGTTCCAAAGTTTTGAACGATAACAGCAATGGCTACCATTATGTAGCACGTACTATTGCCAGCCACCAGCCTAGGTCTCTGACGTGTGTCACATAAGCCACTGCCACCTTTTTGCCTGCACTGGGTCTCCCTGCCTCTCCTCTCGTCCCTCCATTCCAGTCTATTCTTTTTCTTTAAGTTTATTTATTTATTTTTGAGAGAGAGCAAGCGAGCACAAGAGAGCAGGGGAGAGAGAGAGAGGAAGAGAAAGAGAATCTCAAGCAGGCTCCCAACCATCAGCATAGAGCCCAATGCAGGGCTGGAACTCACAAACCGAGAGATCATGACCTGAGCCGAAATCAAGGGTCGGATGCTCAGCAGATCGAGCCACCCAGCGCCCCAATTCCAGCCAATTCTCACACAGTAGAGACCACATCCCTCTTCTGTTCAATCCCACCCCTCCCCCAACACACACACACGGCTTCCTATCACACTCAAAATTAAATAACAAAATTCAAGGTCCTGCCGCAGGGCCCTGGTCCACTTCTCCCCCCTCATCATCCCCTTCTCTCTTGCCCCTGCTCATTCCACTCCAGCCACGCTGGCTTTCTTGAGTCTCAGCCATACGTATCAGGCATGCTCCCACCTCAGGACCGTTGCACCTGCCATTTTCCCTGCCTGCAATCCCTCTTTTACATGACTGACTACTGCTTGTCAGCCAGATCTTGCCTCAAAAATATCACCTTCTGAAAGGGCTAATCCTGACACGAAGCTAAAGTGGTCCCTGCCGGTAGTCATTCACCATTTTCTCTAACGTGTATGTGGTCTATCTCCTCCAAGGACAGGGATCAAGCCGGCCTTGTTCACTGCTACCTCCGCAGTGCCTAAGGCCCTGAGCTCCATGAACAGCTGTTGAATGAATGAATGCATGCATGCATGCATGCATGCATGCACGCAAAGAAACAATAATACAGGAAACTAAATGAAAAAATTTGAAAAAGAAACAGTTCCCCTGAACTTTGGTGGGGGGTCACATAGGGCAAGTCCTGGCCATATGATGTCACCCTCAGACTGGAATTCCAGGCGGACCCCAGGGAACACATACCCAGCACCTGCTGTGTCCCTGGAGCTCAGGGTAAAAACCCGACAGTGTCCCCAACATGGGACTGAGTGGGAAGGGTGCCTAGTGTCCAAGGGCTTGAGAGAAAGCCTGGGGGAGTCCTCTCCCTGAGCGAAGTCAGGCAAACCCTCAAGATCCAGGGGTTCCGACTCCTGAGGTCTTTCCTGAACCCTGCTTCTGACTAAGGAGCCCACCGGCCTGGCTATACAGCCTCGGGTCTGCTGCTAACACAGGACTTGTTTGTTTATTAAGCACCTGCTGTGAGCTCAGCTAAGGAAAATAGCAAATCTCGGATGAAAAACAGAAAGGTACCCTCATGGGCCCTCCCCCACGGTGTCCCAAGCTCCCAGACACGTCCCAGCCCCAGGGGGAGCCGGCCTCTCGGGTTTGCATTAAAATCCGGAGCGAACCCGTTGGGAATACGCCAACCCCAGGCCCCATGTTGAGAAACCCAAGGAGGGCCCAAATCCCTGCACAGGCTGTGCCATCGTGGGCAACCCTATTGACCGCTCCGGGCCTCGGTTTCCTTATCGGTAAAATGGGGCTACTTTGCGCTTTGCCGATCGCAGCGAGGGTGAAACGCCCTCCCGCGCGAGGAGGGCAGGGACGCTGCTGGGCCCACAGGAAGCCGCAGCCCGGGAGCTGCTGTTAGTGGCGACGGTCGGGAAGGGCCTCCCGCGGCGGCCCGGCCGGCGGAACGACGGGACCCGGGACGGGGGCGCCCCTCGGGGCCTCAGAACGCCGAGCCCCGCAGGCCGCCGCCGCCGCCGCCGCCGCCGCCGCCGCCGCCGCCGCGCCCGGCCCCTGGCCCCCAGGGTCCCGGCAGGGCTTGGAGCCGGGGACAGACAGGGCGCGTGCACTGCCAGGGGGTGCGGGAACGCGGCGAGGGCGCGGGGTTTCCCCAGGGCCCGGGGACGCCGGCTCCGGCCCGCCCCCTGGCGCGCGCCCGCCTTCCCGCCCGCGCGCGCCGCCACCTCAGCCTCGCGGCCTCCGCCCGCCGCAGCGCGCGCCCGCGGCCTCCTACCTTCGCGCGCCGCCACCGCCACCGCCGCCGCCGCCGCCGAACGGGCCGGGCGGGGCGGGGCCGGGGCAGGCCCGGGGGCGGTTCCGGGGGCGGGAACGGCGTCAGCGCCCGCCCCGCCCGCGTTCCCGCCGGGGCCGCGGAGGAAGGCGCGTCCCTGGGCCCGGGCGCGGCGGCGGCACAAAGGGTGCCGCGCGCTCGGTCTGTGGAGCGCTTGCCGGCGGCGGGCGCTGGCTTGAGTCGCATTGACTGTTCCTGACGACCCGGCCAGCGGGGATTCTTGGCTCCTTTTGCGTAACGGGAAGCTGTAGAAGAAGCAAGTCAAGGTCGCGAAGCTGCAAGGTGGCAGAGCGGAATCGGAGCCCACTCCCAGCTGCGGAGCCCGCCGCGGTCTCGCTGGTGTTCACTGGCCACGACTTAAAGGTCTAAAACTCTTAAGCTCTGGCCTCCGCCCATCGCCCCACCAGACTGAGGGGGCATTCCCTGCCCTGTCCGCCCGCACCTTGGAGCCCCCGGTAATTGTACTGAGGCTTCGCTGACTCCACAGGCAGGAGAACATTTTCTGATTGTCTTGCTAATCGTGCCTGAGGCATTCTGGCCTCAGTTTGTTCATCTGTGAAATGGTGGAAACCCATCTGCCGCCCACTTCTCACAAAATCATATGCCTTTCCCAAATGGGATAGGGATCAGCCCATAGAGGAAACTATGTTTTTTATAGATTATAATAGAGAGATAGATAGATGCCCTTTTTCTTTAAAACATTAAAAAAAAAAAATTTGTGTGTGTGTGTTTATTTTTGAGAGAGAGAGACAGACAGAGTGTGAGCAGGGGAGGGGCAGAGAGGAAGACAGAATCCGAAGCAGGTTCCAGGCTCCGAGCTGTCAGCACAGAGCCCGACGCGGGGCTCGAACCCACGGACTTGGAGATCATGACCTGAGCTGAAGTCAGATGCTTAACCCACTGAGCCACGCAGGCGCCCCTAAAAAAATTTTTTTAAGGTTTATTTTTAAGAGAGAGACAGAGCATGAGTGGGGGAGAGGCAGGGAGAGCAGGAGACCCAGGACGTGAAGCAGGCTCCAGGCTCCTCACTGTCAGCACAGAGCACGAGGCAGGGTCACACACACAAACCATGAGATCCTGGCCTGAGCCGAAGTCAGATGCTCAAAGGACTGAGCCACCCAGGCGCTCCCCACCCCCTTTTTAAAAAGTAATGTCTATACCCAACGTGGAGCTGAGCAGACAAACCCAGGATCAACAGTCGCATGCTCCCTCCATGGACTGAGCCAGCCAGGCGCTGAGGAAATCATGCTTTGGAAAGTAAACAGTGATAGGTCATTTCTATTGTAACAAGAAGTTAGATTCTGTCCGCCCACTGGGCCTCAATCTCCCTCTGTTCTCCAAAGCACTGAATCAAATCATCCATTTTCAAAGGAGGAAGCAGGTCTGAAATCTCTAGGGCTGCGAGGGGGGCGTGCTTTGTCTGAAAAAGCATGTTTAATTTTATATTTGGAAAATAGAAAATACCCAGAAAGAAAAGAAGGCCTATGGCTGGGTATAGATGGGTAGGAAGGGGTGAATGGGAGTTTCATCTTTGTCGAAGAAGAGCCTGGGTTTTACATCTGAGAACCCACACTTGAGGCTGCGAACGTGGCCTTCAGGCTCTGCCAACCTGGGGTGGCACAGGCAAGGCTGCAGCCTGGGGCGCCTGGGCGTTTCAGTCAGTTAAGCATCTGATTCTTGATTAAGGCTCAGGTCACGATCTCATGGTTCATGAGTTCGAACCCCATGACAGGCTCTATGCTGACAGTGTGGAGCCTGCTTGGGATTCTCGCTCTCTGCCTCTCCCCCATCTCCAAAATAAATGAAAACTGGGGGGGGGGGGGAGAGGCCATAACCTGGGCCAAGGCTGAGAGCTATTGGTCAAGAAAGGTTTGGGTCAATCCCTAGAGTCTGGGGAAGGGGAGGAGGAGCTGCAAAATTGGGAGAAGGGCACAATTTCCCAAGGGGTGGCTGACCTCCGCCAGTAAGCACAGCTGGCCCCAGGTGCCCCAGGATGGTACAGATCTCTGTCACCCTGTCTGCACTCCCCAGACTTGCTGGGTTCCTACCAGGCCCTGACAGGCTCATGGACTCCCCAGTCCACTCCCGATCCCATCCCTGCAGAGCCCTCCGTCCAGAGTGCTCCTCAAGCACCAGGGTCTGGGTTCGCTGGTTCGCTGGTTCCCGATCGCTGCCCCTCCCTCCAGCCGACCTGCCCGTTGCCTCCACCAGGCCTCCCTTGGTTACCAGTACCTGCACCCCGGAGGCAGCCTACACTGGCTGCATACCACACTGCGCTGCCTGCTTCCTCTTAGATTCTCTCACTTCATCCTCGGTCCCCTCTGAACAGGATCTAGGCTGCAAAGCAGGTCCTAGGGTTGTTTCTATTTTACAGATAAAGAAACAGGACACTCAGAGAGGTACAGTCACTTGCCCAAGGATACGCACCAGGGAGTTCAGTGCCTTTCAATCTCATGTTCTTTCCCCTATACCACGCTACCTCATGTGAGACTTTGGGAGGGACAGCAAACACAGCGACTCTCTCCTGACCCTCTTACCCCCAGAGCCCATAGGAGCCTGCTGCGGGCAATCACATACTTACCCCGGCCTCCGCAGGAGGCCTCTGGCTCCCCTCTCTGTGAAGAGGCCGGGTCCCCTTCTGTGCCGAACCAGGGACTCTGCTCAGTTCAGCCCGGCCCGTGGTCATTTGAATCCCCAGAGCTGCTGCCCACTCTCCCGGCCCTATACCTAGATGGTGCTCAGCCCAGTGACCCCAAGACCAGCCACCGGAAGGGAATTGTGCCAGGGCCTCACCTGCTCACTGCAGAGGGCTCTAAATCTGCAATTCAGGTAACTGAAAAACAAGTGACTGACTGGAATTACCACCCCAGGGTTGCTAGGGCCAAATGCCTGCCAAATCCCGGTGCTAGGCTGGGTTGGACTCTGACCACCGTCAGCAAAACCACATTGACCAGGAGGCGTAGAGGACAGGCGTTCTGATTAATTGGATCCGCTGGGTATCTTATTAAGGTGTGTTATTTATTTTAATGTTTATTTTTGAGAGAGAGAGAGAGAGAGTGAGCAAGCGCAAGCAGGGAGGGGCAGAGAGAGAGGGAGACACAGTATCTGAAGCAGACTCCAGGCTCTGAGCTGTCAGCACAGAGCCTGATGCAGAGCTTGAACTCAGGACCCATGAGATCATGACCTGAGCCGAAGTCGGAGCCACCCAGGCGCCCCCGAGACTCCCACTTCAAACACACTTTGCTCACTTCTTAATATTAGTTCTCTATTGCTGCATTGATAGGATTACCACAAATTTAACAGCTTAAGACATTTACTGGCTCAGCTGCTCTGGGTCCAGAGTCTGAGCCCAGCTTCACCGGGTCCTCTGCAGTCAAGGTTTGGCCAGGGCTGGGGCTCATCTAAATGACCAACTGGGGAAGGACCAGATTCCTAGCTCACGTAGTTTGGGCAAGCGCTCTGTTTCTTGCAGACTTGTCGGACCAGGAGCTCTGGTCTCCTGTTAGCTGTCAGCCAGGGGCTGCCCTCAGTTCCTTGCCTCTTCGACCCTCTGACGAGGGCAGCACACACGTGGCTACTTGTTTCTCTAAAGCCAGTGAGACGGGATCTCAGCCAAGTCAGATGTTGTCATGTTCTGTGACTTAAGCACAGAAGCAACATCTCGTCACCTTTGCCTTATTGTATTGCTTGGAAGAAACGGGTCTGGCCTACGTCAAAGGAGGGGATTACGCGAGGTGTGCACGCCTGGTGGGGGTAATCATGGGGGCCACCTTTGTGGGTCCGGGCATTCAGATCCCCCAGCTCCGCAGAGTAGAGCCCAGGCATGACGTTCCCCACCCCCAACCAATTTGGAAGCCCTGGCCAGGCGTCTAATTGAAGAGATGCCTGGTTTGGTACTGGGGGTTTTCCCCGGGGACCCTGGCCCTATAGCAGGTTTTCTCCAGCCAGGATTCCAGTAGGCGATGGGAGAACACCAAACTGTTTCTCGCCCCACCCCTACCCGCCACAGATCTGTCAAGGTGTTTTTCAGGTTAGATCCTTGATGGCTGCTTCGCCAGCGTCCTCGCCACCCCTGTTATGAGTAATGGTTCCGGGCAAGTTATCTGATTCTCGGCAAAGGTCATTAAGGCCAAACTATGAGATGGGCGCCTCCTAATGCTTCTATGTCTCCTCTGAGTGACACCTGGGGTAAGGAAGGAGCCCGTGGTCACACACCTAACCAGGAGGGAGACTAGCTCCAAAGCCAAGGTCCACCTCCAGAACCCAAGCGCCCACCTCCAAGGGGAGGTACTTCCAACTCAAGGGTTCTTTCAAGTGTAAGCTTCCTCCCTTCCAGCCACCAGATGCTTCGGAAGAAAACAGATGGGACGTAAGAGAGACCCAAAGTTCTGAGATTCCTTTGATGCGAATTCCTTACTCTTACTCAAAGGGCACAGGACCCTCAATTCTAATTTTCTATGCCCCCCCCCCCCCTTACCTGGTTTATTAGCCAGAGCAGCTGTTTCTTTCCATCAACAACAACAAAATCTGCAGCTTTCCTACCAAACCCTCAGGCACGGGAAGTGCCATGGCCTTTTCTTTTTGGCCTCCGCGTGCCCGTACACCCTTACCATCTCGGGAGATGCTTCCACGGTGAGGTCTCGGTGGGAGGCAGGGGCCCCCCTCCCACCTTACAAGGCAAGGAGCCCAAACATCCCAGAATGCCAAAAAGACTGTGCCTTTCTAGGCGCACGGGAGAGGAGTTACTGGTTTCCTTAGGGCAAGAGGATGGAATTCTCTCATTGTGGCTAATCTGACACCTTGACATCAGACTTTGATCTGGACACGTGACCAGTGGTGAGAGGTGGCTGAGTCTAGCTGTGGCATCCCGGATGGTTTGGTGGCCGTGCTGCCGAAAACCTGTTCATCTTTGACGTACGTTGACAGACGCAAAAATATTTCTTTCTTTATCTTAGGGAATCTGGTCCCACAAAAAAGGCCAACACCTTTTTCATCTCATCGTCTTGACCCTCCAAAAAACAGATCTTTCGATTAAGAGGTAAAGTATGTCGATAAAAGCAAATTTAGAGGTGTGCTCAGATAAAATCATTTCTTACAGACCAGTACTACAGGCAACCCTAGACTTCCAGTTCACGCAGAACTCCCTTCTATCTGTCATGTACAGTCTCTGAAGGAGAAAAGAAAGTTAAGAGGTTGTCTGCAGACAAGGCACTTCAGAAACCACCTGGCGGCGGACAGGAAGGCCGAACCCCCACCTCCGTGAGAACAGCTCCAACGTTCCTGCTCAAACACTCTTCCGCCTGGCTTCCAGCGAGGCCTGCCTCAGCCCCGCACTGCCTACCGGGCCCGGAGGACCCGGCAACCAGGCCACTTGGCCAGGACGAACACCGTTTTCTGAAGCTCAGCGCGGTTCCTGCGGCCGACGCCGTGGAATGCTTTCAGAGGCCCCTGCCGGGGCCTTTTGCAGGAGGAGTCCCTTTTGCAAGGGCGCGTTAGTGCAGATCAGCACGTTAGCAAAGCAAATCTTAAAAAAGGTTTTAAAAGCTGGTTAATACTCCTGATTCCCCTCCTGATTATCTGTTCAAGCTGCAGCCTATAAACCTGCCAGTAATCAGGAAGGAATCCCCCCTCTGAAGGCACCTTGAATGAAGTGGCTCCAGCCAATGGGAGTGCACAAAGCCCTCCTTCTGGACGCTGGTCATGTGACACTTGTAACCACTGAGAAGGGCCGATCTGAGTCCAGGCAGCACACTCAACCCCTTCTTTTGCTTTGGGGGCTTGTGTTTAATACGGGTCACTGTGATGGAAGCAGCAGTCTCGGAGTCTCTCATGTCAAGAGAACAGAGAAGGGGATGCCGGAGTTTTTCTCCTCCTGCGTTCTGGTGGCACACCTGAGTCCCAGGGAAGTGTGACATGTGCCAATTCACTGCGAACATGCCAGTCTGTTAAGAACGTCAAGACGAGGAGGAGAGGGTCATGCTCCAGACAGAGGCTGGCCGCGGAGAGCTCCGTCCTCCTTCCTTTGGCCCAGGTGAGGCGGCTCCTTTCCAGAAGTTGTACGAGGAAGAAGAGGGGTGCGCTCAGATCAGAACTGGACCCAGCCTGTGCCTGGTTGAGTCTGGCTGGAAGTCGACCTGTAAAAGGAAAAAAAGGGAGGGGTGGGAGAGTTCAGATGTTTGAAAATATAAAGTCGATAAAATGTGGCTTCTCTCTGGGCAGAAAGAGCTCCAGGAAGCTGGTCCCCGAATGTTCTAGAGCAGGGGTCAGCAAACTACAGCCCAGGGACCAAATCTAGTCCTCTGCCTGTTTCTGTAAATAAAAGGTCACTGCTGCACAGCCACGCACATTCACGGACACATCGTCTATGGCTGCTCTTGAGCTACAAAAGCAAAACTGAGACCATAACGTCTGCAGAGTCTATACTAATTGCTATCTGGTCCGTTACAGAAAGCACGTGCCGAGTCCTGTCCTGCAGCCCGTATAACGTCCGCAGAATACATTTAAGTTTGGAGCATCTCTTCACCTCGACTCCAAGGCAAGGCTTGAAATTTTATCGAGGCGAAGAAGGCAAGAGACCTTGCCTCGGAGGTCCCATGAGGACGGGAGCGGAGGAGGAAGGGGGAGCTCCTAGTGAGGACGAGACCGGAGAGAGTCGCAAAGGGTAGCCCCAGGTCGCCCAGCAGTAGAAGGCAGCGAAAAGCCTTCACGGAGAGAAGTGTGCCACCCAAAGGAGGCACTTGGGACTCTGCCCTCCGGCCGGCCTGAGAATGTGCGAGCGAGAGCTGCTGCTCTGAACACCACAACAAAAACACCTGGGCCGATCCCAGATTTCTCGAGAAGCAGCCCCGGCCCCAGTCCCACCACAAAAATGTGACCCTCCTCACCCTGTGGATTTGGTAAAGTCTCCCCAGATGTCGGCGGTGGCGGCGGTGGCAGGCTTGGGTTGTGGCCAGGACATGGTGGCACCTCCTACTGACGTCCCCACATCCGATGGGCAGGGAGGAGAGAAAAGGAGACACACGTCAGGGATCGCTCTTTTGGGTGGTCTCAGTGACCCTGAGAAATCAGCCTCATGACTCCAGGTGCCTGAGAAAGACACACGGAGACCTGCTCTGGGGCAACCAGACCCAGCGAGCTGCCACATTTCCGCCATCAGCTCATGAGGCCTTGAGGGCTCCTGGAGAAGAGTGGAAA
This sequence comes from Lynx canadensis, assembly GCF_007474595.2. Taxonomy (NCBI): domain Eukaryota; kingdom Metazoa; phylum Chordata; class Mammalia; order Carnivora; family Felidae; genus Lynx; species Lynx canadensis. The sequence goes on along the minus strand of NC_044310.1, from coordinate 11,807,621 downwards.
GCCACGTACGAGGTGGAGGGGAGGGTGCAGTGAGGAGGAATCACACCTCACCTATCATCCCTACCTGAAGCTGACCTTGTTTCCAACGGCTGACGTTGGCCATCTGTTTAAAATTTACCATCTCCTGCCCTGGCTTCCTGAGCGGAGAATGCCCACCAAAGCTGCAAGCCCGTCTTCACGTAAAGCCCTCAGTCCAGTGTCTGGATCAACCGAATGAAAAAGTTATGCTCCGGACAAGTGGCAAGTGCTGGGACCCAAACAGGTTAGGGTTTGGGGAGAGCCTTCGAGAAGAAGCCACAGAAGCTGCTATCCGTGTGTACCTTTTCATCCAGGGAGGGGGCACAATGGGGCCGCAGGGGCTGTTTCTGTGCGTTTCTGGCACCTCTCCCAGGGCTAACCGCCCCTTCCAAAGGCCCTGAGCCTGCTACCCTCTGCCTTCCCACCAATTTGCTACGTCTCATCTGCTCTGGGCTGGGAGATCAGATAAAACCAGGGCCTTCAAGTGTTTAGTTTTACAGCTGGCCAAGTGCTTAAGCAGTGCTTTAAAGTGCACTATCTTTCAAACCCCATCACAGTCCCTGGGGGAAGATAGGCCGGGACCAACCGTGTGACTTCATGCACATTCCTCAGGTCTCAGTTCCCTTATCTCTCAAACGGAGACAACAACAGTGCTGACTTCACAGAACTGGTCTGTGTTTTGTTTGGTTTTGTTAAGTGGGCTCCACCACACCCAGCACGGAGCCCAACTCAGGGCTTGAACTCATGACCCTGGGATCAAGACCTGAGCTGACTGAGCTCAAGACACTTAACCAACTAAGCCACCCAGGGTGGGGGTGGGGTGCTGACACCATTTCATCTGGAGACATGCTAATTGCCAGTCTGGCGCATTAGAGCACAGCCCTTGAGAGCAGCGGCTGTACTTGGGAGTATCCCCAGGACCTGAAACCCCGCCTGCGCCTGGCACATATACATATTCTGTATCAGCTGTTAAAAACGCACCAGCAACTGAGGAAAGGCCTAAGACTGGCTCTCAGACCTCAGCGAGCACACAACACTAAGAACATAGACGTTCCTGCCCCTGTCCCTGGTGATGATGCCAAGGTAGGTGGTCCTATACGGTGCTAAAAGGATAGTTCCAGGTGTCGGGGCCGGGGCTCACTGACTGCTACTCCTGCCCACTCCTGGGCTGGGAATCCCCCACAGGGCTGAGGTTGGAAGCCCGACCTCCAGACAGGGAAGCCAACGTCCACACCCCTAAGAGAGAACGAAAGCAGGACTCCTGCCTAGATCCTGCCCCCTGCCAGAACCTGGTGAGATCTGCATGGAGAAAGTGGGCTGGTGACAATCACCCAGCCTGGGGAAGGCCAGGAGCATCCAGCTAGGCTGGGCAGGGAGGGTGGGGAGGCCAAGGAAATGGGCTAGCTCCCCGGCATTATCAGCAGCTGGTAATGGGCACAAACCTCTGGAATCCCAGGGTCTCCAAAAGCCGTTCCTTACACCTCAGAACAAGCACCAGCATAGTGTGCTGGGGGAGTTACCTCTCAGTTTCCCAGCACCCCAAGGGCCTTACGAGGAGCGTGCTCCAAACTAAATCCCCAATTTTATTTCCCACCACTCACCTTGGCAGACTTATGCTACATCCATAACCTTAAATACACCAGATGTTTAAAACTCTGAGCCTTGGCCACCTGGGTGGTTCAGTCCCTTGAGTGTCTGACTCTTGATTTCAGCTCAGGTCATGATCTCACGGTTCGTGGGATGGAGCCCTGTGTTGGGCTCTGTGTTGACATGTGGAGCCTGCTTAGGATTCTCTCTCCCCCTCTCCCTGCCCCTTCCCTATTCTCTCATGTGTACTCTCTCTCAAAATTAATTAATTGAAAAAAAAAAAAAACCAAAAACCTGAGCCCCATTCACACTCTTGTCTCTCTCTGCGACGCCAAGCATCATTCCCCTGCCCCAATCTCTTTCCTTAAAGGCCCAGTTCAATTCCACCTTTTGCGTGAAGCCTCCCCACACCATGCTGGCTGGTAGTATGTGGACCCATACATTTGGTCTTTGTGTCCATGACTCCTCTCTCCTACTAGATATGAGTAGTCGACATGAGCAGACCATGTCTCCATCACCCACCCACTCGACAAACACTGAGCAGCCTCTGAGAGCCAAGAACGCACGTGTGGGTGATTTCACAGCCATGAACAAGTTTCAGTCCCTGCCCTATCAGGGGCAGACAGAGGCACCGAGGGGGTTAGTGGTGGGCATCAGAGAACAGAGGAAGCCCTTACCCAGTCTGGGCAGGATCACCTTCTAGTTTGTCACATACAGGTACCGGATGACGGACCAGTGTGAGTGCAGGAGGGAACACGCCACGGAGCCCCAGCCACCGGGGTGGGGAGAGGAACCCACAGGGCAGGTTCAGCAACAAGCACTCCGGAGCACTGACCTGAACTGGGAGCAACTGCTGTCTGGCCGAGGGACCCCCCCGCAGACAGCTGCTCCCCAGGAGGGGGGATCAGGGTGGAGGTTTTGCCCCCTGGAGGCGGGGGAAGCAGGCTCAAGCCCCCTGTGCTGGCGGGCCGGGCTCGGGGAGTCCCAGCCGCTCCTTCCTTCTTCTTCATGTTCTAAAGAGAGGAGAGGAATGCAAGCCAGTCAGCTCTGCTGGGGTCCCACTCCCACTGGAAAACCCCACAGGGAGGGCCACGGCGGCCCCCAAGCCCCAAATGTCTGTATAACCACAAGACGGTCAAGAGCTGTCCAGCACTCTCACTGTTACGAACAGTACTCAATGCGGCACAATTCTGGAGCTATTCCCAAATACGTTTCATTTTAAGACTCGGCACTGGCTTCATTAATCATCAGAGAAATACAAATCAACACCACAAATGAAAACTAGTGCTGTGCCAGTACACGCCCACCAGAACGGCTAAAATGTAGGCTGTCAAGTACCAACAAGGATAGGGAACAACCAGAACATTCCCACACTGCTGGTGGAAGCACAAACTGGGAAAACTCCTTGGAAAGACAGCTTCAAAGAATCTATAAAGCCGAGCACGCCAACGGATGACCCAGCAATTCCCCTCCTGGAAACAGACCTCCCAGGAATGCGTTCTCACATGCACTTGGACGTTCACAGCCGCACCATCTGTGAAAGCTCCAAACTGGCAAGCGCTCCGGTTGAACGCTAACACCGGGGCACATTCGCATCACGAAATACGCCACCACAGTGACAACAGACAAGTTACGTGCACCAAACGGAGGCTCTCACAAACGCTACACTGCATCAAGGGGTTACACACACAAGAGCACAAAGCGGAGGATTCATTCATAAAAGGCACAAACAAAATCTAGGGCGTCCAACGTCAGGACAGTAGCTACTCTAGCCTGTGGACGGGAGCAGGGGAGGGGCTTCCGAGTGCTGATAATCTCTGCTTCTTGATCTGGGGCTCGTTTGGGTGGGCACGTTTGGTTTTCACAAATTCACCGCCTTCTACATTTATAACGTGTGTGCTTTTCTGTGCGCATATCATACTTCAGTAAGACCTTAAAAAATCCCCAAAACCTGAGTCCCAACGTGAGCCAGAAACCAGTGCTAGTTACAAGGATGAAGACACAGTCCCCACCTTACAAGGGGAGCAACAGCTTAATCCAATGCTAAAACCATAGCCCTGAAGTCAGAAGCCTCACAGCCCTGGCTGGGAGTCCAGCTGTGCTGGTTATTTGCAGCTCTATGACCTGGGCAAGTTCCTTAATCTCGCTAAGCCTCAACTTCCTCGTCTGTAAAACGGGAGAACGTTTGAGTCATGTAAGTGCCTAAGAACACTACCTGGCACACAGCTGATGCTCATTAAATGCTAGTCCCCTCCCAGCAAGAGAGGAATCACATCCCAACCAGTCCACTGGATATGACCGGTATTTTCTCTTAAGGGCCAGCTGGCCAACTTCAAGCGTCCCAAATCATCACCATCATGAAGCAGAAAAGAGGAGAAAGAGACAGTGTAAGTAAAAAGGAAGAGCATTATTTTAGGGTTACAAAGTTTCTTCAAAAAACATTTCCATCTGGTCCTTGGTTCCCCCAAATCACTCCAACCCCCCTCCCTGTAGCCGGGTGAGGCCCAAGCCTTGGCCACCCAGCCCAGCACTATCTTTTCCCATTCTCAACAGGAGCTAGCAAGGGGACACCCCCCAGGTGCCGGGCAGCTTAGGACGAAGACACGGGGTGTCAGGACACCGCCACTGGCAGGAGCTGCCCGTGACTCCCGGCATCCACCTCAGCGCCCTTCTGCCCAGAGCAGAAGGCTCTGGCTTCTTCCAAAAAGCCTTCCTGGCTTCCCCAAGCTCTAGGCTGCGTGCCCCTCCTCTAGGAGCTCATGGCACTGAGCACGACCCCTCCCCTGCCAGGTTGTGATCGCTGTTCGTCTCGTCCATCTCCGCTGAACTTTGAGCTCCACGACAGCTGAGCCCTCTCGCCCACCCACGGCCCAGTACCTGGCACAAGGGAGCTGCTCAACAAGTATCGGCTCAACTGATGGAACTGAATTATGGGAAAAGAGGGGTGGGCTCTGGGCCGGGCTTGGGTGCCTGCCAACAAAGCCAAGTGAGGGTGGGACTCACCGCGATGTTGAGCTTGATGGTCTGGCCCTCTTTGAAGCCTAGGTCCAACTTGGGGCCCAGGTCGGGGTTCTGGGCTTGTTTTGCAAATTCACACTGCTGTTTCACCCACCTGGGGAGAGAACAGGAAGAAAAGCGTGACAATGAGACCAGGTGCCCTGCTTAGAAAGAGCACACGTGGGCTTGCTACTTGGACCTGAATTCAAATCCTGACTCTTGTCACATAAGCAGCCGCGCGCACATCCGTTACCTCATCAGCAAAATGGGATGACGATCCTATGTGTCTTAATGACTGCTATGAACATTCGGTGAGCTCATTTACGTACAAGACGGTCCTGACACCTGTCTTTAGGAAATCTGAGAACCTGGCCCTTTCCTCCCCAGCACTTGGCGTGAGAACTAAGACTACGTATCCACACGCCGCGCCCAACGACTCTTAAGGTAGCTGGTGAGACAAGACAGATGCCCAGGCGGTAGAGAGCAACACCAAGGTCCCCCACCCGCCATCTGATACCCATCCAGCAGCCACCCAGGGACACGTCAGGGAAGTGCCGGGGGTGCCCACGTGAGTGGCGGCACTCTTTCCAACGTGCCAGCAGCCAGAGGTGGGGGCCTGCAGGTGGCAGGGGCACAGTCCTTCCTGTCCCGTCTTCTAGCTTTAGAAAGGACTCCCAGGACATCTGGTAGGTGGCCGAGGATCGCGCCACTTATCGTACCTGGGGGAACTGGCTCAGCAAGGCCACGTGAGCCTTGCACGGACTCTGGCACCTCTGGTGCCTGGTATGGGAAGAGGAATGGCATCCCAGAGGCTGGGCCGGCTGACCCTGGGAAAAGGAGACGGCTCGAAAGCAGAGAAGGCAGCCTGCCCCACAGGAGCAGCGGGTTCCCCCGGGGCGCCGCCAGGAGACGAATCCCACACAACCACCGGGGTATCCTAAGCTGGGAGGCCATCCTGTCCAGGAAAGAAGGGAGGAGGCGTGAGCACGTGTGTCCTGCAACCACTCACTTGAAATGGTCCTGCAACGCGACATTGAAGTCAAAGGCGTCGCCGCGGTCCCCGAAGCCAATTCCAATAAACGCCCGGCGCCCTGGGGGACAACGCAGGATTAATCCCACTTGCCAGAGGCAGAGGAAACCTTTCTCAGTGGGGGGAACTACCCAGCCCTGCACGCACCGTTTCCATCTTCGATGCGGATAACGAAGTACCTGCTGGAATCCGTCACGCTCTCCACGGCCGTGCCAGGAAACTGATCCACCGGGGCCTGAGCAAAGAGCTCCCCTGGAAACACAAGGGAGGTGAGCCTCGAGCCCCCTTCCAGCCTGACATTTCTATCCCACCACTGGGCCCCTTTCCCTAAAAGGCAGGTAGGCAAACCTTACTCTCGAGTTCAAATCCAATCTATTCTAACGGGACCCGGGACCGGCAGACACAAGAGACATAAGTAAGGAAAGGTTTAAGTCAGAGGGGGCTTAGAGGTCAGACACGGCCCAGTTTTAACATTTTTAACTTAACTGCCAAACTTTTCAAAATCAAACTACATGTAAAATAATCCAGGTTTCTGGCTTCTCTTAAAACCTAAAGCCCATTCTCGCGGGAGCGGGCTAGAGTCCACCCGCCTCACCTGTAACGTTACTTGTCTGCACTCGAGGGCCCGGGAGCAGGCAAGCCCCCAGGTAGAGCACAAGCTTTCCGAGGCAGGACTGCAGACGGGCTGGTGGACCCAGGGGAAAGAGGGTTTGGGCACTCACGGAAGGATCTGAAGCAGCCAGGACAAAGGGGCCACTGGTCTTAAAAGGAGCCCTGGTGAAATGCGTCCCCTGTCCCTCTGGCTCTCCAGGCCCCAGCACAGCACACACCTTTGGGGACATTCTGGACCTGCGTCATCTCCACAGGTGCCGACCTCCGTTCACAGGTTCAGTACTCGACCCAGGATTTACAACTGACTGCTGGTTCAGAGGTGACTGCCATCAAGGCTGAAGTGAACCGAAATCAGTGTCCCTGAAGTCTGCAGCTTCTTGATAATTTCTCTGACCCCCTAGTTGGGTCCCTGGCATCTGGAACTCAGCTGGGTGCCTTCAGCCGAGAGCAGCGATTCTCAACCAGGGGTGATTTTGCTCACCTTTCCCCCAGGGGAGACGTGGCAATGTGTGCAGTCATTTGTGGTGTTCACAACTTGGGGGGGGGGGGGGTGGGGGCGGGCGGTGCCATTGGCATCTAGTAGACAGAGGCCAGGGATGTTGCTAAATACCTTAAATTTGACTTAACAGCCCACAACACTCACGTGGCCTAAATGTCACTAGCACGGAGGCTGAGAAACCCTGGCCCAAAATGACTGCAGAATGAGACAACCAGGACCCAGTGGGCGCGACCCCAAGCCAAGAGCATGCTGGGGTGGCTCCTACGGGTGAGGCTCAGCTCTACGCAGTTGCTGTTACACTCAGCGGTCACCCGGAAGTCAGCTCCCAAGGCTCCCAGGAAACAGGTGTTGCCATCCCTTGGGAGGTCACCCGGGACACCCCAGCACGCTGCACAGCCAGAGTTCTCTGGCCTAGTCATGGCAGCTGTCTTCTCAACCTCCTCTGCCGCCAATACCCGTCAACTCCACGCTCCAGAGCAAATCGACGCTTTGGATCACCTTGCAGTTCACAAAGCAATTGGCTAAATATGTGCTCACTTCACATTTCCAACAGCCTTGTGAAAACAGAAGCTAAGGTGACCCCCATTTCAAAAAGGAGGCCGAGGCACTAGAGGCCACATGGCTCGCGCAAGGTCTCAGAGCTCAGACGCAAGTGACACAGTTCTGAAAGAGGCAGCCCATTTTGCCTATGACTCTTTACACTTTGTCCTGCCCCACAAACAACAATCTCTATATGTTAGAAAAATAAATGACCGAACGTTCTGGCACCCGACCCAGCAGGCGCTGTGCCCGATCCCTGCCCTCGGGGCTGGGACTATTTCAGGCCACAATGCCCCCCACAGCTCACCCAGAGACACTAGGGGCACAGGACTTCCAGATTTCCCCTAAGGTAACATCTGCCAGCTGACCCCGACACAGCCCAGCTTGGCTCGTCCTTTCACCAGAAAAGAGCTGAGCAGGACACTTTCCAGCTCTTTCGGTTAATAGGCGTGGTCAGTCTGGGGAGCTACCATTTAGTCGAGAAACAGAATTCCTGAGTAAGCAGCAGAGAGCTCAGCCGCCAAGGGCTGTGTGTCTTCCCCCAGCTCGTCTTCAAGGCAAACTCTGGGGCTTCCTCCTTGGGACCAACCTGCAGTTCTCCTCTCCTTGAGCTCCCAAATTAGTATTTTCTTAAGGAAAACCAGGTGCTTGACAGGCACTCCCTTTTACACCTGGAGACAGTGGTTTCTGCAATTAAAGGCTGGGGCAGGGGGGATGGAGACAGTTTAAAGGTACAGTCGGTCCTTCGATTTCCAGGATCCGTTCCCATGACCCGTGAGTGGACCGGCCTGGGCCGGGCTGCCTCTCCCTTGACAGAGTAGGAGGTGCGGCCTCTCAGCCCCAGGAGGGCCTCCCTTGCCTTTACCTGAGGTCCTGTCCTCCAGCTTGATGTAGGCCACCTGCCCTTTTGCAGTGATCCGCAGCCGGCCACTCCATGATGGCTGGTCCAGCTGCCACTCCGCGGCCCTAAGGGGACAAAAACCATTGAGCCTCTGCTAGAGGCTCCTGCTCCCTCACTCCAGTGCTGGGGACAGGAATGGAAAGGGCACCCAGGCTGCTTGCTCTAGACCAGAGGTTGAAAAGGGCCATACAATCTTTGTCACAACTACTCACGCTGCCGTGGTAGCGTGAAAGCAGTCATAGATGCTACGTGAGCATGTTGGTGCTTTAAGTATTTTAACTGAGTGTTTTCTACTGCGACTGTATTTCAGTGCAGCTTTATGGACACTAAGGATTTGAATCTCGTATAATTTTTTTTTAATTTTTTTAATGTTTATTTTTGAGAGAGAGAGAAACAGAGCATGTGCAGGGGAGGGGCAGAGAGCAAGGGAGACACAGAATCCGACGCAGGCTCCAGGCTGTCAGCGCAGAGCCCGACGCAGGAATCGAACTCACCAACCTCGAGATCAGGACCTGAGCTGAAGTCGGACGCTTAACCGACTGAGCCACCCAGGCGCCCCGCATATAATTTTCAATTAAGAAATATTTTTTTCTTTAAATGTTCTCCAACTATTTAAAAATGTAAAAACCATTCTCAGCTTGTGAGACATTTGGAAACACAGTGAGTCGCACTTTGCCTACCCCAATTCTAGACTACAGAGAACTTCTCTGAAGTAGGACTTTGCAATTTTCTTTCTTTTTTTTTTAAGTGTTTATTTTTTTGGGGGGGGGGAGAGGGAGAGAGAGAGAGAGAGAGAAAGCCAGTAGGGGAGGGGCAGAGAGAGAAGGGGACAGGGGGTCTGAAGTGGGTTCCGCGCAGACAGCAGAGATCTGGATGCGGGACTCGAACTGAACTGTGAGATCATGACCTGAGCTGAAGGCAGGCGCTTAACCGACTGAGCCACCCAGGCATCCCTCCAGTTTTCTTTCTGTAAAGGAAGTAGCTACTGGGTCTGCCGTTTAAGACGCTGCCAGGCTGCACGGGCCAGAGTGACCATTTGGGACCACTGAGACGATCTTCAAAGAAAGGCAAAGAGGGAGTGATCATTAGGAGAAAGAGAAAAGGAGAGCAACCATCCGTGTGAGAAAAGGGGCTGGGTGTTCAAGAAATACAATCTCAAAGGTGTCCTAGGCAGGAAGAACCACAGGACATCATGGACCTTCTTGGGGGACTTTTAAGGCAGTAACTGCACATTTTATTTCTAAGAAGCAGTTCAGTAAAACCCCCAAATACCAAGAACCTTGGGTGTTTCCAAGAGGCTTTTCTTGGAAGTCCCTGAGCAGAAGAAGTCAGGCCTTTGAGCGACACCATAACGTGCACACAGGTTGTTTTCTGGCCACACAAATGCAGACTCTCAATTCACAAGTCAGCGGACTCAGTTTCGGTTCCTCTTAATGGGGCAACACAGGCCTTAGATTCAAGCCCAGCAGAGCTCTGAGGATGAAATGCAGGGACTGCCAGTTTCCTCTACGCCACACCAGCCAGCCCCGACACTTGGGAGACTCACTGTCTGGGGGACCAGGAGGGACAAAACCATCCTACTTAAGGGGATCGCAGTCGATGACCATCCCCGGTTTGGTGTCCCACCTCCAGTCCGACGACAGAAAGTGAATGTTTTTGTCATCGTTCCTATTGTTGCTTTCATACTCTTTTTAAGTTACATCACGGATGTAGTAGGTGTTCAAGAAAAGAATCTGTTCTCTAGAAAATCAGCTACGAGTCCGCATTAACACAACTGGAGAGTAACAAGAGGCCAGAGATGCGGACGCGCCACCGTTCTCGCGGTGCAGGCCAATCCTGTATCTCCAAACAACTTAAACAAACACGGCCTTCAAGAGCGACCCCACCCCCAACCCAGTGGCACAAAACAGCCACAGATCAGGCGGTCTGTAACAGGTACATCTTTTCTTCTGCCTCTTTTCACAGGCAACGCACCCAACATGGTAACAAAATGCGAACAGTACAAAAAAAGGATGCCTTGAAAGGAAGTCTCCTTCCAACCCCCCACTGTCCTGAGTTCCCTTCCTGACGCTACAAGCACCTGTTTATCACCGGAGACGCGCGGATGGGCTCCTCCCAACCGCCACAGGCTGTGACAGGGTCTAAGGTTCGTGAGAAGGGGGCTGGGCAGGGAGGGGTCCCCGGGCTTTGGCCCCCCGCTTCCGGCTCGGACGGGTCATTTTGGCCGGTTCTCGACTCCCTTCCTTCCCCTGGGGATTTCCGCCTGAGATAGGACCCCTCCCCCTTCAGGCTTTTCAAGGTTCCCTCCAAGGCCAGTTGGCGCTGAAAGAAAAGGTCTTGTGAAACCCCCACTCCCAGCCGCTTTCAGGGTACCCGGCAGCCCACAGGCTAGACACGGCTTTAACGCCTTCCGCGCGCCGGGAGCCCCGTGCTTGGGACTGAGACGGCCCAAAGTCTGGGTCCCTCTTGCTGCTCTGGCCTCGAGCTGGGAGAAGCCGCGGCATTACCTCCCGCCTCTCCCCTACACCCGCCGGGGCCGTCCTCGGCTTCCCAGTGGGCGTGTCGGCCGGCGGGGAAGGGGTTAAGTCGGGGTTAGCCCGGGCCGGCGGCGAGCGGTCACCTGTAACCACGGTTGGTGGCTCGCGGCGGGATGCGGTAGACGTGGACCTCCGGCTTGACACAGAGCACCGACTCGTACTCGCCCTCCTCCATCGCGACGCCCGGAACCCGCCGGACTTCCGGCTCCTTCCCAGCAGCGGGGCCGGAAGCGGCGCGACTCTATGGCCCGGGTCAGGCTAGAGCGGCGGCTTGCGGTCCTCCGCCCGTTTGTCTCCCGCGCGCCCTCTGCTGGCCGCTCTGGCTCCAGACGTGCGGCCGAAGGATTCTAGAGCCGAAGCGATGAGGTCCAAGAGCCTTGCGCGGGGCGGGGGCTTCCCGCTCCCGCAAGGCCGAATGGGCAGCCGAGACAACTTGGGTACAGACCCAGCTGCAATCAGCCCTCCGGTTGTGGGGCATCCCCATCTGACACGTGGGCCCAGCTGGCTGAGATTCCAGGCTGGATCTACCTACATAGTTCACCCTGAAGCCTCTCTCTTCCCTCTGCCCTTCCTGCGTGTCCTTCCTTCTCCTGACTCCAGATGATTCCCTGAGGCTACTTCTCCTTGAGAGATGCTTGGGATGCCCGGGATGCCCTGACCCCTCCACCCGTATTCTAACCCACCACATGCCCGAGGCCCAGTGTGGCCTAGACTCAACAAAGAGCGAAGTTTAGTAACATAACTAATTAAAAAACAATCCCCCCTTAAAAAGGGGTGTCTGGGTAGCTTGGCGGGTTAAGGCTCCGACTCTTGATTTCGGCTCAAGTCGTGATCTCACGGTTCCTGGGATCTAGCCCCAGGTAGGGCTCTGCACTGACAGCATGGAGCCGGCTTAGGATTCTCTCTCTCCCTCTCTCTCTCTCTCTCTGCCCCTCCCCCACTTGCTCCCTCTCTCTTTCTCAAAATAAATAAATAAACATTAAAAAAAAAAAAAAAAAAAAAAGAGGGGCTCCTGGGTGGCTCAGTCGGTTGAGCGTCCGACTTTGGCCCAGGTCATGATCTCGCGGTTTGAGAGTTCGAGCCCCGCGTCGGGCTCTGTGCTGACGGCTCAGAGCCTGGAGCCTGTTTCAGATTCTGTGTCTCCCTCTCTCTCTGACCCTCCCCTGTTCATGCTGGGTCTCTCTCTGTCTCAAAAATAAATAAAAACGTTAAAAATAAAAATTAAAAAAAAAAAAAAAAAGAACCCCAGTCCTAGTTCGAATTTCTCATAGAATGTTACGGGGATACATATTGTCCCACCATAGTCAAATTCTCCAAACGCCTTCTCCTGTACCATTCTCTCATTTCTTCCACAATTATTTAGTAAGTGCTTACAACCTGCCAGGTCCTATGCGGAGAGCTTTGCTCCACCAAAGCTTTGCTCCACCCCCAACTCCCCTCTCCTCCCTCTCTCTCCTTTTACTCACTCTGTACAAGTACTTTATCATAGAATTAATCTAACCTCTTAAAAGATCTTTTTTAGGGACGCCTGGGTGGCTCACTCAGTGAGCGTCCGACTCTTGATTTCAGCTCCGGTCATGGTCTCACGGTTCCTGGTTTGAGCCCCGCGTGGGACTCTGTGCCGACGACACCCAGCCTACTTGGGATTCTCTGTCTCCTTTCTCACTGTCCCTCCCCCATGCTCTCGCACTCTCTCTCTCTCTCCAACAATAAATTAAAAAACAACAACAAAAACCTTTCGTATTGTGGCAAAATATACATAACATGAACTTTACCATGTTGACCGTCTTTAAGTGTGCAATCCAGTGGAATTAAGTACATTCACGGTATTGCATAGAGCTATCACCACTATTTCCAGAACCTTTTTCATCATCCCAAACAGAAACTCTGTACCCATTAAGCAACAACACCCCATTTCTCCGCTCCCTCCAACCCCTGGTGGCCTTTATTCTACTTTCTGTCTCTGTGAATTTGCCTATTCTAGATACCTCATATAAGTGGAATCATACAGTTATCGGGCCTTTGTGCTTGGTTTATTTCTCAGCATAATGTTTTCAAGGTTCCTTCCTGTCCTAGCATCTATGAGAATTTCATTCCTGTTGATGCCTGAATGATACTCTATGGTGTGCCTATTTCACAGTTTGTGTGTCCATTTATTTGTGGATGGCCATTTGGGTTGTTTCCACCATTTGGCTACTGTGAATGATGCTGATTTGTTTGAGTCCTTGTTTTCAATTCTCTTGAGTATGTATATATATATATATATATATATATATATATATATATATATATATCTGGAGGTGGATTTGCTGGGCCATATGGTAATTTTATGTTGAGCTTTCTCTGGAACCACTGAACTGTTTTCCATAGCGGCTACACCATTTTATGTTCCTCTCAGCAATGAACAAGGGTTCCGATTTCCCCCCATCCTTACCAATACTTACTTTCCACTTTCTTTGATCACAGCCATCCTGGGGGGTGTGAAGTTATTTTCTCTTTATGTGAATTGATTTACCCTCTAATTTCAACTTTGCTCATTACCCTGATTCTCCACAACAAAGAAGAAATTGAGAGATGACCCAGAAAATGAGATTTCTCCCTCCTGCTTCTTTGATCCCGTCTCTCATTTCCCTTAAGTCCTGGAGTGGCAAAGACAGAACTCCCTTCAAAGGTGGAGGGGAGAGATATGAAGAGGGGCAGGGAGGGTGCACTCCCACACTGACGATCTTACCCCTTCACATTCTCACCATTCGGTTTATATGACTGCTCTCCCACCAGACTGTGAGCCTCTTGAAGGATCCTGTCCCTGTCACCTGTGGACCCTGTATACAGCAGCACAAGTTCTGGCACAGAGTAGGTGCTCAGCAAATGGGTGAGTAAATGTGTGTGTGTGTTCAGTTGGCTACATCCCAAAACCAAGTGGCAATTTAGGGATGGGCCACTGTGTTTTCTCTTTCACACTCTGACTCCTTGCATCAATATGTACTGAACAACACAGGGGAGAATTGGGTATCCAAGGAGTAAAGCACCCAGACTCATTGGGTTAGAGGACTTCCAGCTGGGAGAGCATCTAGGACCAGGTCTCAAGAGCTGAACTTCAGGGTAGTGTCTGTAATCAGCACTGAGCTCCATCACTTCCCCTCTGGAAGCCAAGAAGCTTGAAGGCGGCCCACGGTGGCTGTGTGGCCTCACCATGTGGCCATGACAGGTAGGAAGCTTTCCTCTCATGAGCCCCGAAGGGAAGCATCACCCATGCCGGGGAAAGCCAGGCCCTACCACGTGTTCAGAGCACGTTCAGTTCAGTTCGGTCTAACAAAGACGGGAATTGAGCACCTACCCTATGGCGGATGCTGGCTGCTGGGGCCACAGAGATGAAGCCAACCCAGCTCCTGTCTTCGTGGAGCTCACAGACCAGAGGAGACAGAGAGAAAAGGAGTTATTTACAGTGCACAGTGGGAAGGGCTATGATGGAGGAATTCGCAGGGGCTATGGGGGCCAAGAGAAGAGAGACCCAACTCAGCCTTGGGAAGTCAGGGAAGGCTCTCCGGAAGATGTTACATGGACATAACAATCTCTGCGAGGTGGGCAGGGTGAGGATTGTTCTCTCCATTGTGTGATGGAGGCCACTGAAACAGTGACAAGCCCAGGGCAACTACATTGTCCTTGGGTTGGAAGAAGTCCAACTGTCCCTTTTGCCTTATTCTCAGATCCCAGCCTCATAGCTGGACGTTCCTGAAATGCCTCCCAACACCTCTGCTGCAGAGGGTAATTGGACCTATCATCAACTCCCGGGTTAATTACATTATTTACCAGACATTCAATTCAACCCAACAAGCAGAGTATATATAAGCCCAGATAGAGCCCATCCCAAGCATGAAGAAGTGAACAGGGAAGCAAAATCTTGCTCATTCACCCAGCTGCTTTCTGGTAGGTCCCGGGCCAGGGTGAGGGTTTAATGTGGATAGCTGTCCTCGGTGGCCTCCTGAAATATGTATCACAGGTCACTTACCATCTTTCTCTGCTGTATCTTTCTCCCATCGCAGACATTTCTCAGAGGAATTTCCCCCATTTCTCAGATGGGGAAACCACTTATAAAAGGGCACTCAGTAACAACGCAATCTTGAACAAGAACAAAGTTGGAGAACTCACACTTCCCGGTTTCTTTTTTTTTTTTTTTTAATTTTTTTTTTTCTTTCCACGTTTTTATTTATTTTTGGGACAGAGAGAGACAGAGCATGAACGGGAGAGGGTCAGAGAGAGAGGGAGACACAGAATCGGAAACAGGCTCCAGGCTCTGAGCCATCAGCCCAGAGCCTGACGCGGGGCTCGAACTCACGGACCGCGAGATCATGACCTGGCTGAAGTCGGACGCTTAACCGACTGCGCCACCCAGGCGCCCCAACACACTTCCCGGTTTCAAGACTTACTACAAAGCTACAGTAATCAAGACAGTATAGTACCGAAATAAGGATGCATGCACAGATCAGTGGAGTAGAACTGAGAATACAGAAATAACCCCTCACATTTATAGTCAGTTGACTTTCTAGAAGTGTGCCAAAACAATTCAATAGGGAAACAGTCGTCTTTCCCACAAATGGTGCTGAGATACCCACATGCAGACGTTCGATCCCTACCTCACACGATATACAAAAGGAATTAAAAATAGGTCTTGGGCCTAAGTGTAAGAGCTAAAACTACACAACTTTTAAGAGAAAACATAGACCTAAACCTTCATGACCTTGCGTTTATGTCCTAATCAAAAAAGAACCTACTGGATTCTTTTTTTTTTTTTTTAATTTTTTTTTCAACGTTTATTTATTTTTGGGACAGAGAGAGACAGAGCATGAACGGAGGAGGGGCAGAGAGAGAGGGAGACACAGAATCGGAAACAGGCTCCAGGCTCTGAGCCATCATCAGCCCAGAGCCCGACGCGGGGCTCGAACTCCCGGACCGCGAGATCGTGACCTGGCTGAAGTCAGACGCTTAACCGACTGCGCCACCCAGGCGCCCCCCTACTGGATTCTTAGAAAGGACACTAAAAGCACATTTGAAAAATGACACTAAAAGCACAAGCAACAAAATAAAAAATCGACAGGGACGCCTAGATGGCTCAGTTGGTTAAGCGTCTGACTCTTGACTTCAGCTCATGTGGTTTGATCCCATGGTCCTGCAATCAAGCCCTTCATTGGGCCCTGCTCTGAGCATAGAGCCTGCTTGGGATTCTCTCCCTCTCTCCCTCTGCCCTTCTACCCTGCTCTCTCTCTCTCTCTCTCTCTCTCTCTCTCAAAATAAATACATAAAAGTTTTAAAAAAGAAAAAATAGATAAATAAGACTTAAATAAAATTGAAAACTTTTGTGCTACAAAGGACAAGTGAAAACACAATGCACATAATGGGAGAATAATCTTGCAAATTATATATCTGACAAGGGACTTATATCTAGAATATATAAAGAACCCTTACCATTCAATAGTAAAAAGACAAATAATCCAATTTATGCATGAATAATGGACTCTAGTGGACATTTTCCCCAAGAAGATACATGAATAGCCAATAAGCACATGGAAAGATGCTCCACTATGTGGCACCTGGCTGGCTCAGTCGGAAAAGCATGCGACTCTTGATCTCAGGCTGTGAGTTTGAGCCCCTCATTGAGCCTAGAGATTACTTAAAAATAAAATCTTTTAGGGGCGCCTGGGTGGCTCATTTAGTTAAGTGTCCAACTTCAGCTCGGGTCATGATCTCACAGTTTGTTGAGTTCAAGACCCCATTGGGCTCTGTGCTGACAGCTCAGAGCCTGGAGCCTGCTTTAGATTCTGTGTCTTCCTCTCTTTCTGCCCCTGCCCTGTTCATGCTCTCTCTCTCTCTCTGTCTCCAACAAAAAATCCTTTATTTCATTAAACGTTTTTAACGTTTCAAAAAACGTATTTTTTAACGTTTATTTATTCTTGAGACAGAGAGAGACAGAGCATGAACGGGGGAGGGGCAGAGAGAGAGGGAGACACAGAATCGGAAACAGGCTCCAGGCTCTGAGCCATCAGCCCAGAGCCTGATGCGGGGCCCGAACCCACGGACCGCGAGATCGTGACCCGGGCTGAAGTCGGACGCTCAACCGACTGCGCCACCCAGGCGCCCCAAAAAATCCTTTAAAAAAGTAAATAGGTAAATGGAAAGAAAGAAAGAAAGGTGCTTCACCTTATCAGCCATCTGGGAAACACAAACCAAAACCACAGTAAGATTCCACCTCATACCCACACCCACTAGGATGGCTAGAACTCAAAAAGGCAGATAATAACAAGTGTTCGTCAGGATACAGAAGAGTTGGAACCCTCCTACACCGCAGTTGGGAATGTAAAATGATGCCTTCCCCTTGGAAGCCATCTGGCCATTACCCAAGAAACTAAACATAGAGTTAGCCTCTAACCCAGCCATTACTTTCCTAGCTGTATACTCAAGAGAAATGAAAACATGTATTTGCACAAAACTGTGTACACGGATGTTTACCGCAGCATTCCTCATAATATCCCGGAAGTAGAAACACACAAATGTCCACTTATTGGTAAGTGGATGTACAAAATATATTATGTTGGCCACAAAAGGCAATGAACCTTGACAACATTTTGCCAAGTGACAGAAGCCAGTCACCAGGGACTAGGTATCGTATGAGTCCATTTATATGACAGTAGATTAGTGGTTGCCTAGGGCTGGGGTGGGGTGTGAGAATTGAGGTGATGGTGAAGGGGTGTGGAGTTCCTTTTTAGGGTGATAAAGTTGCTCTAATATTGGGGTGATCGTCAAACAATTCTGTGAATATATTACAAGCCACTGAGTTGTACACTTTATTTTTTTTTTAAGTTCACTTATTTATTTTGAGACAGAGAGGGAGAGGGAGAATCCCAGGCAGGCTCTGCCCTGTCAGCAGAGAGCCCGATGTGGGGCTCGAACTCACGAACTGGGAGATCATGACCTGCGCCGAAGTCAAGAGTCGGACGCTGAACCGACTGGGCCCCCCCAGGCACCCTTGAATGGCACACTTTAAATGCGAGAACTGTGGGGCGCCTGGGGGGGCTCAGTCAGCTGAGCATGTGACTCAATACTGGCTCAGGTCATGATCTCACAGTTGTGGGATCAAGCCCCGTGTCGGGTGTGTGGTGAGAGCGGAGCCTGCTTGGGATTCTCTCTCTCTCTCTCTCTCTCTCTCTCTCTCTCTCTGCCCCTTCCCAGCTTTCCCTCTCTCTCTTTCTCAACAATAAAATAAATAAATAATTTTAAAACTAATTAAGTAATTAATTAATAAGTGGGAGAGTTGTATGGGATGTGAATGAAATCGCCACAAAGCCGTGGACAAAACCAGAAGGTACAAGTGCTCGGAAAGGACATCGTCGTCTCTATGTGCCACCCACCTGCCTCAATTCTGTCTTCAGATTCCATGCCCTTCTACTAGGGTTGGGGGCGTCCCCTCGTTCAGACTCTCACAGGGTTTGTAAGTCCCAGATGGGGATGGAGAGGGGGCTGGATCCCCTCTGGAGCCTCTGCCCCCTCAAAATTCCAGCTTGTGGAATACCGGGGCCTGAGGATTCTGAGGTGGAGACAGGGGACAATGGGGGGCGTGTTCGAGGGGTCTGGAAGGGCGGTCCTCCGGATGGGTCATCCACCCCTGGGGCCGGAGTGCCCGGAGGACAGGGGGATGTGCAGGGGGCCCTCATGGGAGAGAGACTGGGAGGAGCAAGGAACTTCCAGGGCAGAGGGAGGGATTTGGTCACAGCGCTGACCTCCCTGTGCCAAGCGAGAGACTAGGCCCTTGGGGAGACGGGCGCTGCGCCTGGGGCGGGCGCCCCACGGGATGGAGGTCTCGTCTGCATTGTAGGGGCGCAGGCCTAGCTGCAGGAAGGATCGGGGTATAGGTAGGGGTGGGAGGAAAGGAGGAGGGAGTGGGGATTGGGGGTCGTGGCTCTTGGGAGCACCTGCTCTGTGCTGCCGGTACGCTGCGAGAGCCTTCAGAACAGCCAGCGCATCCTCAGGACCTGGTGCCGTGCTCCGCTTGGGCAGGTGTCTGTTAAACAGCTGTTGGTTACGTAGGGAGACGAGTAAGTGGCTTGAGCTTCTTTGGATGCGAGATAAGACGGTGAGACACGCGGCCCCGGGAGCCGCACAGGCCTGGGTCTGAATCCAGATCTTCTGCAGACTAGCTGAGTTGCGCTCGACGAGACACGGGGCTCCTCTGAGCCTCAGGGCTGAGCCCAGCGATCCCACGGAGCCCTTAGGAGAGCACCGCCTGCAAACGCCCCCAGCAAATAGAAGATTCCTGTGTCTGCTGGCTGGCCTGCCCTGGTTTAAAGTGAAAGCACCATCAAGATCTTCAAGGTCCCAGGGTCGCACTGGGGGGGGGGGTGGGATTTACCCCTAGGAATCGTCAACAGTATAAAGGGGTCTGTGATGCACCCATAGAAATAGTGTTAATGTTACCTCAGAGGAATCCAGACGCTGGAGGTGGCTGAGGTGGCTAGAA
Organism: Lynx canadensis; assembly: GCF_007474595.2. Taxonomy (NCBI): domain Eukaryota; kingdom Metazoa; phylum Chordata; class Mammalia; order Carnivora; family Felidae; genus Lynx; species Lynx canadensis. The sequence goes on along the minus strand of NC_044310.1, from coordinate 11,788,391 downwards.
GCTTGGAGAAGAGGTGGGAGGTTGAAGAATGGTGGTGGGGGGGTGGGCGTTGTTGGGGAGACAGAGAAGTGGGATGTGGGCACAGAGGCTGGGGGTCTGTGGGATTAGGATTGTGGGAGGGCTGCTCAGGTTGAAACATGTTTGAGTAGGGGGTGGTGATACAGCCTAATAAGACGTTGGGTGGGAGAGGCAGGAGAGACACCAAGAAAGGCTTTAGAAAGGGATGTGTCCGGGGCAGGGTGGAGGGTGCTTTGGCGAACTACATGTTGCTATTGGAGACCTTGGGGTTCCCGAGACAGATGTTCTCAGCTCTTGTTCCTTAACCCCAAGAAGAACTTGGAGTTTTCATCTATAGCAGCAACAGCCGTGACATTCTGGGGCACTCTTTAAAATGTATATTTAACATGCACATTGAAGGCTCTGAGAAGTTCTGCAGCACAGAGCCTATTCTATTTTTTTAAAAAATTTTAACGTTTGGGGCGCCTGGGTGGCGCAGTCGGTTAAGCATCCGACTTCAGCCAGGTCACGATCTCGCGGTCCGGGAGTTCGAGCCCCGCGTCAGGCTCTGGGCTGATGGCTCAGAGCCTGGAGCCTGTTTCCGATTCTGTGTCTCCCTCTCTCTCTGCCCCTCCCCCGTTCATGCTCTGTCTCTCTCTGTCTTAAAAATAAATAAACGTTGGGAAAAAAAATTAAAAAAAATTTTTAACGTTTATTTATTATTGAGAGACAGAGAGAGAGACAGAGCATGAGCAGGGGAGGGGCAGAGAGAGAGGGAGACAGAATCCAAAGCAGGTTCCAGGCTCTGAGCCGTCAGCACAGAGCCTGACGCGGGGCTCGAACTCACGAACCGCGAGATCGGGACCTGAGCCGAAGTCAGACCCTTAACCGACTGAGCCACCCAGGGGCCCCAGAGCCTATTCTATTTTAACTCAGCACTTTCCAAATGCATTTGGCCTCAGAACTCTTTTTTCTGTGTGTGTGCTGTACCTCATGGGACCAATATTAGGACCAAAGAGCACCCATTAGGAAATGCTGGGGTAGGAGAAAGTGCGTGTGTTTGGGGATCCGACAGGCCACGGTTTAATTCCTGCTCTGTGGCCTAGTTGGCATTGGACCCTGGGCCAGTGACTTTGCTCCTCGGAGTTACTGTGAGAATCAGGATGAATGTGTGGCTAGCTCTCTGTTTCCGCTGCATCCCTCTCCGGGGTGGGCCGGGCCCTGACTATTCCCTTGAGCCAGGCTCTCTGTATCACAGGTTCCAGGTGGGCTGGTAATGACCTTGGTGGAACTTTGATTGGGTTTCTCCTGTGGGACCACAGCAACCGATGCCCCTCACTTGGCACCCTCTCTGGCTGTGGCACAATGGACAACGGAAACGCCCAGATGCACACGGAGGGAAGGATCAAGGCTCCAGGAGCCCAGCCAAGTCCTGGCATGAGCACCACCAGCAAGAGGCCTGGTGTTGAGCCTACCATATCAGAAATCAGCCAGGTAGGGCCCTGCACCTCATGTTCTGACCCTGCTATTCCCAGCCGGCACCTTTCCCTACGTCAGCATGGGTAGATGACAAATCTACGGGCGTGCTTCGGGTATGGCTGGATCAAGGTGCTACATGAGTGTCTGTTGGCTCTGCCTTCCAGTGTGACGCTCCCAGGCAGGCCCTTCCTGAAAGGTGGCAAGGATTGCCCTGGCCACTTCGGGTTAAAATCTTCTCATCTTACATCCTCTGGCGTAGCGTCCCCAACAGGAAGAGAGCCTCTCTGCAATAGTTGAAGGAAGTCTCTGGTATCACTGCGACTGGCCCAGATCGTGGTCACATGCTCATCCCTGAATTAGTCACCGTGGCAGAGCAGAGTGGCCTGGATCTCTTGGTATAACGGAGCCAGAGGTGGTACTCACTTGACCACTGGCTTCTCTTACCAGGATAGATGCTGGGTGAGCAAAACCAGAATTCCTATTTACTCTGCTGTGTGCCCCCAGCCCCCTTTAGACCCTCCAGTCCCCTGACAGTTGCTCAAGGCTTCCAGCACGACCCTCCCCAGCCCTCAGCCTGCATCCTAAGCCTCCATCATACCCCTCAGCCTCTTTCCAGCCATTCTTTTAGGTGCCAAGGGGCATGAACTGAAGAGCACAGAGAAAGCAAAGCCCTCCTTCCCATCTGGTTTCCCCAGAGCCAAAAATGTCACCATAAAAAAAAAAAAAAGTCAACATTCCCTTGGGTAAAGTGTTACCCTCTCCCTGTAGCTTCTGTTATAAATCACGGCTTCCCTCGGGGGCAGGGAGAGCGCCTGAAGGTAGGGGGGCCGGTCTTAGAAGGAGGCTGGGGCAAGCGTTCAGGGCTTCCTCCACCTCTACCCCTCATTTTTTTTTTTTTCAACAAAGTCATGGGTTTCAGTCCGGTTATGTAACCAGCCATATGACCTTGGGCGGGCCATGGCACCCCTTTGAGCCCCACTGCCTGGGGCACAGACCCTGCCTCCCCGAGCGTAGGTGTCCTCAGTGTTGGCTCGACCTTGCATTAGAACAACTGTCCTCAAGTGATTGAGGCAGGTCGTCTGGAGTCTGCTGCCTCAGGTGAGGGTCGGAGCTGGCTCCAGTCACTGGCTCAGCCAGGGACTGATAGACCAAGATGGGCATCGAGATCCGGTTCCAGAGCCTGACCTGTGAATAGCAGAAATTGTGGAAGCCTCTCTTGGATCTTCTGAGGGTCGTGATGTCCCCCAGGGGGCTCCGTCAGGCTGTCCTCAGGGGGTTCCCTTGGCTCAGGCGCTACCCCGGACTGTAGGTTTCTGCTAGAGCCCTTAGCGCTGCTGGGCTTACGCCTAGCCACTCTCCAGCTCCCTGTCTCCTCCCCCTCCCTTTCCCCCTTCCCCTCTCCTGCACCTCTCCCTTCTCCTCCTCCTCCTCCTCCTCCTCCTCCTCCTCCTCGCCTCTCTGCAGCGCCTTCTGCAGTCAGCACAGGATGTCCCCGTCCCTGAGGCCTGGACGATGTTCAAGGAGAGGGAGGAGCCCTCCATAATGGGTACTTGTGGCCAACCCTTGGGCTAGCGCATGGGCATCTCTGTTCCAGGTTGCGTTTCCAGATGCTGCAGGGATGGGCAGTGGGAAGCAGCCCTCATCAGCCCCAGGGGGGCCAGAGAAGGGACCAGAACACAGCGCAGCCTCAGAGGAAGGGCCTCGGGAGCTCAGGACCCAGGAGCAGAGGCAGCCGGCAGAACCGGGGTGAGCTGGGGACTTCTTAAAGAAGGTCCGGGAGAGAACTCTGTGAGCCACCTGGGGGACAGGGACGAGGCAGGACTCCCAGCCTAAGGCAAATACGCCCTTAATCTTCTCTCTCACGGGGGGCACAAATCCTGCTACATCATCGCTCCCGAACCTTCCATCTGCACTGGCTTCTAGACCCACTGGACCACAAGCTTCTTTTATGTGTCCTGCTCTGCTTCAAACCCCTCATGCCTGGGACTGTGCCTGGCACTTAGTAGATGTTCAATAAACATGTGTTCACCGTATTAATGGAAGACTGAACAAAAGAGAGGCTGAGACTCAGAAACACACATTTACATGGCATTCTTGTTACTATTTTCTAAATATTGTATTTTTACCTTGTCTACAGTAAGACTCATATTAAAAAAAATTTTTTTAATGTTTACTTTTGAGACAGAGAGAGACAGAGCATGAATGGGGGGGGGGGGTCAGAGAGAGAGGGAGACACAGAATCTGAAGCAGGTTCCAGGCTCTGAGCTGTCAGCACAGAGCCTGATGTGGGCTCGAACTCACAGACCGTGAGATCATGACCTGAGCCGAAGTCTGTCGCTCAACCGACTGAGCCACCCGGGTGCCCCAAGACTCCTATTTTAAAAGGCAAAAGATTTATACGATCTGAAAAGAAACCAGAGTATGAGACTCTTATATTTTAAAGATTTTATTTTTAAGTCATCTCTACACCCAACGTGGGGCTCAAACTCAGAACCCTGAGATCAAGAGTCCCATGCTCCACCGACTGAGCCAGTCAGGAGCCCCAGAGTGTAATGTTTTTCAAAAGAGGAAAGTGAAAGAGAAACAGACAGAAGCAAAAAGGGAAAGATTTGAGAAACAGGAATAGTTCAGACTAGTCAGCATATCGTTTTAATTTGCTTATAACCAAAAGCCTCTGAATAATCTCTTCTACATGGAAAGTTAGGGAAATGAAACAGAGCTAGGTCGGAGCCCCCCTCCGCCCAGATGGGAACCGGTAGAAATAGAAACCGTTTCGACACGTCTGTTCAACAACTTGGCCATTTGTTTCAACGGCCTTAAAAATACCTTTACCTTCATCCATGTCTAGAAATACACCCTGAGGAAATAATTGGCGACGCGGGCAAAGTTTTACGCAAGTTTTTTCCCTCTGCCACGTCATTTTAAATGCTAAAAATGCTGGAAATGCCAGTATGCCCTAAATACCCACTACAGAGGAATGGCAAAGTCGAATATGCTTATTTATCGAATATGGAATTTTCTACTTCCACTTAAAAGGCATGTGTATGAGAGATGTTTTGGCACGGAAAAAAATTAGGTTAAAACGATCATTGAAAAAAGATGGCAAAACCGTACACAAGACATAATCGTAACTGTGTAAAATTAGGCAATTGTTTGAAGATGGTAATGAACTAAATCCCCATGAGAAATACACATGTTACATCCATAGGAAGAAGCCTGGGGAAATACTCCAGAACATGAAAGTGACATCAGACCGCACAGACTGAAACCCTGAGCTGTCTCCTTCAGCTTTATGGGCCTAGGCTCAAGCCTTCAAGCCCCTCAATCTCTCTTCTCTCTGATTTTTCTTTTTTTCTTTTCTTTCTTTCTTTTTTTTTTTAAGATCTTTTATTTTTTAAGTACCCGCTACACCCAAGGTGGGGCTCGAACTCACAACCCTGAGATCAAGAGTCACATGCTACACCGGCTGAGCCAGCCAGGCACCCCTGATGTTTCTTTTTATTCTGAACAACAACAATAATAAAATCCTAACGCCCCGAAACATTGACATCATAGTATCTGGGATTTGGGGAATTCATGTCAGTCCTCCATTCATTCTCTCCAGCATTAAGTATGCACCTCTGGTGTGCCTAGTGCTGCACGGGCGCTCTGGGAAATACAAAGGAGTCTAAGAATATAAAACGATGGCCCAATCCAGGAGCTGAGGTGTCGCTTTGTCCTTCTCCCCAGGAAGAAGCAGTCAACCCCGGCACCCCAGCAAGGGCCCGGATTGCGGCAAGGAGGCCGTGATCAGGCCAAGCCAGGAAGTGAGCTGGGGGTGCTGCCTTCCAGGGTCCCCGCGGCACAAGAAGGGCAGCAGCAACAGGGCTCAGGGAAGGAGACCGAGGACCAACAGGGGAGACATCAGAACCCAGGGATGGTGGAGGGTCAGGCCCCCGAGAGCCACCAGGTAATGTCCACGGAGATGTGACAGGAGGGCACAGAATGGCTGCTCTCTGGGAGAGACCAAGGAGCCTCCCGGGGCCCCCCCATTTCGTGTCTGCTCCTCTCTGTGCCCTTGTGATGTCGAGTGCCCAGTCTGTGTGGGTCACTGGGATATTCTAGATATTCTTGATCGCCCATGGCAAGCCTTTACAACCTGTTTCCGGAGTGGCCCCACAGGATGTCAAGGGGTGATGGAGGCAGGGAGGACTTGGGGGTTACATGTAGGATAAGAACAGGCACATGTTGGATTTAAAAAGCTCAAAGTTTTCTTCACGCTAGGATATCCTAGAAGCTGGTTCTTACCGGCCGAGCTTTTGTGGGACCTCGCAGGAGATGGCTAGAGCGTGGTGCCTTTTTCGAACTCATTTGACTACAAAATACCTTTTCACTTATTTTCATTTTAAGATTATTTCCTTAAAGCTTCAGTGAGGTATAATGGACACACGCTTGCACATACTCCAACTGTACAACTTGATGTTTTGGCGCACATGAAGCCAGCACCACAATCAAGAAAGCAAACCTTATCTGTCACCTCCCCCCCCCCCGACACTAAAATTTCCCCAGGCCCCTTAAACAGGCTCCAGGCTCTGAGCCATCAGCCCAGAGCCCGACGCGGGGCTCAAACTCCCGGACCGCGAGATCATGACCTGGCTGAAGTCGGACGCTTAACCGACTGCGCCACCCAGGTCTTTAATTTTAAGTGTTCTGATAGGTGCCTCGTGGACTCTCATGGTGGCCTGGGTTTGCGTGTTCCTAATGACTAACGGTGCTGACCATTTGTAAATGCGCTTCTAGGCCATCCGTAGATGATCTTTGGAGAAATGTCTATTCAAATACTTTGCCCGTTGTTTTCATCGGACTAGTCATCTTATTGTTGAGTTGTAGGAGTTCTTTATATATGGTGGATACTAAACTCTTATGACACAAACGATTTACACACTTTTTTCCTTCCATTTTGTGCATTGTCCTTTCACTTACTGCCTTTAAAAAAAAATCAGATTCTTTTCTTCTGATTGAGTTTGGAGAGTTCTTATATATTCTGAACACAAGTCCTTTATCAGATGTGTGATTGGCGAATGTCTTTCCCCCAGTCTGTGTCTTGTCTTTTCCATTCTCTTACCGGTGACTTTCAAAGAACAGAAGTTCTGAATTCTGATAAGGCCGAATGTATCAATATTTTCGTCAGGGCTTGATTTTTTGGTGTTGTTTCTTAGACATCTTTGCTTAACCCAAGGTCACATCAGAAGTTCTCCTATGTTTTCTTCAAGAATTTTTTCACGTTAGGCTTAACATTTACATTTCAGGATGCGTCTCGAGTTAATCCTTGCACGTGCGTGCGTGCGTGTTAGATAGTGGTTCAGTTTTTTGCGTGTGGCCATCCATCCATTCCAGCGCCGTTTACTGAAGACTCCTTTCCATACTGGGTTTGTACCTTTGTTGCAAAGCAGTTGAACATGCATGTGGAAGCCTATTTCTGGACTCTCTTTGTTCCACTTATCTCTCTGTCCTCATTCCGGTATCACACTGTCTTGATCATAAGTCACTTTATAATAAGTCCTGTATCAGTTGACGTAAAACTCCTTTTTTAGGGATTCTTGTACTCTGAACCCTCCTCGGGAAACCCTATCTAAAGGGAACTGCCTCACTTCCTCCAAGTTCCCCTTCTACGCCTATGACTTTGGGTGGGCCATGACTCCTGCGGGCCCCAGCATTTCATCCCTGAACACGAGAATCTGTGCTGCTTTCTAGGGGTGCTGGGAGCACGCAGTAAGAGGACGCTTGCAGTGCCTGGATGAGACTAAGCCTGTGATAACTGGTCTCCAGGTGACTGTGGGATTCACCTGGGAGCCAGGATGGGACTCCTTATTTTGGTATCCTTGTCCTTGGCAGGACCCAGAGTGGCGGCCTCCCCCAGGTCACCAGGCAGCTAATGGGGAAGACATAGGACAGCCGGTGAAGGCTTCTTGCAGCCGTGGGCAGCAAGCGGGAGACAAGCCCCCCGAGGAGGTGGACACCCCACGTATCAGGCCACAGGGGGCTCTGCCAGAGCCTGGCCCAGGGGGACATGAGGACAGTTCTCAGGCGGCAGGGCCCCGAATGCCCCTGGCAACTCTGGAGGAAAAGACGGCCAACTCCTTCCCACCATCCACGCCAGGACTGGACCCCCCAAAAGGAGGGTAAGCCATCCCCTGGTGCCATCCCCTACCCCGCTCCCTGGCCCAACAAGGACGTGCTTCTGGTAAGTTACCGGTGAGGTGAATTCTAGTCCTGACTCCTCCTGACCTGACGTAGGACCTCGGGCAAGTCACGCCCCTCTGGGCCTCAGTTTCCCCATCTGTATGATAGCTCTGACACCAGAATTCTTTGTGCTGCAAACCTGTGCTTTCAGGGCCTTGTCCTCACGTGGGGATGTGAGGGAATGAGGGGCCCCTCTGAGATTAGAAGGCCGGAGGGATGAGTGTCCTGGGGGCGGAGGGACGGTCGGCGCAAAGGACAAGTCTTGAGCTGAGCCCCTCTGCCATCCCGGGGTCTCTCCCTTGTTTAGGGTCGAGGGGGTGGAGACCCAGCCAACACCAGGGCCTGTTCCTCCACCAGTAAGTAGACCCAGAGTGGGGGGTGGGGAGGGCACAGGTGGGCAGGAAGAGGAAGGAGGGGCTGTGGTATTTGGAGTTGAGCTGGGGAAGGCGTAAGTGTGAGTGTGTACGTGGAGGCACACGCATGCGCGTGTGTTTGCACGTAGGCGTGTGTGTGCGTCTTGTGGGGGGGGGCGGTCAGAGGATGCCCTTGTACTCTGGAGCTTGGAAAGAGGAGCAGAGCCCTGGGCTGGTAGCTGGAGGGGTTGGTCAGGGGGGAGATGTTTTTTAGGAAGATAATGACGGACGAAGCAGAGCCGATACCCTCAGGGACAGGGTGTGAGGCAAGCCCTGCGTCTCATCTGGGAGAAAGGGCCCAGGAGTCTGTGCGGCATGGCCTGGGGGCTGGAGGTGGACTGGGGATGGCCCATCCCTGTATTGGGAGGGACAGACGCAGGAGGTGGCTGGATTTGCCGGACGAATGAGTGCGCATTTATTAGGCGCCTCGTATGCGTCGTCCCGGGCAGTTATGGAGGAAAGAGGCAGACCAGGGCCCGGAGCGCGAGTGGCAGGAGAAGCTCGGGTGGGACAGTCTGGCTGGCGGGAGGCCTCCCGGGTCCCTTCCCGTGTCCTGTCCCCAGGAGATGAGGGACACTGGAGAGAGGAGGGACCTGGATCAAGTGCAGAAGCAGCCTCAGGCGCCCACGGTGGCCGCAGGGGCCCAGAACCTCGGGAACCTTCGGCAAGGCTTCATGAAGTGCTTGCTGGAGGTGGAAGAGGTGGAGGCCACGCATCGGAGGGCGACGGCCAAGGCCCGGGCCCTGCCAAACCGGAAGTCCCCCAGGACCCTGACCCCTGTGCCCAGCTCAGCCCCCAGCCTGCTTCTGACCCTGCCTCAGACCCCCGCGCCGGCCCCTGTGATGGCCCCATCCTGGGCCCGGTTGCCAGCCCCCGGGTCAATCCCCGCCCCTGGGGGCACCCCGGTCCCAGGGCCCGTGGTGGCCCTGCCGCCCCCCACCCTGGACGCGGGCTGGAGAAGGACAGAACTCCTGCACCCGAGCGGAGACAGGAGCCTGAGCAGCTCCAAGGCACGGTAGGAGCCACCCCGCAAAGGGCGCCCAAGGTCACAGCCCGTGTCCCAGTGTCCCCGGCACCTCCCTTCCAGACTCTCGTCCCTGTCACTGCACCTGTTCCTGCTCGGGTGTCCTCTCTCCGTTTCTCCTCACTTCCGGTCCCCTCCCTCCCCCACACCTAGGTCTTTTTTCCCCCCATCTCTGACAGCTTTTCCCTTCCTAACCCTCCCACAGTGTGTCCCTTCCCCTCATGGCCCCTCACCCCTGCCGCCTCCTCACCGGGGGTCACTCTGAGAGACTCTCTTGACTTCCCAAGCGTCTTCCCGGTGCCCTCCCCTGTCCCCCCCTTCCCCCTCACCCTCCCCTAGCTTCCTGGGGGAGGCTCCGGGCCAGGGTGGGTGGCTGGACATGTGCCCCTGCCCCGGTCCGTCCTCTGCAGGCAGGAGCTGGAGGAGCGCGGCCTCCTCAAGCTGTCTCAGACCCGGGAGGAGAGGTCGGAGGAGCACCTCACCCTGAAGCAGGAGGAAGGTGAGGGCAGCCCCGCCGCACCCCACCCCACCCCCAGGAGAGCACACGGCTGTCCTCCTTCCGCTCTTCTCTCCTCTCCCAAGTCTGTGACCTCTCCGTCAGCCGTGGCCGGCGGTGGCCCCTTCTAGCTTCCCCGAAAGTGCTCTCTGGCTCCCCGTGACCCCTTCCTGGGGTCTGTTCTATGCGCCAGACTTCAGAGTCTACCATGTGCCAGGCACTGAGTTAACACAACTGCTCTCAGAAGAGGCACTGTTCTGTCCATCTCACAGATAGGAACATCGAGGCTCAGAGAAGTACAGCGACTCACCCACGGCAATTGTAGAGTTTGCTTGGGCCGCCACAACAGAGTATCCCAAACTGTGTGGCTGAGCATTTATTTTCTCACAGCTCTCAAGGTTAGAAGTCCAAGATCAAGGTGTTGGCAGATTTGGTGTCTTCTGAGGCCTCTCTCCTTGGCTTGCAGGCGGCCGCCTCTCCTTGTGTCCTCGTGTGGTCCTCCCTCTGTGCACACGCATCCCTGGTGTCTCTTCCCACATTTCCTTTCCTTGTAAGGACACTCGTCAGATTGAATCAGGACCCATGCTACTGTCACATTTTAACTTAACCGCCTCCAGGGGCACCTGAGTGGCTCAGTCGGTTAAGCGTCTGGCTTTGACTCAGGTCATGTGAACTCACTCTTGGGAGTTCAAGCCCCACGTCAGGCTCTGTGCTGACAACTTCAGAGTCTGCTTGAGATATTCTCTCTCTCCTTCTACCCCTCTCCCCTGCTTGCGCGCTCTCTATCTAAAACAAAACGAACAAACAAAAAATTTAAAGGGGCACCTCGGTGGCTCAGTCGTTGGGCGTCTGACTTCGGCTCAGGTCACGATCTCACAGTTCGTGGGTTCGAGCCCCGCGTCGGGCTCCGTGCTGACAGCTCAGAACCTGGAGCCTGCTCTTAATTCTGTGTCTCCCTCTCTCTCTGCCCCTCCCCTGTTCACACTCTGTCTCTCTCTCCCTCAAAAATAAACAAACATTAAAGTAAAAAAAAATTTTTTTTAATTTAACTTAACCACCTCTTTAAAGGCCCTGCCTCTAATGCAGTCACATGCTAAGGTAGTGGGGACTAGGGCTGCAACAGAGGAATCTGGGTGGGATGCAATTCAGCCCATGAGGGCAACGCGGCTTATTGTCAACTGGTGGAACCAGCTGTCTCTCTAGGTCTGTTGACTCTCCCTGCATTTTGCTGTAACGAGAGGGCTGAGAAGCCAGGCACTCTCACATTATGACCAGGCCGTGGCTTTGGTATCAGTTGGTGCTTTTCTGGAATTTTCTCAGTGTGCTTCCAGCCCTCTGCTCTGGTCCAGACAAGCTATCCTAGAAGCCACATCCGTGCAGATAATTGACCACACAGCACCAAAGCCAAAGAGTCAGAAAGACCTGCCCGGCTAATCTCTAAGCCTCAGTTTCCCTATCTTTACAAAAGGAACACGCATTCGACTCTTAGAGGTTGTCGTAAGAATTTAATATGAGAACACGGCCGTAAAGAGCCCAGCACAGTGCCTGGCACATAGCAGGGGTGCCCTCAATAGGGCGTGTGCCCTCCTGGTACAAAATGAAGATCGCTAAGGAGGTTAGCATTCGGTGCACCAGCTGAACCCTTGGCCTGACCTTGTAATAGAGAGTAGAGTGAGTAGAGTGCGTGAATGGGACTGCGCCTTCCACTGTCGTCCTTTTAGTGACCTTTGCCCCTCCTCCCAGCCATGGTGTTAAAGGATGCCGGGGCAGGAGGGTGGTTGGAAGGGGTGGGATGAATGGTAGCAACAAGCAATGTCCCTGCCTCACGTGACCCCGCGGCGCCACCCCCCCCAGCCTTCCGCAGCTACTTTGAGGTCTTCAATGGCCATGGCGAGGTGGACGCCCAGAGCCTGGAGAACATCCTGTTGCTCATGGGCATCTCCCTGACACCGGCCCAGGTAGAGGACGCCCTGATGAGTGCTGATGTCGATGGTGAGTGGGGGGAGGTGTCATTCTCAGTCCCAGGCAGGACCAGCCACGTGGGACCTTCATGGTCACACAGGGCCCCGCGCTCAAAGGGCCCTGCGCGCAGTTTAATGGTCTGCTGTCACGGTCTGGAAACTCTTCGTAATTTTTGAGTGAGGGGCCCCACCCTGCGTTTTCATTTTGCACTGGGGCCCACAAGTTATGTAGCTGGTCCCGGCCCCCACGGTTACTGCTCTCTGAGCACCCACTCAGTGCGAGGCCCTGGGGACCCAGAGATGACCGCGACCTACCTTCTGACCCCAGGACGTAGGTGATTCCTCAGACTCCTCCCTTTTAGGCCCTCACGTGTGCTTCACAGGACATTCTCCTGTGACTTGGTCGCTCCTTTGACCAGCTGTGTGACCTTGAACAAGCTCACCACGCCTGTTTCTGTAAAATGGGTCTGATAGCAGTACCCATCTCACCAGGCTACTGAAAAGCAAATGAGACGATCCAGGCACAGCATTGAGCACAAGGCCTGGTGCACAGGACGCGTCCAGGAGACGTTAGCCTGCTGGTACTATTCATCCACCAAATATTTATTAAATGCTCACTGTGTGCCCATTCGCGTGCTGGGCACTGAGAATAAAGGGATGTGTAAGACCCATGAGACCTGCCCTTGAGGTGCTCACCTAGACAGGGACACAGAAGTAGGAGTCGTCAAAGGAAGAAGTACTTAAGGTGGCTTGGAGGAAGGGATCAGGGAGGAAGGCTTCCTGGAGGAGGTGATGCCTGAGGCAAATTGTGAAAGATTCGACAGGGGTTAGGTGGGGAGAAAAGGAAGAAGGGCATTCCTGGTGGTGGAAATAACAGTAGACAAAGGGAAGAGGAATGGGGGGGGGGGAGTGGTCAGGGGAATCGCACGTGGTTTGATTGGCTAGATGCACGACACGGGGAGCAGTGAAGCTGTAAGGGTCCTGGGGTCCTGGCCACTACCTGGCCTCCTGTGTTTCCTCCATCACGGTACAAGGGCGAATCCACACACACAAGCCAGGAATTGACCCCAGCTCGGCCCCTATGTGACCCTCTGGCAACTGCTTTCTACTCTCCGTGCCTCAGGCTTTACCTGTGACATGGGGATAAGAGTATTAAGCACCTCCAGAGGGTGGTTTTCAGGATGAGAGACCATTCATTCGTCTAGTAGTTCAGAGAACATCTGCTAAGACCTACCTGTCTTGTTTGTTTGTTTTTTTTAAGTTTTATTCATTTAAGTAATCTCTACACCCAACGTGGGGCTTGAACTCACAACCTTAAGACTAAGCCTCACGTTCCTCCAACTGAGCCAGCCAGGCACCCCCAAGACCTACCTGTCTTAAGTCCTGGGCATACAGCGCAGAACAACACAGACCCAGTCCCTGCCTTCCAGAACCTCCATTAAATTTATGAGAGTGGTTAATGGGGCAGCTGACTCGGACAGGTGTTGGTCAGGCAGAAGCACACGTAGGATGCTTACTAAGTGAGAGAGTTGGAGGACGGTAGAGAGGATTCGGAAAGAGGAAGCAGCATGTGCAAAGGCCCAGAACAGGGAACGTGGCCCCGCGTGGAAGAACACGCTCGTGCCGGAGGCGCTTGGCACCAGGTGAGGCCGGAGACAGGTAACTGGGCCTTGAAGGCCGAGGGGGGGACTCCTGTGGGTGCATAATTTTCGTGCAGTGACCGGCACGTGGTAATAATAACAGTCGCTGACATTTAGTGAGCTCGTAAGAGATGCATGGCCCTGTTCTAAACACTTTGCCTCGCGTGATCATCCATGATACAGGGATGACTATAGATGAGAAAACTAAGGCTTGGGGGCGTTCAGAGACTTCGCGAAGGCTGCACAGATAGCAAGTGGTGGACTGGGGATGTGAATCCAGGCTGCTATCTCTAGGACCCAAGTTCTGGGAGCTTCCCACGCAGGAGATTTTAATTTTCGCCTTCCACTTTCCCGTCTGCATCACAGATATATGCATTGAATACATGTGTTATATGTGTTCAGTATGTGCCGTATACGTGTTTTATCATCAGACCCATTGAGTAGATGCCAGTAAGCACGCCTGGGCTGCAATGCCTGGGATCTGCCCACTGTTGTACCTCTGGCCTCCACAGGAGATGGTCGTGTAGGCTTCAAGGACTTCTTGGCTGTGATGACAGACAGCGGGCGTTTCTTCTCCTCCGTGGGTGAGCAGGGATGAGCCCAGAGCAGCGAGAGTTCGGGGAGGGGCCTGGAGGCCGGTGGAGGGTGGGTCTCCGGAGCTGCCAGATGGTAATGGCAGACATCATCCCATGTCCCCAGAACAGAGCGCCCTGACGGACACGGCTCCCCCCAACCCCCACACTCTGCTCTTTGAGATCCTGTCCCTGATGGTGGAGATGCTGGCCCTACCCGAGGCAGCCTTAGAGGAGATCACCGAGTGAGTGGGGCTGGTGGCTGGGGGTGGAGGGTCGCAGACCCAGAAATGGCACCTCGTATTTTGACAGCTGATAATTAGGGTTCCTGGTCGCAAGTGAAAGACACCCAAATAAGACTGGTTGAAGCAAAAGGGGAATATGTTGGCTCACATAACTGATCATGTCTCAGGAATGGCTGGATCCAGGAGACCGGATGATACCATTAAGGCTCGGTCCCTCCTACTCATCTCTGTACACTGGCTCCAAGCTCAGCTAGGCTCTTCTCACAGTGGGAACGATGGCAACTGGCAGCCCCATACTCACACCCTCCTAGTTTAACAACCTCAGTAGCAAGCAGCAGAGTTCTTTCTTGCTCTATCAGTGTCGCGATCTCAGAAAAGGAATGTAACGGAGGCTGCCTGGGGCCAGAGAACCCTAGAGATGGAGGCCTCCCCACGTTTCCAGAGTGGGCTGGTGGGTGGTTAGTGGTTTGTTTCCAGAGTGGGCTGGTGGGTGGTTAGTGGTTTGTTTCCAGAGTGGGCTGGTGGGTGGTTAGTGGTTCGCCTAAGGAAGGTATGGCTACATACAAACGGAACATCGACACTCAAGGGCTAAAAGCTACACATGACAGGAGAATGCCCCAGCTGGTCTCTCTGGCTCCCCCACAGGGGCCTGTCCCTGTCGCTGAGACCAGGCCTTGTCCACATGGGGCCAGAGGAGGGGGAATGATAGCAGGCTGTTCCAGCTTAGCAACCCCAAAGACAAAAAAGGTCTTTATCCCCCCAGCCCCTGTAAAGTACTCTAAATATATATAACTCTGAAGAACATACATGTATAATTTTAAAACCAATGAAACAAATTCCCATGTGTCCATGTCCCCAGTTTTATTTATTTATTTTTTTAATTTTTTTTTTCAACGTTTATTTATTTTTGGGACAGAGAGAGACAGAGCATGAACGGGGGAGGGGCAGAGAGAGAGGGAGACACAGAATCGGAAACAGGCTCCAGGCTCCGAGCCATCAGCCCAGAGCCTGACGCGGGGCTCGAACTCACGGACCGCGAGATCGTGACCTGGCTGAAGTCGGACGCTTAACCGACTGCGCCACCCAGGCGCCCAATGTCCCCAGTTTAAAAATAGATCCTGTCCAATAACCTCAGAGCCCTGTGTGCCCTGCCCTAATCACAAAGCACTCTCTCCCCAAACAAGAACGAATCCTTACTCCCTTGCTTTCTGTTCTTAAGTTCTCACTGCTTGGTTTTTTTTTTCCCCTTTGTTTATTGAAAATTTCAAATATGCAGCAATTGGAGAGAATTTCACGCGAATGTTTACTTACCCACCACCTAGATCCCATCACTGCCCGTTCGCCATACTCGTTTTATCTGCTGTGTACTCAGCCCTCTAGTCACCCATCCACATTGGGTTTTTTTATTCATTTCAAAATCAATTAGGGTCATTTTCCTCTAAATACTTCGGCAAACATATCAATAACTAAAGATCAATATTTCTCTAGAGGTTTGTTGTTGTTTTGTTTTTTTTTTTTTAAATCCCTTCTTGCAGTATAATTTACATTCAGTGAAGCACACAGATCGTCAGGGTCTGGGTCTCCGCAAACGCCCACATCCGGGCAACCTGAACCCCTCTCAAGTTATACAGAACTTTACCATCACTCCGGAAAGGGCCCTCCTGACCCCTCCCAGTCGCCCTCTGAACCCACCCCTGCGCGGGCCATCGCTCTCTTCTGGTTTGTTTTCCATCACAGATTGGTTTTGCCTGTAGGCAACTTCGCATCAGTGGAGACATACGGTTTGCAGTCGTAGTGTGGCTTCTTGAACTCAGCACAGCGCTTTCGCGATTTGTCCATGTCGTTGTGGGTGTCAGTGTTCACCCCTTTTTTATTGCTGAGTGTGTCCCATTCACGAGTCTACCATAGTTGGTTCATCCATTCTTTTACGGATGGATTTCTTTGTTATTTTATTTTATTTTACTTTATTGATTGACTTACTTTTAAATGTTTATTTTTGAGAGAGAGAGAGAGAGAGAGAGACAAAGAACGAGTGGGGAGGGGCAGCGAGAGAGAGGGAGACACAGAATTCGAAGCAGGCTCCAGGCTCTGAGCCGTCAGTCAGCCCAGAGCCTGATGTGGGGCTCGAACCCGCAAACTTCCAGATCATGACCTGAGCCAAAGCTGGACGCTTAACCGACTGAGCCACCCAGGCGCCCCGTATGGATGGATTTCTGAGCTGTTTCCAGCATGGGGTTATAATGAATAAGGCTGCCATTAACATTTTTGTACAAGTCTTTTTGTGGACACGTATTTTGGTTCTCTTGGGGGAACATGCAGAAGGGAATTGTAGGGGTTTGTACGTTACTTCTGAGAAATCACCCCACTTTTTTCCAAGTGACGGTACCATTTTACAATCCGACCAACAATATGAGGGTTCCAGTTGCCCCACACCTTGTATAAATTTGGTAGTCAGTCTTTTTTCTGGTAGGTATGCAGTGGTGCTTTCTGATCTTTACTCACACTTGTTTGTGTTCCTGAATACTTTATTGTTTGGCTTTGCATATTTTTGAACTTTATATGAGTAGACTCATACTGTAGTAAGTTGTTACTTTTTTCTCTTCCACGTTATCTTCTTGTGATGCATCCATGTTCTTGTGTATAACTATTGATCATTGATCATTTTCTTTCTTTCTTTCTTTTTTTAATGTTTATATTTATATTTGAGAGAGCTTGAGCGAGAGAGGGGCAAGGAGGGGGGACAGCGGATCTGAAGACGGCTTTATGCTGATAGCGGCCAGGTCAATGCAGGACTTGAACTCACGAACCATGAGATCATGACCTGAGCTGAAGTCAGACGCTCAACCAAATGAGCCACCCAGGCGCCTTTGGTATGTCTGCCCAATACCAAAGGCTCAATACCAAAGGCTGAGTTTATTATTTTCGCTGCTACATACTATTATGTATGACTATATCACAATATATTTATTCGTCCTGCTGATAGGCATTAGGACTATGTTCGGTTTCCAGCTATGATAGAAACAGTGTGAATATTCTTGTATATGTCTCCCGGGACACATGGGCAAGAGTTTTTCCCGAGCAGAGGTTTTCAAACTTTTTAGTCAACCTCCCTTTACACTCTTAAAAATTACTGGGGACCCCAAGGAACCCCTCTATCAATATTTTCTACATTTGAACTTAAAACTGAGGGAAACAAATTCAATACTTATTAACTTATTTAACACTAATAACCCCATTACATGTTAACATCAGAAAACATTTTAGGGGCACCTGGTTGCTCAGTCGGTAGAGTATGTGACTCTTTATCTCAGGGTTGGGAGTTCAAGCCCCATGTTGGGTGTGGAACCTACCTAAAATTTAAAAAAATTAATAAAAAATAACTGTATTTTCCAAAAAAAAAGTTAATGAGAAGAACAGCATTGTTATATAATATTGCAAATCCCTTCAGAGTCTGGCATAGAAGAAGACAGCTGGACTCTCCTATCTGCTCTGCATTCAATCTATTGTAATATACTGCTTTTTAAAAAAATGTTCATTTGCTTTTAAGAAAGAAAGAGCAACCAGGACAGGGGCAGAAAGCGAGGTGGGGGGGGACCAAGGATCCAAAGTGGGCCCGATGCGCAGCTCGAACTCATGAACATCAGATCATGACCTGAGCCAAAGTCTGACGCTTAATCGCCTGAACCACCCAGGTGCCCCTGCAATTTGCTTTAGTTGAAGTATATGAAGAACTCAGATACGTAACTGTAAGAGGGAGGATGTTAATAGCCTTTTCATTTCATATCTACATATCATGTGGATATTTTTTTTGATATGACACCAGACTTGACAAGTGGTAGACGCTTCTGCGATTGCGATGTGAAATCTGAAACCCTATCAATGAACTTTACTATTTTATTTGATATTATTTGAGTTTAATTATTTAAGCAATCTCTACATGCAACATGGGGCTTGAACTCATGATCCTGAGATCAAGAGCCACTCACTCTACCAACTGAGCCAGCCAGGCACCCCTGTACTCTTTAAATAAAAGTCTACTGGTCTGTCTTATAGTTCGAATGGCTCTTCTCCCATGAATGTTTTCCTCACATGCGCTGGTTATTTGGAAATACTATGTATCTTCCAAATGTTGATATTATATTCAGTACATATATAATATACACTAATATATATAGTACAAATATATTATAATCAGTACATATATAATATACACTATTATCACTAACATCAGAAAAGTCTTTAAGTATTAGAAGTGTTGTGTGTGGCTATAGTTGATTTCATTTTCACTGCTATAAATAAACTATTTTGTATAAGAACATGCATATGCCCATATTAATGGATTTAAGTTTCCCCAAATTCTAACTTTTTTCTTGAAAGCTTTAATTCTATCACAGGCAACAAATGCTGTCCGTTTTCCTTGAAGCGATGGGCTAACTTCATCCACTTTTAGAGAAATGTCTGCCCAATACCAAAGGCTCAATAACCATAGTTTGTCTTTCTTTCAAGTAAAAATGGCATTTAATGCCTACGGGAGGAAAAGGTTTTCATTACTGTCTTTTTTTTTTTTTTTTTTTTTGAGAGAGAGAGGGAGCATGAGCGGGGAAGGATCAGAAGAGAGAGAGAGAGAGAGAGAGAGAGAGAGAGAGAGAGGAGACCCCCAAGCAGGCCCTGCATCAACAGTGCAAAGCCTGATGCAGAACCGTGAGATGGTGACCTGAGCTGAAGTCAGACGCTCGACCGACTGAGCCGCCCAGGAGCCCCTTCCCTTACTGTCTTAAGAGTTTCCAACTGGGACTGACAGAAGATAGATGAACAGGAGCGGGAGCCTAGAGCTGGCTCAGTCGGAAGAGCATGTGACTCCTGATCTCAAGGTCGTGAGTTTGAGCCCCACGTTGGGTATAGAGATTACTTAAATAAATAAAACTTAAAAAAAAAAGATAGATGAACAAGAGAAAAGCATACGAATCTTCTTTATATGTACATGGGTGCCCTTATGAGAAAAATGGAGAACCAAAGGAAAGACTCGGCCCGAGTGTTTACATCCTAGGTTGAACAGGGACTAGTGATTGTGCAGAAGCAAAGCAACGATAGAGGCGACCAAAGAAAGAGAATTATTTTAACAAGCTCTGTTATGGAGTTCTCTTAGTCAAGGCCCCTCATCTCTTGTGATAAGAATGTTTCTTCCTCCTGGTACAGAGAGGGCACCTTTCACATGTGAATTTTATCACCTGCTTTTAGAAAGAGAGAGAAAGGAAAAAAAAAAAAGATCTGAATGTTCTTCTTGTATCTGCTGTTTTTCAAGTGCTTTGAACTAAAATAACCATATGCCGAACTGGCCTGTTTTGCAATGGCATGTGCCCTCAACTCCTTCATTCCCCCCAACCAGAAACTTTCCTGTAAGCTTCCTTTTTTTTTTTTCTCCCCCTGTAAACTTCATATATTAAAATCTTAGTTAGGGGGGCGCCTGGGTGGCGCAGTCGGTTAAGCGTCCGACTTCAGCCAGGTCACGATCTCGCGGTCCGTGAGTTCGAGCCCCGCGTCGGGCTCTGGGCTGATGGCTCAGAGCCTGGAGCCTGTTTCCGATTCTGTGTCTCCCTCTCTCTCTGCCCCTCCCCCATTCATGCTCTGTCTCTCTCTGTCCCAAAAATAAATAAACGTTGAAAAAAAAAAAAAAAAAAAAAAAAAAAAAAAAAATCTTAGTTAGGGGCACCTGGGTGGCTCAGTCAGTTGAGCGTCCGACTTCGGCTCAGGTCATGATCTCACGGTTTGTGGGTTCGAGCCCCGCGTCGGGCTCTGTGCTGACAGGCTCAGGGCCTGGAGCCTGCTTCGGATTCTGTGTCTCCCTCTCTCTGCTCCTCCCCTGCTCACACTGTCTCTCTCTCTCAAAAATAAAATAAAGATTAAAAAAAAATTTTTTTTTAAATCTTAGTTAGTGGCTAGGGGGAGAAATTCAAGTTAGAAGTTGTGAAGTAAGGTATCTGTAAAAGGGGGAGAAATCTGTAACAAACAGGAAAGAACAAATCTAAGCACGCCGTCCCCATATTTCACTGGCTCATTCTATCAGTCCTGAGACTATAGGTCAGTTGTTGGTATTCATCCTACTTTGGGTTCGTTGAGCTTCCTGGATTTATAGTTTCTAGTTTTTATCAAATGTATTTGTTAAATGTAATTTGTTAGATGTAAAATGTACATTTTTCTTTAAATATTATTTTTATATGCCCTCCTCTCTACTCCTTCTGGGACTCCAATTCCATAGCACTTAAAATTGTTTCCTGGGTGCCTGGGTGGCTCAGTTGGTTGAGTGTCCAACTCTTGATTTCGGCTCAGGTCACAGTCTCAGGGTTGTGGGATTGAGCCCAACACTGGGATCTACACTGAGCATAGAGCCTGCTTACGATCCTCTCTCTCTTTTAACATAAGTAAATAAAAAAGCATTAAGAAAAATTGTTTCCTAGGTCACTGAGGCTCTGATCATTTTGATAATTTTCTCTGTGCGCTTCACTTTGAATAGTTTGTATTGCTAAATGCTCATTTGCTGATATTTTCTTTTGCTGAGTCTCATCTGCTCTTAAGCACATCCGGTGAATTTTTCATTTCAGCTTTTGCAGTTTTCATGTTTACATATTTCATTTAGTTCTATTCCATGGTTTTATTTCTCTCACGTTCATATTTCCTTTAAATCCTTGACCATATTTATGATAGCTCATTTAAGGTCCTCTTCTGCTAATTCCATCATCTTTCTCATTTCTGGGTCTGTTTATATAAACTTGTTTTTCCTTTTTTACTGGTCATTTTCCTGCTTCTTCTCATGTCTGCTTTATTTATTTATTTATTTTTATTTAAAAAAAATTTTTTTAATGTTTATTTTTGAGACAGAGAAAGACAGAGCATGAACGGGGGAGGGTCAGCGAGAGGGAGACACAGAATCGGAAGCAGGCTCCAGGCTCTGAGCCATCAGCTCAGAGCCCAACGCGGGGCTCGAACTCACGGACCGGACCGCGAGATCGTGACCTGAGCTGAAGTTGGACGCTTAACCGACTGAGCCGCCCAGGCGCCCCTCATGTCTGCTATTTTTAATTAGATGCTGGATATTGGGGCATTTCCTTTATTGAATGTCTGGATTTTCATCTTTTTGTTTTAAAGTTTATTTATTTTGAGAGAGAGCGAGAGAAAGCACAGGGGAGGGACAGAAAGAGAGTGAGAGGGAGGATCCCAAGCAGGCTTCTCACTGTCAACGCAGAGCCACCCAGGTACCCCTGGATTTTGTTCTTTAAAGTGTTGAACTGGGGGGCAGGTGGTTAAGTTACTGAGGATAGTCTTCTTTCTTTCAAGGTATTGTTTTATTTTATTTTATATTTTATTTTATTTTTATTTTATTAATTTAATTTAATTTAATTTAATCTTATTTTATTTTATTTTATTTATTTTATTTTATCTTATCTTATTTATTTTATTTTATTTTATCTTATTTTATTTTAATTTAATTTAATTTTATATTTTTTTATCTTATTTTATTTTATTTAATCTTATTTTTTATTTTATTTTATTTTATTTTATTTATTTTATTTTATCTTATTTTATCTTATTTTATTTATTTTATTTTATTTTATTTATTTTATTTTATCTTATTTTATCTTATTTTATTTTATTTTAGTAAACTCTACCCCCAGTGTAGACTCACAACCTGAGATCAAGAGTCACAGGCTGTACTGACTGAGCCAGCCAGGCGCGCCTCTTTTAAGGTTTTAAAGCTTTGTAAGGGAAGATCCAGAATAGTCTCTACTCTAGGGTTGATTTAGTCCCAACTACTTAAAAGGAGCCATCTAAGGTGTCCACTAATTCCACAGGTGTTCACCAAAGTCTTTCTGTTCTGGCCGTTTGAAACTCGTGTGTCTTTCAGTCCTAGGTAAACTCTCCTCCCTGTTTTTTGTTCTTTGGCTTCATAAAAGTTCACGCTATGTGTATACTGCTCAGGACGCAACCAAAGACTTAAGAGTACCCCATGCATATTTCGGCAACTCTTTCTTTGCCTGGCTCCCCTCTGTGATGTTCTGATACTCTAATCCCAGGGGCCTCCCATCTTCCCCAGCTACGATGTCTGTCCTCTTACCTCAGTGAATCTACTGTTCTGCTTGGGATACCACTTCCCGCACTGCAGCCCAGGAAGTACCTCCAGGCGAAGTTCTAGAGAGATCACCTCATCGGTTTCTCTTCTCTCGGGGATTATAGTCTTGTGCTGCCTGCTGTTCAATATCTGACAAGAATTTCACATAGTTGGTTCATGTATCTAGTAATTTATGGCAGAAGGACAAGTTCAGTACGAGTTGTTTCATCATGGCCAGAAACGTAATTCTGTTCATTTGTTTTCAATTTTTTTTCCTGTTTTTCAGATTGGGTGATTTCTACTGTCTTCAAGCTTACTAATTCTTTTTTCTGCTATCTCCAATCTCCTGTGAAGCCCATTCAGTGACTTTTTCACTTCAGTTATTATACCTTTCAGTTCTAGAATTTCCGTTTGTTTCAGGTCTGTAGTTTCTGTTTCTCTATTCACTAAGATCACATTTTCCTTCAATTATTTCAATATATTTTTAATAGCTCCTTTTTTTATTTTGTTATTTTTTTAATATAATGTTTTTAAAATTTACATCCAAATTAGTTAGCATATACTGCAACAATGATTTCCGGAGTAGATTCCTTAATGCCCCTTACCCATTCAGCCTATCCCCCCTCCCACACCCCCTCCAGTAACCCTCTATTTGTTCTCCATATTTATGAGTCTCCCATGCTTTGTCCCCCTCCCTGTTTTTTTTTTTTAATTTTTAAAAATGTTTTTATTTACTTTTGAGACAGAGAGAGACAGAGCATGAGCGGGGGAGGGGCAGAGACAGAGGGAGACACAGAATCTGAAGCAGGCTCCAGGCTCTGAGCTGTCAGCACAGAGCCCGATGTGGGGCTTGAACTCATGGACTGTGAGATCATGACCTGAGCTGAAGTCAGACACTTAACCGACAGAGCCACCCAGGCGCCCACCCACCCTGTTTTTATATTATTTTTGTTTCCCTTCCCTATGTTAATCTGTTTTGTCTCTTAAAGTCCTCATCTGGGTGAAGTCATAGGATATTTGTCTTTCTCTGACTAATGTCACTTAGCATAATACCCTCCAGTTCCATCCACGTAGTTGTAAATGGCAAGATTTCATTCTTTCTGATTGCCAAGTAATACTCCATTGTGTGTGTATATATATATATATATATATATATACCACACCTCCTTTATCCATTCATCCATCAATAGACATTTGGGCTCTTTCCATACTTTGGCTATTGTTGATAGTGCTGCTATAAACATGGGGGTGCATGTGTCCCTTCCAAACAGCACACCTGTATCCCATGGATAAATGCCTAGTAGTGCCATTGCTGGGTCGTAGGGCAGTTCTATTTTTAGTTTTTTGAGGAACCTCCATACTGTTTTCCAGAGTGGCTGCACCAGCTTGCATTCCCATTTAATAGCTCCTTTAAAGCCACCGTCTACTAAATCCAACATCTGGGCTACCTCAAGGTTGCTTTCCATCAGTTTATTTTTATGGCCCTTACTATGGACCACATTTTCCTGTTTCTTTGCATGTCTGATAATTTTGTTTTGTGTCCTGGACATTTTAGATGATATGATTTAGAGACTGGATTCTGTTGTGTTTAGAGACCAACCTCTTCCCTTGATGAGTGTTAATTTTTTGTTTTTGTAGACAGTTCAATTACTGACTGATCACTCTGAATTTATGTAGCCTTGGTTTGTTTTTTTTTTTTTTTCTTTGTTATGGCATATTTGTGAAAAGCCTAGGTGTTACCTAAACCTTCTAACTTGGTAGACTCAACTTCCAAACTCTTCTTCCTGTGGATTTTAGTTTTAGGGAAAGTCTACAGCTGACAGAGATCGTCAGACTATTGTCCGCAGGTCACATACAGCTCGCTGTTTTTATAGTTAAACTTTTATCAGAACACAGCCACATCCATTCGTCTACAGATAGTCTATGGATTCCTTGATGTGACACACTGGCAGCGCTGAGTATCTATTATCACTTCTGTGATACGAGATTGTCTACTTCTCCTTGTAGTTCTATCCGGTTTTACTTTATATTTCATGTTTGGAATTTTGTATTTCCTGATGAACTGAACATTTTATCATATTCTATGGTAATCATTTGTGTCTCTAGCGATTTTTTTTATCTTAAGGCCTAGTTTTTTAAATATTAATATGGCTATAGCAACTTCCTTTGGTTAGTATTCAACTGACAAAACTTTCTTTATCCTTTGAGTTAATTCTTAAAAACTAATGTGTACATTGTTTAAAAAGCCAAACAGTCCAAAAAGCTTCATAATAAACACTTATAGTTCCCCACACCACTCTTCACCACGCTTCCCACTCCCTGAAGTCTCCCTTATCAAGGCAAATACTTTTTGACTCTCTCCTTACTTCTAAATAATATGCTTGTACTACAATATTTTAGTTAGTGATTTTTAGACTTGTATCTATTGATTTCCTATTAATGTATGGATTTAGCTGTCTGATACGACTATCCCCTAAACTCTCCTCTACCCATTGAGTCAATCATTTGGGGGGAGGGTTCTATTATTACAGTTATGCAATTTTTTAATAGCTGAGGTTTTTTTTTTTTTATTATACTATGATTTCATTTCCTTATCTTTTTAGCTCCTGAAGTTGACAATTGCCTTGATGTTTGTTTTGTACTCATTAATAATTTCTGTGCCTTCTTAGGGTTTCATTTTCTTGGAGGCATGTTCTAAATAATTCCATTCTTCTTATTTTTGGATTCTTTTCAGGCCTGTTGCAGAGTTGTCATCCCGGGAGTCTGTTGTCATCCTAGGTATTCTTCCTTTCCTCTGATTAGGATTCTGTTTGTTAGATTACATTGTCTTACTTTTTCTCGGTTTGCTTAATCTTTCTTGGTTTGTTTGGTTTGATTAAAAAATAATAGGAGGGGCATCTGGGTGGCTCCGTCGGTTAAGCGTCTGATTTTGGCTCAGATCATGATCTCATAGTCCACGGGTTCGAGCACTGTGTTGGGATTCTGTCTCTCTCTCCCTCTTTCTCTGCCCCTCTCCCACACTCACTCTCTTGCACTATTTCTCAAAATAAATGAACTTAAAAAAATAATAATAATGGGAGATGTTTCCCTAGTAACTTTTTTGGGTTAGAAAGGCAGTGATTCAATAACTGGTGCACTAATGCCAGCCCTCGAAATGGCCCTATTCTTTTAAGCTATAGTGATCTAATCTACACTTGTCCTTTATGGCAGTTGCAGTACGAATGTGGGATCTCCCTTCACCATCTTCCTTTACCTTTGCTTCTCTTCTGTGTTGGATTGCCTGTTTTCTGTATGTATATATTCTTTTTCTGTTTTTGGTTTATGCCCTCATTTTGGAAGGGTATGTCCTCCAGTAGCTTCTTGAAAAAGAATGCATGGGATGCAGAATTTTTGAGATTTTATGTGTCTGCAAAAGGGTTTATAATCACACACTGAGCAGTTTAGCTGGGTATAGGATTGTAGATCGGCATTATTAGTTCAGGAATAGACCCCAATGCACTATAGTTCAAACAAGATAGTTTATTTCTCTCTTATATTGACAGTCCAGGAGAAGCAGGCAGGAAGACAAGGCTGCCCAGCGCACAACATATAGCTCCTTTCTAACTTATTGTTCCACCATTCCCTAGGGCAATCCTAAGCCAATTTACCAGCAACACATCTTAATTCAAGTCCTTGGAAAAGGGAGACAGGAAGTGGAGAGCAAGCAATTTCCTTTAAAATTGTGACCGAGAAAGTTGCACACACTTTGCTCATGTCCTTTTGGCCTCTGTGGGGTGAGGTTATTTTCTGGTTCATCTTTTCACTCAACACGTTGCCTTTTCAGATCCTCGTTTTACGGAGGGGTCCAGATCCAACTTTCACGTGAGGGCTCTGGTATTCAATTTCTATGTTCTGTGTGTGAAGCTCATTAAAACCCCAAATTCCAGGCTCCAGAGATCAGCAGAGGCCCTAGCAGCACCAGCAGCTTAAGCCTTAGGGTTTCCCAACACCAAGTAGCATGCCCACCCTTCACCACTGCCTCAAAGCCCTGGGTGGACTGGCCCTGCCATCTTGCTGCACACGTCGCCCCCTCTTTTTCACACAGCAGGCTCTAGCCCCTCTGGCTTCCCTGCCATTCCTAGAGCCCACTGTGCTCTTTCTCACCTCATGGCCTTCCCACATGCCATTCTGTCTGCCTGAAAGACTGTTTCTCCAGAGATATCCATCTGACTTTCTCCCTCCCCTCATTCTGCTCAAACACCACTGCCTCTGAGACTCGCACCGAGCACTGCAAGCAAAAATAGACCCTCGTCACTACCCTACTACCCAGCTTTACTCGCTCTCAGAACACCCACCACTCCGGACAGGGTATCGTATTGATTTGTTCACGGTCCGACTCTCCCACTAGGTGTGTGCCTAGGTGGTTGATTTTAGAAAGTGAATCCAGGGAGGAGTGACAGAAGGAATGTGAACAGAACGATGCAAGCGTGTGTTAGTGAGCCAACCACCCCCAGGATCTTCTGAGGAGACTGAATGGTGGCTCAGAATTCTGTCAGGAGAACAAAAAGAAACCCGTATCCCTCAGCTGCTAGCTCCTTTGGTCAAGGGTAGACCCCACAGTGGTTTAATTCCCCTGGACTTCTGGGTTGCTTATGTGTCAGAGAAGCTCCAGGTAAGAGGCTTCTGGGGTGAGGCCATGTCAGACTGTCCCTGGGCAAAGCTGCTGAAAATCCACGTGGAAATGGTCACTGCAGCAGTGGCTGGAGTGAGAGAGGGGCTGAGAGAGACTAGGAGGCAGGGGCCTGTATGGAGATCTCTTGCTGCTTTCCCCAAGCACTTAGATGAGCAGCGGCATGCGGTAAACACCCACTGAATATTTACTGAATGGATGAAAGGTGCTGCGGTCTAGAGGGTAGGCAAGTAGCAATGAGTCAAGAAAATAAAACTCAAATAAAACTCAGATCCGGAAGATGAGCAGGTTAACTGCACAGCTGCCTTGCAGAGCACGTGTACATCTAAGCAAAAATACCAGCGACAGACATCATGGTAACATTTACCAAAGCTCTTTCCATGGGCCAATTTTCTTGAATACTTGATGGGTCTGGTTATTTAATCCTAGAACATGAAAACTGACCCGTTTTACCCAGGGGAAACCTGAAGCCCAGAGAAGTCAAGTGCCTTGCAGTGACAGGGTAGAGGTAACCACTTCCCTTGAGGGGTGACTGGAGCCCACAGCAAGGCAGTGACTTGCCCACAGTCATGAGAAGTCAATGGCAGAGCTGGGACTAAAACCCAGGCCTCCCAACTCCTGGGCTTGTGTCCCTGTCCCAGAGCTGGCCAGACAGACCAGGGGCTCAGAAAGAATGAGTGGGGAGGAGGGTGAACTAAACGCAGCCAGGCTGAGCGGGGCGGACACTGCCTCCCCAGCTATTACCAGAAGAAGCTGAAGGAAGGCACCTGTAAGGCCCGAGAGATGGAGGCGGCCATAGGCCGGCTGCGGTCCCGGAAGAAGCTTCCCTGCAACCCCCAGCAAGCAGACACCTCGGAAGTCCCGGAACGAAGGGTCCTCAGGATCCTGAGCCGGCTGAAGCAGCAGAACTACGGTGAGGGCCTTGGGCATGGTGAGTTCTCTGCATTCCTGCCCGCCTGGCCTCTCCCCGGGCCCCCGCGGCCACACCTCGTTGCTGCGCGACATGGTTGCCCACGTTGGGCCTACCTGTGGGCGGTAGTCAACGGGCTACAAATCGCTCCTCCACCTCTAGCTCTCTGACAGGGGCCCCCTGCGCTCTTCCCCCAGGCCTTAACCCTGAGCACATGTTGGTCCCAAGAGCCTCAACTGAGAACGGAGGGTGATTGGCCATCCCAGCTCACCATTTACTGAACACCCACTGGGGTCACTCCCCATGCTGGGACTTCGTACAGGGGCTAGAATTTAGCCCTCGCCATCACGTTCACCCCGTTTTACAGAAGAGAACAGTGAGACGGAAGTTTAAGCAACTTGCCCAAGGCCCCACAACTAGCATGTGTCAGAAAGGGCAGTGTGGACCCAGGTCTGACTCCAAAACCTGTGCCCTTTTCACTGGGCAAGGCTGCCTCCCCGTAATCGCAGGTGCCACCAATTAGATCCCTACTGTGTGCCAAGTGATGGGCTAGGAGCTTTCCAGAGTCTCTCCGGTGTACTGACTGGACCGCCAGGACCCATCACAAAGACGTGTCCTCCTGTGCAAGCCGTTATTAGCCCTTACACCGTGCTCAGGATTTAGCCGAGTGCTCCGCGCGTGTTGCCCCTTTAATCAGCTCTGAGAGGTGGGCACCACTATCACCTCCAGCTTACACAGAGGCTCAGAGAGGTTAAGCGATTTGCCCAAACGCACCCAGCTCATTATGTGGCAAAGGTGGGATTTCAGCTGGGTGGGCCAGCCTCCCGAGGTCGGGTGCGCTCTGGAGCCTTCCCCTCTTCTGACTCCTCCTCCCTTGCCAGCTGCCAATCTGCAGAGCCCCTACGCCCAGGTGCCCTGCATCCCGCTCTATCCGCGGCTGGGCAAGAAGATGGCCCGACGGAAGCAGGGCAGCCACTACGTGCTAGATCAGTGTACCCCCACCAGCCTGGGCCCCGACATCCGTAGCCTTTTCTTCCAGTCAGGATCTCAAGGAAGCAGGTGGGTGTCCAGAAGGCAGGGGCTCCAGCCCAGGCCCATCCACCTCCTTCTTTATGAGGCGCTGGCCTAACCCGAGGGGAATCCAGCCTTCCAAGAGAGGATACCTGGGACACTGCTGCTCTAGGGAGGAAAAGGGGGAAAGGACGGAAGCAGTAAGAAACGAACCTTTGTTTGAACACTGTGTGCCACGGCGATCGTGCCTGTCACAGCACTTACGCCTTCCTGTGCCCAGACTCAGCGGCACATGCTGTCCTTCTCTTAGGCTGGCACCGCCTGCCTTCCCCACACAGGGGGTTTAGCTCTCCAGTCCTTTGCCTGCGTCTGACTCCCGTGTTAGGAGCAGTAGGCAACAGGGACTGCTGGGTGGAGGGAAGCTTCCCCCGCCAGTCCCCTTCCAGGCACTTTGGGGGTAAAAGAAGTCTGGACTTGCAATCAGGCCCCCGAGCCTGACTGCTTGGCTCCATCACTTCCCAGGGAAGGCCTCCTCTCCCCTGGGACACATGGGGATGGCTCGTTTCCTCCCACCCTTCTCGCCTCTCTCCCTAGGGAACACAACTCAGAGAGCCGAAAGTGGCTCAGCTCTGTGCCAGCTCGAACCCACTGACCTACGGAGTCTACTCGGGGCAGCTGCTGTCCAAGGCCTGCAGATGGACAGGTCGTCAGGCAGGTACTGCTGCTGAGTTTTGCTTTTGTGGCCTGGTAAGCCAATAAACACCGAGAACCTCGGCCTCTGCGTCTGGCGCCAGGGAAGGCCCCCAGGCTTTCACCCCTCCACTCGGCTCTTGGCCTGCAGGGCCCTGGCTTCCCCCAGGCTTGGGACACCCTGAAACGAGACACACCTCACGACCCTGCCCAGGGTTAGGGCGCCTGCTAGAGGGGCCCAGGGTGCAAAGTCTTGACCTCCTACGCACTCTCGAAGCAGAGAGCTGGGACTCTCCGCAGAGGAGTGTCTCCCCTTTTGGACTAGGATCCCCACGAGGACAGGAAGCATCTCTCCCCTCTTGCTCGAGGGGAGCGGTAAATCTAAGGGAAGTACCTGGGAAAGATTCTGGACCCTGAAAGGGGCAGCCAGACCCTGCAGAAGGGCAGGAGGGGGTCTCAGCCATGCTCTCACCAACGGAGCCCCAGGACCCATGGGGGCCCTTCTCTTGAAACCTAAGGGTGTGTGGGTCTTTGCCCCCCAACCCACATGCCACCCCAGGCCTACTTCTCTAACCAAGAGTGAGCTCCTCCCTGGGACTGAGCAGGGGCAGCTCCCCCAGCAGTTAAACAGGCAGGCACAGCAAGAGGTTAGGAGGCCAGGGACTGAAATGAGGACAAGGCTCTGACAAGTTTAAAACATGTATTTAAAATACAATTTATAAAATGCTTAATCTGCCGACTCAGGAGCCCGCGGTGCGGGGTGGGGTGGGGTAGGCAGCTGCCCGCTAGACCAGCAGAGCAGGACTGCAGGGGTGCGGCCCTTCCTCCCATGCCCTTCTGTTCAGACACCCAAGGGGCCCATGTGCACCCCTGGGATCACACGGCCAGAAAACAGGACCCCAGAGGTTTCCAGAGTCTCTGCTTACCAGGGAGGCTGGGGCAGCCCTGCCGGCCCATCCCTGAGCAGAGCATCCCCACATGGGGCAGAGCAGGGTATGGCTGGGCTGGACAGGGCAGGGCGGGGCAGTGGGCTCTGGAAGGGGCTGATGGTAGCAGATAGGGTGTTGCCTCCTGCCTGCAGGTGGGGAGCACCCTGATTGAGTGGGCTGAGAAGGGTTGGTCACCAGGCCCGGACCCCCAGCTCCTTTGGTTATAGGCTGACATCAGAATAGTGGCTCATGGGAAGCGGTTAGCTGGAAGGTCTGAGGCCTGGCTCACGGGGTCAGGGAGGAGCTGGGGGAAGGGGACAGTACCATGAAGGCAGATAAAGGGGCAGCAGCCTCAGGTTTCTGCCCCCCATCCCCCTGGGGTTTTCCAAGCCAAAGCCTGCAGCTTACTTTAAAAAAAAAAAAAAAAAAAAAAAATTAAAAAAAAAAAAAAAAGCACTTAAGGAAAGTTACAGACAACTACCAAAAAAAACAAAAACAAAAAAACAAAACAAAAAAAACAAAAACAACCCACACACAAAATCCAAACCATTCTCCCATCTCCCCTCCCGCCTCCCCCCAACACAATACAGTTCATTTTCACTTTTTTCTTTCTTTTTAAAATCTTGCCTGCCACCTCTCCATCTGGGAAGCCAAGGGTACGACCGCTGGTGGCTGGTGGCAGGCACACAGCGGGCAGAGCCGCATCTTTGGCCAGAGGGAGGTGGGAACACCCGTCCCTACTCCATCGTCAATCCACAGACGCCCATCAGCCAGAGCCTTCCCATTGGCTCCCGCTAGGGGAGGGGTGGGCAAGAACAGGTGGTCCCGACGGCTGCGCATGGGCACTCCTGGCCGTGCCACCTGGCCTACCTCTGTGCCCGTCTCCAACTGAAAGGACGGTCTCATCTTGGGCCAGAAACCACTATTACATGAGGGACGGACACTATACATCTAGAATGAGGAAACTCGGTCAGGGCAGGGCAACTACAAAGACAGCAGCCAACTTTCTCCCTTGCCCACTCCCGGAGGGAATCCCTCCTCAGAACGGCCCATGGGCAAAACCCAACGCCCTGTGGGTTCTCCATGACTGAAGTTCTGTTCCAGCTCTGCTCGCGGGCAATTTCCTGGCTTCTCACGGTTACAAGGCTGTGCTATGGACTAGCTGCTGCTTCGACTGGCAGCCGGCCCTTCCTAAGCGGGAGGTGCAGCGGGCTTGCTGGGCCCGGCCTACATTCCCACAGGGCAGGGCTGAGAGCCAGGTGAACCAAAGGCGGAGTGAGCCTGCAGAACCGTGCTTGCCACCTTGGCCACCACAAGCTGCCCTAATCACAAAACGTCATACCGCCCACTCCAAAACTCATCCACTGAGCGGGGAGGCCATCCGGCTGGCCGAGGGATAAGGCGCAGTGCAACGGAAGAGACCAGAAAGCCTGAGAGGACCCAGATTGTACGCACACACAGCTGCTCCGGGCAGTGCCCTCTTAGCCTCTTCCACCTTAAAGGGCCAAAGCAAATCTCTAGGCTCCAGGGACAGAGGGGGAGACTGACTTCATTCCAAGCCCCCGCTCCGGAAAAATGGGTGAAGGGTCGCCTGGGTTTATGGGAAACCAGTCTGTCATCACCGATCTTTGCAATGCACAGCTTGCCTTTTCCCAAATGTATTCAGAATGGTCTGCTCCCAAGGTAGTGATTTCACAAAGGAAATGTACCAGGAACGGTTACTGAGCTGGTGCCATCCGCAGAGACGGTGCTCACAGACCCTCCGGAGTGGGAAGATCTCTCCACCTTCCAAGCACACTAGGCAGGAGGCGCAAGGTCCTGGAGCCACTCTCTCCTGGCTCTCCTTGTGCTAACAGCCAAACACTGAGCAAGTCTCACACCCCTTACTTCTGAGCTCGGAGTGCATCTCAGTCCCTGCTCCCTTCTAGAAGGAGCAAGCCTGGCTGGCAGGAAACCGCCCTGAGGGGTATGGGAAGGGGAAGTCTGTTCACTTTCCCTAACTCCCAGAATACTAGAGGTGGGGTTAGCACCCTCCCCCAGGCTCTCTGAGCCTGTAGAGCTAGCCCAGTCTCAGATAGGGCCAAGATGCCCCTGGGACTCAGCTGGGGGAGGGAGGTATAGGCATGGGGTGCTCATCTGTCCTGGGGGCTGCAGAGCCCTGCCCCTTTTCTGGGCGGCAGTAGGAATACAGAAGCTAAGCTCACCAAAAACCTATTGGTTAATGTTTCTAGTGAATTTCCCAGAAACATTTTTAAGTAGACTACCAAACTACCCTTTCTCAATTAAAAATTCATTAAACTGCTAAAACCCCTCCCATGCACTTTTTCTTGCAAATCAGAGATTTGTATAAACAAACAAAAAATAGGAAGGAGAAAAAAAAAAAAAAAAGAAAGGATATTTTCAAATGGAACTTGCTTTTAAGTGATGAAAGACATGCACTTGGGGGTGGGTGGTGGGAGTTCTCATCTGTGTTTTGAAATCCCAAAATTAATGAGCATGATAAACTGTTATTGCTGGCACTGGCTTTACCCCAAGTGGCCAAGTGGCACTGTCTGACTCTCTACTGAGTCCTTTGCGGGTCCCCCCAACCCTCCCCTAACCCCCACCCTTTCCCTTTCCATTGACTTGGGACAGCCCTTATAGACGTGCCAATCACAGTGGGAAGGGGGGGGAAGGAGGGAGGTCACAGTGCATGGGGTTCAAGGTCACAGTGGGCGGAGCAAAGGGGATCACAGTGCAAGTAAGTCAGGTCGTTCCCTCTGCTCAAGTCCAGCTGTCTGCCACGGCAGTGCGACCCGTGGCGGACGACCCAAGAGGCGGTGACGGCGGCAGCGGCAGCATCCTTTCCTGCACGCATTTATCTGCGTTGTTTGAAGCCTTGTGACCCATCTGGACCCAAAGGCTGTCTGATCACATTATTGGGCTGCCTGCTGTCCTCGGGTTGGGAGATCCTGGTTGGCCTGGAGGGAAGAAGATCAGAGGGAGGCCTGAAAAAGGACATCAAAGAGGTCCCCAAATCTTTTTTTTTTTTTAACTTTTTTAACGTTTATTTATTATTGAGACAGAGCGTGAATGGGGAGGGGCAGAGAGAGAGGGAGACACAGAATCCGAAGCCGGCTCCGGGCTCTGAGCAGTCAGCACAGAGCCCGACGCGGGGCTCGAACCCACGAACTGCGAGATCATGACTTGAGCTGAAGTCGGACGCTTAACCGACTGAGCCACCCAGGCGCCCCAAAGACGTCCCCAAATCTTAAAACCGAATCTTGAAACTGCAGCTGGGGCAGAGGCCAAAGTGGCTACCAGCCAACTCTGGCTCCCTGACCTCGCGTCTCTGACATGTGGATTCAGGGGGCCTTGTTCCAAGCTGGGAAGCCCCCGTGGGTAGGTGGGGCAGGTGGTCTACATTCACCTTGAGTGCTAACAGCGCTTCTTCCCCGAATCTAGAGGGCAAGGGGAGCGCTCAAGGGCCCATCTTGTCCAGAGGCAGTGACCTCAGGCAGCTCAGCCCCCACAGAATCGTGTGGCACAGACTTGTCAGAGTATCAAGCAAAGGTGAAGCCCCCAAAGCAAGAGCTCAGCAGAGGGATCCAGCATCAGCCACTGCTGCCCTCTTGCTTCTCTCCAAATTATGAGGTTAATGGTTGACTCCTATTGACACAGAAGACTAAAAGGGAACAGACTTTTTCTACTCTGCCAAGTGAAGGCTTAGAGAAAAAAGTCTATCAAACTAATGGAGGGATGGGAAGAAGGTGCAAGCCCCAGAACAGATAGCCCAAGGAGGCCTCCCAAAGTCGGAAAGAGGCTATTTAAAAAAAAATTTTTTTAACGTTTATTTATTTTCGAGACAGAGAGAGACAGAGCATGAATGGGGGAGGGTCAGAGAGAGAGGGAGACACGGAATCCGAAACAGGTTCGGGCTCCGAGCTCTCAGCACAGAGCCCGACGCGGGGCTCGAACTCACGGACCGCGAGATCGTGACCTGAGCCGAAGTTGGACGCCCAACCGACTGAGCCACCCAGGCGCCCCAAGAAAGAGGCTATTTTAACAAATACTGCTTTAGCTTTAGCAAGAGGTGACACGTTTACATAATGCAACCTCTCGGACTGCAAAGAAAAAAGTGCCAGGGACGAAAAAGGATTCAGAAAATCCATAAAACATTACAAAGAGCTATTCTGAGACCCAGAAGATAATAACATCTAAGCACTTCGCGGGGCGCCATCCACTGTGCGAGGTGAGGTTCTCAGAATGCCACGCTCATTTACTTGTACAACGAGTTGACGGGGCAGGTACTGTGTCATCCCATTCCCCCCATATGTCAGGCTATGAGGGGACAGAGAGGTCAGGCAGCCCTAAGTGGAAGGAAATGGCAGATTCTGACCCAAAGTCCATGCCTTTAACCTCCGTGCCACACCGCCCCCCGGTGCCTGCAGAGGCAGCCTGCCAGCAAACCACAGCCTCAAAGCTTGCGGTCCTGAGCCAACGCAGCAGACACTGAACTTGCCCACCAGGCCAGGGCCGGCAGCTGGAGCCGCCCTGGTTCCAGCCCCGATTCTGCCTGCTTCTCATTCCTCCACGTGCAGCCAGGCCGCCCCCCCTTCTCCCCTGTAAGGTGGTCGGGCAGAGTGGTCGGTGGTCAGCCCTGCCAGCTACACTCACCTGTCGAGGATGGGTTTTTCCTGTTCCTCCTCGGGGCTGGCACTGCCCAGGATCCGCTTCCGGGCCTCGGCGTACTCTGCCTCCCGCTGTGCTAGGGACTTGACAGGAAGGGCTGGCCTGCTGGTGGAGTTGGGGCTGCTGACCACACCGTTGCTGGTGGGCCTCTTGAGGATGCGGATCTGTGGAGGGGGCCCCGTGGGAAGGCTATCGTCCTGAATCACAATGGGCACTTTGGGAGGAGATTTGGATTTCCTGCTGACAAAGAGCAAACAGAGCTTCACAAGTCCTACCCCTGACTTCGGAGGCCCCATCCACGTCCCTCAACCAGCCCCATCACCTTCCCCTCCCTCCTCCTAATTCTACCCGTTGTTCTCTGGCCTCAGACCAGACAGCAGAACTCTCACTCCTGGGCGTCTCAAAAGAGCAACCTTGCCACAAGCTCACGTCGTCCTCAGGCCTGCTCCTCAGACCTCACCCCAGGCAAATGGGGCGGGAGCACCATCTCATTCTGGGACTTCTACACCCGGGTTCACAGTCGCACCAACCACTGTTTGCCCCTGTGGCAAAACATTTCGTGCCCAGAATCCAATGATGTCAGTTAAAATCCCGACTTCCCTACACACAGAGCAGAGTGTAACAGGCTGGCGTAGCAGGAGCCCTTAGCTTAGGGGTCGGCAAAGTGTTCGCTCCAGCCACAGCCTTCCACATGTGCCCACACCAGTCAAACACTACAAAGGAGCCCACTCCACCGTCCCTGCCTGGCATCAGGATAGGATTTACCAAACTGCCTCAGCCTTCTGGTAAGTGACCTGTGCCTCCCAGAGACCAGCTACACCAGACAACTGGGTCATCTCTCCAGAAGAGGTTCTGAGCAGAGACACTTCCCTCACCCGGGCTCTCTGGTATCCTGGACGCGGCGGGGCTGGGGTGAAGGACGATCCCAGAGACAGTGCTTGACATTGCTCAGAGGAGAAGCACTGTCCAAGGCTGTTGGGTGTGCACATCAGGCAACGAGTCCACAAGGAGAGGTGGAAAACAACACAGGAGAGGGAAAGAAACGAAAGCCACAAGAGAAAAAAGGGATCCGGGCAGGAGTGACCACCTCTCAGTAGCCACAAAGACCCTCCCCAGAGCAGCCAACTAGCTTCTCTTCAGAACCAAACAGCCTGCAGGGGGCCTGTTTTCAGAGCCACGGTTGTCAGGAGGGGAAGGGGCTGGTGAACTCAGCTGCCGCCAGGGGGGGTCCCGGGGGGGACAGGAACAGTGTGGCAAGGGGACTGTAACCAGACTTCAGTGCAGCTGCTGAGACGAGCAGACAGACAAGGAGCCAGCAATCTGATCAAAGAGGCAGGAAGCCAGGAAACTAGCAGGCAGGCAGGGCACCCCGGCGTCCCCTGGGGAATGATAAGTCCAGAGAGGTCCTCTCCTCCTCCTCCCTGTCGCTAGTCCCTGTGGGAAGCCAACAGGTTACCTAAGCCCAAAGTCAGACTGCTGAGGTCAATTTCACCTGCTCTGAAACCCACCCTCTCCCCTGTCGGGGGGTGGGGGTAGGGGTGGGGTATCCTTAAAAAGTCTTCGAGAATTTCTGAGCATATTTTCTTCCAGAATACCCCCACAATGCCCTTAGCCACCACGTCACAGAGGGCCCAGAGAAATCATCTGCCCAATCTCGTTATGTCACAGAGAAAGAAACTGGTGTCCAGAGGGCAAAACAACTTGTCCCAAACCTCAGAGCAACTGGAACACAGCCAGGCCTAAAACCTAAGTTTTCTGACTCACCACCTCCCCACTTTCTACCAGACCACCTCACACAGGGTACACACGAAGCCAGAAGGCAGATGCGACACTCCAGCCTTACTCTCAAAGCCTCAAACCACCATGTCCTTGAGGGACACGCTCAGAAGCCTGCCCGGGAGCCTGCCCTGCTAAACCTAATGGCCACCTGGACAATACCACTGACTGCCCAGCTCTCACACGGCAGAGCATGAGCCCTCAGACCAGACAGCAGCCTTACCTCTCCTTTTGTGTGATCTTCAGTTTTTTTTCCAACCGTCTGTCTATTTCCTAGAGGAAAAAAATGTATATAAAAAGTGGAAAAAAATCTCTCTTAGATAAAAACTTATGTCTTTATTTTCAGAGCTAAGGATGGTGTCCTCTGACCAGGGACATTACTGTTTCCTTTGAGGTAACGGATGCAGACCTCCCTTTACTAGACTCTGGGGCTCGGGAACTGACTCCCTGAGGGTTCATCTCCCTCCATCCCCATGGCCACGGTGATACTTCTAGACCTCATCATGCAGCTGGGTTCTTTGTATAGCTTCCAACTAGTCTCCTAGCCTCCAATGTGTCCTTCACAGAGCCACTCAGATCAACTTTGTAAACACAAATCTGGTTGTTTCCCCATTAAAACCCCCTAGACCGCTTGTCAGATCAAGTCCAAGTTCCTAAGCACGCCTCACCCACACCTTCCTTTATCCTGAAACTGAGCTGTTTCTAACCCCCAGAACCCCGCACGCTGATCCACCTTCCCTTTGCCAACTTCCATTTCTCCTGCGACACCCAGCCTGATGTCTGCCTCTCCTTGGTAAAGTCTTCTCTGGTCCCGTACAGTTAATCACCTGCTTCTCAGACATAAGCTCTCCCTCTTCTACATTCCTTCATAATCACATGTATCACAAATGTATAGCCTTCCCTCCCCACCCCCCACCCCCCCCCCCCCCCCCCGTATGGACTTGAACTCTGTGACTAGCACCTAGCCAAAGGCCCAGAACAAAACAGAAGTCTCACATCTGGGACACTGGACAGCAGTGAGCCCTCAGGGCCAGGAACTCTGATGCCTCCACGCCCTCACGCACAAGGGTCTGTACACTGGACAGGGGAGCTGTGCACAGAGCAAGCACCAAACCTTCAGGCCCCTTGGCTGTCCCACTGCTTTTTCTTACAAACATCCCACTCAGCTGTCCTCAGTGAGGACAGCACCATTCAGCTACTGAAGAAGGAAAAAACCGTATGAGACAATTAGGTTCTCTCTCTGAAAAAAAGACTTATTATCAGAGTGGTTCTCAACCAGGGGTGGTTCTGCCCACCACAAGACAATTTAGCAATGTCTGGAGACGCATCCCCCCCACCCCCAATATTAGAGGGGACGTGCTACTGGCACCCAGTGGGTAGAGTCCAGGATGCCATGTTGCTAAAGTGGTACAATGCACAGAACAGCTCCCACAGCAAAAAACTGCCTAGCCCCAAATGTCAGTAGTGCTGAGGTTGAGAATCTTGACTTATAGGGTATGCAGGATTTTCAAAGTTGTTGTTAACTTGCAAAATGTTAAGAATCACTGCCTTAACTGCCAGTCAAGTCTCTGAAATGCACTGAGATCCACCCCAGGGCCCAGTGCGTAGCCAGTTTTCAGGAATGTTCCCCATGTCCTGAAAAGGGCTATATTCTACAGTTGATGGGTACGGTTCAAGCTAGTTAACTATAATGTTCAGAACTTCTAAATTCTTGCTGATTTGCTACATGTATCGACTCCGGAAAAAAAATCAAAGATTATCTTCTAGTAACTTGTCCCATTTGTTATTATGAAATGATCTTCTTTGCTTTAAAATCTATTATTTAAACTCATAAACACGGAGAACAAACTGAGGGTTACGGGAGGGGGGATGGGCTAAATGGGTAAGGGGCACTAAGGAATCAATCTACTCCTGAAATCATAGTTGCACTATATGCTAACTAATTTGGATGTAAATTTTAAAAAATTAAAAATAAAATTAAAAATAAAAATAAAAGATAAATTTTAAAAAAATCCATTATTTAATATTAATAAAGCCATGCCAAGTTTTCTTTTGGTTAGTATTCCCTGGAACGTTTCCCTATTTTCCTTCTCATCTTTCCACACTCTTACTTTTGTCTCCTTCTTATAAACACTGTGAAGCTGGACTAACCATACAAAGCCAGATTTCAATCCAGTTTGACACTGACGTTCGTTCTGATAGGTGCTGAGCTGTGTTTTTATGTTTTTGTTTTTATGACATACCCCAAGCGTATTAAGGCAAGCACAACGGACTGCATTCTGAGGATCCCCTCAACTCCCTGGAGGGGCTAGGAAGCCACTAGATGGAAAACTCACTCAAGCTTAGAACCCAGGCTGGCACTCAGCAACTCTAATGACTGAATGGAAAAGGGACACGGAGATTGGGAGAACGGCCTGGATGTTTCCTGTGAACTAACAGACACGCAAAGAGAATCCACGCCCACAGCATAGTCTGTGTCCGAATTAATTGTTCTAATTTTTTTTTTTTAATGAATACCAGTGTTATATATAACCTGAGTAGATACTATGTCTCACATTAGTCTGATGTCTATTACCATTTAAGGACTTTTCAAGGCCTTCTTCAAGTAACTCACAGTTTTAAAACTCCACAGTGTTATCATTTTGCTCCAATCTGAAAATAACACTTCCTACTCAAGTGTCTCCATCATAAATGCAAGGTTTAACATCTGTGGGATTTAGAGGCCTTCAGACAAGGTCAGAACCAAATGCCTCCACAGTCCAGGCAGCAGAGCCTTGGCTTACAGGGCCAGAGCAAGACCAAACTCAAGATTTTCATGGGAAAGCTCTACATTTTTAAACTTTATTACATGAACTCTCACTTTCATATTATGATGAGGGCCAAGTAAGGCATACAGGCAAAGGAGCCTAACACAGGAGTCTTTTTTTTTTTTTTTAACTGTGGTAAAATGAATACACATTACTTTAGTTGAATCTGAGAGGTCCCATCCAGGAGACTCTCAGGAAAACAAACTGCTTCCTTTTTTTCCGTACGGGCTCCGGGAAGACAGAATCTGCCCATGCCCAGCAAATGGAGCCTGGGTAAGAAAAACCCTTCAAGAGGGCATTATGTATGGACCATGTATGAGTAAATGGGCCTCTGTCCCCAAATTAGAATGTAACCAGCATCCCTGGCATATAATATAAGCTACTGGCTTTAGAAATAATGACCTACGTCTGGGGTGCCTGGTTGGCTCAATCGGTTGGGCATCCGACTTCGGCTCAGATCACGATCTCACTATTTGTGAGTTCGAGCCCCGCCTGGGGCTCTGTGCGGACAGCTCGGAGCCTGGAGCCTGCTTCGGAGTCTGTGTCTCCCTCTCTCTCTGCCCCTCCCCTGCTCATGCTCTGTCTCTGTCTCAAAAATAAATAAAAACATTAAAAAAAAATTTAGAAATAATGACCTGTCAATATAATGCTTCAGCATTGTCAAGACACTTCCCCCAAACACTCATTTCCGGTCACACATCCCTGGTTTGATGGACAAAAGAGCTTTTATCCTGTTCTGTCAGATGAAGGTGATGTGGCTCAGGGAGGTTAAGTTAACATACTCAACGTCACAAAGTAGTAAATCATAGAGGCAGCCCAACACCTAAGGCCTTTTGGGGCCCTGCCTGATGCTGCTACAACCCCACAAGCGCTTGAATCCCTGGAGATGGTAAAGCCATTGGATGCTGGTCTTCTCTTCCTCATCTCCCCTGAATTCCACACTGCTGTCCGGCACTCCAATAACTAACACTCCCTTCAAGCTCCATCACATCAGGCAGGATGGCTTATCAGAGCTGAGGACGAATTCTTCCATCGGATTAGAGAATGGGATATAAATCCCAACAGCTTCGGTAGAAAGCTGATCCTGACTACGTCCAGATGGCCAGCTGGACACCAGTGTGCCCAGAGCTGGCCCCGCTAAGCGGGAGTGCCCTACCCGCAAACGGAGAGGGCACTGCAACTCCCTCTGGAGTCTATCCAGGTATCATGAGTCAGTCCATTCTCTTTTTGGACAAGGCCTTGCAAGGGATCTGCTCTCAGTCTCGTGCTCTGAAGAGCTGCACCAAGCCAAAACTTTCCTACCGGGTGCGCTGCAAGGAGAATGCTTGTCTTCTCCAAAGATGCAACAGCCCAGTGGAATTCAAAGGCCCCAGGATGCTGTGTGAGGAAGCATCTGGATGTGGACCCAACAAGAAACCTTATCACCTAAGGGCACCTTCTCTTTTCATGAGGATGAACAGAACTCTGCCCAAAGTCAAGGCTTCCGTGTTAGAGGCTCAACCTCCACAGGTAGTGAAAGAAACCCATACATAAGCTTATCACTCTATGACTTCTCGGAGCCATGAGGGGTCACCAGGACACAAGGCAAGTGTTAGAGCATAAGCATATCAGAGGTAAGGTGCTAAGAAAAGCTTGATTTCCCATGACTTTTCCTGGCTATTTTTTGCCAAGTAGCACTGAGTAGACTCCAGAAGACAACGTGCTGTGTTCTGATGGTGGGGCGGGGGGTAGAGGGGGGGTGGTAAGGGGTCCCCTCTTTGGGTCAAAATCCTAAGCAAAAGGTCTGCTGTTGCAGGGGCACCTGGATGGCTCAGTCGGTTAAGTGCCTGACTCTTGATCTCCGCTCATGACCATGAGGTCACGATCTCACGGTTTGTGGGATTGAGCCCTGCGTCGGACTCTGTGCCGGCAGCATGGAACTTGCTTGGGATTCTCTCTCCCTCTCTCAAAATAAATAAATGTAAAAAAACAAACAAAAAACAAAAATGGTTTGCTATTACTAAACACAGGTATCACTTGCCCTGTGGGGCTACATCTCTACAAAAATGAGGTAAACCCTTCTTGGTCCGAGAGAACAAGCAAAACCAGAAGGAAAGGAGTGGAAGCAGGAGGTCGTGAAGAACCACAGTGGGGAGCAAGGTAGCTGTGGACAGCACTGGTCCTTTGTGGGAGGCAAAGGAGAGGCCACGGCCACAGGTGAATGAATCAGACACAACACCTGCAAATTCGACTCACCTGAGGGAAAAAGCACAGCCTCAATGGCTGCTGATGCCCTTAACCTTGGAACGCTTACACTTGTGAGCCCCCTCACCCCCAGAAAGCTGGGGAACAGAGGCATATGAAGGGAAGAGCAGAGAAGGGACACCTCAGCCTAATCTGTTACGCAGCCACCTCTTTCAAAAGGAACAAAGGAGACACCAGGATAGGGATGAATGTGCAAGGGGAGGCAGGTTACAATGACAGATTCACTGCTGTGGCACTAAGAGGGGAATGAGAAAGGAAAAAAAAGAAAGGTGAGAAGGGGAGCGAAGTGGAAGAAAGGCAAAGGAGAGAAATAAACAGGCTACTCTGGGCCTTGGGGCAAATTACAGCAAGTTCAAGTTCATCATCATCACAGCCATACTCTCAGACCTGAATATTCAAGAAACAGACTTTATCAGTTTACCTAGAGGTGATGGATGAAGCCCTGGGGGACTGATTCAAACTAGCC
Source organism: Lynx canadensis (assembly GCF_007474595.2). NCBI lineage: Eukaryota > Metazoa > Chordata > Mammalia > Carnivora > Felidae > Lynx > Lynx canadensis. Next base: position 11,746,065 of record NC_044310.1, on the reverse strand, counting down.
AAACTTGGGGTGCTTGGGTGGCTCAGTGGGTTGAGCGTCTGACTGTTGATTTTTGCTCAGGTCATGATCCCAGGGTCATGAGAGCCAGCTCCACAACGGGCTCTGTGCTTAAGATTCTCTCTCTCTCCGGGCACCTGGGTGGCTCAGTCAGCTAAGTATCCAACTTGGGTCAGGCCATGATCTCATGGTTTTTGGGTCTGAACCCCACATCAGGCTCACTGCTTTCAGTGCAGAGCCCGCTTTGGATCCTCTGCACCCCTCTGCCCCTCCCCCGCTTGAGCACACACTCTCCCCAAAATAAATGAAAACAAACTAGCCAAACTCACAATAGACAGCAAACAAACCCAAATCCTCTGCTACACTGTGTCCCGCCCTTTCTGGTGCCTGACCTGCTGCTGTCCACTCCCAGCCTCCCCCCGACTCAGTGCCAAAGACGCTGATTATCCTGCTCCTCTACCGCACCCCCTCCTCTGATAACCAGAATCCTTGCTCACCAGTGCGACGAACACAACTTCTAAGAATTCAAGAAACCTTGTATTAAATGGAGGTTCCTGGCCCTGAGTTAGGAAATAACCCCTTTTTATCACCCAAAGTTACTATTTAAGTGACTTTTCTCAGATGATTTGCTTCTCTTTGTCAGTTTCCATTTCAGAAGATGACATTTTCTGATTTTCTCCTCAGGCTCTCTGTGAACCACTGTGTCCCACAGGCTTGTCTGGTCGTGTCCCGCTATCCCAAATTGGGGAGCACACGTCCACAGACACTGGGGGGAATCCAAGAAGAGACTGAGCCCTGGGTACAGGGTTTCTCTCAGAACTGGAGCCTGACAGATCCTGACGAACATAATGACACCGTTTCAGCAAAACGCAGAGAAGATGCTGGGAAGAAGGCAGGCCTCGTTCCAACATGTGTGGCCCTGAACTCCCAGCACGGACGACAGTGCCAGGCTGGGCCTGGTCTCCGGAAGTCTTGGGACCTCAGCACCCACTCCCCTGGCTACAGGGCCTTCTGTGTCCCCAGCAAGGCACCTGTGTCTCCCAGATCACGCATCTGGATGGGATTCTGCCTATTCCTGGGAGAGCCTCAATTTCACTTAGGAGGGAAGCACAAGAATTCACAGTTACAGACAGCAAAATCTGGTTTAACACTATCAGATAAAACGGGGTGTACTTTTGGAGCACACCGCTGGCCATTTCAAGTCCAGGCGTGCGATCCACACACTTTTCCAAACCACCTTCACACCAACTCTGTTAACTCTCTGTTTCAGCCCCTGCCTTGTTTCTCTACGTCAGTGCTGTGGCAGTGGACAGTGCTTCATCTACTGACCCTGGCTAACCCAGGGAGAGAAGCCCCCAATGTCTTCCCACTCCAGGTTTGATTCTACAGCGATGTTTCATTCAGGAACATAGTCAGGTTCAAAACACTAAGTCAACTCCTGGGCAAACATGATTGATTAAGTAAAAAAAAAAAAAAAAGCTTTTTGCTGGTTGGCTCAGCCAGTGGGGCATGTGACTCTTATCTTGGGGTTGTGGGTTTGAGCCTCAAGTTGGGTGCAGAGATTACTTAAAAGTAAAATCTTGAGAGAAAAAAGTAAAATCTTGAAAAAGGCAGAGTTCAGAAGTTGAGAGACAAGACATCCGGGCCATGACTTCATCAGTTGCCCTTTTTTAATACAGACAGGTTAGTCTCTTTGAAGGAACACAGAACACTCCTCCCTTCTCTGCTATTCCCACAGCAAGGAAAACATTCCACATTAAATGGGTCACTGTGGGGGCACAGGATAGTTTTAAAATTCCCTCCCTAAGGAAGTCTACACTTTGTTAATGTATCTCAAAAGCCATTGTCCTTTTGCTTCACTGTGACAAAAAAAAAGAAAAAGAAAAGAAAAAGAAAAAGAAAAAGTTGGAGGCAAGCATTTTGCGGCAAAGTGACTGTAAGGTAGGAGACGTGCCAGATGCTGGATGCCCAGAGATAAGGCAACCTCTGCTGAAGAGGAGAGCCCAGCCAGGAGGGAGAAGACTGGTAGGGAACCACAGTCGCTGTGCTAGCTGTACAGACAGCATTGTGGAGAGAGAAATGGGGAGGTGGTGAACCTGTTAGGAGTCAGAGAAAATGGCAGAGACCTAAAGAACAGACTTTCAAGAAAAAGAGAGAGGCACAGAAACACTGGGGAGAAAGAGGATAAAAACATGAATAGAGGGAAAGGAAAAAGGGGAAAAAAAGGGACCCCAAATAAGAGATAACTTCAACTGAAATCCATTGGATATTACTTGAGCTACATTCAGCAAAGGTCTTTATTAGGTGGTATCCATGCAACTTGAAAAGCTGCTGCAGAGGGGCGCCTGGGTGGCGCAGTCGGTTAAGCGTCCGACTTCAGCCAGGTCACGATCTCACGGTCTGTGAGTTCGAGCCCCGCGTCAGGCTCTGGGCTGATGGCTCGGAGCCTGGAGCCTGTTTCCGATTCTGTGTCTCCCTCTTTCTCTGCCCCTCCCCTGTTCATGCTCTGTCTCTGTCTGTCCCAAAAATAAATAAAAACGTTGAAAAAAAAATTAAAAAAAAAAAAAAAAAAAAAAGCTGCTGCAGAAAGTCAGCTACACTTTCCAGGACCAGCAAGGTACAAATTTGAAGAAACCAGGGGCTCCAGAAAACCATGAAGGGCTTGGGGGGGTGGGGAGGATATGCTGCAGAGACAAAATAATTCTCACTTGCTTGGAAGGGAAGCCACTTCCCACTTTCCTTCCCAAGTTCTCAAGGCTTTCAGGAGCTCTCTGCACCTGCCCAGGAAGAGGAAATCCTTTGGGCACATTTTCCAGCCACGCCACCCGGTCCAGTGACCACTGCCACATGTGGCTGGTGAGCACTTCACACGTGGTCAGTCTCAACTGAGATGTGCTATAAATGCCGAATGCACAGCAGACTTCCCAGACTTATGACAAAAAAAAAAAAAAAAAGTGTAAAACAGCTCATTAACATATTTTCAATATTGATTATGTGCTGACCGTGATACTATTTGGGGTATGCTGCATTCCATTTAAAATATTCAGGGGCGCCTGGGTGGCTCAGTTGGTTGAGCGTCCGACTTCAGGTCATGAACTTGCAGTTTCTAGGTTCGAGCACCAGGTTGGGCTCTGTGTCTCCCTCTCTCTCTGCCCCTCCCCTGCTCGTGCTCTGTCTCTCTCTCTCTCTCAGAAATAAAATAAACATTAAAATTTTTTTCATTTAAATATTCAAATTACTGAATTTGAGCCAGAGTGCCTGGCTGACTTAGCTGGTAGAGCATGCGACTCTTGATCTCAGGGTTGTGAGTTCAAGACCTATGCTGGGTGTATAGAGATTACTTAAATAAATAAAACTTAAAAAAATATTAAAGTCCATTCCACCTGTTTCCTTATACTTTTTTTTTTTTAATTTAAAAAAAAATTTTTTTTTCAACGTTTTTTATTTATTTTTGGGACAGAGAGAGACAGAGCATGAACGGGGGAGGGGCAGAGAGAGAGGGAGACACAGAATCGGAAACAGGCTCCAGGCTCCGAGCCATCAGCCCAGAGCCTGACGCGGGGCTCGAACTCACGGACCGCGAGATCGTGACCTGGCTGAAGTCGGACGCTTAACCGACTGTGCCACCCAGGCGCCCCTTTCCTTATACTTTTTAATTTTTTTTTTTTCAACGTTTATTTATTTTTGGGACAGAGAGAGACAGAGCATGAACGGGGGAGGGGCAGAGAGAGAGGGAGACACAGCATCGGAAACAGGCTCCAGGCTCTGAGCCATCAGCCCAGAGCCCGACGCGGGGCTCGAACTCACGGACCGCGAGATCGTGACCTGGCTGAAGTCAGACGCTTAACCGACTGCGCCACCCAGGCGCCCCTCCTTATACTTTTTAAATGAGGCTTTGGGGAAGTTTTAAATCACATGCGTGGCTAACATGGTACTTCGCTTAGACAACACTGCTTGAGATACAATCTTAGAATAAGATGTATCTGTTATACATTTAATATTTCAGCAACTAGCTGGGGCGCCTGGGTGGCTCAGTCCATTGAGCGTCTGACTTCGGCTCAGGTCAGGATCTCGTAGTTTGTGAGTTCGAGTCCCGGGTCGGGCTCTGTGCTGACAGCTCAGAGCCTGGAGCCTGCTTCGGATTCTGTGTCTCCCTCTCTGCCCCTTCCCTGCTCATGCTCTGTCTCTCTGTCTCTCAAAAATGAATAAATGTTTAAAAAAAAAAAATTCAGCAACTAGCAACTGAGCACCTTAGGGACCCAAGAGGCAAGGGGCATGCCGTTTACTGATGTGCATATCCTACTGTGGCGGGTCCTGTCATTTTGGTGTGCCAGCAACCAGCACTCGCCCAGTGCCCAACGTTCAGCCCAGGCCCTGCTCTAAGTGACACTCACAACTTCATCAATCTTGCTCTCTCCCCCCCCCCCCCCCCCGTCCTGCTGAAACTTGCCGCCGGAGTCACCAATGACCTCAATGGTCAATTCCACACCTTCACTTCACTCAGCCTCTCTGAAGCGTCCAACACTGCTCGCTGCTCCCTCCTCAGAGTACTGTCCATCCAGCCTGCCGGTCCCCTCCCAGCTCCCGGATAGCTCCTCTCATGCCCACAGTTAACGTCCCCTGTACAGGACAGGCTCCTCTTCCTCTCCAGGCCCCGAGGTTGGAGAGTCTGCACCTCCCCTCCTGTGACTCCGCTGGCTGATTTGGCGATGTCATCTGGTTCCACGGCCTTCCACACATCAGTGGGTGTACGGCTGCCGACTCACCACCCCCACTCTGATTTCACAAGGGACCCAAACTCCCCAGGCCCCAAGCCAAACTCTTGACTTCATTCACTCACCCAAGCCTACTCCTCCCACACTCCCCCTCCTCACCCCGCCTCAGAAAAACCAGTCTCCCGGCAGCTCTGATGTCTTTCATCCCCCACGTCGGTTCTACCTGCAAAACAGATCCCGAACTTTCTCAACGCTTCTGCTACTGTGACCTCCCTGGTCCAAATTACCACAGCCCTCGAAAGGACAGCTGAAATGGCATCTTCAGTCCGTGTTCCCACTCTTGCCCTGACAGTTTATTTTACACGTAACAACCAGAATGAATAATCCTTTTGAAAACCAAGTCAGCCTCTGCTCAAAACCCTCACATGGCTTCCTATTTCAAGGTAATACCCACCACAGCCTACTAGCCTCTACGGGATCCGGCTCCCTGCTACCTCTGGGCCACGCTGTTCCTCAAATAAAACAAGCATGCTCCAGCCTCAGGACCTTTGCACTTGCCGTTCCCTCTACCTGGAATGCATTTCCACCAGCTTCTTCTGCACACTTGCTTTCTCACTCCCTTCAGGTCTCTCTGCCTATCTTTACTGAGGCCTTCTCTGACCTTCCTGCCCCTGCACTCCCCACACACAATGGCACCTCTGCCAGTCATTTTCTACGTTCTTTATCTCTCTTGTTTTTCTTCATTGGGTGCGTATATAAAACATTTTTGTTTACTGTCCATTTTTCTCCACTAGAAAGCAAGTTTTAGGAGAAGAAAGTTCTTTCACTACAGTTGTCCATAGCTCCTAAAACAGTACCCAACACATGAATTATGAACCATCCTGTGAAACAGGGATTCTAGAGATACAGCCCCATTTTGGGGTGCCTGGGTGGCTCAGTAGTCAGTTAAACGTCTGGTTTCAGCTCAGGTCATGATCTTGCGGTTATTGAGTTCGAGCCCCGCATCAGGCTCTGTGGTCTCAGCTTGGAGCCTGCTTTGGATCCTCTGTCCCCCTCTCTCTTCCCCTCCCTTGCTTGCACCCCCTCTTTCAAAAGTAAACATTAAAAGGGGGGCGCCTGGGTGGCTCAGTCGGTTAAGTGTCCGACTTCAGGTCATGATCTCACGGTGAGTTCGAGCCCCACGTCAGGCTCTGTGCTGACAGCGCAGAGACTGGAGCCTGCTTCAGATCCTGTGTCTCCCTCTCTCTCTGCCCCTCCCCTACTTGTTCTCTGTCTCAAAAATAAGTAAAATGTTAAAAAAAATTGTTTAGGGGCGCCTGGGTGGCGCAGTCGGTTAAGCGTCCGACTTCAGCCAGGTCACGATCTCGCGGTCTGTGAGTTCGAGCCCCGCGTCGGGCTCTGGGCTGATGGCTCAGAGCCTGGAGCCTGTTTCCGATTCTGTGTCTCCCTCTCTCTCTGCCCCTCCCCCGTTCATGCTCTGTCTCTCTCTGTCCCAAAAATAAATAAACGTTGAAAAAAAAAAAAATTAAAAAAAAAATTGTTTAAAAACATTAAAAGAGAGAGAAAGATAGCCGCATTTTACAAATGATTTAGAAACCAATTCTGAGAGGCTATGTACTTTGACCATGGTTCCACAACAGTACGGAGGGGAGCCAGAATCTGAACTGGGTCTATCTGGGTCTGAACACAGCAACACTACCTGTGTTCCCAGTAAGAGCTGAGGCTGTCACACGCATTTGTCAGCAGTAGTAGTGGTGGCAGCACACTCCAAGCACCTGCTGCAGGTGTGTGTAAGGAAGTCTCTGGCCCTCCCTTCACCACCTCACCCTCACCATAATCCATGGGACATACAACAGCCGTGCTGCATGCTCAGTGGTTAAATGACTTGCCTAAGGCCACTCGACTTGTAAGTGACAAAACTGAATCCTAAACCTCAAGAGGAGGAAGCAAAAACGTTCAGGAGTGGCTAGCGGGTGGCCACAGGAGCTACGAAGGTAGGATAAAGGCAGACAGGGAATACCACCCTGCCTGCTCTGCACCCCAGGCCAGGCCAGTGCAAGCTGAGGGGTTCTAAGGAAGGGCTACAGCAGTGGCAGACCACAACAAAGTCCAGACCTTAAGTCTGCGAAGAAGTCCCCTAAAGGAAACAATTCTTCAGTACAGAACGAGTCTGGTGATATAGACGTATCCCAGGATGGAGGGCCTCGGAAACTGAGAACTGCAATCTTGAGACACTGTTCCCTTCTGCTTCCAGTGCCTCTTCAAAGAGTCTCCATGGGGGAGGGAATCCATACAACCCTTTAGCTTAAAAGCGCAGAACAGGCAGGAGGGGGAGTAGGGTGGCGAGCCCTGTCCCTGGAATAAAATAATGGGTAGAATCTAACGGGGCTCCCCTTTCTCTACGCTTGTTATTGCCTTTCCCTTACAATTCAAAGAAAACTGTGTATTAGTTCTCAGGGGGAGCAAGAAAGAGACCTCTCAGCCAGTCTTAGGAACCTGCCACTCTAACCAGGCAGAGACTCTACTGGAGTGGCTGGGGAATGCCCTCACGCTCACAACCACCGTACTCGCTACTCCAACATCCGCCTGTGTGCTCCATTTAACCCTCACTGCCAGGCAAGGGGGATTTTATTAGCCCCAGGTGACAAAAGAGGAAAAGGAAGTTGAGAGAAAGGTAGGCAGTGATCTGCCCAAAACCAGACCTGGCACCTCAAGAGTCAGCCTAGCCTTCGGACTTCTGTTACTGCCATGGATGGAGGAAATGGGTCACTAACTGGCAGAAGTGACCTGCTCTTTCCTCCTTTTATAAAGACAGCAAGGCTCCTCTCCCAGGAGGAAATACAATGCATTTGGACACTGGGGGATGGAACAAAGTCATTCTTACCTCCTCCCTACACCACCAGGAAGTTTCATCCAAAGGCCCAAGGGCCCTGTCATCAAAGGCTACTTAGAATCATGGCACTAAGCAGGGGCAGCAAACACAATGCCTCCAGGTCGAGCCAATGAAGTAAGCAGGAAGGATCACAACAGGTCGCACAATACATAAAGTGGGGACTACAGAGGACAGGAGAACAACCAAGGCCCAGGGAAAAGCATTCAAATTCAATATATAAACGAAGCGTGCACCCCGCGAAAGTACATAGGCTGAATACCCAAGAGCCGCCAGTCTGCAACTACAGATACAGGGATCCTTAAGATAGCAAGCAGAGTAGTTAAATCTTCTCAAGAGATCTGAGCAAAAGATATTTATATTATCTCTTTTCACTTGGCCAGATGTTATTTCCCAATTATGATCAAGATTTCAACGAGCATGTCATTTGCAGTCACTGTTTTTAGTGTTACATCGACAGCAGGGGTGCCTGCCTGGCTCAGTCAGTGGAGCATGAGCCTCTTAATCTTGGGGTCAGGAGTTTGAGACCCACATTGGGTGTGGAAGCTACTCAGAATTTTAGGGGCACCTGGGTGGCTCAGTCGGCTGAGCGTCTGACTTCAGCTCAGGTCATGATGTCGTGGCTTGTGGGTTCAAGCCCCGCATTGGGCTCGATGCTGTCGACACACAGCCTGCTTTGGATCTCCTGTCCCACCCCTTCTTTCTGCCCCTTGCCCGCTTGCACTCTCTCAAAAATAAATAAATCTTTAAAAATAAAATTAAAGTTAAAAAAGTTTTGTTTTGTTTTGTTTTAAATTTAAAACAACAACTGACAGCAACTGTGTCCTTTTGGCTCTTGGGAACCAAATTCAAGTTTCTCAGAGACAAGAAATTTATCAACTCATCATCAGACTACAGAGGCAGAAGGTCAATCCCAGGTGAAACAAATAACAATACTTCAAAGGAACTAGCAACTAAACATCCTAAAGCAGTTAACTGGTTAATTATCTGCTGAAACACAAAGGTAAACAAACAGTCCAAAAAGGTCCCTAAGAGTGTGGGCTCAGGATGCCAGTAGCTGAGCTGAGACCGACCAAGTGACTTCCTCTCCCGGACACTAGGAATAAAAACACCTACGCATCACCAGGTCACGGAGACTGACTGGGATAATGAATGTGAAAATGCGCTCCGCAAAGCCTGTAGTGAGCCCTTAAGACGCGATCTAAGAAGTCCTTCCAAAAGGGGCCAGCGGGATTTGGGAGTCTGTGTGGGCTTACGGGCAGAGCCCACTCACCAGTGAGATGTGCAACTGGGTGGCAAAAACAGCACTGAGAGCTGGAGGGTCACAAATGCTCGTATTGGGCCAAGAATATGCCAAATGCCAGAGCATAAGGGCTGGGAATTTGGCTCTCAAGGTCCAGGGAGAGTGAGGACAAACTTGACCTCTCCAGACTCGAGTTCGAACACTCTAAGGATCACAACCCTGAAGAATGCGATTTCAACCGTACATACTATTCCTTTTAGGAAGGAATGACTGTAATTTCCTGTGTTCATTTTATAAGGGAAAGAGTTTTGGGTGCAGGGAGGGGATGACTTACTGGGAGGGACATCTTGAAATGTTTTAACCTCAGGGATAAGATTTTTTATCTACATAAAGACTGAGGTCAGGATTTGTTGCTAATTTCTGCGGTGGTGGGTTTTCACCTCTGTCTTCCCATCAAACATCCTGCATGGAGCTGAACGTTACAGAGAAGGATGCTTGGTAGAGGCTACCAGTTAAAAACCCTTCAGCAAGAGAAATCTATGGTTACTACTACACACACACACACACACACACACACACACACACACACACTTCATTCTGTATTTTGGCCACAAACGCAAGTAGCTAAACTCAGTCTTCTCCTAGGAAACCAAGTCAGTAACTGTCCTGACAGAAAATAATTTCTATTCCTGTGGGGCAAGTGTGCAGGAAAGAACACCCCACTCCTTGGTGAAGGCTTCTACCTGATACAGCCAGAAATGGACATTACCTGTGGGGAAACCACTGCAGTATAAGGGTGGAAACTGGAAAGAAAGATGTAGCCCCAAGAACACATCTGAGTCATCAGATCTAGACAACAGTGCCTTTTCTCTTGCAGGTATTTACCAAAAGCTTTACAGACATACACTAAGTTCTCTCCTGTTGTAGGAGTTAAAGCAAGTAGGCCTGTGACTGCATCTCCAGCCCACAGCAACCATGGCAGCTGTCTCAAACACCTAGAGCATGCTGGGAACAGGCCCCCCAAGCAGCCTCAATGAAAGGAGCAGAGGGGTTACTAGTGAAAAGCGCATGACGGTTTCTTTGAAACCATAACGAAACAGACCTGTTTCCAGAATCACAAGGACAGACTGCTCAGCATGATCATGTCTCAACCGGCCAAATGCTTTATAGAAGGCTGCTCTGAGCATATCACAATCCTTAAGACCCAATCTTCCCAGAAAGAACTGGAACAGCTTAGAAATGGCTCCTTCAGGGGCGCCTGGGTGGCTCAGTGGGTTGGGCGGCCGACTTCGGCTCAGGTCATGATCTTGCGGTCCGTGAGTTCGAGCCCCGCGTCGGGCTCTGTGCTGACTGCTCAGAGCCGGTAGCCTGTTTCGGATTCTGTGTCTCCCTCTCTCTGACCCTCCCCCGTTCATGCTGTCTGTCTCTGTCTCAAAAATAAATAAACGTTAAAAAAAAAATTAAAAAAAAAAAAAAGGAAGAAATGGCTCCTTCACAGGCATGGGACACCTGGATTTGTACTTTCCAATACCACAAATCTTAAATGCCTTCTTTACTATAAGGACAAAGAAATCAGCACCAGGTAGCCCTGAAATAACTGTTATCTGCCCACTACCCACAGCTATGGTAAATATTCCATAATGACAGCAGTCACAGGAAGCGCTAAGGACCCCAAAGTAAGGTGCAAGCCATGCTCCAGGAGGGAGAATGGCCTCTTCTCTAAAGAATAAGAAGTAAATTAGGCAGCTCTTTCTGCCCATGGGTCCTGTCCCCAAGCTTTAATAAAATCACTTTTGCGTGCACACACACACGCACACACACACAAGAAGTAAATCAAAGTTCTTGTTTCTTCAATTAAAATCTATGCCAGGGATGCCTGGATGGCTCAGTTGGTTAAACATCCGACTGTTGACTTGGGCTCAAGTCATGATCTTCTGGTTCGTGGGATCAAGCCCCATGTTAGGCTCTGTGCTGACTGCATGGGGCCTGATTGGGATTCTCTCTCCCCCTCTGTCTTTACCCCTCCCCCATGAGAGCGCTCACACGCACGCTCTGTCTCAAAATAAGTTAATAAACAAATATGCCACTACTCTGCTTTAAAAAAAAAAATTAAGCCTTCAAAGCTCTCTTGTGCTGTAAGGACAAAGTCCAAGCTCCCCAGAACCAAATACAACGAGGCCCTTCCCCATCTGGCCCCTGCATACCTCTCTGGCCTCATCTCTTTCCATTCAGCCCTGCCAAACCCTTACCCCACAGCCAGAAGGAAGTATTTGTAGCTCTCCCAATGCGGCACATTCTTCTCTTGCTGCCTATACACATCCACATTGGCCCTACACTCTACCCACCCCTCCCAGACTTTCTACGGCTTAATTCAAGTAGTCTGAAACATCACCTTCTTTCTACAAGACTGTCTCTGATCCCAGCTATCGTACCCCATCTATGCCTCTTCTAAAGAAAAGTGCTGCTTTACCCATCTGACTCCTCCACTGGCCTGTGCCCAGTGCCTGATACACAGTAGGTATTTGGAGTTTACTGACACTTTCTTATAGACTTATATGGCAACCAGCATTGCTGATGGGGTAATGTTTAGAGGTTCAGTGAGGGTAGAAAGTAAACATAAATTTGAATTCTTAGTCCAGAAGACGGACTAGTCGTCCTTTAACTTAAGATACATTTTCTTCCAATTAGTTACATGACTTGCCTTTGGCAAAGGACAAAAGGCAACTTTGAGATGCAAAGAAATCAGAGAGGCTGCCAAAGCATCATAGCTACCAGTCCAATTCCATTTATGTACCATCTGTCTTCCCCTAGGATCAGGTTAGCCCATTACCAACAAGATGGACAAGGTTATGCCTTTTTTTGTTTTTGTTTTTTCCCTAAACATGTGAATATATAAAGCTTCAAACTGTCAGAAACTGAGCAAACTGTTGATCTGATTTTTTTTTTTTTTGGCGCACAAAGATGTCTTCCAATTACAAAATGCTCTATTTGTCCCTTGAAATGTGCTTAAAACAAAGGACAGAATTTAGAGTTTGAATCAAAATTAACTCAATTTACATTTTCATTTCTCCCAAAGGCAGTATATTTTTAAAGAAGCATTTCCTTAGTGGGATGTAAGTTATATTCCTTGAATTGTCCTTTGATTGGCAATGTGACTCTTTGGGAGGAAACAGGAAAGGAATAGTTCTATATCAGGTCAGTGTTCACCACATTAACTAATAGCAAAAGGCAGCCAATTTACAGAAAATGGGGAGTATTTCTCAATTTGGAGTCTTCCCCAGAATGACACAATAGGACTCAATATTGAGTATTTTGAAAATATGCAAGAAAAAAACGATCTCAGATGTACTGACACGTAAGAAATTCCAGGTGCACCTAGGTGGTTCAGTCGGTTAAGCATCTGACTCTTGATTTTGGCTCAGGTCATGACCTCACGATGAGATTGAGCCCTGCAGTGGGCGCTGTGATGATAGCAGGAGCCTGCCTGGGATTCTCTCTCTCTCTCTGCCTGTCCTCCACCCCCAACACAGGCAGGTGCGGTCTCTCTCAAAATAAATAAACATTAAAAAACAAAATAAAACCTCCAGTATGACATCAAAATTTTTTCGTGGTGCCGAGGGCAGGGATCACCCAAAAGCCTCTATTTTGAAGGATCAGAACTACCTCCAGATTATATAAAGGTTGCGTGTTCACTTAAAAAATTTGTCAACCCCCATTTACTAGTCTTCTCACCATCCAGATTGTTTTTTTGGAAGGGTGAGTGCGTAACACTCATTACCAAGTTTCAGTTGTTAGAAAGGATCACTTGAATGTTAGAAAGGATAACTTTTACATATGCAACTGGCTACATCTGAAAGACACGTACAATCAGTTGGTTTCCCAGTGACGTGGACACAGCACGTCATCCCATCTCTGGCACCCTTCCTTCAAAGGTGCACATTTACAAAACCGTTTGTGAAATTCAAAGAGGGAATCAAATTCAAGAAAGCCTTCAAATATAAGCCGAAAGCAAACATATGAAAAAATAAAGGTAATGCCCAACTCCCAAGTCTTCCACAGGTCCCAGGAAGGGAGACAGCAAAATGCTACAGAATGGACTCTGCCTTGGAGTCAGATAGGCTTTGGTGTCAAAACCCAGCTCCCTACTTACTATCCAATCCGTGCAACCTTGCGCAAGACAGGTTATTCTCTAAACTTCAGTTTCCTTGGTTATAAAAGGGCAATAACTACAGATTATTTCAGTGGTTCAGTTACATAAAAGATACAGAAGGAACCTGCATTTTGCTCCTATGTCAACAAGGCAAGGTTTGGGTTCCATCTCTGTACCGGGCACTTCTAAAGGGTTTTACTAACATATAGTCAAGAGTAGTGGACAAACGTTAGAAAGCTCTAAGTTAAATCCTACATCCCTGGGGTTTATTCAGCTGTAAAATGTGGGACTGGGCTAGCTGATCCTTATCTGTTCTGAAAAACACAAGTAATCCACAAATTTCTGAATTGATTTTCTGAATTTCTGCATTGATTTTTGTTTTTATTTTCCTAACATGAAAAACTCATGTCTCTTGTAAACAGGTCAGAAAAAACAAAGAAATGTCAAGATGCTCAAGAAACTTATCATTTGAGCCACATTCAAATTACAGGCCAGGCTTTTTTTTTCTTTTTTTGCAGAAGGGTGTACATGAAGCGTGTCTGAATGCTGCACTCATATTAGTGGTAGGTAATAAATGCCTGTACCCGGAAATTTTGCATTCTATAGCACAAAGTCACTGCTACGCACACTGTCCAGCACATAGAGACACTCAAAAAATGTTTGCTGAATAAACACTCAGACACCTGTTGCTCTCTATAAAATCTTTCAATCGCTCTCCTTACTCAAGTCAAAACCCAAGAAAGATGGTCAGCACATAAGAACTGTATCAAATACCTTCTGAACGAACTAATCCATCAAATTCTTAATTATGCTAAGCGGAAAAACAGAAACACCATGAAAGAAATGCTGAACCACGGGAAAAGACTACGAGCGAAGCCAAGTTCCAACATTCCCGCAGAGATACCCTCTGCAGCCGGGTCAATTTCTCCGCCTCTTCCAGCTCTCATGAGCACCCTCAAAGGCGCTTGGGGGAAAATAAATAAATAAATAAATAAAAACAAAACTCCTGTTCTACCCTAGTACACTCAGCTCTCCGCGCCCCACTCCCAACACATAAACCTTGAAGGTGGAGGTCACTTGAGCCAACACTGAACAGACACGAACGCCGGGAGGCCAAAAGGCTATCTCCGCATCTTCACAAGGGTCACCACTGAACCACAAACTCTGAAAAGACCCAAATGAATCACAAACCTAACAGGATTGGCTCCGGCTGTTTCAGCTTGGGATAAACTATTTCCCTACAGCTTCTAGAGTCAAACAAAAACTCCAAAAGCAAAGTCGAAGGGTCCATTTCCCCCCTCCTCTCCCAGGAATGCGGCTACTTTACAAATCGCACCCCTCCCCCCTCCCCCCCCCCCCAGACCCGGGCAAGTACTCTCCAAGACTTTCGCCCCGGGCTCAGATCGCTGGGTGGGTCCCCGGGGAGAGGGGCTGCCCACCGGGCTTTCGGTTGTTCTGGCGGGGTCCCCGGGAGACCCGCCTGCAACGGGCTCTCAGAGTAAAACTGAAAGAGAAAAAAAACCCCAGACTCGCCCACCGTGGCGGAAGGCACAAAGCAATGGGGGATTTTAGCACAGAGTGGAGGGGACCAGAGATGACTCAATTTCCCCTCCTGCCCTCCACTGCTCTTCTCCGGAGCCGGGCACGCCGCCCCGGTCAGCGCAGCACCCCCCCCCCCCCCCCGTGTGTCGCTCCTCATCAGAGCACATGAACTTTAAAATGGTGACTCGGGAGGGGGGGTGGGCGGCGACAGGAGAGGAAGGGCCAGAGAGTCCCGGGAAGAGCTAGCGGGCGCGGGGGCCACGCAAAGAGGCCCTGGATGGCGGGTGGGGCGCCCCGGGTGACGCACACGTCGGGGGGGATGTAAGGAAGCGCACCGGGCGAAAGTGGAGGGAGAAATGGAACGCGGCCCCTTTAAGAGGCCTTCACGGCGCTCAAGGACCGGGGGCCTCTCCTCCACGCCCGGCCCGGCGTGTGGGGCCCTTCCTTGGGGAGAACCATCCCCAGGCCCGCTCCCCGGAGGCTTCCCTCACGCCAGGTCCCGCCCGGCCCTGCCCTGCGGCGGCGGCTCCTCCTTACCCCGCTGTCTGCCGCCTCCTCCCAGCTCTCAGCGACCTCCTCATCTTCCATCTTACTCGCCGCTCTCCCTCCTCCCCCACCCCCTCCCCGCGCCTGCGCCCTGAAGCGCGCCTCCGTCGCGGGCGCCGGCACGCAAGGCTTTACTCAATGGACCCCGCCCCTTGCCAAGCCCGGAAGAAGCGCCTGGCCAGCGCCCATGAGCATCGAGAAAGCCATCTTGGAAAAGGGCAGAAGAACCAGAAGGTTGCCATTTTTCTTAAGGGCAACGTGTTAGCTCTTGTACTCAATGAGAGAGTCCACGTGAAGTCATCGTCCTGAGTAGGGAAAGTGTGTTCTTTGGAACCATCTTTTCTAAGGGCAGGCCATTACTGAGAACCTTTTTTTTTTTTTTAAAGTGACTGGTAATCTTCATGAATTGCAGATGGCGTATTTTTTTTAAAGTTCTTAAAATATTTTTATGCCTCAATAGAGGATGAAAAACATCTGATGCATAACACATTTTATTATTTCTATGTGATAAGGTGAAAATCGTTACAGTTTTTCCTTCACATAAAGCATATTCCAAGCATCTGTTAACTAAAACGGTAGTTTTAGTTGATAATACTGCACCTGAGCTGGCCAACCAGAACCACAAAAGTTCTCCTGAGTCTTCAATGACAGATACAAACATTAGCATTTCCTTAAACATTTATTTATGCATCTTCCTAAACGGTATTCCTGCTTTATTTTTCTACAGTACAGAAGTAGAGACCTTGAACTTTAAAGTTCAACTTTGGACACTTCCAACTTGAACAAGTTTGTGTGATCTTATGCAAGTTACTTGTGGGTTCTGTGCTTCAGTTTCCTCAAGTGTAAAAAAAAAAAAAAAAGATAATAATAGTAGCTGCTTCAAAGGTAGATTGTAAGAATTAAACTAGTTACTATGCTGAGAAGCATTGGACAGTGCTTGACCCATAGTAAGAGTTCCAAGGGTTAGCTATTATCATTGTGAGGGTGTCTTGCCTCCCTAAAAAAACCCCTGCAATTCTCTAATCATCCTTTCTTTCCCAAAACACAAAAAAGGGGAAAAGCAAACACCATGTATTTTTATTCTCACTGTCATATTCCCATGGGCTCCCCAGTTTTAAAAACCTGTCATTTGGTAGTGGTGCATTTAGCTATTTGTAATCAAATTACCTAACTTGGAATGTGTTTCTTCTCATGTTTTTAGCATGTCATTAATCTTTCTAAAGTAACAGTTTCCTGTTGAGAATTTTTTATTCTTTTTTTTTTTGAAGTCTATTTACTTATTTTGAGAAAGACAGAGACAGTGTGGATGGAGGAGGGGCAGAGAGAGGGGGCGGGGGGGGCTTGAACCCACGAAACCAAGATCGTGACC
This sequence comes from Lynx canadensis, assembly GCF_007474595.2. Lineage (NCBI taxonomy): Eukaryota > Metazoa > Chordata > Mammalia > Carnivora > Felidae > Lynx > Lynx canadensis. The sequence continues at coordinate 11,729,613 of NC_044310.1, read as the reverse complement.
CGAGCTGAAACCAAGAGTTGGACACCCAACCGACTGAGCCACCCAGGTACCCCAAGAATTTTTGCAATTTGCATTCCTAACAATTATTATATAAACTGCAATCATGTGTTAAATGTTACTAGTTTTTATTTAGAAGTTAAAGTGACATGCTTACTAATTCTGGTTTCATGACTTCCTGTCTCTGAAATATGGATAATCTCTGGGTATGTCCTCAGTCCATGGTTTTTACACAGATGCTCATGATGTAAGCTCCCTACTGAATGCTAAAGACTCCCAAAGTTGACTTCCAGCCCTGACCTGACCTGGTGTTACCAATTCTTAATCTAGGCTTCTTACTGGCATCTCCACATTGGATATTCCATTAGCAATTCAAATTCTCTATGTATAAAATATAATAAAATATTATGAACAGCCTGACCAATGTCAGAGAAAAAGCATTTTGTCTTGTTCACTCTCTGGAGTTATGTTTACTTTGTTGGGTTTTTTAAAAAAGATTTTATTTTTTTTTTAAGTTTGTTTATTTATTCTGAGAGGTGGTGGGGGGGTGGGGGGAGGCACACTTCAGGGCAAGGCTGCAAGATCATGACCTGGGCCGATATCAGGAGTCGTATTCTTAACCAACAGAGTCACCCAGGCACGCCTAAAGATTTTTATGTTTAAGTAAGCTCTCCACCCAACGTGGGGCTTGAACCTACAACCTGGAGATCAAGTGTTATATGCTCTATGGACTGAGCCAGCAGACACCCCTGGAGCTATATTTACTTTGAACACATTCTTCTGTGAACTGTTCTCTTAAGTGAATTATCCTGACTGGGCCTTGGGGACAGCAAGGAGGATGAGATTGTCTATCAGGCCTCACCAAAGTCTCACTCTTGAGGTTTGATTAATTTTTCATCATTGCAGCTGATGTGCTTTTTTTTTTTTTTTTAAGGCTTTGTAGTTGTAGAATGTTACCAGCAGAGGGAGATAGTTTCTTACAATTTTGTTATATTTGCCATTGCACCTTCACAAAGGAATTAGTTGGACATTCCTGAGACTGAATTTTCCAGGCGAGCAGAAAGATAGGACCTTGGAAACCATTTGAGCATGTTGCAAAGGAAATAGCTTTTGTTCCACTAAGGCTGGACACCAGCCCTAGATATAGACCCCTTGTGACCTTGGGCAAGTCCCTTCCTCATCTGTAAAATGAGGGGATGGGACCAAATAAGTTCTGAAATCGAGGAAGTGGTGGTGATTTTCTTCGATCAGGGGGAAAGTCCAAGAAGTTGCAGTAGTGGTACATGTAGATATTAGCAGATATCCTAAAACATGAGTTTCTCTTTCCTGTGAAATACATTTGATACACTATTCACATTTGGGACTTGTACTCAGAACTGCAGGCACCTTTGATACATCAGATAAAACACTCTGATATGTGATAGGAATTAAGAGCAAAGCCCACAGTGAGGAAACTTTCCATCTAACGCACAAACTGATGCTAGGTAGACAGTTGTGTTAAGAAATAAATGGGAAAGCAAGTGAAAGAAAGAAAGAAAGAAAGAAAGAAAGAAAGAAAGAAAGAAAGATCTTACCAATATTTAGAGTGTACATTACATGCCTTTTTGACCCAGCAGTTGCATTTCTAGAAAATTTCCCTGTGGATACATTTGCTCATATGCGAATAACAAAAGTACAAGGATATGCTTTGCTACTTTGTTTATACTCACAAAACAGTAGAGACAAATGTCCACCTCTAGAGAATTTATTTAAAAAATATATGAGGGGCACCTGGGTGGCTCAGTCAGTTAAGCGTCCGACTTCAGCTCAGGTCATGATCTCACAGTTCATGGGTTCGAGCCCTGCATCGGGCTCTGTGCTGTCAGCTCAGAGCCTGGAGCCTGTTTCGGATTCTGTGTCTCCCTCTCTCTGCCCCTCCCCCGTTCACACTCTGTCTCTGTCTCAAGAATAAATAAACATTAAAAAAAGTAAAAAAAATAAAATTAAATTAAAAAAAATAAAAAATATATGGTACAGGGCATTTGGGATGTCTGGGTGGCTCAGTCAGTTAAGCGTCCGACTTCGGCTCAGGTCATGATTTCATGGGCCGTGGGTTCGAGCCCCATGTCAGGCTCTGTGCTGACAGCTCGGAGCCTGAAGCCTGCTTCGGATTCTGTGCCTCCTTCTCTCTCTGCCCCTCCCCCGCTTGCACTCTGTCTCTCTGCCTCAAAAATAAACATTAAAAAAAATTGGGGGGCACCTGGGTGGCTCAGTCGGTTGGGCGTCTGACTTTGGCTCAGGTCATGATCTCATGGTTCGTGGGTTCAAGCCCTGCGTGGGGCTCTGTGCTGACAGCTCGGAGCCGGGAGCTTGCTTCGGATTCTGTGTCTCCCTCTTTCTCTGCCCCTCTCCCACTCATGCTCTGTCTCTCTCTCTCTCTCAAAAATAAATAAACATTGTTTTAAAATTATTATTTAAAAAAAGCAGCAAGGTAAAGAGCAGCAGGTATAGCTTGCTGCTATTTGTATTTATTTATTTATTTATTTATTTATTTATTTATATGTTGTATGTGTACTTGTTTTGCTTTTTTTTTTTTTTTTTTTTTTTTTTTTTTGTTTAAAAATTTTTTTTTCAACGTTTATTTATTTTTGGGACAGAGAGAGACAGAGCGTGAACGGGGGAGGGGCAGAGAGGGAGGGAGACACAGAATCGGAAACAGGCTCCAGGCTCCGAGCCATCAGCCCAGAGCCCGACGCGGGGCTCGAACTCCCGGACCGCGAGATCGTGACCTGGCTGAAGTCGGACGCTTAACCGACTGCGCCACCCAGGCGCCCCTTGTTTTGCTTTTTAAAGTAATCTCTACCCCAAACGTGGGACTCACAGCCTGGAGATCCAGAGTCATATGCTTTCCCACTGAGCCAACCAGGAGCCCCTATATGTGTATGTGTTTGTTGGCGTATACATCTCTGGAAAGATACAAGGAATTTGTAATGGTAGTTGCTTTGGTGGAGGAAAGAGGTAGCCAGGGGACTGGTAGGATGGATTTAATTTTTGTATGTCCTTTTGCACCCTTTGAATGTTGCTCTATGTTTACAGCTTACTTACTCTACATGGGTATATACATGAGAAATTAATTTCAGTAGTTGATTACTGGAATCGACTCTGGAGGAAAACTTTTCTTTTACACTTATTAGAGAGGCGACAGCCAGCCCTCTTGTCTCTTGTCTCATTGTATTCAATCATATCCCAATTGGCCTTCACACTGCAGAGAGATTATTCTAAAATACTATTTTCATCACATATCCTCCCTACCCCCAAATCTCCATGACATAGAAGTTAATATCCAGTTTTCCTGCTGATATTTCAGACCATATATAAACTGGCCTCAATCTTCTGTCCTCCTGTTTGTCAGAAGCAACATTGTATAGGGTTCAATAACCAAGGTTTTGAGGCTCAACACCACTCATCATCAGGGAAATGCAAATCAAAACCACAAAGAGACGCCACCTCACATTTGTGAAAATGGCTGCTATGAAAAAGAAAAGAAATACCAAGTATTGGTGAGGACGTGGAGAAAAAGGGAGCCCTTGTGCACTATGGGAGGGAATGTAAATGGGTGCAGCCACTGTGGAAAACAGTATGGGTGTTTCTCAAAAAATCAAAAATAGAGCTACCATAACATCTAGCAATTCCACTTCTGGGGATCTATCCAAAGAAAACGAAAACATTACTTCAAAAACATACATGCAGGGGCGCCTGGGTGGCACAGTCGGTTAAGCGTCCGACTTCAGCCAGGTCACGATCTCGCGGTCCGTGAGTTCGAGCCCCGCATTGGGCTCTGGGCCAATAGCTCAGAGCCTGGAGCCTGTTTCAGATTCTGTGTCTCCCTCTCTCTCAGACCCTCCCCCGTTCATGCTCTGTCTCTCTCTGTCCCAAAAATAAATAAAACGTTGAAAAAAAAATTAAAAAAAAACAAAAACAAAAACATACATGCATCCTTATGTTCATTGAAGCATTACTTATAATAGCTAAGTGTCCATCGATAGGTGAACTGATAAAGGTGTGATATATTTGTACAATTGGATATTACTCAGCCATAAAAAAAAAAAAGAATTCAATTTTGCCATCTGTGACAACATGGATGGACCTAGAGGCTATTATGCTAAATGAACTAAGTCAGAGAAAGACAAATACTGTGTGATTTCAGTTTTTTATTTTGAGGGAGCGCACACATGCGTGTGCAAGTGGGGGAGGGGAGGAGAGAGAGACACACACACACAGAGACCGAGAGAGAGAGAAAGAGAGAGAGAGAGAGAGAGAGAGAGAGAAATACCAAGCAGGCTCTGCGCTGTCAGCACGGAGCCCGACTTGGGGCTCAATCACAAACTGGGAGATCATGACCCGAGCCGAAATCAACAGTTGGATGCTTCACCAACTGAACCAACCAGGCACCCTTGTATGATTTCACTCACACGTGGGATCTACAAAACAAAACAGGGACATCTAGCTGGCTCAGTCAGTGGAGCACGGGACACTTGATCTTGGGTTGTGGGTTCAAGCCCACATTAGGTGTAGAGATGACTTAAAAATAATTAAATAAACTTGAAAAAATTAAAAAACAAAACAAATGAACAAACAAAACAGAACAGAAAGAAATTGATAGATACAGAGAAAAATCTGGTGGTTGCCGGAGGGAGGGGTCAGAGAGTGGGCAAAATAGGAGAAGGGGACCAAAAGGTACAGACTTCTAGTTATAAAACAAGACACAGGGATACAATGTACAATCGGGAATATAGTTAAAAATATGTAACAACTCTGCGGTAACAGTAACACATAGTAGATATATTGTGGTGATCACTTTGCAATGTATACACATTTTGAATCATTATATCATATACCTGAAACCAACAGAATGTTGTGTGTCAAACTACGCTTTAGAAAAAAGTGCTGGAGGCACCCCTGTTGGCTCAGCCAGTTGAGCGACCGACTTCAGCTCAGGTCATGATCTCTCCGTTTGTGGGTTTAAGCCCTGCATCAGGCTCTATGCTGACAGCTTAGAGCCTGGAGCCTGTTTCAGATTCTGTGTCTCCCTCTCTCTCTGCCCATCCCCCGCTCATGCTCTGTCTCTCTCAAAAACAAATAAACATTAAATTTTTTTTTAAAAATTAAAAATAGGGGCGCCTGGGTGACTCAGTCGGTTGAGCGTCCGCCTTCGGCTCAGGTCATGATCTCTCGGTCTGTGAGTTCAAGCCCCGCATCAGGGCTCTGTGCTGACGGCTGGGAGCCTGGAGCCTGCTTCTGATTCTGTGTCTCCCTCTCTCTCTGCCCCTCCCCCACTCATGCTCTGTCTCTCTCTGTCTCAGAAATAAATAAACATTAAAAAAAATTTTTTATAATTAAAAATAAAAAAAAGTTCTGGAGATGGATGGTGGTGATGGTTCCATAATATGAATGCACTTAATACCAACAAATGCTACACTTAAAAAGGATAGGATAGTAAATGTTTCCAAAAAAATTGGAAAAAAATAATTAACAAAATTAACAACAACAACAAAGACTTTGACGTAAAACCACCTGGGTTCAGACCTCTGCCTGTGATCATGGGTTGAGCTACTTAATCTCTGTATGCCTCAGCTTTTTTCTTTTTTTTTTCTTTTTTCTTTTCTTTTCTTTTTAAAGATTTTATTCAAAAAATGTTTTTTAACGTGTATTTATTTTTGAGACAGAGAGAGAAAGAGCATGAATGGGGGAGGGTCAGAGAGAGGGAGACACAGAATCTGAAACAGGCTCCAGGCTCTGAGCTGTCAGCACAGAGCCCGACGCGGGGCTCGAACTCACGGACCGCGAGATCGTGACCTGAGCCGAAGTCGGTCGCTTAACCGACTGAGCCACCCAGCGCCCCTAAAGATTTTATTTTTAAGTAATCGCTGCACTCAACGTGGGGCTTGAACTCACAACCCCAAGATCAAGCGTTGCATGCTTCACTGACTGAGCCAGCCAGGCATCCCTCCTCAGTTTCATCAGCTGCAAAATGGCACCTACTTAGCAGTTTGACTCATAAGACCAAACAATAAACATCAGCTGTGATTATTTTTGACAATTTTGTTTTAATGATAATACTTTCATTCTTATCACAATTTATCCTTTCATTTTGGTTTATTTACTTGCTTATTGTCTGTCTCTCCCAGTAACGTAGGGGACTTCCATGGGTTCCTCCACGAATATATTTAAAAATATATTACCAGGGGCACCTGGATGGCTCAATCAGTTAAGCGACTGACTCTCAATTTTGGCTCAGGTCACGATCTCACGGTTGTGAGATTGAATCCTGCGCTGGCCAGCATGGAACCTACTTGGAATTCTCTCTCTCTTCCTCTTCCTCTGCCCTTCCCCACTTGTATGTGCACACGTGCATGCATGCTCTCTCTTTCTCGACATAAATAAATAAACATTTAAATAAAATGAATAAAAATATATTACTATACATATTACATGGTTTGGCATATAGTAGGCACTCACTAAATATTTGCTGACTGAATGCTCTCTCAGTTGTCAAATTTCCAGTGTGTTCACTTATTCAACACGTATTTAGCAAGTCTCTACTGTATGCCAATCTCTGTATTAGATAATAAAGCTGTGAACAAAACAGAGCAGTATCTGTTGTCTTTGAGCTAGGAGATTCAGGGTGGAGTAGTTCTATGTTTTAACCTGTTCTAACATGATCGAGCAGTTCCAAACCAATCCGGGCATCAGAAGCCCTAGAAAGTTTTAGAAAAAGTCTGAAGTGGGGTCTGAGGCCAGCCCTGGAACCTGCATTTTTAAAAGGAAGCAGTTAGTAGCCAGTTCAGTGTTTCTAACATTGAGCTCTATAGAGTATTTTGGTGGGTGGTAGGATTAGTCACAAACTTTATGGCAATTTTTATGCTTGGGTTTTTAATGACAAGATATTATATTATATTATATTATATTATATTATATTATACTATATTATATTAAATGCTTATTTATTTTTGAGAAGGAGCAAGCAGGGGAGGGGCAGAGAGAGAGGGAGAGAGAGAATCCCAAGCAGGTTCAGCACTGTCAGTGCAGAGCGCGATGGGGGGCTCGAACTCATAAACCGCGAGATCGTGACCTGAGCCGAAATCAAGAGTCAGTGGCTTAACTGAGCCATCCACGTGCTCTTTAATCACAGTATTTTACTATTTCTTTTACCAGTTGCAATTGCCAAATTTCTCTTACACAGTGACATTTCCATGTTTCCTACCTGAAAGACTTGAGGGTTTTTTTTTTTTTAACCTTTTAATGTTTACTTACTTATTTTGAGAGAGAGAGAGAGAGGGAGAGCAAACGGGGGAGGAGCAGAGAGAGAGGGAGAACAAGAATCCCAATCAGACTCTCCACCGTCAGTGCAGTGACCGACATGGGGCTCAAACCCACAAACTGCAAGATCATGCCCTGAGTCGAAATCAAGAGTCAGATGCTTAACCAACTAAGCCACCCAGGTGCCCCGGAAAGACTTGAGTTTCTTAAATCGGTGTTTCTCATGCTGGGATTCGGTGAGTGTATCCCCAGGGGTTTCTGCATTATTCAAGTTTGAGGAACCCAGATCCAGTGCTTTCTGAGGCTGACCCAAGTCTCCTCAGTAGCACCTTGCCCTCCCTACTTGAGAGGGGACTTGGGTTCTGACCCAGACCTACGCCCTAAGAGGTATCTCAGAAGGTCCACTTTATTCCAAAGTGGTGGGCTGGCAGCTTAAGATTCCTCCAGTCTCAGGTACAAGGGGTGTAGACTGAAACCCTTGGGCTCTGTATCTCTGGCATTTCCTTAGACCACGCATGAGTTCATGAAGATTCTCACCTACACACCAGGTTGCTCCCTTTGCTGGACCCCGCCGCCTGGTGACAGTGATACCGTAAACTATTGGAGCTTGTGAATCATATATGCCTATTCTGTCTTGCCTCCCCCACCCTCACCCTGCCCCTCAGATGTGTGGCCTTGAGAAAATATACTCGTACGACTCTGCACCTCAGTTTTCCTCATCTGATAAATGGAGCTGTAGGAACAAGTCACCCAGCGGTTGCTTCCGTTAAGGGACACTTCGACTGCCCGATCAAGGCACGTTGTTTCCCTTCTTCAGTTGACATCCAAGAGTACTTCCATTCACCACTGCCCTCCCTTGCTCCCATCAGGCCTCCGGGGGTCCAAATGAGTTAATTCCAGGCCAGGGGGTCTATCAGTCCCAAGCCTCTGGGAAAACTGCCCAGTTGCCCCTAGGCAGTGCCAGAGAGGGTGGGTGCAGCTCTGAGGTCGGTGCCAGGGACCCAAGGAAGGCGGGCGCAGAAGCGCGACCCTTCTTTACTCCAGCTTCACACCCGCAGGCGGCGTTCTAACCCCTGGAGAACCTCTGCCCAGGACCGCAACCCTTCCCAACATGGCCGCACCATCAGGCCGCCTCGCGCGGGGCCGCCGCGCTGACGTATGTGCGAGCGCCTCCTCCGCGCCGGCCCCCAGCGCATGCGCATTCCGCGCTGTCTTCTCCTGGCCAGAGCAGCAGCGGCGGCGGCGGCGTTTGAGTGGAGGAAGATGGCGGCTCCGGGCGGTTCGGGGTCCCGCCAGCTGTGAGGCGCTTGAGTGCGGCAAGCGCGGCCTGAGGCGAAGCGCCTCTGCTCTGGCCCTGTCCCCGGCTCCCTCATCGCCGTCGCCAGCGGCGCGAACCCGAGAGCGTGGCGCGGGCTGGGCCAGGTGAGGCCTCTCCCCCTCCTGGGGCCGCGGCGGGGAGCCGGCGCCTTCTGCCCTTTATGCCCCAGGCCCGCAGGGGGCAGGGGGCGTCCCGGGTCCCGCGCTGGACGCGCATCCTGCGCGGGGGTCGGTGCTGGCTGGCCTGGGGGCCTTGCTGTCGTCATCCTCGGCCTCCCTGGGTTGGGCAGGGAGGAGGAGTGCCCCTTTCCACCCGGCCCCTCTCCTCAAGCTGGGCGGTACACGTCCCCTCGCCGGGGCCACGAAAGGGGATCTGACCGGAGCAAGGATGGCTGTAAGGGTGTCAGGTAATCTTTCGCCCAGCCCCGGAATCCCGTAACGCCTTGCGCCGAGGAGCCGGAGCCCGGTGCCTTCCAAAATTGGGGCTGCGGCGAGGGGGCCAGCGTCTTTGAAGCTGAAGCTGCAAAGGAAAGATTTTGGAACTGGCTTTGAAAAATTAGACGCAAGCAGCCGGTCTCACCGCCTAGCTTTTCGAGGGTTCCTCCGGCGAAGTGGGAACCGCGGGTCTCCTTGATTGAGACAGCCATCCACGTTGTGACTGTGAGAATTGTGCAAAGGGGACGGTGCAGGGTGGGTGGGAACGGATCTGTAAGCGGAGAACAGCCCGTTCTGAGATCTTCGTGGTCTCTGCAGGCTCACTTAGGTGCTAATGAAGCCTTCGTTTGTTTGAAACCTTTGTATTTTGGGGATTCGGCGTAGCCGGTTGCTTTTTGTCTGTTAAATCTCCCCGAATTTCATTAGGAAAATAAAAGCTGCTTTTCTTAATTGCCGAAGTCTTCGGAGTTTCGATGGTGGGATTCTGATTGCTCGGGGTGAAGATTCAGACACCTTACCAGTTCTCACTTGCTGGCAGGGGCCTTGTGCTATGCCTGTTATTCCTTTCTGAGAGTAAGTTTTTGTTGTTGTGCAACTGCTAATTTGGAGATTTTTATTTCGTTTATCTCACGCTGGGAAGCCGGTTTGAAGCCTTGTGGTCTCTTCCTTGAAGGATGATGGAATCAGTTGGAATTGTGCTATATGGGCGTTTGTTGAGGCGATGGCTTTGGGCTTGGACACACCGACTACCTTTGTAACTTAAATTTGCTTTGCTTATGTTTAAAATGATGACATCATAGGTAAAGGGAGAAGGAAATTAGAGGGGGAAATGCCCCATTTAGAACTGAACATTTACCATGCATCCTGAAAAAAAACAAATAAAATGCATCCTGTAGCTTTTACAGCGAGTAGTGACTCTCTGTGTCAAATTCCTAACTTTGTGCATATTCATGTGTCTAATCTGATTGGGTGTCCTTTGTATTGTGTGTTGTCATTTTATACCCTGTAAACTGTTTGCTTTTGACAAACCCAGTATGAATCTTAATCTGTGTCGACCACGGATGTTTCCTTTACTTCAAAAAGCTTTTAATTGTTAAAATGACAACTGTTTGGTTTAATATTAGCTAATTCTTTGTTTTTTTTCCTTAAAGCCTTTCCCATAGAAATTTGTAGATTTTCTTAGTGCCTTCCATAAGGACATAAACGTGAGCAGATAACGTCTTCATCATACAAAATTTGAGAGCCACTTTACATTTCAATTTGCTAATGAAGAGTCATGAAATTAATGCAGTAAAAGATCCCGATCGTTTGACATTATGCATCTTGGCATAATGTGTTGCATTGTTGTGCTAAATCATCACCAGGTATTGATGCAACTTCATGACATCCATGACATCATTCATTCTCCAGCGTTTGGCCTTTTGCAATTCTTTACCCTTCCAGAGTCACGAAAAGAATAGGATCAGGGGAAAAAAAATAGCTTAGGATGCTCTTTACTGTCTGATTTCTAAGAGCCTTTGTGTAACACTGCTTTATGTAGTTAAAACTCTCCTGTACGGTTCAGGGCGGTGTGTGATTCCTACCTATTATGAAGAGCAGACACAGAAAATGCTAGTAAAACCTCTGGGTTTTACAGGAATATTGAGGTCCCAAGGAGAAGGTATTTCAAAGATGAACACATATGTGATTATCTTTTGTGATTTCAGGGTTGTTTTAGTCTGTGCATTAACAATTCTTTATAAAACCAGAAGCTGTCTGGTTAACTAATGCCTTTTCCACTCCCAAGATTGTTACGTGAGTCAAAAGAGGTGATGTTTTGTGAAAGTTCTTTGTAAAATAAAAGGTAAACGTAAGATTGATTATTCGATGATCGGTTTCATGAAAATCTCTACCGAGGGCCCTCTAAATATGCTGGGCATTTTGGGAAGTAGGCACTAATGATTCTAAGATAAGACACCTTTTGATCTCAAGTTGCCTATAGTCTGGTTGGGGAGCCAGACAAGGAAACTGGTTAAGTATATTGTAGTGTAAGAAGTGAGAAGTGCACAAAATCCAACCAAGGGAGTCAAGGAAGGCTTCTCAGGACCAGGATTACTCCCCATTCTTTCCTGTTGCTGCAGAAAAATCTGCCTTTTGTGAGTGACTTGCTTTTTATAAGACCTTAAAAATTTTTTTATCGTGAGTTCTTTCCCCCTTTTATTCATTCAGTGTCATGACACCTCCCACACAGTATGCCCCAGGTATGATTTCTGCATTCTCAAAAATCCAACAGAGTCTTGGGAGAACCTGAGAGTGAGTCATACGCCAGGCAGCAAACACAAACATTGCAGCTGCAGTTAAAATATCTCAGATTACTGAATGGTGACAACGTTGGAGTGGTGCTGTTTTTGTTTTTGTTTTTGTTTTTGTTTTTGTTTTCTAAACTGGCACAAGAAGTACTGTATGATTTTAGTTTGATCATGTTTGGTTAATGTTTAGTTGTGAGTCCCTTAGAATCTTGATTATAAGTGGTTATTGGTACTGTCTCCCTTCTCCCAGTAATAAATTAAGTGAGAAAGTCCTTTGCCTTTTTGGGTGAAGTTGATGATTTAAACCAGAACTATACTAAGCTATTTTATAGAATCTACTCATGTAGATTGAGATTGCTTAGAATCTGTGATACTGAGTTTCTGCATCCCAATACAGTTCCTCATCTTAGTACTGTGGTAGTTTTATAATTAATTAAGCATGTTGTCCCATATGTTGCGAAAATTTTGAGTTTTTGGATGTGTAGAATCTTTGGTGCAGTATTAATTGAATACTTAACAATTTGGTAACACTCATGTTTACATGTTACCATGTAAGCACTCAACACTAAAAATGAGGGCTTTAATGCTGTGGTTGACAGAAAAGTGAAGGTGATGTGTTCACTTATTTTTTTTTTTTTTGTAATTGTGAGTTTGTTACATGTACAAGGACAATGGACAAGTCATTTAAAAGTTGCCCAGGGGTGCCTAGCTGGCTCAGTTGGTAGAGCATGGGATTCTTGATCTCGGGATTGTGAGTTCCAGCCCCATGTTGGGTGTAGAGATTGCTTTACAAAAATAAAATATTTTTTAAAACTTGCCCAGTATTGGGGCACCTGGCTGGATCATTTGGAAGAGCATGCAACTCTTGATTTTGGGGTTGTGAGTTCAAGCCCCACATTGGGCATATAGCTTACTGTAAGCCAAAAAAAAAAAAAAAAAAAGTGTTGGAAAAAGAAACTAAATTGTTTTTAGTGACCTTTCTCAATGTCTTATAAAATTATGACTTAGTGGTATTCCTGTAGTTTAATTTTACACTTCCTTACTCATGCATGTATTAGAAGGCAAATTTGCTTTGAATTTTGATTTGTTCTGTATGGAATTTCTATTTAAAAAAAATTTTTTTTTTACATTTAATTATTTTTTTGAGAGACGGAGAGAGACAGCATGAGCAGGGGAGGGGCAGAGAGAGAGGGAGACACAGAATCCGAAGCAGGCTCCAGGCTCTGCACTGTCAACACAGAGCCCAATGCGGGGCTCAAACCCACGACCCATGAGATCATGACCTGAGCCAAAGTCAGACGCTCAACCAACTGAGCCACCCAGCCGCCCCTGGAATTTCTCTTTTTTAATTTGTAAAGTTTTCTCCCAAGTTTTTATTTATTTATTTATTTTATTAAAATTAAAAAAAGATTATTCAGAGAGAGACAGAGACAGCACAAATTGGGGAGGGGCAGAAAGAGAGGGAGAAAAGAGAGAATCCCATGCAGGCTCTACACGGTCAGCACAGAGCCCATGAAACTGTGAGATCATGACTGAGCTGAAACCAAGAGTTGGATGCTTAACCAACTGAGCCACCCAAGCGCCCCTTCTCCCAAGTTTTTAATTTAATTTTTTCCAGTGTCACTATGTTTTGCTTCCAAAGCGGAAGTAATCTTGTGGTGCTTTGATGCTTGTTTACTTATGGTAAATATATAGATATTATATAAAGTATTGGTTGCTCATAAATTTTTACATAAAATTTTACTTTTCTGGACAGTAACTTATTTTATCTTCCAGTAATAAATAAATTTGAGGTAGTTCAGTTAATTTCAATAAAGGCAAACAAGATTTACATTTCAGCTATTAATATTCCTTTAGAATATTCAATATTTTGGATACTTTTTTTAAAAGTTTATTTATTTTTATAGTTTATTTATTTTGAGAGAGAGAGCGAGATCGAGAGCACTGAAGGGGTAGAGAGAGGGAGAGAAAGAACCATAAGCAGGCTCCACACCATCAATGTGAAGCCTGATGCGGGGCTCAAAGCCACAAACCATGAGATCATGACCCAGGCTGAAATTGAGAGTTGGACACTCTCAATTAGAGTTGGTTGGATTAGCCAACCTGGTGCTCTATTTATTTATTTTTGAGAGAAAGAGAATGCAGGAGAGGGGCAGAGAGGGAGAGAGAGAGAATCTCAAGCAGGCTCCACACCATCAGCCCAGAACCTGATTCGGGGCTCAATTCCACAAACTGTGGTCTGATCACCTGAGCCGAGATCAAGAGTTGGACACATAACTGACTAAGTCACTCAGGTGCCCCAAGGATACTTTAAAAATTTTTTTTTATTTTTAAGTAAGCTCTATGCCCATTGTGGGGCTTGAACTCATGACCCTGAGATCAAGTGTCACATGCTTTACCAACTGAGCCAGCCAGGTGCCCCTATTTAGGATATTTTTATTTCACCTATTTTAAGGAATTCATTGGTATGACATTATTTCCAAATTTGTGTTTCCCGTGTTATTCTCATTTTATTAAAAATTTTTTTTTAATGTTTGTTTATTTTTGAGAGAGAGAGAGAGAGAGAGTGTGAGTCAGGGAGGGGCAGAGAGAGAGAGGGAGACACTGAATCTGAAGCAGACTCCAGGCTCTGAGCTGTCAGTGCAGAGCCAAACAAGGGGCTCAAACTCACGAGATCATGACCTGAGCCGAAGTCAGACACTTAACCGACTGAGCCATCCAGGCATCCCTTGTTATTCTCATTTTAAATGCTTGGTTCATGTAGGGTGCCTGGTTCCTGGGTGGCTCAGTTGGTTAAGCGTCCAACTTCAGCTCAGATCATGATCTCACAGCTCATGACTTTGAGCCCCGTGTTGTCAGCTCTGCTGACAGTGCAGAGCCTGCTTGGGATTCTCACTCTCTCCCTCTCTCTCTGCTGCTCCGGTCCGTGTACTCTTTCTCTCTAAGTAAATAAATAAGTTAAAAAAAAAAATAAAGACTTGATTCATGTTGCTAATTGGGAACAGGAATTTTTTTTCCAGAATGAACCTCTTGGTGCATTGTTTGGAGAAAGATTGATTTTTTTTTTTAAAGTTTATTTATTTTGAGAGAGAGCGAGAGAGCACACACACTCATTGGAGAGGGGCAGAGAGAGGGAGAGAGAAAATCCCAAGCAGGGTCTGCACAGTCAGCACATAGCCCGAGGCAGGGCTTGAACCCACGAACTATGAGACCATAACCTAGGTCGAAGTCGGACACTTAACCGACGGAGCCACCCAGGTGTCCTAAAAACAGTTAAGATGGCGTGTATGTATGTTATGTATGTATTATCACAATAACAATTTTAAAAAAGGTAATTTAATAGTTTATATATGCTCTGTAGGATGTCCTGATAACCATTTATTTTAACATAGTAATTAAGATCCTAGGCTCTGGTCCTAGGTCGACTCAGGCTCATAGTTCTTTTTTCCTTAGATATGGACCTTAGCTTCTCTGTTTTTCATTTATAAAATGAGGATACTGATACCTATGTTGTGGGACAATTAAATGTGGGAATGTATGTGATCATCTTAGCACATTGCTTAGCAAAGAGTAAACATCCAAATCTTAGACGTTATTATATTGTTTTTTTTAATGTTTATTTTGAGACACACACACACACACACACACACACACACACACACACACGGTGTGCATACGCACATGTCTGGGAGGCTGGATCCCACAACCACAAGATCATGACCCAAGCCGAAATCAAGAGTCGGATGCTCAACCAACTGAACCACCCAGGCACCCCTATTCTGTTTTTATGGAACATCGAAACTGGGACAGAGAGGGGTGCCTGGCTGACCCAGTTGGTGGAGCATGCGGCTCTTGATCTTGGGATTGTGAGTTCGAGCCCCAGGTTGGTTGTAGAAGTTACAAAAAATAAATAGCTAGGGCTCCTGGGTGGCTCAATTGATTAAGCATCCGACTTTCTCAGGTCATGATCTCACAGTTCACGAGTTCAAGCCCTGTGTAGGGCTCTGTGCTGACAGCTCAGAGCCTGGAGCCCGCCTTGGATTCTGTGTGTGTGTGTGTGTGTGTGTGTGTGTGTGTGTGTGTGTGTGTATGTGTGTGTGTGTCTTTCTCTGTCCCTTTCCCACTTGCACTATCTCTCAAAAATAAATAAATAAACATTAAAAAAAATCTTAAAAAAAAAAAAACATGGTAACTCATTGCCTCTTTCCTCCACTTATCTTGTGAACTCTCTGACCTTCATTGTACCTTGCCTTGCCTCTTGTGTGTATTATGCTCATTTGTACAAGAACATTCATCTTCCCAGGTAGGGAGCCTTCTTTTTTTCCTTTTTCGTTAACTACTGTCTGCAGCTCTGTATAGTGTCTCCTGTATGCTATACCACTGAACCACTTGTCCTTGCACAATTAGGTTAAAGTTAATATCCAAGATGAAAATTGTGCTAATTAATTTCTGCCAAATAGCTTAAAAGGGATATATCATACAGTGTAATTCATATGTAATATTTTTAGTGCCCTGTTGGCACATTTAGTGCTTATGTATTAGGCACTCAGATATTCATTTAGAATATACTTTTGATTCTTACAGATTTATGTTCCTCATGAGTTTTCTGAGATATTGTGTGATCCCAAGTATCTGTTGAATCTTTCTTGCCTTTTTGCCATTGAATGCTATAATGGGATAGGGAGTAGGGATGGTTCAAGGTAGTAGGGATACAATATACAAAACAGGCAAGGTCTTTAATTTCCTGGATCTTACTTTTGAGATTGGAGAAACCAATTAATGAGTGAGCAAAATTTCTGATAGTAATTACAACACAGAAAATAAAACAGGGGGATGTGGGTAATGACATGGAGTAGAAGGGGAAGACTGAGATTGGGTGGTTTACCGTTCTGGAAAACAGTGTGGAGGTTCCTCAAAAAATTGAAAATAGAACTACCCTGGGGCGCCTGGGTGGCTCAGTTGGTTAAGCATCCCACTTTGGCTCAGGTCATGATCTTGTGGTTTGTGGGTTCGAGCCCTGTGTCGGGCTCTGTGCTGACAGCTCAGAGCCTGGAACCTGCTTTGGATTCTGTGTCTCCCCATCTCTCAGCCCCTCCCATGCTCATGCTCTGTCTCCCTCTGTTGCTCAATAATAAATAAACGTTAAAAAACAAACAAACAAACAAACAAACAAAAGTACCCTATGACCCAGCAATAGCACTGCTAGGAATTTACCCAAGGGATACAGGAGTGCTGATGCATAGGGGCACATGTACCCCAATGTTTATAGCAGCACTTTCAACAATAGCCAAATTATGGAAGGAGCCTAAATGTCCATCAACTGACGAATGGATAAAGAAGATGTGGTTTATATACACAATGGAATACTACTTGGCAATGAGAAAAAATGAAAACATGCCATTTGCAGCAACATGGCTGGAACTGGGGGGTATTATGCTAAGTGAAATAAGTCAGTCAGAGAAAGACATCATATGTTTCCACTCATGTGGATCTTGAGAAAGTTAACAAAAGACCATGGGGGAAGGGAAGGGGAAAAAAAAAGTTACAAACAGAGGGAGGGAGGCAAACCATAAGAGACTCTTAAATACGGAGAACAAACTGAGGGTTGATGGGGTATGGGGGAGAGGGGAAAATGGGTGACGGGCATTGAGAAGGGCACTTGTTGGGATGAGCTCTGGGTTTTGTGTGTAAGCCAATTTGACAATACATTATATATATATATTTTTTCAACGTTTATCTATTTTTTTGGGACAGAGAGAGACAGAGCATGAAGGGGGGAGGGGCAGAGAGAGAGGGAGACACAGAATCGGAAACAGGTTCCAGGCTCTGAGCCATCAGCCCAGAGCCTGACGCGGGGCTCGAACTCACGGAGTGCGAGATCGTGACCTGGCTGAAGTCGGATGCTTAACCGACTGCGCCACCCAGGCGCCCCAACAATACATTATATTTTTAAAAAGATTAGGTGGTTTAGAGAAGGCCTCCGTAAAAGGGTAATACACAAGGCTGGAAGACACAAGGCTGAATGTTTAGTGTTCAGTTTTGGGGACAGAGAGAACACAACTGCAGAGGACTAAAGTAGGAACCAGGAACCAATGAGGATTCCTAAATTGCATTTGGCTGTTATTGAGTTTTTGCTTCTTAATCTAAAACAGCCCACCCCTCATTGACACCCCTCTCCACTTTTCTTTCCCTAAATGATATTGGGTTTTTGAAGATACCAGTCTGGTTCTCTGATAGACGTTTCCACATTTGTGATTTGTCTTAGTGTTTCCTTGTGTCATTTAACTACTTTATCCCCTTTTAAGACAACTCTAAAGGCTTGATTATATTTATATCTGCAATCCTTTGTCATACCCTATACTCATATCAAACTAGATGTCATGTTTTTCCATAATAATGATGCAAAATTTGATCACTTGGTTAATGTGAAAATCTTGATCTTTGTATTGAAAAGCTTTCCCTTTACAGTGATCAGGTAATCTATGGGGTGGCAATTTAACATAATGTAAGCAAACTGTTTCTCAACTGTCTTTCACTTGTTGGTTTTAGCATCCATTAATGATCCTTGTTTGAATCAGTTGTTTCATTGGAGGTTGGAGCAGGATGATTATTATTACTCTTGGTTCCACACTTATTAGCTGACAAGGAACCACCAAATGAGAATGAGCTACTAAAAATCTCTCCTAATCAGGTAGAGTGTTTAATTCTTTGCTTTTCACTGTAGATTTTCTTAGTAAACAATTGGTCACCCCAGTGGTGGCAAGTAAGTTTCTCTGCTTTTTTTCTGCATCACTGTAGGTACATGGATTTTTATTTATTCATTATTTCACACTTAGTTGCCGCCATTATTAGTCTTTTTGATGCTAATGCTCTCCCTGGTTTTTGGATTGTTTTTCAGTCACAGCAAGATATCCCAGATTCACCTTGTACTTTTCCTGTCCTTGACCTAAAATCAGTCATTTTTCTAGGAAGGCCTAGTTTCGTTTATAGGGAATGCCACTAGAAACCCAAGATCTGAGTGCTAGTGATGCTCATCGAGACTGGGTCTTCATTATTTCTGGGTCCTTTAGATGGGCCACTTGGAAAATGTGTTTTGTTTTGTTTTTTTAGAAATGAGGACTTCATATTGATATTTCCAGTTCAATTTGAATGTATTGCAGTTTTTTTTTCTTTAGATTTTATATTTGTCTCTCTTTAACTGGAAATCTTGGTTTTTAAGTACTGTTCACATTTATTTGCTTTCTCTTCCAATAGACACAAGAAATTAAAAAATAGATAGTATCTATATTCTAACGAAATTACTGAGGCAAATTTAAGATTCCTTTGTGATTCTTTTTGCCCTTAACATTCTGTCAAGATCCAGTCAAGAGAATGGAAAATGTACTGGGTATTCAAATAGAGGAGATTTAATGTGGAGAATTTGTGATGCAAGACAGTAAAAAAAGAGTCGGGCGTAGCTTAGAGATTCCTAGCTGTAGGATGAAAGTATTGTCTCAAGAGTCAGGGGAGCTTAAGGGGTAGGTGGTGTTACCAGAACTTTTGAAGAATATGGAGGAGGGGTCACCACCTCAAGCATGCTGCCACTTGCAGAGCCGGGACCATGAGGAGGACTTGCCAAGATGTGCCACATGGTTGGGGCCTGGACTGTCCTCTTACCCCTAAGTTTTGTTAGTTCTTAGTTTAGCCTTTTCAGGTTGTTGTTTTTTTTTTGGGGGGGGGGGCAAGAATCAGCAAATATCTGCATATATTCTTTTTACTCCTTTCTTACACAAAAGGTTGCCGTATTATGTCCACTACTCAGTACCTTTCTTGCTGTGTCTTAGTGATCTTGTCATAACGGAGCAGGTAATCCTTAATCATTTTCACAGCATTTTTGTTATGTGGATGTGCTGGGTTTGTTCTAGTCAGTCTTTGATAAACATCAGTAAGGAATGCTTTACTGCTGCTCTTTTGAAAATAGATCTTGGTATGGTGTGTTAGAAGGAGCACTGAGACACAGGTTCTGTTTTGTTCCCTTAGGAAGTTGTATGTTTTCTGACCTCAGTTTCTCCTCACTGGTAAAATAAGGGTTCAATTGCTCTATGATCTCTAAGATCTCCTGCTATATTTTATATTTTTCTGGAAATTTTATTAGCCATTTTTTAATTTTTAAAAATATTTAAAAATGTCTATTTTTGAGAGGGGGGCGAGTGGGGCAGAGAGGGGGAGAGAGGGAGAGAGAGGGAGAGAGAGGATCCAAAGCAGGCTTTGCGCTGACAGCAGAGAGCCTCATAGGGGCTCGAACCCATGAACCATGAAATCATAACCTGAGCTGAAGTTGGACGCTTAACCAACTGAGCCACCCAGCCACCCTTATTAGCCATATTTTAAACCTATTGCTTACCAAAGTATGCAAGGCACAGGAAAACCATAAATGAGAACATTAAGCTAAGTTTTATTGTTTTATTTATTTATTTATTTATTTATTTTTAAAATTTTATTTATTTTTGAGAGAGAGAGAGAGACAGAGAGACAGAGTGTGAGCGGGGGAAGAGCAGAGAGACAGGGAGACACAGAATGTGAAGCAGGCTCCAGGCTCCGAGCTGACAGCACAGAGCCCGACGCGGGGCTCGAACTCACGAACCGTGAGATCATGACCTGAGCCAAAGTCGGATGCTTGACTGACTGAGCCACCCAGGTGCCCCTTGAGAATTATTTTAAATTAATTTCAAAGCCTGATTTATCCTCTTTTTTAAAAAATGGAGTCATAGAATTGGATTCAAATTCTTATTTTTACAAAGTTGTGTAATCATGGGCAAATTAATTTATCTGAGCCCTGTTTCCTCATCTGTAAAACATGACTGATCATATGCCCCTTACAGAGTTGGGGTAAGGCAGCTGGCACATACTCTCAATACCTGTTGATTCCCTTTCTGTTTATTATCTTGACACCAGCCACAATTTTTTACAGTTTATTTATTTATTTTTGAGGGGGGTTAGGGGCAAAGAGAGGGGGAGAGAGAGAATCCCAAGCAGGCGCTGCAGTGTCAGCCCAGAGCCTGATGTGGGGTTCAAACGCACAAATAGTGAGGTGATGACCTGAGCTGAAGTCAACAGTCAGACGCTTAATTGACTGAGCCACCCAGGTGCCCCTGACACCTGCCACATTTTAATGGTTACTCAAGAACTTGATACTCAGAGTCAGTGGGCTGGCAGCATTGGCATCACCAGGGTTAGAACGCAAAAGTATGTCAGGTTGCACCCCAGGCCTATTGGGTCCAAGTCTGTAGTTTAATGAGATCCATGTTACAACTTGAGAAGCACTGGAACCTTAAGAGATTTCTAGTGAGATTTCCTCCTTTTTGGCTGAGTTCCTAATGATTTGGTGGTTCTTTGTGCCTTTGGCAGCTTGGTTTTGCTGTACACTATTAGCTGAAACTATTTTGTTTTATTATTTTTAAAGTTTTTTTCTTTTGTGGGACTCAAACTTACGACCCCGAGAACAAGAGTCACATGCTACACCGACTGACCCAGCCAAGCACCCCTGAAACTGTTTCAGATGAAATATATGAGCACCTGTTCAGGATAAAAGTTCAGTTGCAGAAATCTTTACATGCTATTATTAAATAGTATTAAAGATTAGGTTCAGCTAGATTTTTAAGCATTATGAGACATTCCAAATAATGCATGAAATATGTGTTTAAAGAATAATTATAAGCGAACACCTATGTAACCACCAACCAAGTCAAGAAATAGAATATTGCTAGAGACCAGAGGCACTCCAGTGCACCCCACCCTTGATTACATCCATTTATCTCTCTTGAAAGTAACCGCTATTCTTTTTTTTTTTTAAGTTTATTTTTTTAAAGTCTATTTTGAGAGAGTGCGAATGGGGGAGGGGAGGGTAAAGGGAGAGAGAGAATCTCAAGCGGGTTCTACGCTAAGGTGCCCCAGAAGTAACCACTATTCTTTCTTTTGTGATAATTTCCTTGCTTTTCTCGATAGTTTTATCACCTGCATATGTATCTCTAGACAGTAGTTTAGTTTTGCCTATTTGTCAACTTTGTGTAAAGGAGACCATACTTTATGTATTCTTTTTGTTGTCTTCTTTTGCTCAATTTTAGTATATGTGCTGCCGAAGCGAGCACATCTTTTGCTCAATTTTAAAGTAGTGAAGCCAAAAACAAAAGTCTGACAAGTTTCAGTTTTAGAACAATTTTAATTATAGCGTTAAGCCTTGATGTTCAGTTGTCTTTGTAGAGCACCCATTGATACAGAATTTGTTTCTGTCCTCTACTTAAAGATACACAGTTGTAATATGTAAACCATTTAGCACTTTGATTCTAAACATTACAAAATAGCTAGTTTTTTAATATTTATTTTTGGCAGGAATATTATAAAATCTCCTAGGTGTCTTTTTTTTTTAAGTTAGGCTATAGAATATTCTACTTTTAAATTTGTATTTTTATATTTAAAATTGGAACCACGTTGGATTTACTGAAAATTTGGAAGATATTTATTTATTTATTTATTTATTTATTTATTTAAGAGAGTGATCTTGTGCATGAGCAAGCACACACACATGTGCATATGGGAGGGGCAAACAGGGAGAGAGAGAGAATCCCAAGCAGGCTCTGTGCTATCAGTGCTGTCGCTGTATAGGTCCAGGCAGGGCTTGAACTCAGGAACTGTGAGATCATGACCTGACCCAAAATCAGGAGTTGGATGCTTAACCAACTGAACCACCCAAGGATCCCTGGCATGTGCATTTAAAATGTTGGCAGGTAACATTTTAAAAAAGATTTTAACAAGCATGGTTTAATTTTCCTTCACAGCCCTCAAGTTGATTGGAAATTTTGAATTAGGGAAAGGAGGGAAAAATAAGATAAAAAAAAGAGAGAAGGAGGCAAAGCATAAGAGACTTAAATGCAGAGAACAAACTGAGGTTTGCTGGAGGGGAGTTGGGTGGGGGTATGGGCTAAATGGTGATGAGCATTAAGGAGGGCACTTGTTGGAATGAGCACTGGGTGTTATATGTAAGTGATGAATCACTAAATTCCACTCCTGAAATGTAACATATTACATTCTATGTTAACTAACGTGGATTTAAATAAAATTTAAGAATAAAAAGAAATTTTGAGTTATCAGTTATGTTCACTTATTGTCTACTACTGCTAGTTACTAAAGGCAGTACATACATAATTAGATATAGAACCATACTTGCTGAGAAAGGTGTGTACCTGATTATCATATATGGTAGAAAGAAGGAAATATAAAGGGAATTCAGAAAAAGATCCCTTCTAGTTGGAGCAATCAGGGAAGCTTTTCTAGACTGGGTGGTGCTTGAGCCAGCCTTGAAGTATAGGCAGATTTGCATGTATGAAATTGTATCCCAGACAGAGAGCATCAAGGACAAGGGATCACAGAGGCAGGAGGAAGAGGCTCTATGGAAATTTAGTTTGTCAAATAATAGGACTAGGCTGGAGTGGGAGAAGCACACAAAAAGTGAGGTTTGACCCAGGTTGTGGTGACTTTAAAGTGTTATGCTAGCTGTGGATACCAGTTCCTCAAAAAAGTAAACATAGAATTCCCATATGATCTAGGAATTCCACATCTAGGTTTATATCTAGAAGGATTGAAGTAGAAATCCAGACAGGTATTTGTGCATCAATACTCACAGTAGCATATGCACAATAGCCAAAAGGTGAAAACAACCCAAATGTCCATTGACAGATGAACAGGATATTAAAATACAATGTTACAGCCAGCGTTCCGTATGATGAATATTCTTCAGCCCTAGAAAAGAATGAAATTCTGACATATGCTACAACATAGATGAAGCCTGAAGACAGTGTGCTAACTGAAATAAGGCAGACACAGAAGGACAAATACTATACCATTCTTCCTATATGAGGTACCTAGAACAGTCAAATTCATAGGGACAGAAAGTAGAGTAGGAGTTGTTGGGGCAGAGGAGAGGGGAGAAACGGGGGGTTTGTGCTCAATAGATAGGGAGTTTCTGTTTAAGATGATGAAAAAGTTCTGGAGATGAATAGTGGTGATGGTTGTACAATGTGAATGCACTTAATGCCATTGAAATATATATTTAAAATATTTAAGTGTTATATTTTATGTATATTTTACAATAAAACACGAAAAATGCAATGCTAAAGACCTTAAATGTTAAAGAGAAAGCATTTAGTAATTGATGAAAGTTTTTTTTTTACTGAAGTATAATTAATATACTATATTAGTTTCAGGTGTGCAACATTGATAATTCTTTTTTTTTTTTTATTGTTTATTTATTTTTGAAAGAGAGAGCATGAGCAGGGGGGGACAGAGAGGGAGACAGAGAATCCAAGCAGGCTCTGTGCTGTCAGCGCAAAGCCCGGTGTGGAGCTTGAACCCACAAACTGTGAGATGATGACCTGTGCCGAAGTCGAACAGTGAACTGACTGAGCCACCCAGGCGCCCTCATTTGATAATTCTGTACATTACTCAGTGCTCATCCATGATAAGTGTAGTCCCCACCATCTACCACTATACAAAATTATTGCCAATTGCTGGCTGTATTCTTTATGCTGTATTTTTCTTCTCTGTGACTTATTTATTTTATAATTGGAAGTTTGTATCTTTATTTTAGAGAGAGAGCAGGGGGGAGGGGCAGAGGGAGAAAGAGAATCTTAGGCTGACTCCATGTTCAGCGGGGGAGCCCAGTGCAGAGCTTGTGGGATCAAGGCCTGAGCCTGAGTCGGTAGCTCAAGCAACTGAGCCACCCAGGTGCCCCTGGAAGTTTAGATCTCTTAATCCCTTGATCTTTTTTACCCATCCCCCCACTTGATGAAAGTTTTTGATCCAGATTTGCACATGAAAATTAATTCTGAATTAAAAGAAAAGAGTAAATTGGAGGGGTGTCTGGCTGGCTCAGTTGGTGGAACATGCGACTCTTGATCTGAGGATCGTGGGGTTAAGCCCCACGTTGGGTGTAGAGATTACTTTAAAAAAAATAATAAATTGGAGAAGGAAGGAGTAAGCAGTGGAAAAACCAAGCCCTCCTCTTTATTAAAGTAGTTTAGTTAAGAGATGATTTGGGCCTCTAAGGCAGCAGTGGAGAGAAGTGGGAAGAAGGGCTAATGCTGGGGGGTGGGGGTGGGGTGGAATTTGACAACAGATTAGATGTGGGAGGGAAGAGAAAAGGAAAGATAAAAGATGACCGCTAGGGGCGCCTGGGTGGCTCAGTCGTTAAGCATAGGACTCTTGATTTCTGCTCAGGTCATGATCTCTTGGTTCACAGGTTCAAGCCCCATGTTGGGCTCCGTGGACAGTGTGGAGCCTGCCTGGGATTCTCTCTCCCTCCCTTTCTCTCTGCCCCTCCCTTGCTTGCTTTTTTTGGTCTCTTGAAATAAATAGACTTAAAAAAAAAAGATGGCCGCTAGGTTTTGGGTCAGGTATGCAGGAGCATAAACAGGTGGCTGGAAGAGTGTTCAGTATGAATTTGGCATCACCTATCCAGAAGGCAATAAAAATATGAAAGTGGAGAGATGTAATTCAGGAGAATCAGGCCTACAGATGAGTTGTGGGGTGATTCTCCTGTCCGTCCATCCGTCTTGAACATTTGTTCTGCCTTTGCTGGGCATATTAGATGGACACAGCAGTCTGTAACCTCAAGGATCATACAGCCTTGTGAGTCATTTAGTGGTTATATTCGAAACCATGTGATTGTCTAAGGAGAAAATGTGGCAAGGAAAGAGAAAGCAAAATGGAATTTTAGGGGCCACCTCCACATTTAGGTATGAAAGGAGAAAAGAACCTCAGAATGAGGGGTCAGAGAGGTAATAAAGACCCAGGGGAATATATAGTCATCAAGAATTAAACAATTTGAGGAATCAAAATAGTGATAACAGATGAAGTTGGAAATTTTCAGAAATGTGTTCTTCAAAATAAATTTAAGGTTTGCTATTTCACTTTTTTTGTCCATAGGTGTGACAAAAAAAATATTTTTTCTCTTGTGCCGTTTTTCATATTTTTTGATCCATGACTGAGATAGAGTTACATCAGTGTGCCGTCGTCTGTGGTTTCAGTTTTGGATTTCTGCTGTTAAGCAGGAATTCCCACTTGGAATTTTTGTCCTTAGTTTTTTTCCCTGTCAGTAAAATTCGTCTTGCTTCAACTTAAACTAGCTTGACTGATAATACTTTTCTTTTTTATTGTTAAAGTATGCATAACACAGAATTAACCATTTTAGCCATTTTTAAATGTGTAGTTCAGTGGCATTAAATATATTCACCTTTTTATGTAACCAATAATACATTTCTTTGTTCTTCCTGCTTTTTAAAAAGCAAACTTCTTTCCTAGCAATTTTTTCATCTTTCCCACCCATAAGATTGATTCTTGTTTAATTTCACTAGAAGATTTAACACACTTAATTTGAAGTACCTAGTAGAGTGATTCAAGAATGATATTTCATTTTCCTAGGGTTTTTTTTTTGTTGTTTTTTGTTTTTGTTTTCGTTTTTAAGAAATACAATGCCTTATACCACGTTTTACAGAAAGGTAGTTATAGGGGCAGTAAAATTTTTTGAACATTGTAGCTTTATCAAGTTTGTCTTTTTGCTGTATTTGCTTCAGATTTTTCTAAAAAATATAAGACACAGGTAACAGTTGAAACCCTGTATGTTCCCCATCCAATCTCAACTGCCTTGATGTCTAACCATAATGAATTTGGATCATTATTCCCATGCATGTTAGTATATTTTACTATATATTCATGTATTTATAACACGATATAGTGATAGTTTTGTTGTGTAGGTATTTAATATAAGTAACAATTTTTATTTTTATTTTATTTTTGTTTAAGTGTCTATTTATTTTGAGAGAGAGGGAGCATGCATGTGGGCAGGTGAGGGGCAGAGAGAATCCCAAGCAGGCTCCACGTTGTCAGCACAGAGCCTGATGCAGGTCTCGAATTCTCGAACTGTGAAATCATGACCTGAGCTGAAATCAAGAGGCAGACACTTAACCGACTGAGCCACCCAGACACCCCCAAGTTTTATTTTTAAATGAGTAATATTGGGGCGCCTGGGTGGCGCAGTCGGTTAAGCGTCCGACTTCAGCCAGGTCACGATCTCGCGGTCCGTGAGTTCGAGCCCCGCGTCGGGCTCTGGGCTGATGGCTCAGAGCCTGGAGCCTGTTTCCGATTCTGTGTCTCCCTCTCTCTCTGCCCCTCGCCCGTTCATGCTCTGTCTCTCTCTGTCCCAAAAATAAATAAACGTTGAAAAAAAATTAAAAAAAAATGAGTAATATTGTACAAATTAGATTTTGTTTTATGAAGTCATTTTTGTGACTGTAAACATGACTTAGTCAAGGGGTGCCTGGCTGGCTCGGTTTGTAGAGCATGCAACTTGATCTTGGGGTTGAGAGTTCAGGCCCCATATTGGGCATAGAGAGTTAAAAATAAATAAAAAAAAGAGTTGGTTAAGCATGTCTTTCTGTACTAATGTACAGAATTTTTTTTACTAATGACTTCCCTTTTTAGGTCTAATGTTAATGTAGCTTTCTTTACACTGAAAATATGCATTTTATGAAATGTATACATAATGAAAAATTTATTTCATTAACTTAATGAAAGTGTATTCATTAGTACTGCAACTAAGTTTTGGATAACTACTGCTGCTAAACCAGCAGAGGGGGCTCAGCAATGTAAGAAATTGCCAATGTCAGTTCTGACTAGAAAACTTGAAAATTTAAAATAGAAGAGTCTTAGTGATTCTATCTTTGCATGTAAATGACTACATCTTGATTAATACAAATTTTAAATCAGTACCACTGTGGGTGAAGGTTAATAACAAAAATCTTTTGTAACATCTAAATCTCAAGTGTTCGCCCCCACTCCCCATATATGTGTGTGTGTGTGTGTGTGTGTGTGTGTGTGTGTGTGTGTGTGTGTGTATGTATACATGCATGCAATTGTATATTTCTTTCTAAATCAGATTCTGGTAGACAGCAAACATGTGTAGAATTCTTAATTGTGTTGTTTAAATTCTGAATACTTTTTTTCCTGTCAGTTCTTTAAATTTGCAAATAGCTCCTGGTTCTGGCCATACCACTATAAATAGGAAGATATTTATGCTAACCTGCAGTTTTAGTTAAGCAGGCTTTTCTTTATAAAATTAAACACTTAGAACTATAATTCTAGGCTTTCCTCAAGTAACACTGCATTCTATAAACAGAACTTATAAGTTCTGGTAAGCTGGTTTTAAAAGAAAGTTTTCATTATATTAGGCTTCCTGAATTGGAATACTGTAGTCAAGAACGCAGCTATAGGGGTGCATGGGTGGCCCAGTCAGTTGAGAGTCCAGCTCTTGATTTCAGCTCAGGTCATGATCCCAGGGTCATGGGATCGAGCCCCTCCTTGGGCCTCTGCGCTGGGATTCTCTCCCTCCCTCTGCCTCTCTTTCTCTCTCTCTCTCTCTCTCTCTCTCTCTCTCTCTCTCTCTCAAATAAAAAAAAAATCAGCTGTCAATCATTTTGGAGGGAAATAAGAATATATTTCTCTTTTAGTGTAATACAAGCAAATGAGCATTAGTATAAATAAATTGTCTAGATTTAGTTACTTTATCAGTAAAAGTAGTTTCCATACTAAAATGTTTGTAAAATGTTAATTTTACATAACATAATTAGAAAAATGTGTGCTTTTTGAAAAATTTTTTTACTTATTTTATCTTTATTTTTATTTATTTTTAATTTTTTAAAAATTTTTATTTATTTTTGACAGAAAGACAGAGCATGAGCGGGGGAGGGGCAGAGAGAGAGAGGGAGACAGAATCCAAAGCAGGCTCCAGGCTCCGAGCTGTCAGCCCAGAGCCTGACACGAGGCTCGAACCCACAGATCGCGAGATCATGACCTGAGCTGAAGTCGGATGCTCAACCGACTGAGCCACCCAGGCTCCCCTGCTTTTCAAAATTTAAAAGACAGTATTTTTTATTTACATTCAAAATGTTCTACTCTGGCAAAAATAGGAATATTATTTATGCAAAGTAACAGTAACAAACTCTTCCATCAAAGTGAAACTAGAGATTCTAAAATCATTTGGAAATCAAGCAATACATGTTACATGATGAAAAATGACTGTCAGCACACAGCCGAGTGCATGGCTTGAACTCACAAACTGTGGGGTCATGAACTGAGTCGAATCAAGAGTCAGGCACTTAACCCACTGAGCCACCCGGGTGCTGCTACAGTTTCTGACAGTCATCATTACTGGTTCTCAGCAATTTGATTATAATACGCCTTGGTGTGATTTTTGTCTTTGTGTATGTGTTTTTATCCTGTTTGGTTTGTTCAGATTCTTGGATCTCTGGGATTATAGTTGTCATCAAATTGGGAAATTTTTTCACCATTACTTCTTAAAATCTTTATCTGGCCCCTCCCCTCTTTTCCATAAGGACTCCAATTATGTGTATGTTAGACCATTTGGTATTGTCCCAAAGTTCATTGAGGCTTTGTTAATTTTTTTCAGTCTTTATTCCCTATGTATTTCATTTTGGACACTTTGTGTTGCTGTATCTTAAATTTCAACTGATTCTTTTCTTCTGCATGCTCTAATCTGCCGTTAATTGCATACAATGATATTTCCATTTCACATATTGTATTTTTCATCCCTACAAGTTTCTTTTCTTTTAAATGTTTCCTGTTTCTTTCTGTTATAGTGATGTTTCCCTTTAAGTCCTTGAGCATAATAAAGTTCTTAAAATTTTAATGTCCTTATCTTTTAGTTACATTTGCCATTTCCAGGTTTGTTCTGTTCACTAACTTTTCTCTTAGTATGGTTTTGTTTATTTTTGTTTTTTTTTTTCTTTTTGTCTCTTGGCACATCTGAGAATTTTTGGTCGGGTGTTGGATGAGTGTCTGGCTTTTGTTGTCTTTCTATAGTGAGTGTTTTGGCTTTGTTTTGGTAGTTAAGTTGCCTGCTGATCATTTTCATGTTTTCGAGATCTGGCCTAAAGTCTTGCTGGAATAGATCTACAGTAGTCTTCATTTCAGGGACAGTTCAGCCCTATACTAAAGGGTGGAACCCTCGCAGGTCTCTACTGAATATCTCAAGTGATCACTGAAGACTCTTTACTCTGACTTGCTGGAGCTTGAATATTTTTCTGCTTGTGAGCTGTGGCAATTGACCAGATTACAACTTCCCTGTCATTCTTTGCCTGACTTTGTGGAGTTTTGCTATGCATGTGTTGCCCAATACTTAGCAAAGATTCAAGAGGATGCTATGCAGATTTTAGTTCTTTTTCTGCGTAGCTTCCTTCCTTTCTGGAATTTTGCCCTAGAGTTCTAAACTCTTCAGCGTCCCTGAGCCCTGTTATCTGTGTCCTCAACTCAGAGGCTAATGGGCTCTTTTGGTTCCCCCTTACTTCATTGAATATAAAAATTGCCTCTAGGCAGATAGCTTGGGCTATCAGTCTTTTGAATATCAGAATATACCATAGTCTGCATTTATCTGATTACTTGTTTATGGTATCATTTAGCTTGATCTAGAGGCTACATGTTTAAATTAAAAATTTAAAGCAAGAACCCTTCACAGGCAGTCCTCAGTCCTGCAGACTTGCCATTGTTTGGCTCATGATGCACAATTTCTAGAGGTCTCGCTTTTTTTTTTTTTTTTTTTTTAATTTTAGAGAGACAAAAAGTGCAAGTGTGAGTGGGGGAGAGGGGCAGAGGGAGAGAGAGGGAATCTCAAGCAGGCTGCATGTTCAGCATGGAGACTGATGAGGGGCTCTATCCTATAACCCTGCGATCATGACCTGAGCCAAAATCAAGAGCCAGACTCTCAACCGACTGAGCCACCCAGGCACCTCAAGAGGTCTCCAATTTTAACCATGTTCAGATTGAGCATTGGGTTCAGATGATAGTAGCCCCATATCTCCATTAGAATATTTTCCATTAATCTTTCATGGAATGGTTTTAGTACCTGTTTGTTGACTGTAAATTATTTTGGGGATTGCAAAATGGTAATTTTCTTATTGTGTTCTTCTTCATATAAGTGGAATTTCCAGAAAGAACGTTACCACATTAACTGTTTGGTTACTCTCTTGATTAGTGTAGGAAAAGTAGGAAAGGGACTTGTTCTTTCCCTTATTTTTCGAGTAATTTTAGAGTAATCATGAATTAGTCCCTTTAGTAGCCTCCCCTGGTAACTATTGGAATTTTTTTTAGTAGCGTTATGAACATACAGATTTTTATATATTTCATATGTTTTAATCCGTAGTAGTTTTGTTTTTTGTGGTTTTGATGCTCAAATTGTTTCCTTGCAGGCCTGTGGGAGTGAGTTTTATTTGGGTCCCATGACTTTTTGACATGACTGTATTAGGTTTTTTTTTTTTTTTTTTATGTTTATTTTTGAGAGAGAGAGAGAAACAGAGCACGAGTGGGGGAAGGTTAGAGAGAGGTAGACACAGAAGCCATAACATTCCATGCTACATGCTGTCAGCACAGAGCCTGATTCAGGGCTCAAACCCACAAATGGAGGGATCATGACCTGAACCAAAGTCGGACACTTAACTGACAGAGCCACCCAGGCACCCCTACATTAGTCTTTAATAAGTCTCCTTGCTTTGGGCCCAACAAGATGTTCCAGGCTCACCTTGTACATTTCCTGTCCCAATTTTAGAAACAGCTATTTCTCCAAGGAGACCATCTTTTTAGTGAAAAATAGGATATAAAGGCCACAATTTAGGTTCCGGGGTACTCTTTACTACTGAGAGGTCATTGCTTTTAAATCTTTTCAAAGTAATCTCTACCCTCAACACAGGTCTCAAACTCACGACTCTGAGATCAAGAGTAGGATGCCCTACTGACTGAGCCAGCCAGGTGCCCCAGGAAATGCTTGCTTGCTTTTTTCTTTCTTTCTTTCTTTCTTTCTTTCTTTCTTTCTTTCTTTCTTTCTTTCTTTCTTTCTTTCTTTCTTTTATAGTTTATTTATTTTGAGAGAGGGAGAGAAAGAGAGCTCAAGTGGAGAAGGGACAGAGGGAGAGGGAGAGAGAGAATCCCAAGCAGGCTCCATGCTCAGTGTGACCCCCCAACGTGGGGGCTCAGTACCCTAACCATGAGATCATGCCCTCAACTGAAATCAAGAGTTGGACACTTAACTGATTGAGCCACCCAGGCACCCCAGAAATGCTTTCTTTAAAGAGGAAAAAAATGAGTTCCTACTGATACCTTTTTTTTTTTTTAATGTTTATTTTTGAGAGACAGGGTGCAAGCAGTGTAAGGGCAGAAAGAGAGGGAGACACAGAATCCGAAGTAGGCTCCAGGCTCTGAGCTGTGAGCACAGAACCCGACACGGGGCTTGAAACCATGAACGGTGAGATCATGAACTGAGCCAAAGTCGAATGCTTAACCAGTTGAGCCACCCTGATACCTCTCTACTGATACTTCTGATTCAAATGTATAATTATAGGGTTTTTATTTGACCTCTTTAATTTTATACTCGTATATCTTTGTTTATGCTGAATGTTTTTGTTTTTTAATACTGTTAACATGTTTATTTGCTTTATCCTGTAGGGTATCTATATTCTTTTTTTTTTTTTAAGTTTATTTATTTATTTATTTTGAGAGAGAGAGAGAGAGAGGGAGAGAGAGAGAGAGTGTGTGTGTGTGTGTGTGTGCGCGCGCGCAAATGGGATAGGGGCAGAGAGAGAGAGGATTCTGAGACCAAGAGTCACATGGTTTATCGACTGAGCCAGCCAGGTACTCCATGCTTTTATACTTAAAATATAACTCACAGAAGATATGTAGTCAAAAACACTGTACTTTAAAACTGCTTGAATTAATTCCTCTCTCTATGATGTTATGCCACCAGCTTGATATAAAATTAGGTCATTTATTTATTAAAACTTTTTCTTTCCTTCCTGATAATATATCAAGGTCACCTTTTACCTTTATACCACTCACTCCCATTTAATGGGGATTTGCTTTCATCCAAAGAATTTCAGTGTATAGGAATAAGAGTATTTGAATGTTTCCATATACCTGTTTGCCTATATGGTTCATCTTCATGCACTCTCTACTGAATATCTCTCCTGAAGGTTAGGTTTATGGTTTGCAGCTTAAAAGAAGTAACAGAGAAGTATATAACTCCTAATAACATAACTATTCTCTTTCTTTTGTATGATAATGTTATTGTGTGGGTGGGAAGTCTATCAATGTATGTCAGTTTTATTTTAGAGTTTGTAAACTGATCCAGAATAGTACGTGTGAAGCAGTGAAATCAGGGGTATTTTGTTTTATATTATGTTCTTGTGGGTTTCTTTTAAAGAATTTTTAAAGTCAGCTATTTAGAACAGACCATACAATTGACCTTTGACTTCAAACACCAGTAAAGTGTTGTATGAGGCCATTAGTTTAAGTGTAGCATCAATTTTAAGTAAGTACAAAATTTTGCCTTCACATATTTGTGTCTGATAGCTGAATTCAATATTAATAATTTGAATACATTTATATTTTGCACAGTCTTCACTAATTTTTATAGAAATGATATAAAATGCCACAATTTGAAATTTCTGGTAGATTTTTTTTTTTTTAACCAAATAATTGATATGGTATGCAAAATCAGTTTCTCTCAGGTCACAGCAAATTTAAAGGCCAAAGATGGAAATCAGTTTTCCTGACTCCATCCTTTCAGATGTGTCGACTCCTTTTTTTTTTTTTTTTTTTTATGAGAGAGAGCACACTCGTGCACACCTGGTTGGGGGGTGGGGGGGGGGAAGGGAGGGTGGAGAATGAATCTTAAGCAGGCTTCAAGCTCATCATGGAGCCTGATGATGCTGGGCTAGATCTCATGACTGTGAGATCATGATCTGAACCAAAATCAAGAGTCAGAGGCTTAACCGACTGAGCCACCCAAGTGCCCCTAAACGTGTGGACCCTTACAGAGTGTTAAAGATTTTTAGCCATCACACTGCTCATCTGAAGGACAGTATGAGGCAGCACATAAAAAAAGGGCAGTTGGCACTGGTCATTTTCACATGTTCCTAGACCCCTTATCTTAAAGTATATTGTCTGCCTGGAAGCAAAATTTGGGCTGTATATGTTGAATCTTGAGTGCTTTTTGTGCTGTTTCTTTGTCTGGACTTTATTGGAAACCATAGCAATAAGAAGTGAAATATGGGTTTTAATTAGGCGAGTTATTAATGAGCAGAATTGTAACTTGTGAAGTGATGAAAAGTAGGAACTATCTGTGTTATTTATCTAATGTTGGCTTAGGTGTTGTAGGCCACCTAACTCAACAAATATTTATACAGCTCTTAGGTAATGACGATACTGTACAAAATGAATAGAATGCCAGAAGGAATATTTAATAAGCTGGAGGGGATGGGAGGATCTCACAAGGCATAACTCTTAAATAACAAGTAGGAATTTGCCAAGCTGGCAAGTAAGAGAAGGGTATTTTAGGAAGGGGGGCGGGTAGCCAGCAAGAACAAAGACCAGCGATGGGAAAAGAGCTTTAGTCTATTACAGAAACAAGTAGTTCAAAACGACTGAATTGAAATCTGTGAGAAAGAGACATTAATCTTATTCTTAAATCCCTGGCATGCTTTGGTAGCTATTCCTTAGTAATTTTATTCATTTAATCAAAACATTCATATTGTTGATAGGAAGAATTAAACCAAATAAGATATATTTTCCAAGGTCCAGTAGAATAACTTTATTTACTTTCTGTCCAGATGACATATCAAAGTTTAGTCCATTAAATCTTTTCATCTATTCCATAAATGTTCCCCTTTTTTGGATTAAAGTAGATATATTTGATCTTCATTCAATAATAATAGTAGTAGTCTGCTTTCCTACTGTGTTGGAGAAATTAAAAAATTTTAACATATAAATGCAATATCATTTTTTTAAGATTTTATTTTATTAAAAATTTTTTTGATGTTTATTCATTTTTGAGAGAGAGACACAGAGTGCGAGTTGGGGAGGGGCAGAGATCGAAGGAGGCATAGAATCTGAAGCAGGCTCCAGGCCCTGAGCTATCAGCACTGCATCTGATGTGGGGCTCAAACTCACGAACTGTGAGATTATGACCTAAGCCGAAGTCGGATGCTTAACTGAGCCACCCAGGCACCCCAAGGTTTTATTTTATTAAAAAAAATTTTATTTAAAAAAAAATTTTTTTAATGTTTATTTTTGAGAGAGAGAGAGAGAGAGAGAGAGACAGAGCGTGAACTGGGAAAGGGCAGAGAGAGAGGGAGACAGAATACAAAGCAGCCTTTAGGCTCCAAGCTGTCAGGACAGAGCCTGACGCAGGGCTTGAACCCACAAACTGTGAGATCATGACCTGAGCCGCAGTTGGATGCTTAGCCAACTGAGCCACCCAGGTGCCTTGTAAAATTTTATTTTATTTTATTTTATTTTATTTTATTTTATTTTATTTTATTTTATTTTATTTTATTTTTAATGTTTATTTTTGAAAAGTTTTAAAAAATGTTTATTCATTTTATTTTTTGAGAGAGAGAGAGTGCAAGCCAGGGAGGGGCAGGGAGAGAGAGGATCCCAAGCAGGCTCTGCAGTGTTGGCACAGAGCCTGATGTGGGGCTTGAAATCATAAACTGAGATCATGACCTGAGCTGAAACCAAGAGTTGCCACTTAACCAACTGAGCCACCCCAAGGTTTTATTTTATTAAAAAATTTTTTTAATGTTTATTTATTTTTGAGAGAGTGATAGTGCATACATGCAAACAGGGAAGGAGTGGAGGGAGAAAGGGACAGAGAATCTGAAACAGGCTTAGTGCTGTCAGTACAAAGCCTGACATGGGACTTGAACTCATGAACTGTGAGATCATGCATGACCTGAGATGAAGTTGGATGCTCAACTGACCAAGCCACCCAGGTGCCCATTAAGATTTTACTTTTAAGGGGCGCCTGGGTGGCGCAGCCGGTTAAGCGTCCGACTTCAGCCAGGTCACGAAATCGCGGTCCGTGAGTTCGAGCCCCGCGTCGGGCTCTGGGCTGATGGCTCAGAGCCTGGAGCCTGTTTCCGATTCTGTGTCTCCCTCTCTCTCTGCCCCTCCCCCGTTCATGCTCTGTCTCTCTCTGTCCCAAAAATAAATAAACGTTTAAAAAAAAAATTAAAAAAAAAAAAGATTTTACTTTTAGGTGATCTTCACATCCATCATGGAGCTTGAACAGTTCTCGAGTTTGAGCACTGTGTCTGGGTCTCTGCTGTCAGGGCAGAGCCTCTGCTTCAGGTCCTCTGTCCCCTTCTCTCTGCCC
The DNA here is from genome assembly GCF_007474595.2 of Lynx canadensis. Taxonomy (NCBI): domain Eukaryota; kingdom Metazoa; phylum Chordata; class Mammalia; order Carnivora; family Felidae; genus Lynx; species Lynx canadensis. The sequence continues at coordinate 11,694,027 of NC_044310.1, read as the reverse complement.
CTCCTCCACCCCAAATAAACATTTTTTTAAAAAGGTTTATAAGTAAAATTTAAATTAAAGTTAGTTTGTTGGGGCACCTGGGTGGCTCAGTTGGTGGAGTGTGCAACTCTTGATCTTGGGGTTGTGAGTTCGAGCCCCACATTAGGTGTAGAGATTGCTTAAACATAAGATTTTAAACAGTTTATTATGCTATAAATCCACTGTGGCTTACTTCCTACGTAGTTATGTTAGCATTTTTTTCAATGAGGTGTTTGGAAGGAGAGTGTCTTAGCTTGGGCTGCCAAGACAAAGTACCATAGACCAGGTGGCTTAAACAGCAGAAATTTATTTCTCATATTTCTGGACTGAAAAGCCCAAGATCAAGGTGCTGGTAAGGTAGTTTTCATCCCGAAGCCTCTTTCTTTCTTTCTTTCTTTTTTTCTTTCTTTCTTTCTTTCTTTCTTTCTTTCTTTCTTTCTTTCTTTCTTTCCTTCCTTCCTTCCTTCCTTCCTTCCTTCCTTCCTTCCTTCCTTCCTTCCTTAAGCTTGCTTATTTATTTATTTATTTATTTATTTATTTATTTATAGAGAGACAGAGACAGTGCAAGTGGGGAAGGGGCATAGAGAGAGGGAGATAGAGAATCCCAAGTGGGCCCTGTGCTCAAAACCAAGACTCAGTTTTTTTTTTTTTTTTTTTTTTTAATTTTTTTTTCAACGTTTATTTATTTTGGGACAGAGAGAGACAGAGCATGAACGGGGGAGGGGTAGAGAGAGAGGGAGACACAGAATCGGAAACAGGCTCCAGGCTCTGAGCCATCAGCCCAGAGCCTGACGCGGGCTCGAACTCCCGGACCGCGAGATCGTGACCTGGCTGAAGTCGGACGCTTAACCGGCTGCGCCACCCAGGCGCCCCAAGACTCAGTTTCTTAAGTGACTGAGTCACCCAGGCGCCCCTGAAGGCTTTTTTCTTGACTTGCAAGTGCCTACCATCTCCTTGTGTGCTCATGTAACCTCTTTGGGGTCTGAGGTAGAGAGAAAGAGAAAGGGAAAGCTCTCTGGCAGCTCTTCTTACTAGGGGCCTAATCCTATTAAGGGCCCCACTCTTGACTTCATCTAACCCTAATTACCTCTGAAATGCCCCATCTCCAAATACCATTGGGGGTTAGGGCTTCAACATATGAATTTGAAGGGGACACAAACATTTAGTCCATCACAGAGGGCAATGAGTTCCTTGTCAGCATTTTATGTTTTTATCCTTCCAAGAAAATTCTCAAAGGAAATGAATAGAAGCTCTTAAGAGTTTGCTTAATAATGTGATCAAAACTGGGCTTCAGAAAATCCTGTCGTGGGGTTCAATGAGGCCTTGCCTCCTTAAGATTGTGCTTCTGTCCTACAGCTCTTTTACCAAAAATCTCTATTTTTCATTTGCACAGGATCTGAATATATATTAAGAAATATCGATAGTTCACTTTAGTTAAAGGGAAAAATAGTTTGTAAGCAAGGGGGTCTTGTGATTATTAAGTCAGCTCTCATTATCAAGTCAGCCACCAAAACTCCAGAGTCTAGTTCTTGGTGTGCAAATATGAAGGAATGCTTGGTAGACAGACACAACTTGGAAATCATGCCAGTTGGAAATGAGGTGCCGGGTGCCTTGGTGATGCCTCTTAATGGAAAGTACTTGTTGGTTTTCATTAAAAAAATTTTTTTAATGTTTGTTTATCTTGAGATTGCATGTGTAGGGGAGGGGCGGGGGGGGGGGTAGAGAAAATCTGAAGAAGGCTCTGCCCTTACCTCATGTACTGATCATGACCTGAGCTGAAATCAGTCGGACACTTAATCAGCCGAGCCACTCAGGTGCCCCTTCCTTCCTTCCTTCCCTCCTTCCCTCCTTCCCTCCTTCCCTCTTTGTTTCCTTCCTCCCCCCCTCCTCTCACCTTCCTCCCTCCTTTCTCTTTCTTTCCTTCCTTCCTTCTTTCTCTTTCTTCCTTTCTTTCTTCCCTCCTTTCTTTCTTGGGCACAAGTGAGCCAGGGGCAGAGAGAGAGAGAAAGAGAGAAGCAGGGCTTACCTGGGGCCTGTGTTTTACCTGAAGCAGGACTTGAGCTCACCTGATGTGGGACTCGAACTCACGAACTGTGAGATCATGACCTGAGCCAAAGTCAGACGCTTAACGACTGAGCCACCCAGGCACCCTTATTTCTTTATTTTTAACCTTTATTTCCCCATTATGAATTTCCTGGCATAGGTATACACAGTTCTATTTGCCCAAGGTATGAAGAGTGACGTTATGCAGTAGTCTTCTGGTTGAAAGTATTTTCTATTTATTGTAAAATTACCTTAGTGTCTAGCTACATTATGTGCTAATAAGAATTTTACCTAGGTGGAGAGAAGTTTAGGAAGATAGGGAAAATTAAGTCCCACCTATTGAAAGGGGGAGAATCTACATAAATTATTTGGAAATCTGCAAAGGGGATTTGTCTTCTGTATTTTTTTTTTAACCAATCATTTATATTACTATAAACTCATGGATATTGTGCTTGAAATGGTTTAGCTTTGACCACTAGGAGCTCTTTCATTTGTCTTGCGTGTCTCTCAGACATGATCTTATAAGTGTTTTGTTTTGGGATTGTATCCTTACTTCCTGACACTACAGGATTATCCAGGCTCATCTTGTACAGTTTCTGTCCCACTCGTAGATTCTGCCATTTCACCAAGGAGCCCTAATTCCTTTTATTGGAGGATAGTATTAGAAGTTAAGATCTGGGTGCTAAGGTATGCTCATTGCTACTGGGGATGTTGCTGCCCTCTCAGCTGACAGAACAAGGAAATACATGTGTGTATACTAACTCATGTATATACATAAATCTAGAAATATTTCTGTGTGTAATCATCTGTATCTATATGAAGCTAAACATGAGTTTATATTAATGCATTATCACATGATCATTAAACCTTCTCCTTGCTTATCTGTGAGTTCCTACCCCAAAAGTGAGGAACTTGGCTCCAGCCATCAACTTTACTTAATTGTTCAAGTCCAGTATATGTGTATAGCTGTATTAGAATTATTAACTGTGCTCCTGTAGGAAACAAGTTCATCCGCTAGTAGAAACAATAAGCTAGTGCTTATTTGCAGTGCCTTCTGTATGTAGTCTTACAGATGTCACATGTTTTCAGAGTTACTTAGGTTAGCATGGTTTCCTCCACCCACAGCTCTTTTATGTGTTTGTAATACAGTTAGATTCTTTTGTCAGTCTCATTCCTTCCTAATAAGTTTGTTAAAATATGTGTACATTAAGGTTTTTTTAAGCATACATACATATATATATATATATATATATATATATATGTATATATATTTTTTTAAGTAGTCTCTGCACCCAACATGGGGCTCAAACTCGTGACTCCGAGATCAAGCTTTGCATGCTCTTCCAATTGAGCCAGCCAGGGGCCCCATAATTTGCATACATTAAGTTTCACTGTTTGTGCTGTAAAGTTCTGTGGGTTTTGACAAATGTGGATTGGGATAGTTTTACTAGAATTTTAAAATGCTAAATAATATGGTTTGGCCAAAATGATATCCGGCCCTAACTTTTAACTCTACAGTGCTGTGATTCTAACATTTATCTTTCTCATTTTGGCTTCCCTCTAATATTTTTCTTCTAGTACTTATCACTATTAAAAGTTGGCAATTTGGGGGGTGGGTTTGCTTCTTTCTTTTTGTTTTATCAGCTAGGCTCTGAAATCTAACATGCAGATTTTCATAAAGGAACAGTTAGATCTTTGAAGATTCCAGGCATTACCGAATCTGTGATTGAATTGATGACAGGTATTCAAAATCTGGCATTGAATAGTATCTTAGCATTTTTACCCTTGATTGTTTTGGGGTGTTATCCCTATTGGTCATTTTACAGTTTTATTCTTAGGTGGTTGACTCATTTGGTTAGCACGAAGTTACCTACAGCAAGTAGTTGAAGATTTATTTTTAACTTAGTAACTTAATGCATTAGTGAAGGCAAACCTGTTTAATGTTCTTCTCCCAACTAAGGCTGTCTTTCAGATGGCTTTGTGCCTTTGATCACAAGGAGGGCCATGTGAAAGTATTGTTCAGTAGGAGTCCTTCAACACTAAACATCTTAACAGTGGCAGCCAGAAGTGAGTCAGTAACACTAATCTCTTCAGTAGGGGACCTTGTAACTTGTAATCTTCATTCATTAAAAAATACTCATTGGTAAGGTACCAGCTAACGTGCCAGGTGTTACAAAGATGAACATGACTTGGCCTCTTCTCTCAAGTAGTGTATCATGTAGTGGGAAGAAAGGAAGTTAGAATGAAATTTGGAAGCAGGTCATAGAGATGAAGTCTGTATAAGTGAACAGGACTTTTTAGTGACATCTGTTGAGATTAGAAAAATTTAAATGTCTCATCATAAATTGAAAGTTTTCAGAGGATATATATCTTACTTAAGAGCATTTACCCATTACTTAGATGACATCTATGTAACTCACTTCTATGTTTTGGCAGTGGTCGTAAGTTTAAATTATGTGGGTAATGAAAGCTATAGTTGATTCTGACTAGTGAGTTTTCTCTTGGATGAAGTGTAAATTTCTAGAAAAGGATAGGACTTATTAACATTAACTCAAGAAGAAACAAAACTCAAGTAGTCCTATTACAAAGGAAATGGAATCGGGACAGAAAAATCTCAAAAAGAAAACCCTAGGCCGAAATAGATTTACAGGTGATTTCTGCCAAATATTCAAGAAGCAGATAATTCCCCGTTTTATAAAAGTAAACTCTTCCAGAGAATGGGGGAAAGAGGAACAGTCTTCAAATCATTTAGTTTTTTTAATTTATTTTTTGACCCCAAATCATTTTATGAAACTAGCATACTTTTTGATTCTCAAACTGGAGATAGACAATAGAAGAAAGAAGAATTATAGGCCATGTCTCTCATGAACATAGATACAAAAATTCTAAACCAAACATTAGTAAACTGAATCCAGCATTGTAAAAAATAGAATAAATCATATTCCATTTTATCTCGGGAACGCAAGCTTGTTTTAACATTAGAAAACCAATTAGTAGGGGCACCTGACTGGCTGAGTCAGAAGAGCATGCAACTTGATCTTGGGTTGTGAGTTTGAGCCCTATGTTGGTGTAAAGAGTAAATAAATAAATTAATTAATTAATAAGTTAACTAACTTAAAAAAAAAAAAGAAAATATAATTGACTTAAACGGACTAACAGGAAACCATACATTTTAGTAATTGCAGCAAAAACAATTGATAAACTTTTAAAACCCATTTATGATTTTATTTTTTATTTTAATAAAAAAAATTTTTAATGTTTATTTATTTTTGAGAGACAGAGAGGGACAGAGCATGAGCAGGGGAGGGACGGAGAGAGAGGGAAACACAGAATCGGAAGCAGGCTCCAAGCTCTGAGCTGTCACCACAGAGCCTGATGCGGGGCTCAAGCCCACAGATGGCAAGATCATGACCTGAGCCAAAGCCAGGTGCTCAACTGACTGAGCCACCCAGGCACCCCTATGATTTTAAAATAAAATAAAATTGGGGTGCCTGGTTGGCTCAGTTGGAAGAGCATGCAACTCTTAATCTCGGTGTCATGAGTTCAAGCCCCATGTTGGATGTAGAGATTACTTATAAATAAATAAACTTTAAAAAACTAAATTAAATTAAAATCACTTGTTACATACACTGCAGATGGGAGTGTGCGTCGGAATAATGACTTTAGAAGACAATTTGACATTACCTAGGGGAGATGCACACACTTGTACCTACACCCTGCAATTTCACTCCTAAATATGTAGTCTAAGTTCATTTATTTATTTATTTATTTATTTTTGAGAGAGACAGTATGTTCACAAGAGTGGGAGAGGGGCAGGGAGAGAGGGAGAGAGAATCTCAAGCAGGTTCCATGCTGTCAGCATAGAGCCTGATGTGGGGCCTGACCTGAGCTGAAACCAAGAGTCAGACACTTAACCAACTGAGCCACCCAGACACCCCTCCTAAATATGTATTCTAAATATGTATTAATAGCATTTGACCAACAATTTTCTTAAGTGTTAAATAGAACAGAAAATGTCAGTGTACCTCATTGTTAGGGTATTACTTTTGAAAAACTTATTCCCAATTATTTATCTGTAGGTGTAGGTGGACTGATTAATGAGGTAGAATGTGTTTTCTTATTTTGTTTGCTGTCAAGAAAGTTTGGAGGCCACTCCTAATCTACACAAACTAAAAAATGCTCATTATTTCATAAGAGCAAACATTGGAGACCTTGATTTCTTTCAGAATGGATAAATTGAGATGTATTCATGCAACAGTTTTACGCTGTGTTGAAAATGAACTACAACTACATCCATCAACTAAACAATATATTGCTTAGGAATAAATTTTTATGTGATATCCTTATGTGGCAAAACTATAAAGAAAGGTAAGAGAATGATAGAGAAAATAGCATAGTAATTACTTATGGTTGAGTCAGAGGTAGATGGTAATGAGGGGGGCGTACAGAGGCTTTCTAAATGTCCTGGTGATGTCGTATTTCCTAACTTGGATGTGGGTACGAAGTGGTTCATTTTATTATTTTTTAAATTGTGTATCTATGTCTATGAAGTTTTTTTAATTGTGGTAAAATATACATAAATTTTACTATTTTAATCATTTTAAGTGTGCAGTTAAGTGGCATTGAATATGTTCACATTGTTGCCCATCACCACTATCCATCCCCACATGTTTTCATCTTCCTTGACTGAACCTCCATACCCATTAAATAATAACTCTCTGTTCTCCCTCCCCTCCCCGCTGGCAGCCACCATTCTGCTTTGTATCTGGATGTATTAACTACTTTAGGTACTGCATATAAGTGGAATCCTGCGGTATGTCTGGCTTGGTTCCATGTTGTAGCAGGTGTAAGAATTTCATTCCTCTTTAAGGTGAAGAATATTCCATTGTGTGTATATGCTAGATTTGACTTATAATTTATCAGCTGATAGACATTTGGGTTGTTTCCACCTTTAGCTATTGTGAACAACACTGCTGTGAACATGAGCATACAAATGCCTGTTTCGGTCCCTCCTTTCAGTTCTTTTGGGTATATACTCAGAAGTGAGATTATAGAATGTGGTAATTATGATTACTTTTTTGAGGAACCACCATACTGTTTCCCACAGTGGCTACACCTCTATACAGTTTTGTATGTATGATATTTTTGGCTGTTAAAAGTTAATTTTAAAAAGGTAAAGACTCCATCTTTCCCTCCTCAGAGATTATGTCTTAAATTTGATGTGTGTCTTTCTAGATAATTTTTCTGTGTTTATGGGGTACTACATGGATTTATGTTTATTCATTTGTTGTTGAACTGGCTGTGAAGGAGTTGTTGGGTGCTTCGTTAAAGATAAAAATGATGGGGGGCACCTGTGTGACTCAGTCGGTTAAGTGTCCCTATTTTGGCTCAGGTCATGATCTCATGGTTTGTGCGTTCGAGCCCTGCATCAGGCTCTGTACTGACAGCTCAGAGCCTGGAGCCTGCTTTGGAATCTGTGTCTCCCTCTCTCTCTGCCCCTCCCCCACTCATGCGCGCTCTTTCTCTCTCAAAGATAAACATTAAAAAAAAAAAAAAAAACATAAAAATGACTGAGATCCACTGACCCCTCCACTGTGTGCCCCGGAGATTTTGATATGGTTGGTTTGAGTGATCAGGAATCTGAATTTTAATAGTTTTTTTTTTTTATTATTATTATTTTTTTTAATTTTTTTTTTCAACGTTTATTTATTTTTGGGACAGAGAGAGACAGAGCATGAACGGGGGAGGGGCAGAGAGAGAGGGAGACACAGAATCGGAAACAGGCTCCAGGCTCCGAGCCATCAGCCCAGAGCCTGACGCGGGGCTCGAACTCACGGACCGCGAGATCGTGACCTGGCTGAAGTCGGACGCTTAACCGACTGCGCCACCCAGGCGCCCCTGAATTTTAATAGTTTTCAAGGGATTCTGATGGGCAGCCACTGATTTATTCCTTTTTTTTTTTTAAGTTTTTTTTAAAGGTCATTCCTTTTTTTTTTTTTTTTTTTTAAGTTTATTTATTTATCTTGAGAGAAAGAACGCATGCATGAGCAGAGAGGGGCAGAGAGACCAGGAGAGAGAGAATTCCAAGCAGGCTTCTTGCTGTCTTCCTGGAGCCTGGAGCCTGACTCAGGGCTCAATCCCATGAACCATGAGATCATGACCTGAGCTATAACCAAGAGTTACGCTTAACTGACTGAGCCACCCAGGTGCCCCTTAAGTTTTTATTTATTTTTTTTAGTAATCTCTACACTTACCATGGGATTCAAACTCACAACCCTGAGATCAAGTCACATGCTTTTCCAACTGAGCCAGACAGGTGCCCCTGATTTATTCTTTAACATAAATGGTATTATGTATTTTTTGCATAATAGTTTGTCTTGGAGATCTCTTCATGTCAGTATATGCTGAAATACCCATATTTTTAAAAACTGGTGTTCTAATTCTGTAATTTAGATTCAGCATAATTTATCTAGCCATTCTGTTAATGGGCATTTAGGTAGTCGCAAGTTTTTGTCATTACAAAGAAGATACAACAGACCTCTTGTGCATACATCTTTGGGCACGTGTATGGATGTTTGTGTTGGAAAGATACCTGGAAATTAAAATTTGCTAAGTCAAAGAGTTTGAACATTAAAAATTAATAAACATTGTAGGGGCAGGGGCACCTGGGTGGCTCAGTGGGTTAAGCATCTGACTTCAGCTCAGGTCATGATCTCACAGTCCGTGAGTTTGAGCCCTGCATTGGGCTCTGTGCTGACAGCTCAGAGTCTGGAGCCTGCTTCAGGTTCTGTGTCTCCCTCGCTCTCTGCCCTTCCCCCACTCACACTCTGTCTCTCAAAAATGAATAAACATTAAAACAAATTTTAATTGACAAATATTATTAAATCCAATACATTCCTGAACTTGTTTTTTTTTTTTCTGTTTATTATCTTAATGTTTATTTTTGAGAGAGAGAGCAGGAGTGGGGGAGGCGCAGAAAGAGAGAGGGAGACATAATCTGAATCAGGCTCCAGGCTTTGGGCTGTTGGCACAGAGCCCTATACGGGGCTTGAACCCACAAACTGTGAGATCATGACCTGAGCCAAAGTCAGACACTTACTCAGTCACCCAGGTGTCCCTGTGTTTATTTATTTTGAGAGAGAGAGAGAGTGCACTCACATAAGCAAGCAGGCAGGGGAGGGGCAGAGAAAGAGGGAGAGAGAGAGAATCCCAAGCAGGCTCTGTGCTGTCAGTGCAGAGCCCAATTCAGGGCTCGATCTCATGAAGCATGAGATCATGACTTGAGCCAGGATCAAGAGTTGGACGCTTAACCAACTGAGCCACCCAGGTACCCCAAACTTTTTTCTTCTTGTGTATGAATTTCTTCTTCTGAAGGAAGTATTTATACAAATATTTACCTGTATAAAGTAAAATGAATTTGATTTAGAAAAATTTCTCCTTCCATTGAAATAGATCTGCAATGGATGAGTGAACCAGGAAGGTGTTAGCCTTTCTTAAAACTGAAGCCATGAGGTGGTGATTGCTATAGTCAATCTTTAACCCAGGAGAGACTTCTGTTTTCTTTATTATTTCAGACTTTCTACTGGATCTTGAAGAGTTTTCTAGCTTATATAATTTTGGAATGAAGTTTAGACTTGTGTTTTTTGTTTGTTTGTTTGTTTGTTTGTTTTTTAAGTAGCACAAATAGCATCTTGTGTGAGAACCTGGTGCTTAAAACTTTAGTTTCTATGAAAAATTTTGAAACTCTGGTTTGACTGTAATACTCCTAATAACAGTAATAAAATGTGACTAATATACTCAATTACAGTTTAAAAGAAGAAAAAGTGCTATAGTTAAATCTTAATAAAAATATAGACCTTAAAAAATATATAGACTTTAAGAATTTAGTGGAGAAAACACAAGAATGAAAGTATTGTAAATGCAAAGCCTTGTAAATTAAAAAACATTATTAAAAAAGCCAACTAAAGAAAAGAACAGCTAAGATATTTTTAAAAGAAATCAGGTTGCATTTATCTTTTATGTATTCTTGCCAGTAGCCATCGTTGTCTCTGATTTAGTATCATTAGGGAATGGTTTCCCAGTATACTGGGAAGAGCTAGTTTTGTTAAAAATAACAACCTAGAAGAAATGGATAAGTTCCTAGAAACATATTACCTACCAAAACTGAAGCAGGAAGAAATAGAAAAATTTTAACAGACCAATTACCAGCAATGAAATTGAACCAGTAATCAAAAAAACCCCAACAAACCAAAGTCCAGAACCAGGCAGCTTCACAGGTGAATTCTACTAAACATTTAAAGAAGAATTAATAGCTATTCTTCTCAAACTATTCCAAAAAAAAAAAAAAAAAAAAAAGGAAGAGGAAGGGAAACTTCCAAATGCATTGTATGAGGCCAGCCTTATCCTGATACCAAAACCAGTGTCTTAAAGACACTGTAAGAAAAGAGAATGAGAGGCCTTATCCTGATACCAAAACCAGTGTCTTAAAGACACTGTAAAAAAAGAGAATGAGAGGCCTTATCCTGATACCAAAGCCAGTGTCTTAAAGACACTGTAAGAAAAGAGAACGAGAGGCCAGTATCTCTGATGAACATAGATGCAAAAATCCTCAACAAAATACTAGTAAACCAAGTCCAACAATATATTAAATCAGCACAGTCAAATGGGATTTATTCCTGGCATGCAAGGGTGGTTTGATACTTGCAAATCAATCACTATGATACATCACATCTGTAAGACAAAGGATGGGATGCCTGGGTGGCTCAGTTGGTTGTCTGACTTCAGCTGGGGTCGTGATCTCGTGGTTTATGGGTTTGGGCCCCACTTGGGCTTGCTGCTGTCAGCTTAGAGCCTGCTTTGGATCCTGTCCCTCTCTCTCTCCCTCCCCAACTCACGCTCTCTCTCTCTCTGTCAAAAACAAATAAAAACATTTTTTTAAAAAAAAAGGATAAAAACCATATGATCATTTCAATAGATGCAGAAAAACCATTTGACAAAGTACAACATCCACTCGTGAAGATAACCCTCAACAAAGTAGGTTCATAACGTCCATATATGAAAAACTCACAGCTAGTACCTTCAGTGGGGAGAACTGAGAGTTTTTCACCTGAGGTCAGGAATAAGACAAAGATGTCCACTCTTACCACTTTTATTCAATATAGTACTGGAAGTCCTAGCCATAGCAATCAAACAACAAAAAGAAATAAAGTGTGTCCAGATTGGTTAGGAAGAAGTAAAACTCTTACTTTGCAGATGACATGATACTATAATTATAAAGCTGTAGTAATCAAAACAGTATGGTACTAGTACAAAAATAGACACATAGATCAATAGAATAGAATAAAAAACTCAGAAATAAACCCACAATTATATGGTTAATTTATCTTTGACAAAGGAGGGAAGAGTATTACGATGGGAAAAAGTCTCTTCAAAGATGCTGGGAAAACTGTACAACTACATGCAAAAGAATGAAACTGGACTACTTTCTTACACCATACACAAGAGTAAAGTCAAAATGGATCAAGGATCTAAATGTGAGACCTGAAATCATAAAAATTCTTGGAACAGGCAGCAATTTCTCTGACATCAGCCACAGCAACGGCTTTCTAGATAGATCTCTTTGGGCAAGGGAAACAAAAGCAAAAATAAACTATAAAAAAGCTTCCGCACAGCAAAGGAAACAGTCATCAAAACTAAAACTCGTCATCAAAACTACAGAATGGGAAAAGATATTTGCAAATGACATATCTGATAAACAGTTAGTATCCAAAATATATAAAGAACTGATACAACTCAACACCTCAAAACCAAATAACCCAATTAAAAAATGGGCAAAAGACACGAACAGACATGTCTCCAAAGAAGACATACAAACGGCCAACAGACTCATGAAAAGATGTTAAACATCATTCACCATCAGGGAAATACAAATCAAAACTACAATGAGATACCACCTCACACCTGTGAGATTGGTTAATGCAAAAACACAAGAAACAACAAGTGTTAGGGTGGATATGAAGAAAAAGGAACTTTCTTGCACTTTTGGTGGGAATGCAAACCAGTGCAACCACTGTGGAAAACGATATGGAGTTGCCTCAAAAAATTAAAAACAGAACTATCATGTGATCCAGTAATTTCACTACTGGGTATTTCCCCAGAAAATACAAGAACACTAATTCAAAGGGATGCACACACTGTGTGTTTATTGAAGCATTGTTTTTTTTTTTTTTAATTTAATGTTTATTTATTTGAGAGAGAGTATGCACTCATGAGCAGGGAAGGGGCAGAGAGAGAGGGAGACAGAGGATCCGAAGCAAGCTCTGTTCTGACAGCAGAGAGCCTGACCGTGAGATCATGACCTGAGCTGAAGTTGGACACTTAACCGACTGAGCCACTCAGGCGCCAGTTTATGGAAGCAGCCCATGTGTCTGTCAGTAGATGAATGGATAAAGAACCAACACACACATGCACACACACACACACACACATACACACACACACACACACACACACTCTGGAATGTTATTCAGCCATTTAAAAAGAATGAAATCTTGCCATTTGAAACAACATGGGTGGAGCTAGAGAGTGTAATGCTAAGTGAAATAACCCAGAGGAAGACAGATACCGTGTGATTTCACTAAAGTGCAACTTAACAAATAAAACAAATGAGTGAAGGAAAAGAGAGACAAACCAAAAAACAGACTCTTAACCTATAAAGAACAAACAGATGGTTACCACAGGGGAGGTGGGGTGGGGGTGAAATAGGAGATGGGGATTGAAGTGTACACTTAACCGTGATGAACACTGAGTAATGTATAGAATTGTTGAATCACCATACATCTGAAACTAATAGAACAGTGTGGGTTAATTATACTGGAATTAAAATAAGAAAATAAGGGCACCTGGTTGGCTCAGTCAGTTGAGCGTCTGACTTTGGCTCCGGTCATGATCTCTCAGTTCGTGGGTTCGAGCCCTGTGTCAGGCTCTGTGCTGACAGCTCAGAGCCTGGAGCCTGCTTCACATTCTGTGTGTGTCTTTCTCTCTGCCCCACCTCTACCCCCCGCCCCGCCCCGCCCCGCCCCGCTCTTTCTCTCTCTCTCAAAAAAAAAAATTAAAATTTTTTAAACAAAATTTTTAAATTCAGATTATATAACATTTTAATTGTAGGATTTTTTTCCCCACAAAGCAAAGTGTTAAAGTTTCCCCCACAAACCACAATAGTGGTTCCCAAAAATAGTCATCCACACTTACTATCTTGAGGGTGTGTGCATAAGTGTGTATATGTGTGTATGGTTTCCTTTCTTGGAAGGGAAACCTTTTATTCAAACACTGTGATCTTCCACCTTGTTCAGGTTTTTAAATGTCCTTTTGTGAAACTATAGTAGATGGCAGGATTTGTGTATACGGTGTTTCTTTCCCCCTTGTCCTTATTTGGGAAAATAAAAATTTGTTGACCCTACATCAGTCCAAAAAAAATTGCTGATCTATGAAATTCAGAAGTCTGGGAACCACTGTGAAAGAATCTTTCCGCAAAAGGCTAAGAGAACCCTGGCATGCAGTGGTTTTTGTGCAGTCCTCTCTTGTCAGAGGGAAGGTGCCTGATACTGTATGTTTTTAATTTAAGAGTAAAAATTCCCACTTATTCAGGCCCGTTTTTTACTCTCTGCTCTCTGGTTTTGTTAGTCTTTAGCCATCTGAACTCTGATTTCATTGCTTTTTATCTTTTTCATATGGTTTGTTTCTTTCATGAGAATATGTAGGAATTAACATTTAGGTTTTGTTTTTGACTCAAGAATCAATTCATAAAGTTGTGTTTGTTCATTCAGCAGCCTTTTGTTGAGCTTGCCTGTGTGGATGCAGAAAACAATTTTCTATCCTGCCCTAAGGGGAGAGTAGGAGGCAGGCAGACAACTGCAGTGTAGTAATTTCTAGTACTGCAGGCATATATGCAGTATTGTGGGAGGCATAGCATGTAGAGAGAGGTAGGTATGTTCTGAGCATTTCCTATAGCCTGATACAGTCAACTTTGAGTTAATACAGTTTACTACTGTTACAGTATGGTTATTTGCTCCTTTTGCATTTTTCTTATTTTTTAAATTTTTATTTATTTTGAGAAAAAGAGAGAGGCAGAGGAGAGGGAGAGAGAGAATCCCAAGCTGACTCCATGCTGTCAGTGCAGAGCCCAACCCAGGGTTTGGTCCCACAAACTGCGAGATCATGACCTGAGCCGAGATCAAGAGTTGGACTCCCAACTGACTGAGCCACCCAGATGCCCCCATTTTTCTTAATGTCTTAAATAATTATTTTTGAGAGGGAAAGAATTTCCAAACCCAGAATAAGGCATCTTTTTAAAAAAATGTTTATTTATTTATTTTGAGAGAGAGAGGGAGAGAATGCGAGTGGGGGAGGGGCAGAGCAAGAGGGAGACAGAATCCCAAGCAGGCCCCGACTGTCCGTGCAGACAGAGCCTGACTTGGGGCTTGATCCATGAGCTGTGAGATCACGACCTGAGCCAAAATCAAGAGTCAGACGCTTAACCGACTGAGCCACCCAGGATGCCCCAGAATAAGGCACCCTTTTAATGTACCTTTTTTCTCCTCTAACTCCTCTATGATTTATACTGTACTTCAAATGAAAACCTATTGTTTAAAATTGTTATATGTTAAATTATTACAATCCAAATTATTCTATACTTTGTAAATTACTACTGTCTTCTCTTAAAATCTAAAGATTAAAAAAAATCTAATAATTCAAGCTCTCACACAATACAAATTCGCATGTTAAAGTTCTGTTATACTTTCTACCAAATGAAACATTTTGCTGAACCTAGTATATATGGTTCCTCCATATGGAATTTTCAGAACCTAGAGTATTTCCATTCATGATACGAAACCAGCACATTTTTCTTGACCGTTTATACTTAGTAATAACAAATCCTTTAGCTTCTACATATGAATATGGAGAACTGCCTGAGAACTGGTCCATTTCTGTCATAAAGTGCTTTCATTTAATATCAGCCATTGTGAAGAATAGAAGTATACTAAGTAGGTAGTTTGGCAAAATACTTTATTTCTCTATTTCATTGAAGAGAGTCTTCATTAGATAACACATTGATGAGTTAGCCACTTAAATTACTGCACCTGATATCTCTTTTAG
Source organism: Lynx canadensis (assembly GCF_007474595.2). NCBI lineage: Eukaryota > Metazoa > Chordata > Mammalia > Carnivora > Felidae > Lynx > Lynx canadensis. The sequence continues at coordinate 11,678,811 of NC_044310.1, read as the reverse complement.
GTTTGGAGTGCTTTACGGAAACAGCTCTCTGAATTTGCTTGTCAAAATAGCTCACAGTTTGCTAATAGCAACAGTCGTTATGCCGAATTGTTCTATTTCTAGACTTTGTCACAACATTGACTGTCAGGAACTAAGGAGTTTCCAGATTATGAGCTGCTGTTAATGTGGATAAAATAGTAAGTAGTGTGTACAAGTGGTAAAACACCCATCAAGTAAGAGATAGTTTTTACCTTTGTCCTAAAGGTAGTTGTGGAAAGTAGCAAAGCATATCATTTCAAGGGATAGTAATTTGAAGATCTTTATCCCTCCACCTTCCCCCATTTCATTCTCCGAAATCCTGCCTATTCTTCAAAGTTGAAATGCTTGCCTTTGTGTAATTTCCTGCTCAGACTAGTTGGAAGCCATCTCCTCCTTACCTGAACTGCTAAAGCTTCTTGTTTCATACCACAGGTCTGTCCTGTGTTGCTGTTCTTTATTTAGGTGCCTTTAGTTCTTACCATGTTAATCCCCTTGAGAGGAAAGAGTGGCATCTCTCTCTCTCTTTTTTTTTTTTTTTAAATTCTCATGGGATGTAAGCACAGTATTTTCTTCTTTTATTTTTTAAGTTTATTTATTTTGTGAGAGAGGGAGAGAGTGCTTGCACAGAGGTGGGGGGTAGAGAGAGGAAGGGAGAGATAGCAGGCCCCATGCTGTCAGCGCTGAGCCGACTGGGGGCTTGAACTCATGAATCATGAGATAATGACCTGAGCCGAAATCAAGAGTCAGATGCTTATCCGACTGAGCCACCAGGCACCCCACACAGTATTTTCATGTATAGCAAATGTCTCATTGATATTTGTTGAATGCATGAAGGTATAAATTTTTATTTTCCCATTTTTTTTTTAACTTTATTTTTTTTGCTTAGTTTTGAGAGAGCAAGCAGGGGAGGGACAGAGAGAGAGGGAGACAGAATCCCAAGCAGGCTCCATGCTGTCAGTGCAGAGCCCAATGCGGGTCTCACAAATCGTGAGATCATAATGTAAGCCGAAATCAGAAGTTGGACATTTAACCAACTGAGCCACCCAGGCACCCTCCCCATTTTCCCATTTTCTATAACTCTTTCATTTGACTTAGTACAATGATAATGTATGTTATTAATAAGAAGGCCTTGTTATCTTAGATTGAATCATTTTGTGGTGTTCTATAAATTTCACTTAACAGTATTTTATATTTTTAGGAATAGAATTTAATACCTTTTAGCTCATGTTAGTACTGCTAAGGTGGGTAACTTCATGAGTTCATATTGATATCCAGAAGCCTCAGAAGCCCTCATGTTGAGGGATGACTGGGGTGCTTTTCCATTCAATTCAGCCACATGATTTTCAGTTAAGTCTCAGTGCTTTATTTTACTGTCAGTAAGAGGTTCCCTTATTGAATTTTTGAAAAGCTTTTTGAAATTGTGAAGAATAATCTCGATTGCATTTTAAATGTTTGTTTTTGAGAGAGTGAGAGAGAGAGAGCAAGAGATAGAGAGCCTGCACACGATGGGGAGAGGCAGAGAAGGAGAGAATCTCAAGCAGGCTCCGGTCTGTCAGTGCTGGACTGAGCCACCCAAGGACCCCAATCTTGATTGCATTTTAAATCTTCAGGTTCCTTTTAGGTAGGTGAAGTGTATTTTGGTTTCCATAAAGACATGTTTACTCCAAAAGGATTGTCAGATGTCTAATGTACAGAAACCAAGGCATAGTTAATCAAATATTGTACTAGGATCTGATAATAACTTTTACATGGATAATGAAGTAGTTTTGTTCCCATCCTGAATTTCTGTGAATTGATTTTAACTCTTTCCAAGTTAATCACTTTCCTCCAAGGAGTTCAGAGTAGTTTGTTGATATCTGCTACCTTTATAGAATCTTCATATTGGTAGGGAATTTTCATTACTTATGGGTAAAGAGGTTTTCCCACGTTGTTCTGTGTGACTTACCCTGGATCACACAGCATTATATAGGCAGACTCTCCATCTCAAAATCTTAACCTTAGTTTATACTTCAGAAGGGCAAGGTATTTGGATTTTTTTTTTTTTTTTTTTTTTTTTTTTGTAAATAAACTCTACACCCAATGCGGGGCTTGACCCTGCCATCAAGAGTCACATGCTCTACTGCCTGAGCCTGCCAGGTGCCCCAGGGCATTTGGATTTTTGAAAGTGATTTGTATTCAGTTGGATGTGGTCTGGTAGTATACTGTATATAGTATAGTATAGTATAGTATAGTATAGTATAGTATAGTATAGTAGTGATACTACTGGGCCAAATAAATGGTTTCTCTAGTACCACCCATCTTGACCTAGCCAAGGGTCATTGGGTCTGGCTCAGGAGTCCGGCAGCAGACTCACAGGCCAGTATACACCTTAAAAGGCCAAAATTCAAGGGACCAGAGAGAGATGCCCATTCTGACCAATAAAATACCTTGACAGCAGCCTGTAACATGTAAGGGTAGGGTCCGCTATTCCTGAATGTACTGACGATGTAATTTCGATTATAAAATAACAGGAAGTCAGCACAAGGGTGTTGTGAGTCCTTGTGCTAATTTGAACGTCTAGTGCTAGCGAGACAAGATGGCCAGGCAAATGGTCTCTGCCCTCAAGAAGCTCAGATTCCAGTAAACCGACTTCGTTTGATGTTTGCCCCCAAAACTTGGGGAAACTAAGAAGGCTTCACACAAACATGAAGGGTATGGAAGATTTTTTTTTTAAAGACTTCATGATCTCGGAGTTGGTTTGAGCCCTATGTTGGGTCTAGAGATTACTTAAAAAAATATATATATCTTTAAAAAATAAATAAATAAATAAAGACTCCATGAAAACCATGGCACCTGGCTGTCTCAGTCTGTAGAGCATGCAAGTCTTGAGTTCGAGTCCCACATTGGGTGTAGAGATTACTTTGAAAATAAAATCTTAAAAAATAATAAATGCTTCATGAAAACCACATTCGGTGAGTTAACAACAACTGCATGTAAAATGTTTTATAGGGCTTCTTTTGGCATGAAAAAAACTGTTTCAAAATGCCTCTATATCCTGTGGGAATATGAGTGATGATTTCATTACCTAATCATGGAAGTGAAAATGAGGGACCGTGCAAATTGGTGCTGGAAGTGTAATTACAAGGAATTACATCTGAGCCCATCCCTGTGTGTTCTCACTGGCATTTGTGCTCAAGGCCAAGTTCGCAAACATGCCCCCAGGAGCATCGGGTTTGGTGCTTTTGTGGACAGTAAAATGGTTGAATGGTGAGAGTTACTTAAAACTGGGGATTACAAAGGTTTGCATCCCTTTATGTAGGCTTACTAAAGGGAGTAAGAAGTTTTATTGAGCCAAACAAATTTATTTTGCTTGGGGGAAAATAGTATTATACAAATAACCTTTTGCAGTCTTCATTGATTCAGTTTGTTCTGAAGCAGACCCTAGACTCACAGTCTGTCGAGTTGTTGAGTAAAGAACAACTATATTTGAGATCCTATGTTTAATTCAAATGTGAAAGATGCAGCCAAACTTAAGGAATCTGTTTCTTTGGACTCTTTTCCTTGGTGAATTCCAGAGCTGAGTGGGAGTTAAAAATATGAGAAAGTCAATAAATTAGGGAAGATAGCCAGTGAGAGGTGAGAAATGATAACTTGTAGAGGGGAGAAAAAGAGGGAATACGGGAAGTAATTTTTTTCCAGTAGTAAAAGGTACCTTTTTTATCCCCCAGAAAAAATTTTTAATTTTTGTTCTATATTGTACCCCAAACTGTACTCTTTTGGGTAGGTGTTGGACCTGGAAATGGAAAGGCCTCCTCTAGCAAGTTAAGCATGTGGAAGAACCGCTCACCCAAAGTGGGGAGCAACTATCTAGGATCCTTTATGTGCTATGGTAACAGTAAACCTACAGTAAACACTCCTTCCCTGCTGCAGGGGAGTGGAAGACATTGCCACCACCTTCCTCTGCCGCTGCCCCAACGAAGGGGGGGGGGGGATTTCGGCTGCCCCACTGTGTGTATAGCTCGCCACGAGTCCTTCACCATCAGCAGGACTCCAGCAGCCACTCTGCCAGGATACATTGTCTTATCATGAGCTAATTTGATAGATGAGTTTCTTGGAAGCAGTTTCATGACTTGATTCATGTTTTCATTTTCCTTAATGTGATCATCCTTCCAGTTTTTAAGACGTACGCAATTTCCTGTATGATTTATAGGAGTGGCAAGGTGAGGTGGGAAGCTTCCCTTCTTTGCTTTCCTTGTCCCCCTCACCTTTGGGAACATTTCAGATCTTTGTTCATTTTGTTTTGTTTTGTTTTTTAAAGATTTTATTGGGGGTGCGTGCCTGGGCAGCTCAGTTAGTTGAGTGTGCATCTATTGATCTTAGCTCAGGTCATAGTCCTGGGTCATGAGATCGAGCCCCACGACAGGCTCCACGCCCGCTTAAGATTCTCTCTCCCTCTCTCTCTCTCTCTCTCTCTCCCTCTCTCCCTCCCTCTCCCTCTGCCCCCTCCCCTGCCCTATCTCTCTTTTTATTTTTTTTTTATTTTTATTTTTTTTCAACGTTTATTTCTTTTGGGGACAGAGAGAGACAGAGCATGAACGGGGGAGGGGCAGAGAGAGAGGGAGACACAGAATCGGAAACAGGCTCCAGGCTCCGAGCCATCAGCCCAGAGCCCGACGCGGGGCTCGAACTCACGGACCGCGAGATTGTGACCTGGCTGAAGTCGGAGGCTTAACCGACTGCGCCACCCAGGCGCCCCCTATCTCTCTTTTTAAAAAATTATAATAAAAAAAGGATTTTATTTTTTTAAGTAATCTCTGTAACCAATGTGGGGCTCGAACTCACAACCCTGAGATCAAGTGTAGCATGCCCTGCTGACTGAGCCAGCCAGGTGCCCCTAGAACATTTCAGATCTTTCTCAAAACCCCAAGTGTATTTCAGAATCACTCTTCTTTTCCCATTATTTTTTGTTCTTTACATCAGTGCTCGAGGCAATGCTGGAAATTTGTAAGGTGAATGGCATAGTGAATGGTCTGGGTAGGTATGTGTGGTCAAGGGGAATAGGTGTATTAGAAAATAAGAAAACAAACTCAGATGTCCTTTCAAGAAAAGACTTCCTGCCCATCTGTAAGGAGTGTAACTGAAGAAAGCTGTTAGTCTCTTCAGGGTCAGCCTCAGCTTTGGAGCAGCCCCCCAGCCAGTGGCTGAGCAGAGCAATGACAGATATGCTGCATTCTGGAGCCTTCTAAATGGCTGCCTTGTTCCAGGCGTTGTCAAATCTGCATCACACTCTGCTCCCCCCGCCCAGTCCTGCTTCCTTCTTTTTTCTTCTCACAAGACTTCTCCCCATGAAACATTTTTTCATTCCGAATTTTGTTTTTTTAGCATTTGCTTCCTGGGTAATATAACCTGTGACACACTTCTTACATAAATCACCCTACTCCCTTCATTTTACTGTTTTTTACCCCAGGCTGTGCATGAAACATCATGGGAATGGTGTGAGTGAGTTGTCTGCCTCTGCATGTATATTTCAACATGTTGTGCTCTTTCTAGAAAATTTAGGGAATAGAGAAATTAAAACTCAGTCATAATGATTTTTTTAAATACCTTCACAAGAGGTAACTTGATAATGGCTTATTTTGATAAACTTTAGAGAAGTGCATTAAACATTAAGTGCTCATCTTGGTGAATTTATCACAAACTGAACATATCCATATAACATTACCCAATCAGGAAACAACTTCACCAGCACCCCTGCGGCACTCACTTTGAAGAGCATGAATTAATTTTACCTGGTTTTGAATCTGATATAAGCGTGGCCATGTAGTATGCACTCTTCTGTCTTTGGTTCAGTGTTGTGTTTGAGAGTTACCTGTGTGGGTGTCTCGCAGAAGTTCCATTGTGTGAATGGACCACAATTTATCTGTAACATTGTTGATGGGCATATATATTATTTCTGGTTTCTTACTCCCTAGATCTGTTTTGATGTTTTCTAATACAAATGTTGCCTAGTATTTGGTATTTTAGCTGGGTAAGCCTATTCTTGGAACGTTTATTATCCTTATAAGTGAATTGTCTTATGTAAGAAGACTTTGTAAGAAAAACTTTTCTTAATCCACATCCTCAGAATGTTCTTACTACTCTTTATAGGACCCTCAGTTAGTTTTTCCTTTGAAGTCTGAGGTCTTGAATCATGTTACTGGCCAAGGGAGTTTAGTTGCTGTTCCTTTTGCTGTCTGCCAGTCAGATGCTTGCCTTAGAGGAGCTGTTACGGAACAACTTTCGTGTTTTATGGTTATGCCAGAACTCGGCTGTCATTCTGATTTACAGTGGAGAGAAAAAATATAATCAGAAGCTTTTAGGGGTGCCTGGGTGGCTCAGTTGGTTGAGTGTCTTACTCTTGGTTTCAGCTTAAGTCATGATCCTGGGATCGAGTCCCGCATTGGCTCCACACTGACAGTGTGCAGACTACTTGGGATTCTTTCTCCCTCTCTCTCTGCCCATCCTGCATGCATTCTCTCTCTCTGTCTCTCAAATAAGTAAGTCTCAAAAAAAAAAAAATAATAATAATAAAGAAGCCGTTAGGGATTTGTTAGATATTTGGGATGGGCTTGGTATTTGAGCTCTACCTGTCAAATTAAGGTGGCTCTCAACTAGTGTGGGAAAGTGCTGGAGAACAGATTTCACACCGAGGGTCTAAAAAATATCATGTGCAGCTTGGATGCATGTGCCTGAGTTATTTCAGAGCTTCTGATGGTGTATACTGATGTTTGTTCATTTCCCACTATAGCTGTTGAGTGGAATGTCATGGCCAGCTCCTCGGACAGTGAAGATGACAGTTTCATGGCCGTGGACCAAGAAGACACTGTGCTGGAAGGGACAATGGAGCAAGATGAGGAGCCCCACCCGGTACTGGAGGTGGAAGAGACTAGACATAATAGGCCCATGTCTGAGCTGCCAGAAGAAGTTTTGGAGTATATCCTGTCCTTTCTTTCACCATACCAGGAACACAAAACTGCAGCCCTTGTCTGCAAACAGTGGTATCGACTTATCAAAGGTACTGTGCAAAGTGGAAGGCTTATTTATCTATTTAAATTTGTCTTAATGGTTTATTTTTAAGGTCCCAGTTTCGTTTTCTCCTTTCTCCCTTAAATTTATTGTGGTTCTAAAATTTAGTGTTAGACAATTAACTGTACATTTTCCTTTTCTCTTAATTCTGGTTAGTTTTATGAACAGCTTGGATTTTGTAGTATTTAATCCAACTTGCAGTTTTAAAATGTGGATTCTTTTTTTGCATATTCTTAGAGTTGGTCTGGTAAATTGTGTTGTTCTTGAACAGACGAAGCAGGGATGGATGTGGGATAACAGTACAGCTAATGTTAATATACCTCTTACCATTGTCAGCCACTGTTGTGACTGCTTTACTATCCTCACAGAAAACTCTGAACAGGTGAAGAAACAAGAGTGTGAGAGGCACAGTTAAGTAACTTACCCAAGGTCACACGGGTATCACGGGGGATCGAAGATCCACATTCAGGCAGTCTGGCTTTAGTGTCCGTGTTCTTTAAGAGGATATCATTTTGTTTCTTAAAGTAGCTAATTGTGGCAAATATGGGATTGTGCAAGTATTTACTGCTTTATTTTATCTCTAAGTGATAAAGGCTCTATGCATAGCTTTTACTTTTTAAAATGTTTTTTTTTAATGTTTATTTTCGAGAGAGAGAGACAGACAGAATGTGAGTGAGGAAGGGGCAGAGAGAGAGGGAGACACAGCATCTGAAGTAGGCTCCAGGGTCTGAGTTGTCAGCACAGAGCCTGACAAGGGGCTCGAACTCATGGACCCGCAAGATCATGACCCAAGCTGAAGTCGGACGCTTAGCCAACTGAGCCACTCAGGTGTCCCTCTTTTACTTTTAAAAATGAGTTTCTCCTCTTTTTCTCCCATTTTTCTCTCTCTCTTTTTTTTAACGTTTATTTATTTTTGAGAGAGAGAGAAAGAGAGAATCTGAAGCAGGCTCTGTGCTGACAGCAGAGATGCAGGGCTCAAACTCACGAACCATGAGATTATGACCTGAACTGAAGGTAGATGCTTAACCAACTGAGCCACCCAGGCACCCCTTCTTTTGTTTTTTTTTTTTCAATGTTTATTTATTTTGAGAGGGAGAGAGAGAGAGAGAACACACGAGTGAGCATGAATTGGGGAGGGTCAGAGGGAGAAAGAGAATCCCAAGCAGGCTCTCCTCACTGTCAGTCTACAGAGCCCTACTCAGGGCTTGATCCCAAGAACCGTGACCTGAGCCAAAATCAAGAGCCAGCAGCTTAACAGACTGAGCCACCCACACACCCGTCTTCCATTTTCTAATCAAGTTTTCAACTTTAGCTAAATGTTGTACTTAGGGGTGGTGTATTTTTAATTTAATAGATAGCAGTTATTTTTTTTACATTTACAGTTTTACATTTACAGTTACATTTTAACTGCAAAGGGCCCATTTTTGAATGAAGACCAAGCCAGTTGAATAAACTTTGATCAAGCAGTTTGTTCCTTCCTAGTGGGAACAGGCAGTCAGAAACATGACAGGAAAAAACCTTTAGATCAGAATCAGTCTTAAAATCATTTCCTTTCATCAGGGTGGTTCTCATGGGGCATGGGGTCATTGTCAATTGCTCAGAACCCAACCTAGAAGGCTGAGGACCAGCTGTGTTGAAACCGTTTGCTGGGTCCTGTGCTCATCTGCTTACAACTGGTAATGCTTGCTTTCTCTTTGCAGATTTAATGGACCCTTCAGTAGAGATTGAATGCTTACCCTGTGAAAATAGATGATTTCACCTCTAAAATAGAGGTGGAAGAATCACAGATGAGGGGCTATGAACTAATCAAAGTTACGAGTTTATTCTTGGTTTTATATGGCATTCTTACTGTTTTGATATGTATGTATGTGTGTGTATATATATATAGCATATGCACATAGATATGTGCATATGTATGTATATATACATATGTATGTATATTCACATACATATATGTATACATACATGCATGCATACATACATATACATACATTTATACACACACACACACACACACACACACACACACACACACACTTTTTTATTTTAAAGAGGGAGGAACCCTAACCTAGCACTCACAGTCTTAGATCTTCTGGGAGAAGGAAGTCACTGCCAGGATAGCTTCTTCTTTCCCCCTCTCTATCATTATGTATCTGTCCCTTATTCATTACTGCCTTACCTCAATTCAACATTTTCAAGTCTGTTACTTTCTTCATCAGAGTATAGTTGGCACTGTAGTCACACATTAAAGATGACTATCTTTTAATATTCCAGTTCTTAACTGTGAGTTCAGCCAAAGGATAGTAATCATCATTGGAAAACATTTTTAAATACTGTGATCCTGCTTAAGGATCCACTAAGGTGACATGAATTAAAAAAATGATACATTCTTTCAAAGTGTAACATAAATTATTGTACTCTTCATTCAAAATGTTGCTCTTTGAAATAAGGTAGTCATTTCATGTGTTAAAAACATAGATTGTTCCAGAAACATGAAGCTCTCACCTTTTAAAAAACAAAGACTTTTATTTTTCTTTCTTTCTTAAGAGAGCTCAAGCTAGGAAGGGGCAGAGAGAGGGAGACAAAGGCTCCAAAGATCCTAGCAGGCTCCATGCTGACAGCAGAGAGCCCAAAGCAGGGCTTGAAATCATGAGCTGTGAGATCATGGCCTGAGCCCAAGTCAGACGTTCGCCTGACTGAGCCACCCAGGCGCCCCCATAGACTTTATTTTTTAGAGTGGTTTTAGATTCACAGCAAAATTGAGCAGAAAGGTCAGACATTTCCTGTTTTCCCACATCCACAACCTCCCCTACTATCAACATACCCCGGTGCATTTGTTGCAGTTGACAGACCTGCATGGACACATCATCATCACCCGAAGTCCAGAGTTTACATTGGGGTGCACATTCTGTGGGTTTGAACAAATGTGTAATGATATGTATCCACCATTATAGTACAAGTGCTCACTTTTTAAAACAGCTTTCCTTAGTTGTAAATTCATCATTTCATAATTCAGTGTAAGCTAATTATTGTCTCCTCGTTTATTAAGATGGAATATGCTTCTTGGTTCCCATGGTCTAACCATAGGCATTTATGAACACCTGTTTTTTATATTCCAGACGCTGTTTTACCGTGCTCTTTTTCCCAAAGCTAAATTACCCCCAGTCCCTTTGCTTTGTTTAAACAATTCCAATTATTTAAATTAATTTAATTTTAATTTTATTTTTTAAGCTTATTTATTTATTTTGAGAGAGTCAGAGAAAAAGTGTGAGTGGGGGAGGGGGGGAGAGAATCCCAAGCAGGCTTTGTGTTGTCAGCATGGAGCCTGACTGGGGCTCTGTCTCACAAACCACAATATCATGACCTGAGCCAAAAGCAAGAGTTGGATGCTTAACTGACTAAGCCACCTAGGCACCCGTTATTTACTTACTTTTAAAGTAACCTTTATGCCTATCGTGGGGCTCAAACTTACGTCTCTGAGATCAAGGGTCACATGCTCTACTGACTGAGCTGGCCAGGTGCCTCTACCAATTATTTTAATGTGTTGCTTTAAGATATGACATAAAGGGAGCAGACTTATAGTGTGAGCTGATTTTGTAACCTTGACCTTTGTAACACTTAGCCACCCTGAGCCTTTGTAAAGTGAAAGGATTGGATCTTCTACTTTCGAAATTCTGTTTCTTACTTTGAATGAAAAATAAGAAACTTAGGTTTTATAGAAGTTATGTGACAGCTAATAGATGCAGTTTTAATAATTTGGTTGAAAGTGAAGTATCCAGGCTGAAGCATTTGTTATTTTTGTCTTTAGGTGTAGCCCACCAGTGTTATCATGGTTTCATAAAGGCTGTCCAGGAAGGAAACATTCAATGGGAGAGTCGGACTTACCCTTATCCTGGAACCCCGATCACTCAACGGTTCTCACACAGTAAGTATTTACTGTGAGAGTAGATGCCATCCTGCCCGTAGTCATATTTCCAAAAATTCCTCTGGAGGCATGTATTTTATTTGACTTTTTAATGAAGAGAATGTAAAATGAGGACTTATATTAACTTTAGAATCAGGGAAGAGTGTGAGCCTAAGTACAGCATAGGCACCTTGGTATAATTTTATATTTGAATTTTTCTAATATCTCTACCCCAAAGAGGTCAAGGTGTTATCGTAGACTTGAACATTGATATCAAGTAAGAGGATATCAAAGAAGTACAGAAAGGTGTTTCCAAGATCCTGCTTAGGGAGTAACCAGAGCTTAACACTAAGAGTTAAAATAATTCTTTATTTTAACATAGTATATGTTTAGCCAACACTGAATTTGGCTGGGATCACACAAAGATTTTGAACATGAAGGGTATTAATTTTAAAATGTCAATTTAAATAGTAAAATTATAAATGCTCTGGTAAATAAGACACAATTTAGAGTTTCTATTTTTATTTAAATTTTTTTAATGTTTGTTTATTTTTGAGAGAGAGAGAGAGCGCGCGAGCACGTGAGCAGGGGAGGGGCAGAGAGAGGGGGAGACCCAGAATCCGAAGCAGGCTCTAGGCTCTGAGCTGTCAGCACAGAGCCTGAGGTGGGGCTTGAACTCACGAACCACGAGATCATGACCTGAGCCGAAGTCAGATGCTTAACCGACTGAGCCACCCAGGTGCCCCTAATTTAGAGTTTTTAGATTATTCTAGAATTAACTCTCCATTTGAATTTGATTTTTGTAGACACCATTTTATTCTATTAGTGATTCATACCTTCATCAAAATGAGATTAAGATGTGGTATATCTTAGGCCCGTACAGGTACATTAATAATGGTTCTCCATAAAGAAAGCTCGTGGCAGTGGGGTGGGGGTGAGGGAGCTCTAAATACTTTCTCATAATTACAGCTTTAATTATATTACTTCCCAGTTCAGAAACCTTCAGTGCCTGTTGCTTACAAGATAAAAGTTAAACTTAGTCTTATATTCAGAGCCCTCTTTAATTTGACCTGTGTTCAGATTTACCACATCATCTCCCAGCTTTGCCCAAGAGCTCTCCTCTTTCAAGCTGTCACATTGCCATGCTGGATTCTTCCTCCCTGGAGTGTTTGTATCCACTTAGCTAAAGCCTGCCTTTCCTTGAAGACTCCATTGAAGTTCTGGCTCCATCGTGAAACCTCTCAACTCTTTAGCTCATAGAAAATATTTTCCTGTTCTGAGCCTTTGTTGTTGTCTGAAATACTGATTTTGATACTTTCTGATACTCTTTTTTTTTTTTAATTTTTAATGTTTATTTTTGAGAGAGAGCACGAGTGGGGGAGGGGCAGAGAGAGGGAGACACAGAATCCAAAGCAGTCTCCAGGGTCTGAGCTGTCAGCACAGAGCCTGACATGGGGCTTGAACTCATGAACGGTGAGATCATGACCCGAGCCGAAGTCGGACGCTTAACCGACTGAGCCACCCAGGTGCCCCAACTTTTTGATACTCTTGAATATTACTGCTAATTTTGAACTCTTTTGTGTTATTCAGGTTTTAATTTTAATTCCAGTATAGTTAATGTACCGTGTTATATTACTTTCAGGTGTCCAGTGTAGTGATTCAGTACTTCTGTACAATATCCAGTGCTTATCATGATAACTATGGATATTTGGAACTCTTGAGGGAAGGAGAGTGTATTGGTTATTCATGTTGTTTAAAAAACTTAGCAGCTTAAAACATTTATTATCCCACAGAGTTCCCAAGGGTCAGGAATCTGGGAGTGGTTAGCTAGGAAGTTCTGGCTCAGTGTCTCTGATGAGGTTGCAGCCAGTCTGTCAGGGCTGTAGTCACCTGAAGGCTTGACTGGGGCCCAGGCGGTCTGCTTCCAGGTTCACACAAGTAACTGTTCACAGGAGGTGTCTGTTCCTTAGGACTTGGACCTCTGGGGGCACTTGGGTGGTTCAGTCGGTTAGGCATCCAACGTTGGCTCTAGTCACGATCTTGCAGTTCATGGGTTTGAGCCCCATGTCGGGCTCTGTGCTGGCAGCTCAGAGCCTGGAGCCTGTTTCAGATTCTGTGTCTCCCTCTCTCTCTGTCCCTACCCTGTTCATGCTTGCTCTCTCTCTCTCTCATAAATAAACATAAAAAAAAGAAAAAGGACTTGGACCTCTTTGTGGAGCTGCTCATGACTTGGTAGCTGGCTACCCACAGAATGAAAGAATGAATGATTGGGGGGGGGGGGGAGAGAGAGAGAAAGAGAGACACCAAGATAGAAGCTGTAGTGTCTTTTACAACCTAATCTCTGAAATGAACCTCTTTCCTGATCCATTCTATTGGTCACACAGATATTGACCAGCAGGGTAAATACCAGGCCATGAGGACCTTTGGAGGCCATCTTGGAGGCTGGCTGTCCCAAACCCTGTGTTGTATTCTCATTTCCAGAGGAGAATTCAGTACATAATTATAATTTATCATTGTCTTGGAACTGGATCTAAATAGATCAAAGGAGCAGGCCAGATTGTTGCCGTGTTCTCCGTTCTCTCCAGGAGCTGTTTTACTTTTGCTGTCGTAACCCTCCTAGGGCAGTGGGTCTCAAAGTGTGATTCCTAGGCCTCTGGGGAAGAGGGCAATCTGTGAGACCCTTTTGGGGGGTCTGTGAAGTCAGAACTGGTTTTCTTTATTTAAATGCCCCTGCCTTGAGTTTTGCACAGGCTGTAACAGTTTTACTCTGCATTGCTTTTGTACCATTAGTGCAAATGTCAACAGAGTGGAAAAGGCCATTAACAGCAACTACTGAAAAACAAAAAACGTAAACAGGGCACCTGAATGGCTCAGCCCATTGAGCGTCTCTTGATTTCAGCTCAGGTTGTGATCTCATAGTTCGTGAGATAGAGCCCCAAATTGGGCTCTGCGGTGACAGCATGGAGCCTGCTTGGGTTTCTCTGTCTCTCTCTGTGCCTCCCCCGTTCACACTGACTTGCTCTCTCTTTCAAAAAAAATTTTTTTTTAATGTTTATTTATTTTTGACAGAGAGAGACAGAGCATGAGTGGGGGAGGGGCAGAGAGAGAGGGAGACACAGAATCCGAAGCAGGCTCTGGGCTGTGAGCTGTCAGCACAGAGCCCGACGCGAGGCTGAGGCTGGAACCGTGAGATCATGACCTGAGCCGAGGTCGGATGCTCAACCGACTGAGCCACCCAGGTGCCCCACTTGCTCTCTCTTTCAAATTAAATAAATAAACATTAAAAACAGAAACGGGCCACTGTCGGTTAAGCATCTGACTTTGGCTCTGATCATGATCTCGTGGTTCGTGGGTCCAAGCTCCACGTCCAGCTCTGTGCTGCCAGTTCAGAGCCTGGATCCTGCTTCGGATTCTGTGTCTCCCTCCCCCCCCCCCCCCACTCTATCTCTCAAAAGATGAATAAATGTTAAAAAGCAAGCAAACAAACAAAAAACAAAGCCCAGGCTACTGTTACTACTACCGGTACTTCCTTCTCTTCCTCTCTCCCTTCCTTCCTCCTCCTCCTCCCCCCCCCTTTCTCTTCCTCTCCTTCTTACTACAAAAATAGTTTTTGAAAGGGACTTGAATGTTTTCAGGAATCCACACTTCAATACTTAATTCATTTAAGACTATAAATGAATCCTTGTCAAGCATATGTAATGAGGGGCACCTGGGTGGCTTAGTCACTTTAGCTCAAGTCATGATCTCATGGGTTTGTGAGTTTGAGCCCCTAGATCTAGCTCTGTGCTGACAACCCAGAGCCTGGAGCCTGGAGCCTGCTTCAGATTGTGTCTCCTCTCTCTGCCCCTCCCCCACTCATTCTCTGTCTCTGTGTCTCTGTCTCTGTCTCTCTCTCCCTCCCTCTCAAAAATAAACAAACATTAACAAAAAAAAATTTTAAAGGATATGTAATGAAATTACAGGAGAATCCATGTTAGATCCAGTATTTGTTGTTGAGGGAGGGTTAACTTCAGTTACTGACAGGTAATTGGAATGAGAGGCAGAGACAGAGTTTCTAAAGACTGTTTGAAGATGGTTTTTTGAAACAAGTATTTTTAAGAACCCTAAGTGAGGGAAATGGAGTGAGTCTGGATAAAGTAGAAACCAAGCTGGGAAGTATTCAGGGGTGAGTAATTATCACAGGACAGACAATTTAGCTTTCTAATGAGAGAAGAAAAAAAATTTTTCAATTAACTAGCTTTTGAAAGAGTATCATTACAAAATAGTGACAGTTATTTGCAGGGGACATAGAGAAGAAAAATAGAGTGAGTAATCTCACAGAAATTCAGAGGTTGGTGGATTTCAATATTTGTTTTTACCTTAAATTTTTTTTCATGTCTTCATTTAAAATCCAAGAAAAGGTGCCATAGATTTTTTTTTTTTAAGTTTTTTAATGTTTATCTATTTTTGAGAGAGAGACAGTGAGCAAGCAGGGGAAGGGCAAAGAGAGAGGAGACACAGAATCTGAAACAGGCTCCAGGCTCTGAGTCATCAGCACAGAGCCCGACACAGGGCTCAAACCCACAAACTGCAAGATCATGACCTGAGCCAAAGTCGGACGCTCAACCCACTGAGCCACCCAGGCGCCCCAAAGGTGCCATAGATTTTTTAAAAAGGTGTCTGTGTGTCTCGTTTCCTCTCTCAGCTCATCTCTCACTGTTGCCTTTCTCTCTGCATGCTGGCAGACTGAAGAGAACTGTTACACAGAAATGGGCATTTTTCAGAATAAGTTGAAAACAAGGAATTCCTTCAATGTCTTTCCTTAGCTCCTTCCTCTTCCTACTGCATGTTTCTCCCCAGAGCTCAATTTTATTTCTTTTTTCTTTTTCTTTCTTTCTCTCTCCTTTTTTTTTTTTTTTTTTAGAGACAGAGCGCAAGCAAGAGCAAGCAAGTGGGGAGAGGGGCAGGCAGGGGAGGGAAGAGAGAGAGAGAGAGAGAGAGAGAGAGAGAGGGAGAGAGAGAATCTCAAGCAGGCTCCAGGCTCAGTATGGAGCCTGACACAGAGCTCAATCCCATGACCCTGGGATCATGACCTGAGCTGAAGTCAAGAGGTGGATGCAACTGACTAAGCCACCCAGATACCCCTCAATTGTATTTCTTATTCCTGATTCACATTGAGCTGGAGATCTGCATTTCCAATTCTTTGCTCATATTGCCACAGAGATACACAGATGCTTCATATCTAGTCAGCTAAAAGTGGAATTCAGTAGTTCCTCCCAAGTTTTCCCCTCTCCATAATTTAGTTAATGGCATTATCATTCTCGCAGTTACACAAGTGTGAATTCTCGGATTTATCCTCAATTCCTCTTCTTCCTTCAGTAACAAAAGTCAGATCTTGTTGATTCTGTTCATCTCTGCAATCTCTCTCATATCTTTCCTTATTTTTCCCATTACTCACATTTATGAATGTAATGATTACATTACTCATTAGAATGATTACATTCTATCTTAACTAAATCTTTTCTAAATGATTTCATAAATAAGAAGTTCAGGTTCTCCATCTGAACCTGAACGAGACACTGTTGGCAACCATCTCTAAAGCTGGGGACAGTGCCACCTCCTAGGGCATTTGGAAATGTGTAAGGTCATTGTTCATTTGCTTGACTGGGTAGCACTGTATGCATTTAGTAGGCAGGAATGCTCGGTGTCCTGCAGTGAGTGGGCTGCTCCTCCACAAAGAGAATGGACCTGCCTAAAATAACAGGAGTCCCTGTTGGGAACCCTGTAAGTGAAGCATCAGACCAGTCTCATCACTCCTCTGCTAAAAAACCTAAGTCTTTCCACACTGATGGAGGAGTTTCCACTCCCCTTGGCTTTCGAGGCCCCAGCTTACTCTTTCAGCCTGAATCTCTCCCACATCTTCACACAGCCAGGCTCCACCCACACGAGACTCCTTGTTAGGTCTTACACTTCCCTACTTGATGGCCTTGCTTGGATGCCCTGACTTCCTTCTCCCTTCCCCTCCAGTTCCCCTTTTCGTCCCTGGACTTGTTTGCCCATTGTTAATGGACTAAAGGGTTCTATCCTCTAAAACCCATCTCAGAGATAAAGCCAAAAGCCACCTCTTCACAAGCTCCTGTCAGATTCCCTGCCATGGAGATTAAGATCTTTTTTTCCTCTGCCTATACACCCCTAAAACACTGCTCTTGCCTTTTCTTTTACTGTTTATTACCATCTGTCTGTCGCCATAATTGTCTGTGTTGGAGAGGCTGCATATGAAAGAAGAATTTTAAACTTGGGAAGTAAGTTCCTTGGCTCTTCTTTTTTTTTTTTTGAAGATTTTTTTTAATGTTCATTTTATTTTTGAGAGAGAGAGCAACTGCAAGCGGGGGAGGGGCAGAGAGAGGGAGACACAGAATCCAAAGCAGGCTCCAGGCTCTGAGCTGTCAGCACAGAGCCCAAGGAGGGACTCAAACCCACGAACCGTGAGATCATGACCTGAGCTGACGTCAGACGCTCAACCAACTGAGCCACCCAGACGCCCCCAAAAATATGTTTTTAACTGCAAAAGGATAGAGTGGTGAAGAGATCTCTTCCTCAAATGGTTGTCTGCTTGAGGACAAGCAGGTTCCAGGTGTTAGACATCCATGCACCTTTCACAACACTTGGTCCATAGTTGAAATCATTGAATTCTGTGAAATTAAGTGTAACAAAGATGTAGCAGTACAGCTTCTTTCCTGTTTAAAAGTCTGGGACAAAGAGGGGAAGGAAAATGAAGCCAGTTTTCCTAACTCTTTGGTGAGTGTGCGCGTGACCGATCATGCAAACCTTGACTAACAGAGAATGTCCTTTTCAGATTAATATAGGGATGTGTTGAGTCTCCAGCATCGTGCTTTTTGTATTTCAGTGAAGGCTGCAAATAGGGTCAGGTCATGTCACACCCATGCTAGCTGTGCTCCTGTAGTAGCTAAGCAGGCCCAAACGGGATAACCAGCCTTGCTTGTTCCATAGTTATGTAATTACAGGCATTATCAAATATGTCCTGGCTTGTAGACGTGAGACACATGACAGCATAGTCTCTCTGAGCATGGGATACATGCCTCAGGACCTTTCCCTGGAAACAAGTGTGAAACAAAAGAGAATTTAACATCTGAATGCAAAAGTTAGAGTTAAGTAAACATTTCTCAAGTGACTCTCTGAAACAACTGGAAGACCTTGCACTAGAGAGGAGTATACTACAGTACAGAAGTGTTTAGGATGCCAAAGAACTACTGGTTTGCTGTGTGTTGATATGAATATTTGACTTGTCTTCGAGTAGGGATTATCGGATATTAACTGGAAATGTATGTTTTGCAACAGTTGTTCATGGAGCAATCAAGCCATTTCAGAAAATTTGGAGAAATGTAGCAATTAGAATAAGCATTCTTTTTATTTTTTAAGTTTATTTATTTATTTTGAGAGAGACCGCGCAAGTGGGTGGGGGGGACAGAGCGAGACTGGGAGACAGAGAATCCCAAGCGGGCTCCGCACTGCCAGCGCAGAGCCCAATGTGGGGCTTGAACCCACAAAACCGTGAGATCGTGACCTGAGCCAAAACCAAGAGTCGGAGGCTTAACCGACTGAGCCACCCAGGAACCCCTAGAATAAACATTCTTAATGTTACTTAGAGTATTCATACTGTACTATGAACTGTAACTTTCGTATTGCACATTCCACTGGTCTAGATGTTTTGAAAAGAAAACTATGTGGGTGGAGAACGTTGGTAAAAGGGAAATGACTACTTGAGCACTGGTATTTGCTTAAATTCTTAATTCTTTCTAAAAGGCCCATTGAACTTGTTGAGTCTCCCCACACCCACCCAGACCAACATGTAGATGTCTTAAATAAAAATAGACAATAAACAAAAGCTTAGTAGGATGCTTAAAATATTTGAGGGTATTATTGATGGCTGTTTTCTTATTCCATTATTTTGGAGTTCTAAACATAGCTGCCCAAACTGACTCTCTTCCTCTCTAAGCTTCATTGCTGATTAACTGATAGACATTGAGAATACGGTGTGTGAAACTTGTCATTTTAGTCCTGCTAGCTTTGCACAGTTTGGCCTATGCCTTCCTCTTCCAGAAACCTTTGTTTGTTCCAAGAGAAGCAGGAGAATGCCGATTGCCTTATTTTAGTATAGGATTAAAATACATGTGGCAAGGACCTCATGGGGCCCGGCTGTTGGCTGGGTTTTCAATCCAAAATGAGAAGAAGAATGTTTGCTACCTCTTTGAAAAATAAAGGCACTGTGCTCTTTTGCTGTATGAAGGAAGCAGCTGCCAAGAGTTGATGTTTGAAAAACGGGGAGACATAAATGAGCCCTTGACTCTTAGTTATGAAATCACAGATTTGTCTTATTAAAGATTGTTATAATGGACACACATTAAGGTTTCAGAGGCCATAGGACATTGCTAACTTATTTTCCGTAAGTGTGGGTTATCAAGAAGAAAAGAATGTTCTTTTATGCCTGGTACCAGTTGGTTCCGTTCAAAATTTCAGTCAATTTGTTGGAGTAGCTAATTCAGGAAAGATATGAGAAGACCAAGATATCTGAAGCTCAGCTCCTTTAGTGGAGATTGAAATGTGACTCTAGCAATTATCCTTCTTGTTTGTCTAATATCAGCTAAACTTGATCCTTCATTATTTACAGTTCTTTTTAAAAAATGTTTATTCATTTATTTTTGAGAGAGAGACTGTGCACACACATGTGTGCAAGCAGGGGAGGGTCAGAGAGAGAAGGAGAGAGAGAGAATCCCAAGCAGGTTCCCTGCTGTCAGTGAAGAGCCTGACTCAGGGCTCAAATTCACAACCGTGAGATCACGACCTGAGCCAAAATCAAGAGTCGGATGCTTAACTGACTGAGCCACCTAGGTGCCCCTTGTTATTTGCAGTTCTTAACCAATCTGAAATATGAGCATTGGAGTTTCATAGGATTTTATTTCTTAATAGATTTTCTTGTTAGGATGTGGATTTTTTTTTTTGAGGGGGGGAGGGGCAGAGGGAGAGGAAGAGAGAGAGAGAGAGAGGGAGGGAGGGAAGGAGAGAGAGAATCCCAAGCAGGCTCCACACCCAGCCGGGAGCCTGACGCAGGGCTCCTCTCATGAACCGAACTGGGACATCATAACCTGACCCAAAATCAAGAGTCAGATGCTTAACCTACTGAGCCACGCAAGCGCCCCTGCGATGTGGATTTTAAAACACAGATTAGAAGTTATTTGCAAAGGCAAAGAAAGTTAGTGGAAAGTGTAAGATCATTTAAATCTTCATATACTGTAGTGTGTCTGTTAATTTGAAAAGTCTGCAGCTCCTTTGTTGCACAATGTCAGAGGTCAAGATGATTTGGATCTGTGCCTTCCACTGGCTGAGATCACTGGGTGTAAGCGACTAAATACACTACTGTGGTACCTCTTAACTCCTGAAGTTTTCTGACTTGGCCTTTCTAGTGCAGAGGTTCCTTAAAGGGCCTATGGGGTGGGCTGATTTAAGAAAAAAAAGGAGGGTTATTCCCAGAGCTAGTACATATCACAGAGATAATTATAGCAGTAGCATTTCTCTTTTTCTGAACTTGACTAAGTGGTGCCAGAGTTCAGAAGAGATCTTAAAAACAGAGGTGTGCTAAACTGCACTAGACCTACAAATAAGCTGACTGGTCACTGAAACCATGCACTAGTGGATTGAATCTCTGAGTTTCTTTTCACTTTCCTCTTACGTAAGGGGAACATTGAGAATTCTTTTTTTTCCCACCAGTATGCATGAAATGAATGGAAAGGAAAGTTTTGCTTGGCCCCCTTCCTGAGATCCAAGATAGTAAATGCAAGTCTGTAAGGAGTGGGGTCATCGTTTCCAAAGAATAGAGACTAAGTGAACTTTTTAGGGCAAAACAAGGTGGCAGTGCCTCTCCTCTAGACTTTAGCTGTGGTCCTTCTGGTTTTGGAGGTACAGCCCAGCCCCTCTCACAGTCCTTACCCCTTTTCTTTGGAATGGTGTCTGTCGGTGAGGAGTGTATAATCATCTGATTGAAAAGGCTCTTCTCAGAGACCTGGATGCTTTTTCAATGTTACTTCACTGGTTTTCTGTGTAGCACCCAACAGCCTGTCTTGGTGGCTTTCTGATGCACCTTGGTGGCTTTCGGCTTAACGACCTCCATGCTGTTCTCTCCGTAGCTTGGGGACCATCCTACTTCTGAGATCCCCGAGATACATTGATCTTCATGTGTGGTTACTTCATGGCATCGATTAAAATGGTTTTCTGTCATTCTCTTCATGTAAAGATGTGTTTATTAGTTTGTGCTTCAGGTTTCATTTGAAAACAAAAGCAGTAATAGGGCTGGAGGAGAGAAACAGGAGGACAGAGTGCATCCACTAGCACTGGCTCTCTCTGCCTAGCCCTAGAGGGTGAGGATGCAGATTTAGGTTAATTGTGCAGCTGTACTGAAATTTTACCCATTGAGCACCCATAATCTGAATTCCTGTGTGCTCTTGCTGGAATTATACGGTCTTATTTAATGGTGACATTGTCAATTTGCTCAGTGTTCTCAGAAATGATATTTCTATAGCTTTCCTCTGAGCTTTCTTTTACTTTATTTTTTTAAGTTTATTTATTTTTCATAATCTCCACACCCCACACTGAGCCCAGACTCACGACCCCCAGATCAAGAGTCACATGCTCTTCCAACTGTCAGCCAGGCGCCCCTTGCTGGACCTTATTTTAAAGAATAATGTGATATTAACCAGTCTGAAGACAAGAGGCTGGTTATAGAAAGTTGGTACCTGGCCACAGAGTCGCCGAATGGCTGAAATTATTGATCTTTGAAAGATAAGTGTTACAGTTAAGGTGTCAGAGGGGCTTCAGTATTGAACATCAGTTATGCTTTTATTGTTTTCTTTCTAGGTGCATGCTATTATGACGCTAATCAATCTATGTACGTGTTTGGAGGCTGTACCCAGAGCAGCTGCAATGCTGCTTTTAATGACCTCTGGAGACTTGACCTAAATAGCAAAGAGTGGATCCGACCTTTGGCTTCAGGTAAGAGCTAAAGTGCTGATGTTTGCCTTCTTACCAGGTAACTCCCTTTGCATGGACATTCTATCTGATCTGTTTTGGTGTTGGTCTCTGGTACTAGGGTCCCAGGTCAAATCTGTGTAAATGCTAAAAGCAATGTGTTTGTATAAGGTCTTTGAGTTAAAAAAAATTATACTTTATTACTAGTATTGGTGCCCTGCCAGAATTTTACTCCTGTGTGAATTCATTGGTGTGGTTTTCTCAAGTCCTCGCACTGGTGTGATGTGCCTTTTGGTATGAAGTTGAAGTAAGCAGAAACACGGCATCGTGAGAACGGTAGTTCGCTGACAGAAGCTGTTGTTCCAGGGCTGAGATCTCTGAATGTCTTTTGTTGTTGCCAGCTCAGACATTTGGGGAGTGTATGGAACATGCCTCTGCTGGTTACTCTTAACGACTCAGGAATGTGGGAAGATTCTCCAGTAGATACATTCCTGCCTAGTCCCACTATGCCAAAATTCTGGCAGAAAGAAACTACATTATTTTCTTTAAAAAATTTTTTTGTTTTAAATGTTTATTCATTTTTGAGAGACAGAGCACGAGTAGGGGAGGGACAGAGAGAGAGGGAGACACAGAATCTGAAACAGGCGCCAGGCTCTGAGCTGTCAGCACAGAGCCCGACGCGGGGCTCGAACTCACGAACCATCAGATCATGACCTGAGCCGAAGTCAGACACTTAACCAAAGGAGCCACCCAGGAGCCTGATTATTTTCTCCTTTTTGATTTAACCTTTTGGGGATTTGTTTTTGCACTCTTGAGGCAGGACAGTTTGAAAAGGCACAGCCGTGAGACCGAAGGGGCCGGTGTGCTGGAGAAATAAGAGTCCACTGAGCGTAGAGTACTCTATTAGATTTGTTGACGAGCTTTTCCCAGACGTTCATGTGGCTTTTCAAGATTGGAATTCACTCTAGGACTAAGGAGACTCAGGTTTTCTTGGGCAGATTCCTTACTCATTTAGGTCTTGATTTACTAGTTTGATAACTACATGGGAAGTGACTTGGTATAGTAGAAAGAGCCTAGGCTAAGAGTGCGGAGACCCGAGTTTCATCTCGTGCCATAATCGCCAAGTCTGCATTGTCAGTGGACAGATGACTGCATCTCTCTGGGACAGATACGGAGAGTAGTAATCGATTCGATGATTCTGTTTTCAAATGGCTAATTTATGCTTTTCTTTTTTTCTGGAATGACTGCTATGATTGTGTAAGCCAGGGGCTTAAAACCTTTTTAAGAGAAGAAACTATAATTTGCTTCCCCAAAGCTGTAAGCTCCTGTTCCTTCCCCTGCAATAGAGAAATCTAGGAAGCAGAAGCCTACTGACAACAGGTACTCACAGGTGGGGCTGGGTTTGGTACAGATGAAATTCTTTATTAAAATCATTAGAAAGAAGACCAAGTGTTAATCTTAAAAATTTTGGAAGTTAGTGCTATTTTAGGGCCCTTAGAATTGTGTGCTTTGGAGAGTTTCCTTTTCTAGCCCCCTGTCCCCTCTTGCACTGAGAGCGATACTGATTAATATTTGGAATCACAGATCTAAAATGTCCAAGATTTCTTCAGCTTCAGCATCCTGTTGCCACCGCACTTGGTGTCCAGGTCTCATTCCAGAGCAGTTTTGGCTATTCCAGTCACAAAACGCCAATACTGCCCCTTCTCTATTGTGTAACCAAGCTCTTTGCTTCTGATACTTGGGCCTGGGGGTTGATCTTCCTTCTAGAAGTGGAGCCCTGGACTGTGGGACCTTCATAGCATACTGCTACCTACTGGCTTATTTCCCTAATTTCCCTCTGTAAGGTAGATGTGGGACTTTTTTTTTTTTGTTTTTAAACCACTAAGACTCTGTTTTGAGATCCTCAAGGTAGAAGTATCAGAGAAATAACTGACTTTAAAAATACAATGGTAGACTGTTTCCTTTTGTAAAACATAGAAGCTCCTGAAGGTTCAGTTTTCTAACAAAGCGTCTCAAAGAATCTGCTTGCCACTTCACTGTAATCTACAATTAGAGCCTAGTTTTCAAGGGGGGAAGACAGTTTTTTGAAATGTCTCCTTTTTTAAACAAACAAGCACTAGTTTTTAATAAAGAAGCCTGTGAGATTCTCCTTCGGGCAGAAATCCCATGGGAAGATTGCCTGAGGACATGCTTCTGTGTGCTGTCATGAGTCCCAGCCAAAATGACTTCCTCACTGAAACATCAGTGAGTCTTTCTGAACAGCACCCCGTTGTTGATACGCCTTGGTGTGCCTGACTCACCCGTTCTGGCGCACGGAGGTGGGCAGGTTGGAAAGTGACTGAGGGGAGGGTGTCAGCTGTGGAGTCCCCTCACTTATATTTGTAAGCAGAGGGTATTTAAAGCCGTAACCTCAACAGGGTTCAGTCTTTGAAAGTGTAGCCGTGTGGAGAAGAGTAGCAGACAAGCAGTGGGGCAGTTTCATTTGGAGTGGAGAGTCTTTCTGGGGGGTGCTTCTGCATCAGGTGCCTTTTTCCTTGTTTATCGGCTGCCCCTAGACATGAGACAGGAGCCCTGCCACGTGGGGTGGTGTCCTAGCCAGCTCAGGCTGCCACAGCAAAATACCGCAGACTAGGGGCTTCAGCAACAGAACTTTATTTCTCACAGTTCTGAAGGCTAGGAGACTGAGATCAGGGTGCCGGTGAGGGTTGTCTTCTGGTCTTGGAGACAGCTGCCCTCTTGCTCTCTCCTCATCTGGCAGAGACAGAGTTCTGGTGTCTCGTCCTCTTCTTATAAGAGCACCAATCCCATTATAAAAGGCCTCAACTTTGTGACTTCATCTAAATCTCATTAATCTCCCAAAGGTCCTATTCCCAAAGGCCATCACATTGGGGTTGGGGCTTCAACATACGAATTTTGAGAGGACACAGTTCAGTCCATAACCATGGGAATTAATGCGACTTGCCTCTGAATCCCGGTTGTTAGTTCCTTTTGCAGTGATAGAAGCACTCCATCTAGAGGGAGTGTGGTGGTGACAAATGTTAGAATGAGAACTCTTCCGGCTGAGCCAGACCTACCTATAGCTAGTACTTCTCAGATGTTTCCAGTGAGGTGCCCCCTGCTTCCTTTTACAGCTGTCTTGTAGCCCCTCCCCTCATGAAGTGTATATCGTATCCTGTAATGGGGGAGAAACAAAAACAAGCAAGCAAATTATTACAAACTATGGAGAAAACAAGGAATGAGCCAGAATAAGAGGGGGAGAGCTACTTTAAACAGAAGGCAACTTTTTTTTTTTTTGCTGAGATTTGAAGGATGAAGAGTGGAAAACGCGAGGCCAGCATATGCAGAGGCCCTGGGGCAGCAAAGAATAGCACACGTAAGAGGACCCGAAAGTGGACCTTGGTGGACAGACATAGTACGCTGAGCAAGGAGCAGAGTGGCCCAGGTGGAGCTGAGATGTAAACAGGAGCTGACTCGTTCACGCTCCAGCATCTGAGAGATTTTGAGATTTTAAGCAGAGGAATATGATCCAATTTACATTTTAAAGAACACTTTTGCTGCTACTCAGGAAATGGATTGAAGAAGGCAAGAAGACAAAGCCGAGAGAACAGCTAGGAGGCCCTCACATGGTACGGGCCCTCACATTACATCCCCTCACCCGTACCATGTGAGGGGATGTAATGACTTGGACTAGAGTCCTAGGAGTAGAGGTAAAGGGAAACGGAAGAATTTGAGCTGAAATTCTTTTTTTTTTTTTTTTTTTTTTTTAAATTTTTTTTTTTCAACGTTTATTTATTTTTGGGACAGAGAGAGACAGAGCATGAACGGGGGAGGGGCAGAGAGAGAGGGAGACACAGAATCGGAAACAGGCTCCAGGCTCTGAGCCATCAGCCCAGAGCCCGACGCGGGGCTCGAACTCACGGACCGCGAGATCGTGACCTGGCTGAAGTCGGGCGCTTAACCGACTGCGCCACCCAGGCGCCCCGAGCTGAAATTCTGATAAAATCAGCAGGACTTCTTGATGGATTGGCTGTGGGAGGGTCAGAGGGCCGGTCAAGGCTGACTTATGCTTCAGTTTGACAGCTGGGTAGATAGAGGGCCCGTTCCCTAAAATGGACAATAAATATTTGGAAGAAGTTTAATTTTTTTATTTCTTTACACATTTCAGTGGTGGTATCATGTAATTAGTTGTTATGAGAGTTTGATGTTTAAAGTAGAGTGCTTGACGTCCCGTAAACGACAGCACAGTCCTTCCTTTTGTTCCGTTAATTCTACTCTCATCCTTCATTTGTTCTTGCAGCAAATACTTATGGATTTCCTACTCTGTGCCTGGCATTGTTTTAGATGCTGGGGACACATGAGTGAATAAAACAGACACAAATCCCGCTCTTGATGGAGATCAAATCCAAATGAGGGAAGACATATTTAAAATGCCAAATAACATAGTATAGTATGTTAGAAGATGGTTACTGCTACTGAAGCAAAATTATAGCATGGTAAGGAGGGTCAGGAATAGGGAGTTATAACTAGGTCGATAAGGGTAGACCTCATGGAGAAGGTAGCATTAGAACAAAGACTTGATTGGGTACAGAAGTGAACCAAATGGATAGCTAAGTAAAAGAACATTCCAAACTGAGAATGATCAGTGCAAAGGTCTGGAGGTGGGAGTGTGCTTGGGACAGTCAAGGGGTAATGAGGAATGAGAGTGAACAAAGGAGAACGTTCTAGGAAAGGGGGTTGGACAAATAATGGACGGAAATGTGTCATACACATAAGACTTTCAGGCTGTCGGGGGGACTTTTTCACATTTTTTGAGTGCAATGACTGGCCATTTAGGTTTCTGAAAAGAGTGTATAAGAAGACAAGTGTAAGAATGAGGAGACCAGCTAAGAAGTGGTAGCAATAATCTAGACAAGAAATGGTGACTTGGGTTAGGGTGTTAGCAGAAAGTTAACAACTGGATGGATTGAATGGGGCCAGTGGGATTTGCCCATGATGTGGATGTGGAGTGTGATAAGAGAGAAGAGTCAAGGGCAGTCCTAAGGATTTTTAGCCTGGGCATTTGAAGGAATAGTGTTGCCATTAACTGAGATGGGTAAGAAAGGCTGTGGGTGGCCAAGGTCGGCAAAGTTCAGGAGAGATGAGAGATTCAGTTTGAAACACATTACATTTGAAACACACATTGGGACATCCAGGCGGAGTTGTGTCTGGAGTTCCAGAGAGACCTGCACGCCTGAGACAGTTGTCTAGATAGCCATATGGGAGTGATTAGCATCATGGATTCCCTGGGTGAGATGACCAGGGAAGTGAGTGAAGATAGAAGAAGGTAAGTCTGGGACATAGCTTTGTTTGGGGATCAGGGAGAGAGGGAGAAACAGCAAAAAAACTAGAAAAGGCATATCTGTGGAGGTGGGTGGGGGAAGACAGGAGAATGAGGCATCTTAGAAGCCACCAGACTTGAGAGTGTTTCTGGGAGGGGAGGAAATAATCGGCCAGGTCCTACTCAAGGAAGAGGTCAAGTCATTTGAGGACTTAGAATTGTCCTTAGGTTGAGTGAAGAGTATTTTCAATGAGTGATAAGGACGAAAGTGTATTTGGAATGGTTTCAAGACAGTGGGAAGAGAGGAGTTGAAGACAGGAAGTATAAACAGTGCATTGCCGTTTTTGAAGAGTTTTGCTGTAAAAGAGAGCAGAGGAACCAAGCACTGAGTGGAGGGGAATGTAGATTTGAGAGGTTTGTTTTTTTAAGATGGCAGATTTTATAGCATATTCATGCTGCTGGGAATGATCTAGAGGGAAGACTTGATGTGGATAGAGAGGAAGGATTGTTAGAGCTTGTCCTCGAGGGGTAAGAAAGGGAGAGGGCTGGCCACGGACGAGAGCACTGACCATTTATCCCAAGGAGCAGGAAGGAGTATGTGATTGCAGACGCTGGCGGATGGGTAGACGTGGGAACCGGTAGAAGTTCTGATTGCTTTATCGCTTAGATAAAATAACCGAGGGGGAGCAGAGCAGGCCATTGAACATCCTGGCGGTGATTATGAATGTACGATTGTCTACATTGTAGTCTTTGCCAGGTGTTCTAGGAAGTTGAATCTTCCGCCTTCTGGAGTTGTGCTAAGGGAACACCTTAATTCTTAATCAGCCTGTGCTGATTCCCCAGCAAATGCACAGTTCTTGGGACAGGTCCTTCAAAAGACTAAACACTGTTTCTAAAATACCCTCTAGTCAGACGGAAGCTAATCGTGGCATCTGTTTAATGTATAATAACATTATAAGTCATGGCCTTTTTTGGTTACTTTAAATCAAAGAAGAGATGTTCAAGTACACATTTTTGCACTTAAAATTGGAGTGTTCTGGTTTTCAGAACTTCAAGATTAGCCCACACCCATTTACAAAAGGGGAACAAATTTCAGTTTTAGAATTTTCCACAGGTAGGAGAGTTGATAAATGTTAGATAAGGATTTAAGACTCAACTTGTCTTCTCTGTTAACGAGTCCTAGAGCACAGTTGATTTTCCCACTACATTCTCCCTGTAGAATCTTCTTGTCCAATACATTTTTTTGCTTTTCAGTTTCTACCCTATCAATCACACATGAAATTCCAAGTGATGGCTTATGGCTCAGACCCTTTGTTTTAGAAAACACTCAGGGACAGAGATACACAACCAGGCTACGCTTGCCACTCCGGAGCCACTTGCCTCTGAACTTAATCCTTGATCACTTCTGTATTCGTTGGGCCTCAGTTTCTTCTCTGTGAAAGAGGTAGAGACAAGATCACTGTTCCTAAAAGTCACAGGTTGCCAAAAGTCACTTTTGTCCAAGTAACCTGGGAAGAAGCTTACTAAAAAAAATAGATTCCTCTGCCTCATACCAGCCTCACCTAATCTCAAGAGGTTGGGAATAGAGTGGTGGATCTCCATTTTTAAAAAAGAGAAAATATCCCTAGCTAAATTTGGAAATCCTGGATCCCTCCAAAATCTTTTGGCTTTTCTTACTGCACAATCTGTGACTTCACTTTGTTATCGCGGTCTGTTAGGTGAGTGTGTAATGCTCAAAGCTAGACTCCTAAACTGTTGTTAAGGAAGAAGGATGACTGCTCGGTGTTCTCTTAACTGCTTCTTGGTAGAAACAGCTACCTTTTACTCTGATTAGTCAGGAGTGGCCTGCTGTCTGAGGAAATGTGTATGGATGACACCCTTGAAAGCGTTTTAGGGGTGGGGTGTTGGTTGTCTCAGATTCTTCAAACAAACTATCTAACCTTCAAACCAACCCAGTTAGGTTGGCACTGCTATTATCCCCATTTTACAGATGAGGAAACTGAAGCTCAGAAAATCACCTAGTAATTTACCTAAGATCACACAGCCAATAAATGATGGAGCAGTGATTGAAACCCAAGATTTTGTCTCTAAAGTCTGTGTTCTTTCTCCTCTGCCATGCTGTGAGTAGTTTTATTTTTCTATAATTTCTTTCACGTTTTAAAAAACTTTTCAAGTAGACTAATAGAACAGAGTTCCCATATGCCCCACACCTGGTTTTCCCTATTGTTAACAGCTTGCATTAGTGTAGTATATTTATGACAATTAATGAGCCAGTACTGATACATTATTATTAACTAAAGTCTGTACTTTATTCTTTTTTTTTGAGAGAGAGAGAGAGAGAGAGACAGACAGACAGACAGAGTGTGAGCAGGGGAGGGGCAGAGAGAAAGGGAGGCAGAATTTGAAGCAGGCTCCAGGCTCTGAGCTGTCAGCACAGAGCCTGACACGGGGCTTGAACCCACGGACTGTGAGATCATGATCTGACCTGAAGTCAGACGCCCAACCGACTGAGCCACCCAGGCTCCCCAGTTCTTTTTCTTTTGTTTGTTTAATACCTTTTTTCTGTTCCAAGATCCCATCCAAGATACATTACATTTAGTCTTTGTGTCTCCTTAGATTCCTCTTGGCTGTGATAGTTTCTCAGACTTCCCTAGTTTGATGATCTTGACAGTTTTGAGAAGTACTGTCAGGTATTTTGTGGACTGTCCTTCGTTTTGAGTTTGTCTGATGTTTCTCTTATGGTTAGATTAGAGTTACAGGTTTTGGGGAGGAACACCACAGTGGTAAAATGTCCTTATCACATCCTGTTGAGGGTACATACTATGAACGTGATTTTTTTACCATTGATCTTAACCTTGATCACCTGGCTGAGATAGTGTTTATTAGATTTCTCTACTATAAAAAAAAAAATATTTTTTTTTTGCCCTTCCTTTAAAATTCTTTTTCCTAGTTTGCTTTTCTTTCTTTTCCTGTGATTCCCTTTATTTGTAGTTGCCCTTGGTCCTTGATATTCTATTGAATTTGGGGGGAAAACTAAGCGCTCTGGCCGTTATGTCTGTCATCAGAGTCAGAAAAGGATAATGAGCAGAAGGGTATATGTCATTTGAGGAAACCTTTTCACAGCTTAGAGAATTTTCAAGTATCAATATGATTTGCCTTTTCAAATTTCTTTTGGCGGGGAGCAGAATGCTGAAGACATCTTTTTTTTTTGACCTAACACATCAAGATTTTTCCAGCCGTGCAGAGTCAAAAGCTTTATTGGAAATAATTTTGTTTTCATTAAGACTGTTTCCTAAACAAATAATCACATCTTCCAAAATCACTGAGTAATCTAGCAGAAAAGCTAGTTTACTTTTGGAGTTGGGCAAGAAAAAGAAAGAATGTTGGTCATATCAGATGTCTGTGGGAAGGCCAGAATATCCTTAAAGCTGGAAAGTTCTGGAACTGCCCAGAAATAACTGCCCAGAGTGTTATTGTTTCTCTTACCCTGTAAATGATATCTGAAAGATGGTGCACACAGGGCTCTTGGATCCACTGATGAAGCTTTGCTGTCCTGTGTCTGGTAGAAAAGTTTAGCCTTTCCTGAGCCTGTGGTAACATGTTCAGGAAATGTCAAAACAAAGAAGGGAGTGTGGGACTGATACCTGGCACCAGGTATACCCAGAACAGCTAACCAGGAGAGTGTGTTCTGGAAAAGATCACCCAGTCCTTCCCTTGGCTTAGGTCCCAGGTGTCAGTATTGACATTGAAATAGCTGGATGTGGAATTTTTTTAAATAACTTATTAGTGTGTTCAAAGGCGTTAGATTCTGCTTTGTAGTGTTGTTTTGAATCTAAACACTTTATACATTTTTAAAACTTACCATTATGTTCTGAGAATGCCAGTTCTGTGGAGATGAGAGAAGTAGATGCCTGTCAACTGGTAAATATTGGACCATATTTAACAAGAGGACTTTCAAATACAATCCAAGCTTCTTCTGTTCTCTGTGCTAAAAACTGATCATTGACCTCACTGTTTTAATACTTTCTTTATGAATGAGAAGGCCCAACTAATTTTACCTATGGATCTTTGTTTGTTTTTTAATTTTTTTTTAATGTTTATTTATTTTTTAGAGGGAGAGAAAGAGTATGAGCAGGGAAAAGACAGAGAGAGGGAGACACAGAATGCAAAGCATGCTATAGGCTCTAGGCTCTAGGCTCAGCACAGAGCCCAGTATGGGGCTTGAACTCATGAACTGCGAGATCATGACCTGAGCCAAAGTCGGACACTTAACCAACTGAGCTTCCCAGGTGCCCCTTTTTAAAAAAATTTTTTAATGTTTATTTTTGAAAGAGGGGGACAGAGGCTCTGTGCTGACAGCAGAGGGCCCAATGTGGGGCCCAGACTCACAACCATGAGATCATGACCTGAGCTGAAGTCGGATACTCCACTAACTGAGCCACCCAGGCGCCCCTGGATCTTTTCTTGATTATTTAATGTCTTGATTGCCAAAATGTATTAAAATTTGTCCATGTTGAAAATTCTGCATCCTTTCACTTTTATTTACTTGGTCCAGCTCATGAGTTTTTCTGTCCTTTCTTAAAACTCTATAAACATTTTCTTATATTTTATTTTATTTTATTTTATTTTATTTTATTTTATTTTATTTATTTTATTTATTTATTTTTTTAATTTAAGTTTATTTATTTATTTTGAGAGAGAGAGAGAGAGAGCAGGAGACAGGCAGAGAAAAAGGGAGAGAGAATCCCAAGCTAGCTCCACACTGTCAAGCACAGAGCCAAACGTGGGGCTCAAACCCACAAACTATGAGATCATGACCTGAGCCGAAGTTGGACGCTTAATCAACTGAGCCACCTGGACACCCCTGCCTTTTCTTATTTTAGAGAGAAGTCTGAGTGTCACTGAGCATAAGCAGTGACGTTCCTTAGAATTCTGAGCCTCCATACCTGCACTGTTATCCTGTCTGCGACCCTCTTGACAGGCAGTTTTTGGTTGTATTTCCTGTGCAGTGAGACTCTCAGACCATCTAGTGTTTGTTTTTCTCAGGTATCCATCCACATAACCACCCCCCACCAATAGCACTTGGTGTTTTATGAGCACAGTAGACTTCATTTTGTATGATGCTTTATCCCTATCTCCAGTGCTATTCACATTTCTTAATTTTATTTTGTGTCCTGAGTGAAATTGCAGAAGGCTAATCTTATGTGGGGGAACACAAAAGATACTATGCTAGAGTCATTTCTGACTCCTTCCCCATGACACTATTGGTTTCTAGAAAGACTCGGCAGTGCCTTGCACCAGCTCATGCCCTAGTGCTTATTATTTGGCTCTTTATTCTCTGTACAGTCAGGATTGGGCTGGTTTTTCAAGTTTTTCAGTTCTTGTGACCTTGAGGAGATTTTGTAAAGAATCTGCAGGGTGGTTGGTCTTCTAGGTGGGTGAGAATTGTGATTGGTCATTTATTAATTTGAAATATCAACTTAGGTTCTTAGAGACTACTTTAACTTTTCAAAACTTAGAAGCTACCTCTCATCTCCTTTTTGGCAAATGAACTCTTGAAATTCTGCTTTAATTAATTCTACTTTTTCAGACAAGCAGTGTGCCTGATAATTTCCTCTGTTCCATAGTTCTCTCTAGGAGTGATTATGGGCTATTTTATATTTGATTTGTCGGCTTTTATGCTGTGTTCCTTTTTTGCCTTCTTTCCCATTTAGTAATGTTTCTGAAATTCATTGCCCAATCTTAAGTTGTTTCTTGCTGTTTTATTTACATATATGAGTTACGGCGTGGTTGCGTTTTATGGAAGGAATATGTTCTCAAAGACCTCCCGTAATGAATTTTCTGGCAGTGGATTGGTCTTTCTGTTTCCTGGTAAAAGGAGTAGCTGATGCTATGTGACGGTGGTATAAACATGATTTACAGTTCACTTCATTCTATCAGCTCTGACATTAGCTAGTCTTTTTTTCTTAATACTTTATTAAAACATACTTTACATACAGTAAAATGAACAAATCTTAACTTAGATTTGTTCTCTGCACAACTCAGACTTTTTAAACTGTGTATACACCCATGTGATTATCATCCAGATCAAGAAACAAAATACTTGTCACCTCAGAAAGTTCCCTCATGCCCTTTCATGTCAATACCACTCCCCACCGAGGTAACCACCTTCTGACTTCTAAGAGACTTGAGATTCATCTTGGTCTGTTTGAGATTCATCTGTGCGGTTGCATTTATCAGGGGTTTATTCCTTTTCGTTGCTGTGACTGTTCCGTAATGTGAATATACTACTTTTTTTTTTTTTAACCTATTCTAATGTTGATGAATACTTGGGTTATTTCTGCTTTGAATATAGTTGCAGTCAACATTCTTATGTGAGTTTGTTTGTGGACATATCACTCATTTCTTACTTAAGACCTACCATGTCAACTTTAAGAAATATTCTAGGGGTGCCTAGCTGGCTCGGTCAGTAGGGCATGCAAGTCTTGATCTTGGGGTTGTAAGTTTGAGCCCCACAATGAGTGTAGAGATTACTTTTTAAAAACCTTAAAAAAAAAAAAAAAGACATATTCTAGATACAGTGAGTATCCCAGAGAGTTCTCTATTCACTTAATCCTGCTCTAAGTAGAAAGATCTGATGATCTAACTAAGTATTATAGAGATTTGGGGGAGGAAAGACTGCTTGGCTAATAATTAAAGGTACTGCTCATAATTAGGGCCTCCCTACCTAAAATGATGGGAGGAATGTGTTGTGAGAAGGAAGGAGACTGGTTAGTAATAACATTAAGAGCTTGGTTTTTGTGCCAGGCAAACACAGGTTTGCATCAGATCTCTGTTGCTTAGTAACCAGTGACCGTAAACAGGTTATGTAACATCTCATTTGCCTCACCTTTAGAATAGAGATGGTGATATCTACCTTTCATAGTTTTTGTTCAGATTACATGCAATACAGTATTCAGATGGAGGGAGATGTAGAATCTGATCAAGTTCAGTTTGTATATATACAGAAGTACTAGCTAGGGAGTGGAGAGTGGTCAGAAGTTATCCTCAAGTTCCCAAAGCTTGAAAAGGGATTGCCTTCATCCCTTTGTTTATTCATTTTCATGCCTTTATTTATTGAATGTTTATGCCCAGTGCTGTCCAAGCTGGGGCAGATATAGGAGTGAACAAGACGCAGGTCTGTTTGGGGGGAAGACAGCCCATAAACAAATCAGTCAATACAAAGAAAATGTAATGCACTAGGAAGAAAATTAACTGGTGATGCAAGAGAGTAGACGGAGGTGTTTAAAGTAAGTTATAAACTATATTGATCCAGGACTTCTGTATGGATGGATAGATTGTTAAAGGAAATCTGATTCATGAAGAGAAAAGTAGCAAACTAATGAATTTGGATTCTGTTCACAATTTGTTACAGTTTATTTTTAAGGCCAATTACATGTTTGTATTAAGATGATGTGCTTTTGATTAAAACGCCTATGAAGTATCTTAAATATTTTTCTGTTTTCATAGAAGGAAGGCACCCAGCGCTCAGCACTTCCATGTACTAATCTCTGTGAAGAAGGCATAGGATGTTACTTAGGCAACTACTTTCAGTTCTTTGCAATACATTACTATATTAGCTCCTTCCCGATCCCTGGACCCGTTCCTAGTTAATCTATATGAGCTGGTGATTTCTCCTTGTCTCCTCTAGCCATTTGCAGTCCTAGAACAACCTGGGTCTGTGGTGGTCTCAGGACAGGTGAATGAGAGCAGAGCCTTGGGATTCCCCTAGGAAAGGAAGGAACTCTTCCTGTTTGTTTATAAAGTTCAGATGCTGGGATTTTTCCAGAATACATACTTTTCTGAGGTGGGTATACATTATCTCCTACTGGAGAGAAGAGTGGGAAAATGTGCATAGCACAAGTCTGGGTAAAACCTCAGTCTTCCAGGGGAGAGAATATATAGATTATACCATATTTCAGTCTGGCTCTCTCCTGCCTGACTAGGATTTCCCTGTTTTGACACCAGGCCAGAAACTTTATGACTAGCAACATTGTTTTTACTTCCAAACAGAGCCACTTCAAAGAGTACCCACTCTCCAACCCCCATTAGAACTGCAATTAACAAGTTATCTGATTAAACTGACTGTGGACCTCCTCTCTTCCAGGAGAAATTGGATCAAAAGACCACTTGAAATGGTAACAAGGAACTATTATTGGTTTTCATGCTGTTAATTTTTAGCTGATAAGTACTGCCCTATTCATCAAGTGGCCTTTCTCATGGGTTTATTTAGAAGTGAAAACAATGCCAATATGGAATTTCTTTCTTTTTTTTTTTTTTTTTTTTTTTAACGCCTGTGGTATATGCAGTCATACAGGATCTAAACTTTTCTCATGCCCATTACAAAAGTTCCTCTTGCTTTGGATGACCCAAGGAGCGATGTTTTTAAAGATGTAGGTATAATTATAATAATAATAATAATAATAATAATAATAATAATGAAAATGTATGCCCTGAAGCCCAAGATCCAGACAAGCTTTTGTCTTAATATTAGTGAGTTGTTTTGATATCAATCAGTAACTTTCTGGCCATGTTACAACTGAAGAATAAAATAGGAAAAGGAAAAAAAAAAAAAAAAGGCAGTGTAAGGGAGACACCCAGAAAAGTGTTTGCCCTCAGCCCTGCTGAGTTTGCTGAGCCACTTCTTATCCCACCTCATGAGGAATCTATAACCATTTGGTTTCCAGGATTGGGTTTAGTTCAGCATTTTCATAAGAAACAGTTCCTGTCCTTTAGGATAGTATAATCTTATTGGGAGAGTCTAAATGGATAATTTCAACACAATGTGCTAAATTCTGGGATTGGGGTTGATACAGTACCCTTCCCCCTCCAGGAGGCTCTTTAGCCTAGTGTGGGAAGGGATGTGCTGGCAGAGGTCCCAAAGAAGGCCATGCCTGTGCAGAAGAATTTAGTACCATGTTCTTTGTGAGTAACTGAAGTCTCTATTTTAGACTGAGTTTAAATAGCACACTTGACTAGAACCAAGTTCTGGAAAGTAGCGTAGGGATTCTGTAGAGACTTTACCAAAGAGCAACTTTGTTTCCTACTTTGTTTCTGTCAAATAAGCTCCATATACTTGTATCTTCTGAGGGCGTCTCTGTAAATGCAAAGACTTCTTGTAGTTACTATTGGCCACATTGATGGTAAATTGGAAATGTTTTCATTATCCGGGAGAGACCGATTGCAGTTGCAGACAGAACCCCTGTGGTCTTTCCTGGAGAACATTTTGAACAGTTAGTCTTCTAGGTGTTTACAGCCCAAGATGGACTTTACACTCAGGGATTGTAAAATGTTCTTCTCAGTTGTCCTTTTGTCTCTCCATTCCTCAAATAATAAAACCGTGAAACATGGCTTTTCTTGTTTCCATGACAGAGTATTACCTATAAAACCAACAGTTTGGAGATATAAGCAGTTAAATTATAACTCCAGTAGTTTTTCTTTAAGGAATTTCTCCCCTCCTAAGTTATCGATGCCAGCCTGTCCTCTCCTGCCCTCTAGGTTTTCTAATTCAGATGCTAATATGGTGTTCTGGGAAATGCCTTTCCAAATTATTCTTTTCCTGACCTCTGAACTCTTGCTATCAAGGT
Source organism: Lynx canadensis (assembly GCF_007474595.2). NCBI lineage: Eukaryota > Metazoa > Chordata > Mammalia > Carnivora > Felidae > Lynx > Lynx canadensis. The sequence continues at coordinate 11,641,883 of NC_044310.1, read as the reverse complement.
CAGTTACTTCACACACTACCATAATGACAGCTCTATCAAGCCAGAGGCTTGGTCGGCTTCCCAAGACCCAGCTTGGATTCTGTCAGCAAAATGCATCTCCCCTACCCACTGTGCACACACCAGCTCAAGGCTCCTGGCTACCACAGAGAAGAAGTAGCCACACAAAAGAAACTGGGCCATATGGTTGTTGGTCAGTCTGTTCTGTCTGGTCTCGCTTTGCCCTTGAGGCCAGTTCCGTCCTGCAGATGGAGCTTCTTTGGAGCTACCCTGAGGAAGCGAGTGTTTGCGAAGAGTGGCTAGAATGAGGTGGGACTGTGACCTGAAACCTCAGCAGTTACTCTTGAATGTCCCCTTTGGCATCGTTAACTGTAAAAGATTTGAAAGCATCCTAGGGAAAACTTTTTGATTGCCAGATAAGAACCAGTTCAGAGTGGCTCAGTCAGTTAAGTGTCTGACTCTTTCTTGGTTTAGGCTTAGGTCATGATCTCGTGGTTCGTGAGTTCAAGCCCTGATTCCGGCTCTATGCTTACAGCGCGGAACCTACTTGGGATTCTTTGTCTCTCTCCCTCTCTCTGTCCCTCCCTCGCGCATGCATGTGCTTGCTTGCTCTCTCTGAAAAATAAGTAAACATTTTTTAAAAATCTGCAAAACAAAACATTATATTTTTGGAAGAGAGAGCAGTGAAGGGACAGAGAGAATCCCAAGCAGGCTCTGCACTGTCAGCACAGAGCCCAACACAGGGCATGATTTCATGTTCGTGGGAGTGAGCCATGTGTAGGGTTCTGCACTGAGCATGGAGCCTGTTTAGGATTCTCTCTCCCTCTGCCCCTCTCCCCCACTTGTGCACACACGCGTGCGCGCTCTCTGTCTCAAATTAAAAATAAATAAATAAATAAATAATTTAAAAAAGAACCACATGGTACAACATTCTGGAATTCCATGAGCAAAGTAAAGATTTTGCCTAGTACTTCTCTTCTGGATTTATCAGTATGCTCATGAATCCCATGGTTAAATTTTTCATGCTCATAGTTGTTTTCAGACTCTACCTCCCGGAAGTCCCTAATTCCTAGTCTTAAATCTTCTGTTTTTAGAGTCATGGAGAACTATTAGCAGCTCACCTATGTCGCTATGAGTAAGTCTTAAAGTGATTTGCCTGAAAGCCAGTAGACAGAACGTGTTTTTTTTTCCTTTTATTTATTTTGCAAAGTGTAACTTCAGTGACATAGAGACGAGAACGACTGGAGAATATTTGTATACTGAAAATGTGAGTGTTCTTTTCAGCACCCCCATGAGCAAAGCATTTGTCAAGGAAGGCCCACCTTGGACCCTTGTCCTTACTCTGTTCACCATAATGAAGGGTTCCATATAGTCATATACTGAGTATGCTTAGAAAAAATTCTGCATATAGTCCACGTTAATGTCATTTTGGAGCACTATTTAAAGGCTCACTCAACGATGGTTTAACTCTACAACATGGTTCTCTAAGTCTGGTCCCCAAACACGAGCATCACCTGGAAGCTTTGTTAGAAATGTAAGTTCTGTGGGGCGCCTGGGTGGCGCAGTCGGTTAAGCGTCCGACTTCAGCCAGGTCACGATCTCGCGGTCCGTGAGTTCGAGCCCCGCGTCGGGCTCTGGGCTGATGGCTCGGAGCCTGGAGCCTGTTTCCGATTCTGTGTCTCCCTCTCTCTCTGCCCCTCCCCCGTTCATGCTCTGTCTCTCTCTGTCCCAAAAATAAATAAACGTTGAGAAAAAAAATTTTAAATAAATCTCTTCTTTTTGGGGCGCCTGGGGGCCTCAGTCGGTTAAGCGTCGACTTCAGCTCAGGTCATGATCTCGCAGTCCGTGGGTTCGAGTCCCGCGTCAGGCTCTGGGCTGATGGCTCAGAGCCTGGAGCCTGTTTCTGATTCTGTGTCTCCCTCTCTCTCTCTGCCCCTCCCCCATTCATGCTCTGTCTCTCTCTGTCCCAAAAATAAATAAACGTTGAAAAAAAAATTTAATTAAAAAAAAAAAAAAAAAGAAATGTAAGTTCTAGGCCCCCACCCCGTACCCACTAAACGGGAAGCGCAGAGTGAGGCCCACAGTCTGCATTATAACAAGTCCTCCACCTATTAGCAGAAGCTGGAGTTTGAGAACTAACTTTCCAGGGGAATGGTGGCTGTTGTTGAGACCATTGTAATAACATCCCAATAATATTAACAAAGACTGATCATGGTATAGAGATGTAGAAATAACTTTTTAGTCATGCATAAAATATAGGCATCCCTAATTAAAACCAGTCCTTGTTTTGTCTGGTACCCGCAGTAGAGCTGCTCTTCTAGCCCTTGGTTCTGTGTGAGTAGAAACTCCAGTTGTGGGAAAGTGGCAAAGAAACCAAACCAGAATTTGGAATTGCTTCACCATTTTACCATCTTTGCAAAAGTAAACAAGAATGCCTTGTAATTCTACCACTGTCTTCCGCATGTGAGATTTCCTGATTTCATAGGAACCTTGGGAAACATCTGAACTAATGACAATTTTAGGGAATATTAGTTCTGTGTATAGGGTGCCTCTCTGATTATCCAGTTTCTCACAGCTGCCTTTCTGGCTTGTGCCTCGTTCAGAGATGTGCTCCATTGATCATGTCTGCTGTGTGATTAGGAGACCTTTGGTATGTTTGGGGAATGAAGCTTATGAGGCTAACCGTCGGCTCTGGGAGAACAGGCCCAAGTAACATGTCCCTCCAAGTTTGCTGGTGGGCACATTTGGTCCCGTGGTGCTCGATGAGAACCTGCATGGGAGCGACACCCTTTCTTCCTCTACTTTTGTGATACAACGATTTTAGAGTCTGTCTGGAGGCTCAGTAGCCTCATTATGTTGAAGGTAGGCCAAGAAACGTCCTAATGAGTATAAAACTTTCATGTATAAGTTTTCTTGAGGGCAGGGGATTTATTTCATCATATGTCACCATGATGATGATGGGCCTTTTAACTGTGGAGGGTCTGCAAGTGTCAGAGTACCTTCTACCAGACCAGATTCCCAGTGAATCAGTCTGTGGTGTGGTAGGCAGGTGTGTGTTAATAAAAATTTATTGGGGCGCCTGGGTGGCTCAGTTAGTTCAGCATCTGACTTCGGCTCAGGTCATGATCCCACAGCTCATGAGTTTGAGCCCTTCATCGGGCTCTGTGCTGACAGCATGGAGTCTGCTTGGGATTCTCTCTTCCTGTCTCTCTGCCCCTCCCTGGCTCACATTCTCTCCCTCCCTCCCTCCCCGCCCCCCTCAAAAATAAATGAATGTTAAAAAAAAAAAAAGAAATGATAAAATTAGGGACTTTTTAGAGAGGCTTCACACTGTTGATTTTTAAGTAACAAGAATTTGGGGTGCCTGGGTGGCTCAGTCGGTTGAGCGTCCGACTTTGGCTCAGGTCATGTTCTCACAGCTCGTGAGTTCAAGCCCTGCGTCGGGCTCTGTGCTGACAGCTCAGAGCCTGGAGCCTGCTTCGGATTCTGTGACTCCTTCTCTCTCTGCCCCTCTGCCTCTCACGCTCTGTCTCTCTCTGTCCCTCTCTCAAAAATAAATAAACATTAAAAAAACAAAAAAAATAGTAAAGTAACAAGAATTTAAAAGTATTCAATTTGCAACAAATGCAAACATTATATGCATAATTGGGGTCGCAGAAAATTTGATACACCAGTATCTTTGACCTCTCCTTGGTGAACAATTTTATATAGAGGTTGTATGTTGAATTCTCTGCCTGCCCTCCCCTGCTGCTTCATTTGTTTTCTTATGGTAATTTTTTCCCACTTCCAAATTTAGATGGAGGAACACAGTTAATTAACTTTAAGTGTGACCCTACTTTAGTTGGCTCAAAATGTTAAGATGCTGAAATTAAAATGTGTATTTGTGACATGAAACAGGCCTTGGAAATACTGGATGAGGGAGTTCTCCCACTCCTCGGGATAGGAAGTAGAGGGAAGGATTTTGGCTTTCGCCAAGCTCGAGATATTTGTGTGAAATCACTTTGGAAAGTCCTTACCTAAGATAATCCATAAGGATTGAGTTGTCATTGTCACCGGCCCCAGTTTACCTTTCCTTGGAAAGTCCCGAGGACAAATAAAGGGTCCTGTAATAGAGGTAGGGTGTGACCCGGAGCCTTGTGGAGAAAAAGAGGTCCTAAGAGTAGCCTTCTGTTCAATTTACTAAACTCTCATCTACTCTGTCTCTGTGGCCTACCTAATTAATTAAGACTTAGGAAAGTGCTTTTTCAGCTTTGAAACACTCCCACCTTTTACGGTATCTGACTTGTTTATGGCATCTACTCAGAAGGAATGTCTCCATATGCATGAAGAGCAGTTTAATACAATGGCTAAGAAGGAGTTTTAAATCCAGACTAAACGGATCAGAATCCTGGCTTCACCACTTATTAGTTCTATGACCTTGGGTAAACTATATGAGCTGTGCCTCTGTATTCTCATCTGTAAAATGGGAATAAAACTAGGAGTTTGGGGGAAGAATTAAACTAGCTTATACATGCAAAGCACTTAGGTGCCTAGCATATGATACATGCTTAATAAATATTAGTCATTATCATTAGTTGTAATTGCAATTTCTCTTAACAATCAAGTCCCTGGGGCACCTGGGTGGCTCAGTCAGTTAAGCCTCTGACTCTTGATTTCCGCTCCGGTCGTGGTCTCACGATTCATAATGGGTCCGCTGACAGCCTGCTTGGGATTCTCTTTCTCTCTCTGTCCTTCCTGCTTGCTCTCTCGCTCTCTCCTGTGTGCGTGTGTTTTCTCAAAATAAATAAATAAACTTTAAAAAAAGTAGGAAAAAGTCAAGTTACCCATCCATTCCTACCATCCCCATAGCCCCTAAAACAGACACACTGTCACTTGCTACTTTTAGTTTCCACCTAATAAAGCATGGGCGTTGATTGTTCTAAGACAAATAAAGAGCCACTGAATTTTTTTTAAGGTTTATTTATTTTTGAGAGAGTGCGAGCAGGGGAGGTACAGAAAGAAAGGGGGACAGAGGAGCTGAAGCTGGCTCCGTGCTGACAGCAGAGAACCTGATGCAGGGCTCAAACTCACACATCGTTAGATCATAACCTGAGCCACCTGGGTGCCCCCAGAGCCGCATGATTTTTAATTACCACATACTGGTTTTTTATATGGATATTTCTTGGTCTACTTTAACACTTTAAATGAGCATCTTTGTGTCTATTTCTTTTTTCATTTTGCCCAGCTATCATTACATTAATCCTTAGAAATGGAATTACTGATTGAAGTATATGCTTTCAATACTGATTGAAAGTATATGCACTTAAAATTTTTTGATATAAATTTGATACAAGTGTTCAACGAAAAGTTCTGTTTGGGGGCGCCTGGCTGACTCAGTCAGTTGAGCATCCGACTCTTGATTTCAGCTCAGGTCATGATCCCAGGGTTGTGGGATCAAGCCCTGTGTTGGACTCCTTGCTGGCCATGGTGCCTGCCTGAGATTCTCTCTCCTTCTCTCCCTCTCCCCTGCTTTCTCTCTCTCAAGAAATAAAATAAATTCTGTTTGGTTGTTTCTGTGTCTTTTAACTTAATTAATTAATTTTTTTAAAGTAAGCTCTAGGCCCAACACTGGACTTCACCTTACAACCCTGAGATCAGTAGTCCACGCGCTCCGCCGATGGAGCCAGCCAGGTGCCCCTGATTGTTTCCATGTTTTGCTGTTTTGGGAGCCCTGGGTCTGCTGCCTCATTTTATTCTTTTAAGCTTTTATTTAATTTCCGGTTAGTTAACATACAGTGTGTGTAGTATTAGTTTCAGGTGCATAATATAGTGATTCAGCGTTTCCATACAGTACCCTCTGCTCATCACAAGTGTGCTCCTTAATCCCCTCTCACCTATTTAACCCATGCCCCTGCCCACCTTCCCTCTGGTGCCATCAGTGTGTTCTCTACAGCTACGAGTCTGTTTGTTGGTTTCTCTTTTTCCTTTTGCTCATTTGTTTGGTCTTTTTTTTTTTTTTTTCTCCTGTTGATTACCTTTTTTTTTGTTTGTTCGTTTGTTCTGTTTTTAAATTCAAGTTAGTTAACATATAGTGTAGTATTGGTTTCAGGACTAGAACCCAGTGATTCATCACTTACATAGAACAGCCAGTACTCATCCCAACAGGTGCCTTCCTTAATACCCATCACCCATTTAGCCCATTCCCCCCAGCAACCCTCAGTTTGTTCTCTGTATTTGACTCTCTTAAGGTTTGCCTCTTTCTCTGTCTTTATCTTATTTTTCCTTCCCTTCCTCTGTGTTCATCTGCTGTGTTTCTTAAATTCCGCATATGAGTGAAATCATATGACACTTGCTTTCTCTGACTTATTTCGCTTAGCAAATAATACGCTCTGGTTCCATCCACGTTGTTGCAAATGGCAAGATTTCATTCATTTTGATCACCAGGTACTATTCCATTGTGTGTGTGTGTGTGTGTGTGTGTGTGTGTGTGTGTGCACGCGCGCACACACACCCCATATCTTCTTTATTTGTCATTCTCTTACTGACTTATTTTGCTTAGCATCATACTCTAGCTCCATCCATTTCATTGCAAATGGTGCTGCTTTACTTTATACACTTGATTTTAAAAGCCAGGATTTCCAGTATTTCAAGTCCAAACCCAGATTTTAGTCTGGTAGGTTTTTTAAGCTTTTCCCAATTTTTTCATAGTATTTACGAGTTCCAAGGTAAGGGTAAGAACTTGAAGCTTTGTTTGATATTTCACAAATTAAATAATTTGGGGATAATACTAACATTTTAACTAGACCATTGTATTAGTTAGGTTTTCTCGTTGGTCTAGGAGGCTTCCTCCCGGGAAGGCAAAAAGTTTACCCCAGAAATCACAAGACTCTGTGAAGGACAATAGCCCCCTTAGTCATGATACCTGGGGGGTAGGAGGGTAGCAAGAGCCAACTCATGCAATACCTCAGCCAGTATGACCTCAGTCTGTGCTGCCGATTGACAGGAGAATCATTCCTAGAGAAGACTCATTTCTGTGGTCAGATCCTGTCTGGATTGGTGTCTGTTCTATTAGGAAAGTATTCAGAATAGCTGATGCCACATCATACTCTGAGATGCCCACTCCATATTCTGAGAATTGGTACCTTCTCATTACATGGTAAGTTACTCTTAAGTTGGATCCCGAGAAGACCATCACTTACTCCGCTTTTTCAACCTTGAGACTTTGTCATCAACACCGTGTCCCCAAAAACCCTTTGCTGAAGGGGAAGGCACCTCTGTCTCCCTGAATGGGAGCACCTCCGCTGCCGTGAGGTTAATACACTGTTGGGATTCCTTCTGCTGTTGATTTTTGTCTTTTTTAAGGGACCCTGCAGCTTTAACAAATTTTTCTTCTTGAATATTAGTATTTACTGACACCTGGGTACATATGTACATATTTACGTATGTATTGAGACAAATTTCTTTGGTCTTAAGCAAACTAAAGCAAACTTACTCTGGCATGCAGAGTAAGAGGTTGGGAGAACTAGCAGTTGTTACATAAATGCAGAAAGGGCTCTGAAAGATCATGCTCCTGTGTGACGTTTGTTATCTGTGAGGTTTTCTAGCAGCAGCCACATTTCTGTTGTTCCAAAGTTTGGTCAGCAAAGCTCACAGATCCAGCCTGGAGGGCCTTCATAGCCACTCTTGGTACCGCGGCCTACCTCTTCACTGGAATGTCTTCATACTGTGCCTGAAATTTCACCCCCATTTGTGCTAGTGAAGCCCACAGTTAGAGGCCTAGAGGCCGCTATGCTAACAAATGAGAACTGCATGCCTCCCTTTTTACCTGTGTTGGGTAACAGCAGTTATTTTATTTTTTAAGTTGCATCCAGGAACTAGCCTGTATATATACTCCTTGATCTGTTATTTTCTTTCCTTTGTTATGTCTATTAAGCTTATTAAAGGGATGGGCAGGAGAGTCAACATTTATTGAGCACCTACTAGGTGCCAGGCAGTGTGCTGTGTGCTTCAGATGTATTATTTAATACTCAAAACAGCCTTATGAGATAGGTACTCTCATCCCTCATTTCAGGTAAGCAAACTAAGTAACTTTCCTCTAATTCAGGTTTCTCTGTTTTAATTATAAAAGATGTATAAATTGATAGTGATATTGTAATAGTCGATGTAGCTATTGATGGTAGCTACACTTGTGTTGAACTTAGCATAGTGTATAAACTTGTGGAATCACTATGTTGTAACATTGTGTGTCAACTATACAAAAAAAAAATGTATAAATTGGTGATGGTTTTCTGTCAGACCTGCAAACCAGTTTTGTCTCCGCCTTTCCCTTATGTTTTATGGTATAGGTTCCCCTTTTGTGACTCTTCCAGGGAATGGTCATATATAGACAACCTCCCTACAGCTTGTGAGACCCTGAATCCTGACGATGGTGTTATTGACTTTCCTAGGGTCCTATCCTTCCCCTAAAGCTGGGGCAACTCTGGTCGTGTACAAGGACCTGCTCGTGCTGTTTGGTGGCTGGACGCGGCCAAGCCCTTATCCCCTACACCAACCAGAGAGATTCTTTGATGAAATACATACTTACTCACCCTCTAAAAACTGGTAAGCCACAAAGATAAGATTCTTCCAATCTGGAATAAAAGATTTTAGATAAATGGATTCCTGGGGTGCCTGGGTGGCTCCGTCAGTTAAGCGTCTGACTCTTGATTTCGGCTCAGGTCATGATCTTGCCATCCTGAGATCAAGCCCCTCCTTGGGCTCCACTCTGGGCTCCTCACTGGGCATGGAGCCTGCTTAGGATTCTCTTTCTCCTTCTGCCCCTCCGCTGCTTGTGCTCACTCTCTCTCTCTCTCTCAAAATAAATTAAAAAAAAATATATATATATATATATATATATACACATATATATACATATATATACACACACACACATATTTATGTATACATACATATATGAGTAAGTGAATCTTTCTATGACCAGGAATCTCTTTGAGAATTTGGTAAAAGCTATGGACTCTTTTCCAGGAAAAAAATTTACATATGCATAGATTTTGCTGACAGTTTCAGAGAGTTTACAGGACCCCCTGAAAACCTAAAGCTAAGGGGTGTCCGGCTGGCTCAATCGGTAAGAGCACGTGACTCTTGATCTCCAGGTCGTGAGTTCAGGCTGATAGAGCTTACATTTTTAAAAGATTTTTGTTGTTGTTGTTGTTGTTGTTGTTAAGTTTAGAGAAAAGGTTAAAATTTTTTTGAAAGAAAAACTAAAGCTATGAACCTTTATTCCCAAGAGAAAAAGTGGAAGAGATTTATCCCTCTTCCTAGAGAAATGAATGTGCCAGTTGGAGAATAGTTCTGGCTGCTAAGTCCCCAGGTGTGCCGTGGATTCAGATGATTCATTGTTCCTTCTGTGTCCGCAAGACTGACTCCTGACTCTTTTTCCTTTGTTCTTGGAACAGACTACTTAGTACAGGGCTCTCAGTAGCTGCAGCTGATCGGGACTGTAGAAGGAAGTACAGGTGATGCTCCTTTAGCACGCTAGCCTGGAGCGGCGAAGAGCCACAATGGCTTCCCTGGTCCTCTCTCCACTCTACCTCCAAGCCATACACACTGAGAACTTGAAAGTGAATATAGCTTTAGCAGGTTTATAAGAAGGGCATAAATACCTTCTGCCATCCTCCATTTATTATCCTACCAGTAGCTCTACTGAAGGTGATAGAATCGTCCCGTCAAGTGGATACTGACTTACTGCTGCCACCTGAAACACATACGACCAGGTGGTGCTGACTTCTTGGCTTCTTTCTGTCTTTTTATATTAGGTGGAACTGCATTGTGACAACCCATGGGCCACCTCCCATGGCTGGCCATTCCTCCTGTGTGATAGATGATAAAATGATTGTCTTTGGTGGCTCCTTAGGATCCCGGCAAATGTAAGTATATTTGGTTTGCTGACTATCAACCTGAAGGTAAATACTCCTGGGAATAACAGGTCAGAAGAGTGAACTAGTCAGGTTAGTATTCCTGAGCATGATTCTAATTAATCCAACCACGTGTTGCTTCCTAGCATTCCAGTTGTTGATCCCCTCATTATAGAGCAATACATTGGAAACCTTCCTCCATAAAGTCAGCTGTGTAGGATCTTTTTATTTGGTATGTGGTTCACTCGGTGGGATCAAATTCTGAGATAGCCTCCACCTTGTCTGTTTCTACCTGTGCTTACGGAAGGCTGCTGTCCAAGAAGCACAGGGTGCTTTTACCTGCTCTCCTTTGTGAGCCAGCCTGTGCCCTTTTGGGCTTTAGCAGAGAGAGCTAGATTGACAGGACAGGTGAAAATGGTTCCTTCTCCAGACAGGATGGATTGGGGGAGTGGGTAGGAGCAAGAAATCTGTCAGGTCTGATACACCCACTGTCCTCATCATCTCTGGCCATGACTCAGCAGCTCAGGCCAACATCAAGAGCCAGAGCTATCCATCTGAATCCCTCTTTATCTAGTTTGGTGGTAGCTGCAATAGTGGTCATTTTCCCTGTGCTCTGAAAGGCAGGTTGATGGGCTGTCAGCAGTAAAACCATTCCAGACCCAACCCTGTTCCCTGTCAGGCAGCGTACCCCACATCTTCCTGTTTTAAAACAGTTGAGACACTGTGAGCTGCCCTTCAGCTGAGACAGTTTAGGGCTTTACGGTATTAGAGTTCTTATTCCGTGTTCCTCTATGTGAATAAACGACCTTAGCAAGATGACTGTAAAATAGAGACTGCCTTCCAGGAGTCTGTCCTTGCCGTACTGGTCCCTTGGGGGTTGGAGATGCCAGTTTGTCCTTGATAAAACTGCAAATCTCATTAGCCACGGTGAAATTAATTTGTATAGCCAGAATTGACAAATCTTTATCTCCTAGACAATGATAGAGCTACTTTTTGCATCAGTTTTTTTCTCTTCCTTGTGGCTTTTGCTTTTGAAAGACTGTATCTTGACCAGTAGCTGTTGCCAATTAAACTTCAACGAAAATTCATTCTTACTTTAGATACTAGTATGTTGCTGTAGGTTTGACTCAAAAGAGGACTTACGGGTCAGTGGGAAGAACAAAGGTTTGAAGTTCTGGAGGTGGGTTCCAGGGAAAGAAGGGGAAAAAAAATATAATTTAAGATGGCATCAGCATGGCACTTTGCTAGGCATCTTTATAAATGTGACTTCAAGGGGCACCTGGCTGGCTCAGTTGGTAGACCATGCAACTTTTGATCTCAAGGTTGTGAGTTCAGGCCCCATGTTCAGCATGGAGCCTACTTAAAAATAATAATAAATAGGGGCGCCTGGGTGGCGCAGTCAGTTAAGCATCCGACTTCAGCCAGGTCACAATCTTGCAGTCTGTGAGTTCGAGCCCCGCGTCAGGCTCTGAGCTGATGGCTCAGAGCCTGGAGCCTGTTTCCGATTCTGTGTCTCCCTCTCTCTCTGCCCCTGATGCTCTGTCTCTCTCTGTCCCAAAAATAAATAAACGTTGAAAAAAAAAATTTAAAAAAAAAATAAATAAATAAAATACCAATGTAACTTCATTTATATCAGCTCTGGGGTCCCTGGTGGCTCCTGACTCCTTCATTCTCCTGTCCTTATCTTATAGGAGCAACGATGTCTGGGTCCTTGACCTCGAGCAGTGGGCGTGGTCCAAGCCGAACATCTCCGGCCCCAGTCCTCATCCTCGAGGTGGCCAATCTCAGGTGCTCAGGAATTAAAATAACTATTCAGCAAACACTGTAGCATCTTCCTGTTAGGATGGGAAAGGGAGGAGGGAGTCAGGTAAGATGCCAACATGCATAAGCCAAAGAGACTTTGTCGTTCTTTTTTGCTGGTATTTATTTTTCAACTTCTAATGGGTTGTATTAATTTTTAGTGGCTTTATATTATGCCTCTCCCCAAAGCATTTACTTTGCTATTTCATTTCTCAAGAGAACCCTGCATTTTGTGTGGTTGGTACGCTCATTTTAATGTTTGATCAACAAAGGATATATCCATTCAGGTGAATCATCAGTAATTTGCCCCCAGACATCAGAATTAACATGGTTTGGGGAGACTGGAGAGCTAATGATGACTAGAATACTCTCATTTGGGATCTGGGTAGGCTGTTTTCATATACCACTGATGCGTAGGAGGTCAGGTGCCTGTGTCTTTGTAGTTTTATTTTAAATGTCTTCCTCTCCCCAGATTGTCATAGATGATGCAACTATCTTAATCCTTGGAGGGTGTGGCGGTCCCAACGCTGTGAGTATTGCTGGTGTGGCATATTCCGATGCACACGTTGCTAAGTGTTCGAAACTTGTTTCCCTGTGTCACCTATAAGCAGTGATAAGACCATTTCCACATTTGTACTTAGAGAATACGTTTTCACTTTGGGTATATATATATAACCTTTGTATTTTCTGGCTGAGATCTGCTTTTTGTTTTTGTTTTTTGGAGGGGGGAGAGGTGCTTTTAATCAGAGATGTTCGTCTCTTAAATATTTGTATATTCTCCCTACTCCTACTTCCTCTTTTAGGCTGTAATGTGCTGTCATGTTTCTAGGAGGAGTGGGACAGAAAAACAGTTTACATGGAATTTATTTAAGAATGCAGATTCAGAAAGTTATGGATATGTATTATTTACGCCACCTACACATGCGCTGTACCTCAGGCAAAATTTAGAACCACTTAAAATTCATTCGTAGGTCACAAGCACAGTTCCATATTTCCAGGCCAGTGGTGGTATATGAATAAATGAAGGGGCATGAATGAATGGCTAACCAAAAATGTTGCTCTTCTGAAGAGCCCACACACTCTCTAGACCAAACAGCATGGCTTTGAGATTCCAACTATGTGTGTATGTTTTGTAACCTGTACCACACCTGAGCCCTCCTGTCGGTCCTTCTCTTACAGCTCTTCAAGGATGCTTGGTTGTTGCACATGCATTCAGGCCCCTGGGCCTGGCAGCCACTCAAGGTAGAAAATGAAGATCATGGGGCTCCAGAACTGTGGTGCCATCCAGCTTGCCGGGTGAGCAGAGGACTGACAGGCCAGTGAGAGAAGACGTCCTAACTGTAGGGCCAAATTAGCTCGTCAGACTTGCAAGCAAATTTGTATAGAAATGAAAAACACCTTGACATCATAAAAGAAGTGGGCATTAACCATAACTCCTTGGGCATTGCTCATATATGAACCTTTAGATGAGAAACCTGTGTGGGCCCCACTGATCCTTTTTTTTTTTTTCTTTTAAGTGTATTTATTTATGTAATCTCAACACCCAACGTGGGGCTCGAACTCACAACCTCAAGATCAAGAGTAGCACATTCTCCTGACTGACCTAGCCAGGCGCTCCCCACCCCACCCCATATACCCCACTGATCCTTTTAGTGCTAGCTTTTTTTTTTTTTTTGTTTGTTTAACATTTATTTATTTTTGAGACCGAGAGAGACAGAGCATGAACGGGGGAGGGTCAGAGAGAGGGAGACACAGAATCTGAAACAGGCTCCAGGCTCTGAGCTGTCAGCACGGAGCCCGACGCGGGGCTCGAACCCATGGACCGTGAGATCATGACCTGAGCCGAAGTCGGCCGCTTAACCGACTGAGCTACCCAGGCGCCCCTAGTGCTAGCTTTTTAAGCATCTCTTTGTCTATGAACCTTTCTTCAGGGTCCCCAAACCAAAATTGATTCCTCCCTCCACCCCTCCCCTGTCCTGTACATACAACTCTAATGGTAACACCTGTCACGCTCCAGCAAAAATTATCCCCATGTCTATCTCCCCTTCTAGCCTAGAAGGCAGGCTCCATTATTTTCATCTCAGTGTCTCAGGTACCTACAAAATGCCTGGCCTCCCCAGATGCTCATGATCAAATGTTTGCCATTTAGACGAATGATCAGAACTGAACACAGGTCTTTTGTCTTCCAGGTGGGGCAGTGTGTGGTGGTCTTCAGTCAGGCTCCTAGCGGGAGAGCCCCACTCAGCCCAAGTTTGAACTCTCGCCCATCACCTATCAGCGCCACTCCTCCAGCCCTGGTTCCCGAAACCCGAGAGTACCGCTCTCAGTCTCCAGTAAGGAGTATGGATGAAGCTCCTTGTGTTAACGGCCGCTGGGGAACACTGAGGCCCAGAGCTCAAAGGCAGACCCCCTCAAGTTCCCGGGAAGGGAGCCTGTCCCCAGCCAGAGGAGATGGCTCCCCCATCCTCAATGGTGGGAATTTGTCTCCAGGAACAGCAGTGATTGGTGGCTCTTCCTTGGACAGCCCTGTGCAGGCCGTGTCTCCTAGCACTCCATCTACCACTGACGGATATGACCTCAAAATGGGACTTTCTTTGGCCCCCCGACGAGGGTCACTACCAGATCAGAAAGATCTGAGGTTAGGATCAATAGATCTGAATTGGGATCTGAAACCCACTTCGAGTAGCAATCATATGGATGGTGTGGACAACAGGACAGTTGGGGGAAGCACGAGACACCCTCCCGAACAGACGAATGGTGTGCATACCCCACCACACGTGGCCAGTGCCCTTGCAGGGGCTGTCTCCCCAGGTGCCCTGCGTCGGAGCCTAGAAGCCATCAAAGCAATGTCATCCAAAGGCCCCTCAGCGTCCACAGCACTAAGTCCTCCTCTGGGGTCTTCTCCAGGCTCCCCCGGGAGCCAGAACCTGAGCAGTGGAGAAACAGTGCCCGTCCCTCGCCCAGGGCCTGCCCAAGGGGATGGGCATTCCTTACCTCCCATTGCCCGCCGCCTGGGGCACCACCCTCCGCAGTCCCTGAATGTTGGCAAACCTTTGTACCAGAGTATGAACTGCAAGCCCATGCAGATGTACGTGCTAGACATTAAAGACACCAAGGAGAAGGGGCGGGTCAAATGGAAAGTATTTAATAGCAGTTCTGTGGTCGGACCTCCTGAAACCAGCCTGCACACAGTGGTACAAGGCAGGGGCGAACTCATCATATTTGGAGGACTCATGGACAAGAAACAGAATGTGAAGTACTATCCAAAAACAAACGCCTTGTACTTTGTGCGAGCAAAGAGATAATATGTTCTAAACCCCCTTCCCTTTCTGTGGCTTTTAATTTTCCAGTGTGCAAGCATTTGGACTGCGAATTGGGAAAACAAAGGACAGAATTACCCCATAAACCAAACCCCCAGTTCCCAACCTCACTCACTGCAGGCTGGGGTCAAACCTCCATTACGAAAAAAATTATATATAAATATATAAATATATATTATATAGCCAACTGTGTTTACAGAGAGGGAGAGGTCACCGTCCTGGTTCAGATCAAATTGTTGCTGTGTTTTAGCAGAGGCTCGGCTGCCTTTTTCTACATTGCTGGTAACTAGACCAAGAATTTAGGGAACAGACTAATGTCAGAATGTAACCTAAGGCAACTGAAGAGCCCCCATAAGTCCTTACGTGGCCTTCTTGGAGTTAGAGAAAGAAAGAGCGTGTGTAAGGTGCACAGGTGGAGGCTCCAGACCCACGAGCTCCAGGAGCTGGCAGGGGGAAAGGAGCCTGTAGAGAACTGTTCCTCCCTTCCCTTGAAAAGCACAGAGGACCCGAGCGGTAATGCCCTCTGCCTGGCCCCGTTCTGCCCTCGTGACTGAGGAAAGTTACCCAGCCAGGAATTCTTTTCCACATGTGTGTGCCAGGATCACCGTGAGACGATGTTTATGCAGACACGCCTGTCTACCTCGTGTCCACTGGTCTTTTGCGTGCTCCCTCTGTGTCTCAGAAAAAACATTTTGGTGTCTGATTTTGGAATTTTCTGACAATCGTATTTGATTGCCAGTTGCCAAAAACCACATTTGTTCCCTTAAAACTTGATCCTCAGAGGCTGCCTTTTTCTTTTCTTTTTTTTGGGGGGGGGGGGCATATGTGGATTTTTTTTTTTTTAAGCCCTAAAAGCTTTCTCATTTTCTGTTTCTCTTACAAAGCTAAGGTGCCCAGGGAAATCTCTTAGAGATATTTCTTTTCTGGAACCCTTTCTCTGGTATCACTTAGGAGGCTGGTAGGGAATTCCAAGATGCCAGTATCATGAGAAATCCTTGAAGCATCAAAAAATACTGTTTTTTCCCTTTGGGGCTTGTTTTTACTTCCAGAGCACATGGGGCCCACCCGTCCATATTCATGCAATGTGGAAATTGATCCTGGAAGGAAATCCTAGTAATAGCTCCTTCTAGAAATGATTTTTGCCCTTGTCGTGACATACGTTTTTCTGCCTGGCTGTTGAGCGGTGGTTGGGTTGAGCATCATGTGCTTAGCGTCTTTGCAAGGCTGACCTCGGGAGCAGCCCCTCCTTTGTGATTGTGCTGTTCACGTATGACACAAATAAGGTTTGGGTTTTTATTTCACGCCATTTCTGAGATAAAGTGCAACCAACTGGAGCATGTCTTTGGTTGACATAGGAAGTTACAAGTTTACCAATCTTCTTGGAAGTTACCAGTCTCTAAACCATGGGCTGGACGTAGGAGATGTTAGAATAAAGTCAAATGTCACCACTTAAATGTAGATTCTTGGTGATTTCTCATCAGTGCAAAGAGGATTTCTACTTTGCCCTTAGGATTTGAATTTCAAAACATTGCATTTCCCATCTTTCACACTCCCCTTTTTCTCGTTCGCATTTCCCAAGCACAAGCCTGCTACAGCTGGCCCTGGGTCCTGGCTCTCGGCCAGCACTTAGCAGTCTGTCTGATAAGTGTGTTTTCTCCTATTACATCATGTTGAATTCTTTCCCCTGGCCATTAGCTTTTACAATGTGGTCTTGGTGGGAAAGCCCTGTGGTGCCAAGCGCAGGAAGGGGCCAGCTCGCAGGGAGAGGTCTGTGTTCCAGAAACTGTTCCATGTGCTCCCTTAGATGAGGAAACTACCAAGCCTACTTGCTGTGGTGTGCACCTACTCACAGCTCAGCACTTAGCTTTCCAGACTCCTTGCTCTTGGGCTGTTGCCGGTCCTTCTTTGGCAAAGACTGTTAGACCACGCGGGGTCCTTATTCACAAGATAAAGCAGCCTATGAGATTAGATACTACACTGTTGCCATTGCTGAACCTTGTTTATGACGTTGCACTTGCGCATGGACAGCATCTCCTAACTCAGTTCCTATTGAAATATAAAGTATTTGGAAGCCTGAAAGTTCAGACTCTCAACTTGGTGATCATTCCCTTTGTCCTGTGGCCTCCCTAAGCCAGCTGTTAGCTTGTGGATTCCCTCCGTTTTCCCCAAACAGGGAGGCAGTGGAGATGATGATGCTCTTAGAAAGTAACCAGCTCCTCGGCACTCCGCGGCATCCAGTATTGTCTACACCGCTCCGAACCAGGCTGTTGACAGCTCCTTAAGAAAAATCTGCCTCGTCCGCACCCGGTGGTGTTGGTCTCGGTGGCTCCTGGGCGCTGTGGGCAGATACCTTAGGAGAGCGACCCGACACAGTCAAGGCGATTGTGTCCTCAGGCCCTTGTGAAGCCGCACGCGCGCGTGCTGGGACTCCAGGCGTCTCGGCTGCGGAGAGCATTCTGCCAGCCCCCCGGGGGTGCTTCCGCCAGGTCACATCTAACCACAACTCTGGTTTTTGACATGACGCCAGTTTTGTCTTAAAATTCACTGAGAAAAAGGAGACAATTTCTTAAGCCTTCAGGACCACCTAAATTAGCAACTATTTATCAGTATTTAAGTATTTAAAATACATTTTGTTTCTACTTGAAGCTTTAACCCCTTCCATTCCTGCAAGTGTGCCTTTGTGAGCCCCATGTCCTGTCCGCTTCATCGGCCACCCTGCTGAGACTCTCACGTGAGAGTCTTGGTGTCTTCCTTCCCTCTTGGACGGAGCTTCCCTCTCCTCACTTTACCGGCTGGGCAGCAGAGAGGGTTCTGTGTTTTCGTTCACATTTCTACTAACGTGGATGGTGGGCTGCATAAACACCCCTTCATCCCCCCCAAATAGTATATTTTAGGAGCACAAATGAGGTGTTGAAACAAGCTTAAATTTAGTTGTAATACTAGGCTCACTCTCCTTCCAGCCTTCTACGGATTGATCTGATTTTAATGTTTGAGTTCTGTATCAAGAGCTAAAACCATGAACTATCCTAGGAACTGTGTTGGAACTCTTTAGAGAAAAGAAGAAGAGGAGGATGAAAGAAAACCAGCTTGAGAAGTCTTGACTTTGGAGAACAGAAAGCCACCAGCTGTTGGAGAACAGAGGGATACTTCCTGTCCTCTGACTTTATCTTTCTGTGTTTCCGTCTGCTTTGCTCTTTCCTTCCCCGTAAAAGTGATGTTCCTGGTGGGTTTGTCTATCTGTCCTTGTCCTTGTGGTGATCCTGGCATGGTGATGTGCTCTGCTTTGCGTTGTCTGTGCTCTCTTACCAGTGCACGAGTCATTGGGGAGGATCTGAATACCCCCAGGGGCAAGGAAGCCGAACTCTGAGGCCTGCATCCCGTGCAGCCTCCCCGCGAAGTGCAGAAGGCATGTTCTGCACGGTCACCAGTAAGTGGCTCCCTCTCACTCTGTCCGTTGTCAAATGAGAGCAACCCCTAGGTGTTAACTCCACCCCTGCTCTCTTTCCTTCGCTCTGCTCCCCTCCCACCAACCAGGGTACCTGTCAGCGCACACCCATCGTGCCCTGGCGAAGCTGGTGCTGTGAGTGAGGTTTCCCTGCAACTCAGGGGTCCCAGGTGGCTTCCCCTGAGATGGTCATCTTAGGCACGTAACAGTGTAGGAATGAAAAGTGGACTTCACTAATATCTAAATCTCTGTCTGTTTCATTTTTTGTTAAGGTTTTCCCTGATGACTTTTTAGCAATTTAACAAATAAAACAAAATGGACAGAATTGTCTTAACTGTTTTATTAGTAGAAAAGAAAGAAGAAAGAAAGCTGTAGTAGCAAGCAGTTGAGGTTGGAGACGGAAGTTGAAAGCAAGGTAGTTGGGAGACTCCCTCCTCCTCTGGGAGGGGTGTGTTTTGGGGTTGAGGTGGAGAGCTGCCCTTCCCCAGGGACAGCTCCATTTAACAGTGACGTGGCTCCCTCAGTCCTGCTTGAAGGACTTGGTGTTTCAGAGTCTCAGTTACTACCCTGTGGTGCACACCTAAAAGAGGTGATCAGCTTGGAGCGGAGGCCCCGGGGGCCAGCACAACAGCCACCCCATCACTGGCCTCCTGGGCAAGATGAGGACACGGAGCCCTTGGATCTTGGGACATAATCGCAGATGGTGGTGAGAAGCAGGCCTGCGGCTCTAGAGGCCTCTGACCTGATCTCGCCTTCCCCCTGTTAGTACTTCCCCTTGGATACAAGTTTCCTCATCTGTAGTTTTAGTTGTTTTTATCTGAAAGGATCGTGAGGGTGAACCGAAGTTGAATACGAAAGCACTAGCACAGGCCCTGGCACATGGCGAGAGCTCGTTAGGTGGTGGGTAGTGTTTGTAATTAACCCTTGAGAAAAATACAGGATCGTGAAGGAAAGGGTTGGGCTCGTCGTGTAAACCGTCACGAGCGTGCCCCTGCTGAGGATTATGCGTGTCTGTGGTCGTCCGGGTCATCTTTTAGATGTCACCGTGAGAACCTCTGGGGCTTTTGCCTCTCGAGAGCAGTAAGTAGCAGCTGCTGCCATCAATCAGGTCAGAACTGTCTCATCGTTTAATCTCCCTTCCGGACTTCATTCTGCGGTGTGCTCGTTGAATTCTGCCTCCGGCACGTGAGGTGTCCTTCTGCCTGGTTGCAAGGGCACAGTTAGTGGGCTCCCAGTTTGGAAGTGTCGATTAGGGACCGACGACATGAGTCTGCCCGGTTGTGTGGGGGCCTGGGAGGAGACAGGCACCACCAGGGCAGGGGGCTGCCCCAGTGCTGAAGCCACCTGCCAGGTGTGTGCCAGATCCTCACGCCCACGGGCCTTTGGGCCGAGCACCAGCACGGGCTTTTCGTTCAGCGGTTACTGTACCAACTTCGTCCCAGGTTCAGGTGCTGTGGAGCTGCGGCTGTCATCCCGTCTGCACGTTTGTGTCTCCCAAGCTGTGGGGTGAACCTTCCACCTCTAACAGCAAGTGGTCTGATGCTGTCTGTTCTGTTTACCATACTTTAAGGGGGATAGCAAACTACAGCATGGTCTGGGGAAGGGCCCTGGGGTACAAATGGCCCAGCACCACGTGCTGGCTGCTACTGAATTGGCAAGGGGTAGCATGATTGTTCTGAATTCTGTCACAGTCGCCCTGCGGACGGGTTGGACTTGTCCCTGGTGGGTCTGTTGGGCTGAACAAGGTCCGGTGGGTAGAAGCTCTAGGGAAGAGATTTCAGCATCATTGGGAAATTCCTCCCAATGGCCAGAACTGTATGTATCAGGTAGAACCAGTTTGGCACCATTGGGGGAATTCAAGCACTGCCCGGGCAGTCTATGTACGGAGTGTTGTAGAGGAGGCTGTGTTTGGTGGGTAGGGTGCTAGGGGTGACTGATTGGTGGTCCTGGGGACGGAGGCAAACACCGGTGCCTGAGGAAGGCCCCCCGTGCCCAGTCTTCAGGACAGGTCAGACCTGCACAGCCTCCCAGACCACATCCTAACTCGGTCTGTCCCTGCCAAGGGCCATGCTCCTACCCCCTGATGAGCATGTTTCTGCTCCAAAGATGACCTGAACTTGACAGCAACCTGATCAGCCCCAGGTCAGAGGGTGTGTGGGAGCATAGAAGAGAGGACGTGCCAATCTGGGGAGAAACCTTAATGTGGAGACGAACAGAGAAGATCCGTGACTCTCCCAAGGCCTGACCGGAGGTGGCGACCACTGCCTTCTCACGCAGGCCTAGCACAAGACTCCCTCGCCACTCCCCTGGGTGTCTGCAGGCCAGAGGCCTTTGCACATTTGGGTGTAAATCTCAGCACCTAGCAGGGAAGGGGCAGCTCCACACTGCCCTCTCTCCTTCCCAGGCCCTGGCCACTCTTCTCCAGCTGGCTCTGTGGGTCGGCAGTGCAGGAATCACTGACTCAGACTGGGAGGCCAAGGCATCGCACAGGTCGCTACCGTCAGCCAGCTCTGCAGCCCAAGGCTTTGCCTCGCATCACCCTCGTCTGGGAGCCTCTGCAAAAAGCCAGCCTTTGAGCACCCTGTTGTCCAGCGGGACAGGAGGCATCACCTCAAAATCTTGCAGGCTGGCCTGCTTGTAACGCTGCCACGGGGGACCGGGCCCTTGCTTCTCTATGCCTTGCCACCGCCCCCCACAACAAGGGAGCATCCCTAGCTTAGGTCTGCCTTCTGCTCTCCGTGGCCACAACTGTCCCCACTTGCCCACAATATACCACTGACAAAAGCAGCCAAGTGCTCTTGTGGATACTTTGTGAGGTACTGATGTCACCGTTGCTGGAGGTGCTCAAGCAGAGACTGATTAACTCTCATGGGAAGGGAAGGTAGAGCTGAGGTATGCATCCGGTCAAGAATGGGGCCAAGGGACCCCTCCGTGCCCTTTGCACTCAGAAAGGACTTCCTAGAGAGGCTGCAGGACAGGGACGAGGGCCGGCTTTGAACCAGAAAAGACCTTGGTTTCAAAAGCTGGCGCTGTCACTTTGGGCTGAGACAAGTCATCTCACAACTCAAGAGCTGAGAGGGCACCTGGGGGTCCCTTGGTCCCACCTGAGCCTCAGTTTTGTCACTCAAACGGCAGTGATGCTGCTAGCCTCACAGATGAGCGGCCTAGCTGGATCCAGCAGTAACTTGGTCCACGGAGTGGGTGCGCTTCCCCAAAAGACCACTTGGGGGCACCCCGTGAAAGGCTTTGTGGCCTGGGCACTGCATCAGAGGCTGACTTCAGAGGGAAACTGAATGGGCTGGAGGAGAAAAATGCCCATTTCTCCCCTCCCACTGTTGGTAGAGCCTGGGTAGGGCCCCTTCCCTGGCCTCTGCCACATGTCTGAACACCGTCCCAGGCTGCCTTCCCCCCACGCCCCCCGCCCTCTCTGCCTCAGCCTCCAGCTATGGGAAAGCCAGTGTTGTCTCCACTGGGCTGGGCTGTGGGCCCAGGCCCTGTCAGCATGCACAAAGCTGAGCCGATGTTACAAGTAAATGCCTCAGAAGCCTGGCAGAGTGTGCCATTTCCCCACCGGGGAACCTGTCTGCCCCCGCCCACTGCAGGGAAGAGAAAGAGGGCTGAGGACCAGACGTTACCAGGCAGAACCCTGGAAGGAAGAAGGAAGCTGCTGCCCACCCATCAGCAAGGCCAGGAGAGCCCGGGACTGCCCTTCGGGGTCAGTCATTCTCGGCACACCTGAGCACACACTGACCCTCGAGGCACCGGGACTCAGATGGCTGAAAAGAGGCCTGCTCCTGGAGGAGCTCACAGCCTCATCACAAACCAGGGAGGCATCACCCTGGGCTGAACAAAGGTGACAAATGCTGAGCTTCAGAAGCCAAAGACAGTCCAGGTGTCGTACTAAAAAGATGCAAAGGAGGCAGAGTCAGAACTGTCTGTAACCAACATAGCCAGTCAAGGGCAGGACAGTTGTTGGGAAGCCAGAGAGAGCTAACAGATGGGTTTCTCGTTGCCCCAGCCTCACCCCACTGAAATGAGAACAGAGCCTTTCTTGGGGGATCCCCAGGCCTGGCCTCTGGCAGTCAGTAATGCAGGGTGTTGGCGGGCCTCCAGGCCTCACCCTGGGAAGACAGACTCACTGTGGTCCGGGAAAGGTGCAGAAGGGCTGTGGGAGGTCTGGCGTATCCAGAGGGGCTGGTGTTTGGGGCTGAGGACAGTACAGAGTGGCCCATATGGATCTGTTGACCAGAGGTCATCCCCTCAGATGTAGCAGGGAAAGCAGCTTATGAGCAGAATCCACAGTGGGAGGAGAGGCCCGCACAGCTGGGACCATGGCAGAGTGATGACACAGAGTTCTCCCAGTAGCGGAGGCCCACAAAGGTCCAGGACAGAGGACACCCAAGGGGTGGGTGCCCTCCACAGACATGCTTCCCTGGCATTTGGGCAACACCTCCTACACACTGAACATGAGCGCCAGGGCTGGAGGAGGGGGAGATGAAAAGAAATAACCTCGAGGAGATTGAGTTTAAACAGTAGAGAATGAGAAATCCGTTGAATGTAAGTTTACCTACCAGGAAATTATTGGATTAAAATGTCGGCAGACAGACTAAATCAAGCCAGGAAACAAAGCTCTGTTTCTTAAACATCTGAGTCTGCCAAGGTAAAAGCTTGTACTTGCTCCAGTAGAAGGAGAGAAATCAGATAAGGTGCTAGGGAACCCCAAGACCCAAGGGTGAGAGGGGCTGTGGCCGGTGCCAGAGGAAGAAAGGAGAAGGGTATTCCCGTAGATGGAAGAGCCTTTGCGAAGAAATCCGAGTATGACCAGCCCTTCCGGAATCTTGAGAAGGTCAGTGTGAGACTGGAGTGCACGGGGCAGAACTGGAGAATGAATTGGAGATGGGGACGAGAGGCAGGGGGGAGTGGGATCTGGGCCCAGGCAGTGGCAACCAAGAGAGGACAGGATGTTAAATGTGTAGGGAGAGGACGCAGCGCCTGGTGGCTGCCTGGATCAAGGGGGGAGGAGGCCGGCACTCATCCCTGCATGGAGCAAGTGCGGAATGCCACTGTGTGCCAGGCACTGGCCCTCCCCGTGGAGGTGGTATTTCAGTGGGGGGTGAGGGAGAAGGGGCAAACGTGGAAAGAGCTAAGCAGGACCATTCCAGATGAGTATCCCGAGGAAAATTAAAGGGGGATGTGACAGAGTGTGATGGGCCTGGGCTCATCAGAGAAGGCCTTTCTGAGGAGGAGACGTTTCAGCTGAGACCTGAATGTAAGAGCAGCCATGCGGAGAAAACAGCAGGAACAAAGGCCCAGAGGCAGGCATGAACTCAACAAATTCAGGGAGCGGAGGAAACGCCGGAGTGCCTGGGGCATGTGAGTGAAGGCAGAGGGTGCCAAGTGAACCTCATAGGCCATGGGGAGGGAGGGGTGGACAAGACTCCAGGTGCAGTGGAGGCCATTAGAGGGTTTTAAGCAGGGAAGCGACACATGAGGCTGTCTGGGTCAAGGACACCAACCTTGCTGCCAAGCACAGGCCTGGCACATTCCAGGCTCAAAAAAACCTCCCTGGGGATGATTTGGCAGCTCCAGTCCCAAACCCTATATTTAAATGGAATCTGGACATTTTTAATCTACCCTCCCGCCCTGCTTATAAGTGCAGTTCCCTGGTTATTGGATTATTGCCCCCAGCGGAGTGTGGAATGCACAAGGACAGGGTCTGTATCTCCTTTACAGTCGTCTTTCCAGTGTCTGGCCTGGCACGGGGAGTGCTCATACGTATTTGACAAGTACATGTCTTCACCCACTCGTGCCTGTAATGTTTGCCGGGCTTCCTAACTGGTGGCTTCTTCCAGGCACCCTCTTCAGGCCATTCCCCAAGCTGCAGCCACAGCCAGTCAGCCAACACGTTTCTATTGAGTTTTTACTATATGTCCAACATATTCTAGCTAGTAGGGGTTATTATGGGCTTAATTGTGTCCCTCTGCCCCCCTCCCTTCTCATATTGAAGTTCTAACCCGCAGAACCTCAGAATGTAATCATATTTGGAGATAAGGTCTTTACTGAGGTGATTAAGTTAAAATGAGGCCATTCAGGTGGGTCCTTATCCAGTGTGACTCGTGTCCTTATTAAGAACAGCAAATTTGTACTCGGATTTGTACGGAGGGAAAGTGATGTGAAGACGTGAGGAGAAGATGGTCACCCACAAGCCAAAGAAAGAGGCCTGGAGCAGATCCTTCTCTCCTGCCCCTCAGAAGGAACCGGCCCTACCAACTCCTTGATGAATTTCTTTAAAAAAAAATTTTTTTTAATGCTTATTTACTTTTGAGAGATAGAGCATGAGCAGGGGAGGGGCAGAGAGAGACAGACAGACAGACAGAATCTGAAGCAGGCTCCAGGCCCTGAACTCTCAGCACAGAGCCTGATGCAGGGCTCAAACTTGTGAACCGTGAGATCATGAGCGGAGTTGAAGTCGGACCCTTAACCAACTGAGCCACCCAGGTGACCCATTGATATATAACTTCTAACCTCTGGAACTGAGAAAACACATTTGTGTTGTTTAAGCCACCCAGTCTGTGGTACTTTGTTACTGTAGGTGTAGGAAACCGATACAGGGGTATAACAGAATGAAAAGACAAGGCCCCTAGCCTCATGAAGCTTATGTTCTAGGTGAGAGAGACAATAAATTTAAAATTTCAGAATCAAGGGGCGCCTGGCTGGTTCAGTTGGTAGAGCACGCGACTCTTGATCTTGGGGTTGTAAGTTCAAGTCCCATGTTGGGTGCAGAGATTACTTAAACATCTTTTAAAAGATAAAATTTCAGAATCAAGAACAGGAGGGCGTGAAGGAGTGAGTCTCGGAGGGTAAGGGCGAATCCTTGAGTGGAGGAGGAGGAAGGCCTCTGTGCAGGTGAAGCAGCCATCCACGGGAGGTTGTGGGGGTGATGCAGGGAGGTCTGGGTGTTGGACACTGGAGGGCAGAGGTCCTGTGTGGGAACAAAAGGCCGGGCTCGCTGGAGGGCATTGGGCAAGGGGAAAAGCGCGACCATTGAAATGAAAGCAAGAGGTGGTCAGATGGCCACAGATGGCCTTGAAGGCATGGAGTTTGGATTTTATTCCGAGTGCAGTGAAAACCACTGGAAAACTATAAGCATGGGTGTGGCATTGCTGGATTTACTTTGCCTAAAGACGACTCTGGTGCCTCCGTGGCATTCCAGAAGGCAAGCAGGGAAACCTACAGGAAACAGCTGCAGAGTCCAGGCAAGAGAAGAGACGGACACCCAAATCTGACTGTCCCTCCTCCACTCATCCTCCTGGGCATCCCACCCACCCCTGCCCCTGAGGGCCCCAGGCCTGTGTGTCTGCCCATCCAGGCCTTATGGTGCCCTGTCCAGAAGGTGCTCAATCAATTTGGGAGATGGGGGGAGACCAAACCATGAACAAATGAGTAGATGAATCAGAAAGTTTTACACCATATGGGCCTTTAGATAGATGGTCCACCTGCTTCACCTTAGGCCTTGAGAGGAGAAACATTTTGCTTTAGAGGGACACTCAGTTTAATGGTCAGAGGGGGCACAGGACAGCAGAACTCACTAGACCAAAATGGTCCACAAGCCTCCTCTGAAACGAAATTCTGACCACCTCACTCCCAGGCTCTAACCATTGACTGGCTCTCTCACCAGCAGTGACGTCTAAGTGAGGTCTGTGGACCCTGCCATGGACTGAATTGTGTGTGACTCCCCTCACCCCCGGCCAAAATCCATATGCTAAGTCCTAACCCCCAATGTGACTTACTTGGAGATAGGGCCTTTAAGGAGGTAATAAAGGTTAAACGAGGTAATAAGAGCAAGGCCCTAATCCAATAATACTGGTGTCCTTATAAAAGGAAAAGACATCAAGGGTATGTGTGCACAGAGATGAGACCTTGTAGGACACACTGAGAAGGCGGCTGCCTGCAGTCCGGGAAGAAAGGCCACACCAGAAACCAACCCCGTTGGCAACTTGATTTTGGACTTCCAGCTTCCAGAACTGCGAGAAAATAGATTTCTGCTGTTCAAGCCGCCTAGTCTGTGGTAGTCTCTTACGGCAGCCTCAGCGGACTGATACAGAACCCAACTTCTGAACTGCCCCGTGTTCACATGCAAGCTTACAGACCCATCTGGCCCCCCAAAGCAGAGTCTCTGGAGGATGGACCCCAAGAACCCATGTTTTGAACAGGCTCCTCCTGATGATCCCCAAGTATCCTCTCCATGAGCTCCTGAGGGCGGTGAAGGCTGATTCCCCCCAAAACCTCTGGCCCCTAGATCCTCTGATCACCGGCCTCCCCCTCTGTCCAAGAGGACTTCACATCTGGCCTCCAGGATAACTGGCAAGCTCATCCTGCCAAGCTGCTTCATTTCCTCACACTCCCCGAGCCCTCCAAGCCCTCCAAGAGCCAAGACAGGGCACGGCTAACGATGAAGTGCAGAAACTCAGAGATAAGTCAGATCTGAGCCCTGCCATGGAGGCACTTCAGGTCCACGGAGAGAGGGCGCTCCACACAGCGTGACCAATCCTGAGTCTGGGCAGGTGCGGTAAGAAACGCAGGAAAGGGAGCTGAGCAACCTGGGACTGTGGGCAGGGGTTTCAAGCTGCAGAATCCCGGAGAAATCAATGCTCATTTGTTATGTTTCCGCCTAGCTGCAGTGGAAGCAACTGACAGCAAGCACCCTGTCTTATACGGCCACGTCCCCTCTACTCTCTCGGACATAATGGACCTCGATGCTTTGTGGGTTGATGGCCCTCTGGCTGCTTTCGGCACGACTAAGAAGGGCCCTCCTAGTGGCTGGGGACAAAGTTTAAAAAAACACGAGACCCAGTCTGGCAGAACGGATGTTCAGAGTCCAGGAATCCTGGGTTCTGAGTCTAATTTTGCCACTGGCCAGCCGTGTGATGTGACCCCAGAGAATCATGTCGTCTGAGTTTCCTCACCTGTAAAAGAAAAGAGAGATGATAATATTTCCCATACAGGTTTGTTTATAGAATTAAATGAAGTTAACCTCTGTAAAGCCCCCACTGTCTGGCACCGAGTTGGCCTTCAATAAAGGTTAACTTACAGATTATTCCTTACAAAGCAGTGATTTGTCCTACTTGACAAATTTGTCCTACTTGAAGGACAAATCTTCGTGCTACTTGCACGAAGATAGGGGTAAAAATTAAGTGTAATAGATAACCTCTCAGCAAGGACCCACCTGCATCCTGTCCAACTAACAGGCATTTACTGAGCACCCCCACCTTCTGGTAACAGGTCGGTGCCCATTGTTGGAAGGGTGGAGGGGGGCTCATGGCCTCAGTGCTGAAATGTCAGCCGCAGAAGGGTAGTACTTCTTGTCTTTCCATTGCCAGTGCCTAGAACGGGCAGAACACATAATAGGTGCTCAGTAATTATTTGTTGAATGGATGGGATGAATCAATAAATGAATGGCCGGTAGATTCCTGTGGCCCTCTGACTCATTTTTAAGACTTTGAGCAAGTCCCTTAACCTCTCTGAGCTGCTGTTTCCCCACTTTCGAAGACATAGGTGTTTTAATTCATCTCTAGGTCCTGCCAAGCAGAATTAATAGAGCGATAACAATAATAATAAGCAACACTAACTAAACTTATTGAGCACTGCTATGGGCTGAGCACTGTTATAAAACAAAACAAAAAAAACAAAAAAACAAAAAAAAAAACCCTAGGAGGTAATAGTATTTTATAGAAGAAGAAACTGAGTCACTGAGGCAGAGAAGGCTCCTGGAGGAGGGGGATTTGATCAAGTTTTGGGAGGAAAGCCTGGGAATCGGACTGAGCAATAGAAAGGACCCACGGCCCGGAGGGTTAGGCCCCGTCCGGGGTGCCCCCGCGTGGTGGTAGCGGCAGACAAGAGAGGGGCCAGTCCCGCCCCCGGCGTCTCCTTGACAACAGCCTCCGCACATGCGCTTCAAGCTCCGACGCCGAGGCAGGCTGAGCGCTCCGAAGCCAGACGCAGGCCGGGCGGAAGCAACCCGGGCGGACTGGGCGGCGGGAGCGCGGGTGGGCTTTTAAAGGGACCAGCTCCGCCTGAGCCCGTTCGCCGACGGGGACTTCTGATGGTGAGGGCTGGGTGGCCCCAGGAGTTGGGATCGAGGAGGCAGAGGAGAAACAGGGCTGTGTAAAAACCCTCACTCCTGCCCCGAGATGACAAGGGAGGGGGGTTGTGTAAGTGCCCCCCGGGGCAATAATGCGATGGCTGTCCAGGGGGCAGTATGGGGACGAAGGGACTATGGAATTGCACCGTCTGGGTAATAAGAGGGAGACGGGGAGTGTGTAACCCCCCAGGACTATGAAAGGAAACTCGGACTCCAAAAGCGCTAATGGGGATAATAAGGGTGAGGTGCAGTAAATGACGCCCGCCCCCCCACCCCCCCACCCCAAGGAGGGAGCTGGGGTTCTGAGGAAGAGTCAGAGAGCAGGTTGAGAGGGATCGCAGGTCCAGCTCAGGACATTTACCCTCTCCCCTCCCCTACTCAGCATTCTACCCCGTCGCGGTGCCAGGCCATGGCCAGACCACCCGCCCCGGGCTCGGTGATTGTCCCAGACTGGCACGAGAGCGCCGAGGGCAAGGAGTATTTAGCCTGCATCCTGCGCAAGAACCGTAGACGGGTGTTCGGTAAGTGCCTGCCCCCAAGCCTGTCACTCCCCTGGAAGAACAGTGTCACCTGTTGGGAGGGCTGGGGAAGGTGGCAAAGCGGTAGGGCAGTGAGGGCCTGCTTTACTACACTCCTCAACCTTGGAGACCCCTGGAAGCCCTATCCCTGGGGCCCCCGAATCTCCTTAGAGCGAATTCCACCATCAGAGCCAGGAGCATGGAAACAGCCCCAACCCTGCCAAGAACACTGTCACCAGAGAGGCTGTTGATTGAGTTCTTACCTCTGTGCCAGGCCCTCTGCTGGGCATGTTGCACAACAGACTCCCGCCTGCCCTCAACAGCACACCTTACAGACTTGTCCGAGACCCAGCCTGGTAAGTAGAGGCAAGCCTCTTCCATATCCTACAGTCTCAAAGACTAGACATTCACATCTCCCAGGATGAAGCCACCTCACCCAGCGTTGCACTGACAGGTCAGCAGAGGGGCCTGGCATCTGCTGTGAGAGCTCAGCTCTGGCCAGAAGAAACAAAGCGCCAGGAGGTTTAAGGCCATAGAATGACAGGGCAACCCACAGCTGAGGACTTTCAGATGCTAAGCCTATGCATGTATCATAATTCAGACCTTTTTTTTTTTTTTTTGCAAATTAAAAGCATTCATAAAGATCTCAGTGTATTGATTCTAACAAGTTTATTTATAGTAACTGAGAATATTTTTGCTGATATTTCTCCATTGAGGAAAGAATTATGAAGAACCTTGCCTTTACATGTGGGAAATCTAGAACAGGTGATGATAGTATCAATAAAAACAATCTCATGCGTCAAACTTTATTTATTTTTTTGTAATGTTCACTTATTATTTTGAGAGACAGAGCGCCAGCAGGGGAGGGGCAGAGAGAGAGGGAGACGCAGAATCCGAAGCAGGCTCCAGGCTCTGAGCTGCCAGCACAGAGCCCAGTGCGGGGCTCGAACTCCCAAACCGTGAGATCACCACCTGAGCCGAAAGTGGGCCGCTTAACTGACTGAGCCACCCAGGTGCCCCTCGTGTATCAAACTTTAAAGAAAAGTAATTTGGTATTATTTGGAATGGGCCTTGGTGCACCTAACAGAGCACAAGTGTTTGTAACAGAGCTCATCCAGGGACCCTGCCTGTGTCCCAGGCCTCCGTACCGAGTATAGAGAACCATGGATAGCTGGCACCAGAAAGCCCTTAGAGCTGATGGGTCTGATGGGGCAAGCGCAGGTTGACCTCTTGACCCCACCTGGCTCCCTTCTTGTCCCAGGGCTGCTGGAACGACCAGTGCTGCCCCCACCCGTGGCCATTGACACAGCCAGCTACAAGATCTTCGTGTCTGGAAAGAGCGGCGTGGGCAAGACAGCACTGGTGGCCAAGCTGGCTGGCCTAGAGGTACCCGTGGTACACCATGAGACCGCTGGTGAGTGCATCCTGGGAGGCCTTCCCTGGGGTGGAGGAAAGACTGGCCCTTGACCCATCGTTTACTCCGCAACCTTGGAAAGGCGTTTCACTGGCTCCTCTATTCGTCAGAGATGATAGTTCCAACCCCAGTGTATTGTGGGATTGGTACTAGAGATCGTGTTGGTAACATGCCTCGCGCCAAGCTGGCACAAGATGGGCGCTCAGGGAACACCGACCTTCTCTTCTGGTTTCCTTCCGTTGGATGCTGATTGACCAGCAGGTTGCAACTGGATCCTCCAGCTTCCAGTACGTCTGAGTCCCCTCGTACGTACGAGTGGAACTGCTTTGTCATGGCTGGGGCTGGGGCTGCATCTCTCTGGCAGGCTGGAGACTCTTCTAGAGCAGTTCGGTTTCCCCCCATCAGCCTGAGAATTTTCCCAGGTCAGCGACTATGCTTTCCGCACCAGGCTGGTGGACCCACCGGGGACGTATCTTCTTCCTATTTCTTCCTTGCCCCTGGCCCCTCTCCACTCCGCCTCTCCCATGCTGAATAGCTGACCCTCCCCCAGGCATCCAGACCACCGTGGTATTTTGGCCAGCCAAACTGCAGGCCAGTGACCGTGTTGTCATGTTCCGCTTTGAGTTCTGGGACTGCGGGGAGTCTGCACTCAAAAAGTTCGACCACATGCTGCCGGTGAGCGGACAGGTGGGCCTGGGAGGGGCCGGGAGGAGCTGGTTGTCTGAGGTGGGCTTCTGAGTACCTGCCCGGTCTGCAGGAGGCAGAATTGGGTGTGGCCTGGGGGTGCTGCCCCGGGTGGGAGAAGGCTGAGCTGGCCGTGGGGACCGGATCTCAGCCCCAGCTCTGTCCTGGGCCAGCCAGTCCCTGCTCTGGGCCTGTGGAAGGAGGGGATCTGCTGAGACTTCTCAGGGCCCTGCGGCTGATCGGAGGTTCTGGCCCCCTGGTTACAAGCCTCACATCGGCTTCTCCCTCCCCAGGCTTGCAAGGAGAAGACAGATGCTTTCCTCTTCCTCTTCTCCTTCACCGACCGTGCCTCCTTTGAAGACCTCCCTGGACAGCTGGCCCGAGTAGCAGGCGACGCCCCTGGTGTTGTCAGGATGGTCATCGGCTCCAAGTATCCTTTGGGTGGCCCCTAGGACAGTCTGAGGCCACACCTGGCAAGGCACGGAGCAAGGGGATCAGGGACCCTGCCTCTGCCTAGCTGTGGGCTCTACGCCCATGGACAGTATCTTAAAGGCTGCAGCAGCCGCCTCCCCCCCCCCCGCCCCCACCGGATGGGGCTCCGGGGAAGAGGGCTGAGGCTGGGTGCGACGAGGTGGTAAGCAGAGACACCTGGCCAGGCTCCTTGACCCTCCTCCAGATTTGACCAGTACATGCACACTGATGTGCCTGAGCGTGACCTCACGGCCTTCCGGCAGGCCTGGGAACTGCCCCTCTTGCGGGTGAAGAGTGTGCCGGGGCGGCGGCTGGCAGATGGGCGCACACTGGATGGGTGGGCTGGGCTGGCCGACGTTGCCCACGTACTCAACGGCCTGGCCGAACAGCTGTGGCACCAGGACCAGGTGGCAGCTGGCCTGCTCCCCGACACCTCAGAGAACTCCCCCAGCTGATCTCTACTCCCAACCGTGACCCAAGGCAGAGGGCAGGACCAGGTCCTAAGGCTGAGGCAGGAACATTGACCTCATCCTGAGGACTGGCCAGAGGGGCCTGTCAGGAGGACGAGGAGGCACCTTCCTTGCAGAAATCACAGCAGTGAGGTGGGGACACGAGGCTCTGTGCATCAGTGGCCTAAGGGCATCCGGGGGCCCCCTGGCCTTCTCCCTCCGCCTTGGAGGGTCTGGGCTCTGGAAACTGAGGAAGTATAGGGGCAGAACCTTAGGGCTCAAGCTTCTCCCGCACCCCCCACCTGCTGTCCTCCCAGAAAGGGTGACTGGAAAGGGGGGGCATCCCAGCCGGGCCCTGGACCCCAAGTGACTTCAATCAAGAGCCTGTATTCCTTGAGGCAACACCATCTGCTGTATCAGATAAACCCTGAAATCTCAGTGGCTTAACTCTATAGAAGTGTTTTCCTTGCTCAGCCTCACTTCAGCTGGAAGTGAAGGGATCTGGGGGCTCTGCTGAATGAACCCTGACTCTGAGGTCTCTAACACATGGCTTCCCGGTTTGCCCTGGGGCATCAGCATCCAGTCAGCAGAGGGGGAGTGACTGCTAGTGGAGGGTCACCTAGGAGGTTTCCCGGGACCTGGCCTCTGGGGGGTGTGCCTGCTGCCCACCTTCCATTGGCCAGCACCCAGTCACATGGTTACATGGAGCTGCAGGGCAGGCTGGGAAATGTAGTCCACCTTCATGTTCAGGGGGTGAGCCCTCCGTGCAGTACCTTTCTTGAAAATGAAGGTGTCAGGCTAGGCTTGGGAAGCAGGGCCCCGCCAGCCTGGGGTATCAGAAAGCTCACTGGGCAGGGCCAGGGACTGGACCAGGTGGGGTCAGGGAGTGAGGTGCCCTGTTTGGCAGCTCTGCCCTGTGGGAAGCCAGCAAGTGCAGGAGCAGGAAAGTGAGGGAATGTGCCCATTCTTGTGTCTCACCCCTGCCCCATCCACCAGAGACACTCGTGAATGCAGGCTAAAGTATGGGGTGGGGGGAGGGGTGGTGCTGATGCAGAGGGCCTTTATACTTTCGGACACCCCCTGGTTGGAACCCTGGGTTGAGGCCTGGCCTGAGTCTGAGCCAGCTGGAAGGACCTGGGGGCCCAGATATGTGACCCCCAAAGCCAGCGGACCCTTGGAGCCGCCTCTTGAGAGGGGAGCCCTGGCAGCTTTGTATACCACATCCTCAGAGGCATGATCACATGCTCACACATACCAGCCCTTGTCCTAAAACACCGCCCTCCACCCATGTGCACACCCCCCTGCTGGCACACGCAGGACGTTCATACATAACCCACTCGGGCTCACCCTCCTGGGCACACTGACCACCTGCCTGATGGCATTTGCCACGTCTGCTACCCTGGGCACCACCCACAGGTTCGCCGGTCACCCCTTCCAGGGCCTAAAAGACCAGCGCTGGTTCAGAGCTGAGTCCTGAGCTTGTCCCATACCCCAGAGAAAGAACGTCCCTGTGCGGGACCCTAAGCCTCGTGGTGGCACAGCCGGTGGGCTGGCTCCCACTCCTGAGCTCCTGAGCCATAGACCTGTCCCCTGCGGGCTTCAGCTCTGCTTCCGGGCAGCCGGCTCAGCCCATTCTTTTCTGTTCTTAGCTCCAGTAGACCGTACCCGGGAGGCAACAGCAAAGCTTGGGAGTGGGACCCGGTGAAGGTCACCTCTGGGCCTGAATGTGATGCTCTAGCTACAGGTGCCTGTGTTGTGAGCGCCAGCCAGTTATCTCTGGGCTTGAAACTCCCCCAGAAAGGAAGCTACTGCATCCTTCTTGGGTTCCCGCTCTGTACCCGCAGGCCAGTTTTCTCCTGGTTAGCCCTGCCCCAATCAGAGAATCACCCTGTCACCCACCTTCCCCCCAAACCAAGGAGGTGAACAGTTCTCTGCTGTTTTCCTGCGAAAGGACAAGGTAGGGAGGCCAGGGGGACTGGGACCGGGAGCCTGGCCACCTGCCCTCCCAGCACCACTTTCTGTGCCCCTGCGAGCCCTGCCGCCGTGTCCCTTCAGCACTTAGCAGACTGCTTATCTGGGGGGCCTCCTCCGTGGCAGTGCAGAGCTGGGAGCCATTATCAAAATAGCAGGTGACTGCACTTACAGTGTGTTCCCTGGGCAGGGCCACGTGGAAAGGGAGTGAGAAGAGTGTGCGGACACACGCGTGTGGTTTCGAGCCAGCTTCACGGCCCTCAGAGGGGCCCTCCCACCTGGTTTGAAGCCCTGCTCTGGCCATCTTGAAACTCTGGACACCGCACAGTCTGTAGCGGGTCCTGGGTGTGTTATCCAGGGAGAGGGTCTGGGCTCCAGATAAAGCTCCTCTCTCAGGGTTTGGAGGGAGGGGCCACTCCGGGGAAGTATCACAAGGCCATCTTTTCTCCCTGCTTCGGTGCCCCAAATTCCACTATTAGGTTAAGCCTCACAGCAGTTCAGGGCAAGTATCTCTCCACCTGAGAGAGGCCCTGAGGCTCCCTGGAAGGAAGGGGTAGTGATGATGCCCCAGACTGGGTCAGGGGTGGGCCCTGACTTTGGGAAAAGGTCCTGGAGGGCCCTGGAGCCACTGAACTTTGGAGCTCTGGAGGGAAGCCGCTGGGAGCGATCAACTTTTCCTGAGGCGAGGGTGGGGGTTAGCTCTGCTGTGGCCTGGCCCCACTGCTGTTCCCAGAGTCAGGATCTATCAGCTGCTTCTTCCTTCCCCAAACAGGCTCTCAACAGAGCCTACAGATGGGGAGTGCCATGGTCTGAATGTGTCCCCCAAAATTTATACTTTGAAATCCAAATCCTTAATGTGATGGTATTTTAGGGACCTTTGGGAGGTCAAGAGGGCAGAGCCTCACGCATGGGATTTGTGCTCTTACGCAAGAGACCCCACAGAGCTCTGTAGCCCCTTCCACCCAATGAAGACACAGAAAGTGCAGACTATAAACCAGGAAGAGGGTCCTTGAGGACCCTGCTGGAGCCTTGATCTTGGACTTCCCACTTTCGGAGCTGTGGGAAATAAATTTCTGTTGTTTATAAGCCACCGGGTCTGTGGTATTTTGTTATAGCAGCCCGAACAGACTAAGACAGAGAAGCTGAGGTCCAGAGAGGGACAAGCATTTGCCCAAGGTTGCAGAGCCACGAAGCAGCCCTGATGCTCTCAGCCCTCAGCACTCTCCTCCCTTGGACCATCCCTCCCCCTCATCCCCTAATGCAGTCTTCAGGATTC
This sequence comes from Lynx canadensis, assembly GCF_007474595.2. Classification (NCBI taxonomy): domain Eukaryota; kingdom Metazoa; phylum Chordata; class Mammalia; order Carnivora; family Felidae; genus Lynx; species Lynx canadensis. The sequence continues at coordinate 11,606,504 of NC_044310.1, read as the reverse complement.
AGCCCCTCACAGGCCCTCTCCCAGTCCTCCCAATTTTTCCAACTGTGAAGCCTGGGGCTGCCTGTAGGAGGGGAAATGCAGTGCTGGCCCCACCCTCTCCTTCCCTTTTCCTCCCCGCACCCCACCCCGCCCCCAAAGCTTCCCAGGTCCCGCTGAGCTGAACTGTTAAGTGAGTTCTTCTTCGCTGCCAGCCTAGGCTGGCTGGCCTCTTGGGGAGCAGGGAGGACCCCAGGTGAGGAAGCTGGCCCCAGGATAGGAAGGGGCTGCAGGAATCCCCCCTCCCTGCAAAGGCTGCTGGGTGGGCCTCCGGGGCCCTGGCTGAGTCCAGATTCCAGTTGGGGCTTTCTGGTCTTGCCCTGGATCTCCTTACTCCCTAGGCAGCCTGGTGCCAGCTGTGATGCCCCTGTGCCAGGCACAGGCTTGGGGGGGGGTGGGAAGTGCCAAGATGGAGGCAGGGGGCTCAGAGGCTAGGACAGGTTGGGGCCAGACCCCAGAGGGCCAACCAGGAGATGGGAAGTGAAGCTGGGAAGTGGTGAAGGTTCTTCCCTCCCTGTGACCTCAGACCCAGAGGCTGGGGCAGTGGGGATGGAGGAAGCTGGTGTTCAACTCTATTCTAGAAAGTTGGGGTGGATTCTGGGAGCAAAGAGGACTGACTGAGGCTGGGGGTGGAGAGGGGGTCCAGAAGGAAGGTGAGGGAGAATTGGGGCCTTGGGCCATTCACTTCAATTCCCATGCATTCATTTATCTGTAAAATGAAGAGGACAGTAGCACGCATTTCTCTGGATTGTAGCTAAATGTGTAGGAAATGTTTAGTGCTGTGCCAGGCACCAAGTTAAGGGCACAATAAATGGTGGTTGTTCTCTTCGTCGTTGTTCTTATGGTAGTGGTGGCGGTTGGGCTGGAGAGGAGGGAGACCGGTCCACTGCGCCAGGGCGGTTGGATGCACACTGAGCCAGGGGTGGGCGGGCCCAGCGGCAGCCCAGCAGGGGCGACGGAGAATGGAGAAGCTCCTGGCACCAGTAACCGCTTCCGGTCCTCTCGCCCTCCCTCCCGTCCTGTTGTGCCCAGGACGGTGATGGCACCGTGGACGAGGACCCCAACGACGACCGTCTCTGCGCGTCCTGCGTCAACATTTGTGCCTCCGACTCCCGGGGGGCAACCTTTCCCGCGGCAGGATAACCGAAATCGGTGAGACACGTCCCCCGAGGCCCGAGCAGCCAACCCACAATCCCGCTCTTAAATCCCCTCTTCCCTCGGCCGAGCAATCCCGTGGCATCACTCGTCCATTTCTTGCAATGGGCAGTTCCTCCTTGGAGCTAAACCCAATCCTTCTTGCTGCAGCACAAATTATTTCCTTTAATTCCGGCTTCGCTGGGACTGATAGGCCCAGGAGGGAAGTGAGGCAGACAGTTCCCAACTGCCCTCCCACCCCGCGGGGTGGAGGTCACAGCAGTTGCGATTCCCCAGTGGCCCTGACACTGTACGTGCCAGCGGAACCTGCGCGCGCGGCGGGAACGGGCAGCGCGGGCTCTGTCCCTGAGGCTGAGCGCGGGCTCCCCTAATACGCTCTTCGACCTGCGCAAGCGACTTCAGCATCTCATCTGTAAAATGGGCTTTAACGTGGTGTCAGCCCCCCTCCCCCCAACCCAGAGGGTCTGTGATGCTGAAGCGGGCGAAGTGTGTCCAGCGCCCAGCCCAGGGCCTGGAGATGCCCAATACACGAGAAACAGCAGCCACGACTCTAGGACGCCGGCCTGCTCAGCGTCATCCACGTTTATACACCGGAGGTGCTAGTTCCCTCCTCGTTTGAATTTCAAACGAGAAAACGCGCGTCCGTCAAGGCGCTTTTGCAGGTCAAGGCTCTTTTGCAGGCCGGAAAGGACCCTGGCACAGAACGGGATCTGCCACCTCCCAGCCAGGGTCGCAAGGGAAGGGGCCCGGGGCTCTGGCCCGCCGTGCACTTCGCCAAGCTGAGCGCGCCCTGGGAGCTGCTCCTGTTCCACGCGGAGGAAATGAGAGGAGTGGGGAGGGGTCGGCTGGGTCGCCGAGTTTCGCCAGGCGCGCGTCACCCTGCTGTCTTCCTCCCCCAGGCCTGACCCACCCTGGATCCGGACCGCTCTGCGGGGCCGCCACGGCGCCTGCGCCTGAGCAACTCTCTGCAGCAACACGTGGCCAAGCGGCCGAGGGACTTCTGCAGGAGCCCAGACCGCAGCTCCTCGCGAGCCGGGAGAGGCGGGGCGGGGCGGGGCGGGGCCTTCCGCAGAGGGGCGGGGCGCTTTGCTCCCTGGTTCCTCGCGGAGGCAACTCCTGCCTGACTTCGCTTGAGGTCTTCAGCCAGTCGGTGTCCTAGCGGCTCCCAGTGCCTGATTCCCACCCGTTCGGTCCCCCTCAGGTGCTCATCTGGCTGGAACACACCAGCCCAGGCTGAGCTTTGTGGGGAGATGGGCTCTCTGGCTTTAGCAACTGGCGCATCTCAACCCTGTGACCCCAGCCTAGAGACTAGACTCTGCACTCCCATTGTGTTAGGTCTCGCACTGGGCAGAGGGCTTCTGACCCCTGCTCTGCTCACAGATTCCTAGGCGGGGATTCCCACGACTCCTACTTCTCCAACACAAAGAGGCAGAGGTGGTGAGACAACTGCCTGGGGGCGGGGCGGGGGGTGGGATGGGGCAGGGACCTTAAGGGGAGGGAGCTGACGCCAGGATTCTTTCTGGCAGGTGGCAGTCTATGCCAAGTAGAAACGCACAGAGATGGCCATTTCCCGTCTGCTGGCCAGGGGAGTTGACCCTGCAGCCTTCCCACTGCATGAACTGGAGATGACCCAAGCTCAGCTCTCTCCCACTGCTGGGGCATCAGGAGGGAACCCTGCAGCCCTCCCTCCTTTCGTCTGCCTGGGGCCCTTTGACCCGCCCAGGTACCAGGTGCCTGATGCAGACTCCACCGCTCACCAATTGCTGTGCTCCTGCTGGGCTTGCTGGAGATGCTGGCACAAGTACCAGCCCCGGCACCTTGTAGGAGAGTACTCTGGGGAGAAGGTCATCTACTTTACCTGGCACTGGGGGTGGGGGTGGGGGGCTGGGAGCTGGGGTCATGTACAAAGATGGCGGCTCGCAAACTTTGTCGTCTTGTCAGGCTTCTGCACAGCCTCGCTGCTGCCTGCCTGCTGCCCTTGTGGGCACCCCGGTCTTTATTTCTGGCCTTATTGTCATGGGCACCAACACGCCAGCATGAGTGGCTGGAGCTAGGGGCAGGAGGACGGGCTGGGTGGGCCAGATCAGATGGTTGGTTGAGGATAGACTCTCCTAGGATGGGCACTTTTTGCCCATAGGGAACAGATCTGTGCCATGAGCGTACCTTCCTCATGTGCCCACTCTGCCATACCTGTGCCGTATGGAACAATTCCAAGATCTGCCCCATGGCAAGGTGAGACAGGGACAAGAGCAAGGGAATGGGTAGGTGTTTGGGACACCTGGGTCTGGCTGTGGGGAGGCAGTGCTGGCCCTGCAGTATGTCCCCTCGCCCTTTCTTGCAGTTGGGCTACTTCTCTGTCTGGGGACCGTGTTCTTCAGCATCTTTATGTCCTTGTGGGCCACGGCCTTCCTGGAGCACCGGAAGTGCAAGAGCATCACCCTTGTCCACCACTGGGACCGCAGTGACTTCCAGGAAGAGGAGGTGAGGCCCAGCTCAGCCCGCCAGGCCCAGAACTCCATTTCCCAGAGTTCTCACAAACCACAAGGCATGCTGGGAAGAGACTAGACTTTGGAGTCCAAAATTCCAGGATTCAAATCTGGCTCCTTCCTACACCTCCCAGGTTACTTTTCCACCTGCCCCTGATATCAAGATGGTATAAGGTTTGGTGAGGTTAAAGACTGGGTGCATTTAGGGTCTTAAAGAGAAACTTTGGCACAGGGAAGAAGGGGGGAAGCATTCCACTCACCCAGCCAGCCAGCCACCCACCAGCCCATCCAAACACCTAATCATTGATCCTGAATCTGCTTCTCTCCACCTCCACTGCCACTCCCTCCCCTGCCCCCTGTCCCCAGTCCAAGCCACCATCCACCATCGTTTCACCTGAACCACTGTGGTAGCCCTCCAAAGGTCTCCCTGCTCCTGGACTTGCCCTACTTAATTTCTTTTCAGCTGCCAGGGTGATCTTTTGAAAACACAAATCATGTTGTGCATTGTCCTCCCCAGAGCCTTCCAGTAGGATGCATTCTCATATGGGATGCATTAGGTTAAACAGATATGGGAGGAGTGAAAAGGCAGGAAGGAAACATTGAGGTAACAAAGCCAGTGTGAATGGTCCCCCCTAGAATAGTGCGGTATACAACTCATGTGACCTAAAGAATGGCCCTGCCTTTGCACACATGGTTCCTCCCTGCCACCACCACCACCACCACCACTGTGGGACACTGTCTTTCCACCTTCTTCTTACTTAGCATCGTTCCTGCATAGGACTTCTTCGCAATTACGTATTTGTGCTTATTTGTTTGATGTCTGTCTCCCCAACTAGACTGTAAAGTCCATTAGGGCTTGGGCTTTGTCCAGGTTGTTATCACATTGTATCCAGTATCTTCTGTAGAATAGTATGCAGTCAGTTACAAGTTACCAGACACACTAATCCATGATCTATTACACATTACATCCAGCATCCATCCCACCCGGCTTTCATCTGCTCACCCACCTAGCCATCCAACCATCTATGCACCCACCTGCCCTTCCACTCACCCACTTGTGCACCCACTTACAGACACGTGCCAATTGTTGGCCTGTCCGGTTTACCCACCCATTTGTCTTCCTGCTGCCCACCCATCTGTCAGTCTATCCAGCCCTCTCCCACAAGTACATCCATTTGTTGTTTACATTTGTTTTTACCTTCCCATCCATCCATCCATCCATCCATCCATCCATCCATCCATCCATCCACAGGCTCTTAGCCAGGCCCTTGAGGGGTGGGGAAGGCCCTGCAGAAACAAAAATAAATGGAACCTCATTCCTGTACTTCCAGAGCTCCCTGCACAGGTGGAAAAAGATGGGGGGCTCCCCCCACCCCAGGGTTGTGACACCCAGCCTGTTGGGCTGCAGGAAGCACATCTATCGCCTCTTTGGACAGGAATGTGTGTGTTTGCTTTGGGCCCAAAGAGTTTGCTTTGGGCCCAGGACCCAGTGATAGGCTTGAAGGAGTCCTTCAAGGACTGCACCCGCCTTTCCCACCTACTCCCCAGCTCTTCAGTCATCCTCGTCATGGTGAGGGAGCTTTGGGCCCTTGCTTTGGACGGACTATACCCTCCAGAGTGGGCTGGGATCCTGGGGGCCTGCCCTCCAATTCTGACAACGCTCCTTGCTGGCCCCCTGCTCTGTGTGGTGATGACTTTCCTGGTGTCAGTCATCATTTTACTGTGCCATCATCAGCAATGGCTGATGCCTTTTCACATAGGCAACCCCATGTCCATGACCCGAGTGTGTGCCCCTTTGGGGTAGCAGAGGGTGGGGGCACAATATGGGCGTCTTCAGATTCCTCCTACCCCTACCCACCTGGCTGGGCTTCAGGTGATGGCCATAGGTCTGCCGCAATCAGCAGAACTGTGCTCAACCTGGTACTGATCCTCCTCTTGGGTCAGGTCTGTTACTTGCTGGCTGAGCAGCTCACCGGGTGGGGTGAGTGAGGGCAGGGGCTCACAGGGATGCCCAGGAATCATCTGAGTCCTGGGAGCCCTGAGGCAAGGCTCCATACACCTCAAAGCCTTCAGCTCCCATCTTGGTGTCCCCAGCCTCCTCAGCCATCTTCAAATGAAGATGGCCAGGGGCGCATGGCTGGCATTAAGTGCAAGTGGGTTGGGGACAGAAGTATATGGACTGACCCTGCTAAGCTGTGCCTTCCCCCTTACAGCCAGTAGAACTCTGACCATCTCTACCTTTTGCCCAGAGATGCACAGAACCCAGACCTTCCACGAAGACCTTCACTTTCAGAGTCTTCTTCTTTGAGTTTGTCGATTTTCTACTTTTCCTTCTACATGGCATTCTTCAAAGGCAGGGGAGGACCCCCTACCCCACCCGGGGCTGTTGCCTCCCAACAAAGTGGGCCGACAGAGTGGCATCATCCTTGAACCTCCAGATTTGTTTCTACCAAGGTCTTGCCGTTGACCTTGAAATTGGTCCTCGATTTCCCTGGGCTTCAATTTTCTCAACTGTAATGTGCTAACACATCACTGGGTCAACATGAAACTTCAACGCCTGCATTCATCATTCACTCAGCCCTCAAGGTGGCCCAGGTCTGACACCCCACTTCTCAGCGCTGCCGTTTGTGTTCATTGCCATCTTTGTGGCAGGTTTCCTGCCACACCTCTCTTTGCTGTGCTCAACAACTGGGTGGAGATCCGACTCGGACACCCACAAGTTCGCTGTGAGTATCCACCGCCGGTGGCTAAGCGGGCACAGGACATTGGAATCTGCCTGCTTCCGCTTGAGGCTCCGGCCCACCTTCTGGTCATTATGAATGTGAGCATGGGGCGGAAGAGGGGAATACAGGGGCAGAGGGGGAAATGGAGATTAGAGACTGGGAAAGGTGGCTTAGGAATAGGGAAACGGGTGCTGAATTCCAGGGTCAGAGATAGAGAAATAGAGGCAGGGGGCTAGGATTCTGGGCGCTGGCTCATCTTGCCCACACAAGTGGGTTTGGGCCCAGCTGGAGGTGAGTTTGGAGATTGGGCCCTGGAATCCCTCTGGCCCTGCAGGCTTTCCTCCTCGTCGCCTTCACCTCGGACTTAACGCGTCTCCTGTACGAGTACGAACGCTACAGCCTGCTGTATGTACAGCTTTGTCAACTTCACACCTGCACCCACACCTCCAGCCTACCTTGCCCAGGAGGACCACTGCCCTGGGAGCCTTCAGGCTGGGATCTGGGCCTCCCTGGGAGGGGCGGGGCTCCGGAGCCCGGGGCCGGCGGGGCCTGGCTGGGGGGCGGGGTGCTGAATCTGGAGGCGGAGCGGGGAGCCGGTGGGAGGGGTGGAGCGGGGCCTAACTGGGAGGACCGGAAGCTGAGTCTGCGCGGCGGACTGCCGGGCCGAGCGGAGGGGGTACGGGCTGAGGGGGCGGGGCCAGGCTCCAGGGAGGGTTGGGGCGGGAGAGCCTCGCGGAGCCCCGCGCGCTCCTCAGCTCAGGTACGCGGCCTTACGCGCGACGCACAGGAAAGCTGCTGGCCGTGCGTCTGGGTTTCACCAACTCCTTCCAGGTATTTGTGTTTCGGACAGACCTGGGTTCAGCTTCGGGCTGCCGCCGATCAGCTGTAAACGGGGCTATGCTATAGAATAGAATCTAGAGGGTCGTAGTGAAGATTCGGTGTCACGCATTTGCACAGCGCCCAGCACATTGCAGCAATTAGTAGCACGACTACTATTATCTTTAGGCAACAGAGCTGGACGAAGGCGAGGAGGCCTGACCCCTCCAGCTTTGCTCAGGATCCTTTCTCCAGCCCTGCCTCTCCATCAGGTCCCTAGTGTTATACCTGTGTCTTTGGGCAAATGATAACTGCTTTATGCTTCAGTTTCTTCACCTGTAAAACGGGAACAGTAATTGTACTCCCCTCCTGGTGTTGCTGGGAGGATTGAATGAATTAATACCCGGGAAACCCTCAGAATGGTGCCCTGCACTTATACATTCAGCTAGCTAAGGGACTCATTCTCTCTTTGGCTCCCCCTCCCCCCAGCATGCGGTGTTCTCCGTGCGCCTCCTCGCCTGGCTTGTGCCCGACGTGCCAGCCGCCCTGGTTGCCAAGGTAAAGCGCGAAGCGCTATCCGGCCGAGCAGGAGCCTGCGGACGACCGGGAGTCGCTGCTTTCGGTCCGCGCTGCTAACGGATCCTGGCTCCTCCCCCTCTGAGCCTGCCCTCCCCTCGACCCGCCCCCAGACCTTAGCTCCGCCCCCTCTTGCTCCGCCCTCTGGTTTGGCCTCTCCTGGAGAGAGAATTGGCCGGGAGTCCCTACGGTTTCTGCCTGGCCCCGCCCCTCACCAAACCCCGCCCACGCCACGCCCCTTCCATTACATTCTCCCCACCTGCGTCCCCTCTGCTCTCGAAGGCCCGCCTATTCACCCTGACCAAGCCACCATGCTTTCTGTCCTGTGCAGCAGGGGCTCTGTCCCCAGAGCCCAGGACCAGGGGCGAGTGGGGAGGGGACTTCCAAAAACGTGGATTCCCCAGATGCTTCCTTCCATTTGGGGTCCTCTGCTTCCGGCTGGGGTCTTGGGCAGTACCTTGGCCAGCGGCCCCAAGTTTGGCCTGGGAGAGCTCTAGGGAGACCGTTAGTCCTGCATTGCCTTCCTCTCCCTGTCCCCGTCTCCTGCTCTGTGTGCAATGCGGGCAATAAACCTCTCTCTGTCCCCCAGCGTGCCACCTGGTTCCCGCACACACTGTGTAGTGTGTCTTCACTATGTCGGGATGTTCTGGAGGCCAAGGGAGTGGAGGGACCCTAATCACTCGGTATTGAATGGTCACCAGCTGGTGGGGGAGAGTTCGTTGGGATCTGGGCCCAGGACACCTGCCCATTATGCTCACGGAGGCCTGCAGTGTACGACTAAGAGTAAAGGGTTTAGTAGGGAGAGCTGAGACACCTCCCCACGGATGTTTGCACACTTTTCGCCAGATCCTCCCCCAAAGCCTGGTGATGCACTCCTTTGTTAAGGACTCAGGTTGGTGGTTGGGTGAGAGACCTGGGTTTGAATATTAGTTCTGACACCTATTGGCTGCACGACCTTGGGCAAGTTATTCATCCCTTGAACCTCAGTTTCATATCTGTAAAATAGAGACTTCATAGAGCCAACGAGAGATTTAACGCATTTAATGTGATACCTCCCCTAATTTAACCCGTACAAGCCTCCTGTCCTCATGTGATAGTGGGAGCAGTAACAGAATCGACCTCATAGGCTCCTGGCAGAGATTAAACGAAACTTTTCAAAAGTCTGCAGCTCTGTGACTTGGCTTTCCCCGAAGATCTGTATTACTACGTGTTTCTGCTAACCGGAAGAAATCCAAAGAACGTTTTTGCTTTTACGGAAAAAGGTGAAAAGGGAAAATAGCGTTTGGCACGCAGCGACCCCCTGAGCAGAGAGCCTGGCCCCACCAAGCTTTGCCCTGGTGCGACCCTCAGCATGTCATTATCAAGCCACCCGAGCTTTGTGCTTTATCTCCATCTATTTTGTGCATCTGTTAGCAAGATATGTCCTAAAGTATCAGAAAAACCCAAGAGAGGTTATTTTGGGGGGGTATGGAAGTGCTAAAAACATTTTTCCAAATAAATGAATGACGATTGCTTCTTCGCTGCACGTCGTTTTGGCTCAGGAAAGATTTCACAGGAACGTTCTACTTTTGGATAGGGAGGGAAACCTGTGAATCAGTGTGTGAAGTGCTCGGAACAGTGCCTGGCACATAGTGGACAGTAAGTTATTAGCAACACGAGTATTGGTATTTGTGTACGTATTCATATTACTACTATGTGCCTGGCAACTACCGAGTGCTTAAATGAATGGCAGAGAGTATTAGGAAGAAAGCAGCGTTCCCTTTCCCGGGGTCGGGAAGATTGCTGGCCGTAGAGTAGGCCCTCCTTACTGGAGGCTGGTTCTACTTGGGCTGTTGGTTTATTGAGGGCTCATTTGGTGTGGACTAGAGTCTGGGAAGGCTTCCTGGTGGAGGAGGCCATTGGAAATGGCAAAGGTGGGTCATTCCAGGCAGCCGGGGGGGTGGATGGGTCATTCATGAGAGCAGTGATGCTGGAAGGGCCGGCCAGGATGGTCCTGGATGCATCACGTCACCAAACTTTCACGATTTCCATCTCCCCGCCCTAGAGATGAGCATTCCCATTTTATAGATGCGGTAGCCAGCTCAGAGAGGGTCAGCAGAGGGGGAACTGCAGAGTTCTAAGGGTCCCTGAGGAGTCCAAGGCTCGGGAGGTTCTCTGTGAAGCCCCTCCACTCCCAGCGTGTCTCACGTTTGGGAAGCTCCAGAAAAGGGGGTGACATGTTTCCCAGGAGGAAAAGCAGTGCTTCCCCCATCTTTAGGACATCGGTCTGGGGTCCTTCGGAGCCTCTCCGGGGCACAGGACTCCTATTGTTCCAGCCCCCCTCTAGTACCCCAGACTGGCCAAACCGGTTCTGAGGAAGGGGGGCGGGGAGCAGGCACGTTGAGACAGCCGTCTGCCCGCCTGCGAGGTTCCCTCCGCCTTCGCCTCCCCCCTCCCCGCCCCACACAATACCCAGGAGCTTGCACTGCCCGGCTCGGGGGCCATGCCGACATCGCCCCCTGAGGACCCGGCTACAACCCCAGAGCCCCCAGGTGGTCTGGAGCCCTGGACCGTGTTGGAGGCTGGACGGAGCTCCCTGGCTGAGGTAGGGCCCCACCCTGCTGCCTGCAGCCCCACCCCTCCCGTCAGTCGTTCCAGAGTGAGTCCTTTGTGCTGCTTGCCTGGTCTCTGGTCCTGGCTCCCACCCACTTATGGCCTCCTGGGGCTCCACAGCCCGTTTGGCCTAGATCCCCTTTCCAGCCACGACCTGCCACTTGGCTTTGTCCCTTGAGGGGCAGAGGGGCTGTGGCAGGGCCCTACTGCTCTGGGCATCGGGACAAGGGGCACCAGAGAGGGAGCAGGGAAAACCCGGGCACAGGAAGCCAGTGGTGCTCTCCCTGGACCATGGTAGTATCCAGAGACCCTCTCTGCCAGCCTTGCCAAGTGGGCCTATTGTCTGTGTGATTAGCAGTGCCCACTGGATGGGACCCTCCCTGGCCCCTGCCCATCCTTCTCCGCCTGCAGAGACACTCATGATGACACGGGTCTCCTAGAGGGGGCAGCCAGGAGGGCCCTTATGTGCTACTTTACAGATGGGGACACTTGAGGCCCAGAAACAGGCTGTGACTTGCCTAAGGCCACACAGCCAGTCGGGGTCAACACTGGGCTTGGACTCTTGGCAGGGGCTTTCCCCTGTGGGTTCCAGAATGACTGTTGGCACTAGAGTATCCTGTGATCGTGTCTGGGGCAGGGAATGTCCCTGCTACTTGGGGCCAGTTCTCTTCCTGTGGCTTTTTCCCCCCCCCCTTCCCACCCCCCCCCCCCCGCCCCCGCCACCAGCAGAGATGAGCTACGCATAATATGAACAGAGCTCTACTCCTCCTTGGTCCCCCGGCACTGAGGTTGAGTGGGCCACATCTTTGGAAGGCCACAGCGCTGGTATCTCAGCCTGTGTATCCCCTGGTATCCCAGGGTCATTCCCATTGCCCTTTGGTCTGGACAGAGGTGGAGGCTGACTCACTCCTGGCTTCCTCCCCCAGGGACCTACCTCCAGCCTGTCTCTCCAGAAAGCCTTCTACCGCCTTCCCTCAGCATTCACCCAGCCTTCTCCTCTAAGTCTTTAATACGCGGGTGCTCCTGCCCCAAGGCTTCCATGTTTTTGCCCATTTATCCCTGTAACTCAGAAGGGTATAGTGGATGTGTGCTCCCTGCCTTCCAGGAGCTTCCAAAATCCAAGTGGAGAGGCTCACCCAGAATGCAAGGGAATAGAATACTGTGAGTCCTTACAGAAGCAAGTAGGACTTCTATGTTGAGGACTTCAGATTCCTGGAGAGAAAGAGACCTCTCTGGTGGGCAGTGGTCTCGTGTCTCATTCCACATGCTCCTACAAAGAAGAGTGGGTCTCATCCTCACTGCCTCACTTTCCCCATCTGTGTGATGGGGGCAGTCAAGCCACCTGCCTGACTAGAGAAAGACTAATCACAATACTCAGTAGAATGACTATCAACTACAAAGCTCCCACTATGTGCTAGCCGCATTGTACATGCTATCACGAATTCTCATATTCGTGTTTTATTATTTTTTTTAACATTTATTCATTTTTGAGAGTGAGAGAGAGCATGAGCAGGGGAGGGGCAGAGAGAGAAGGAGACACAGAATCCGAAGCAGGCTCCAGGCTCTGAGCTGTCAGCACAGAGCCCGACGCGGGGCTCAAACTCACAAACTGCAAGATCATGACCTGAGCTGAAGTCAGACACTCAACCGACTGAGCCACCCAGGCGCCCCTCACATGCGTGTTTTAAAGTTGGCACGACTAGCCTATCTACCAGATGAGGAAACAGAGATGTGCTCAGATGGACAGAGGTTTAAAGTACAAGCTAAAGCTGTGCCTGTGGGGAGGGCCTGGACCCTTAGGAGTAACTGTCTCTTAGGAGCAGCCCCACCCCGCCCCAGGCAGGGACTGAAGAGAGCAGGGGAGCAGTTGGGCGCCTGTGCAGAGTGGTCCCCCACTGGGTCCTCTGCCATCCCTCTCTCCCAAGGTCACTGACACTGTCACTGTTCCTCTCAGGTCAAGATTTTCTCCCTCTCTATGTTTACCGGGTCCCTGGGTATTTCGGCTGGAACAGTTTGTCATTACTTCCTCCAGGAAGCCTTCCTGGAATGCTCAGGTCAAGTTGAGCGCCGATGGTTCCTCTGCCTGGGCCCCTGCCAACCCAGATTGTAACTGTTTTCAGTTTTAACTCCCTCACTGGACTGGCAACCCCGCGGGGCACAAAACATTCGTTCATCTGTCTCCCTGGGTTTCTCTGTGCTTCTCATCTGTCTCTGAGTATCTGGTCTGCGAAATTTTCGGTGTCTCTGTCTCTCTGTCTCCATCTCTGGGTCCCTGAATGTCTTGGCGTCTGTGGTTTTCTGGGTTTGAGTCTTTTGGGGTCTCCGTTCCGAGATGCTGCCTAAGGGGTCTCTGTATCTCTGGGTCCCTATCTCTGTCTCTGTCCTCTGGGTCTCCCTGCCCTGCCAGGCTGGGCACTGCTCCTCTGGCCTGAGGGGGCCCCTGGGGGGGGTCCATGCTGCCCCGCCTGCCCACAGTGAGGCCAGGCTAGGGTAGGCCCCCGCCCAGCCCGCTGCCTGCTCCCTCCCTCCCTACCGCTTGCCTCACCACAGGGTTTGATGAATCAAACTCTTTGTCTGGGTGGGATCTCCCCCAGCCAGCTGGGCAGAGAGAGGGCTTCCCCTGCCGGAGCAGAGCAACATCAGCAGAGGCCCTCGGCTCGAGAGGTGAGGGGGCTGCAGGAGGGCAGCCGAGGAGGGCCACGGGGGAAGGGCTGTGGGGGCCGCGATCCCTCAATCAATAGGCCTGTCCCGAGGCTCCGGCAGACTCCTTGGCATGACTTCCTGCCCAGAGAGGACCCGGTCAGCTGGCTTGATCTCCGGGGCTGGGAGCTGGGGCAGGGAAGGACCCCTTCTCTCGCCCCAAGCCGGGGAGCGGGGACATCTCCCTGCCCTTCTCCTGGGAGGGCCTAGCCTGATCTGGGTGGTGGCCCGCCTGCCAGTCCGTGACCCTCCCAGCCAGCTTGGCAGGGTGTGGGCACCACTCAGCGTTGAAGGCTGTAACTCTGGGCACGGGAGAGGAGGTTGGGTAACACCAAGGCAAGGACTTCTGGGCCCGTGTGTTTGTGTCTGGATCCTGGTGTGTGAGTGTGAATGGAACAGGAGTGAGAGCTTGAGTGGATACACAAGTATCTGATGGGTCGGCATGTGTGTCTGTGTGTGTGAATGAGAGAGAGAGAGAGTCTGTGAATGTATGTAGTTGGGTAAAAAGTGTGTGAATGTGAGAGCCTGCGAACGTGAAATGTCTGAGTGTATCTGTGAAAGTGTGTATGTCCGTGCGTGTCCTTGGAAGAAAGCGTGTGTGCAAGTCCATGGAACATACGTGTGTTTGTGTGACAGCGTAGGTACCTGTATGTCTGAGCCTGTGTCAGCGAGAGCTGGAAGTGTGCGAGGTGGTTAAAAGCGCAGCCTCAGAAGCTACGCTGCCTGGCTTTGAATCCTGGCTTCACCACATACCAAAGGACCTCTGTGCCTCGCTCTCCTCACCTATAAAATGGGGATGATAATAGCATCAGCTCAGGGTTGTTGTGCAAATGCAATAATATATCCAAAGCACTTGGCCCGCCATTCGGTAAGTGTCAAATGAGTAGGAGCTTCAGTGGGAGCTATTGCCATGCAGTTGGGCGTGTGAGTGTGCTGGTACAGATGCGGGTACACAAGGGTTTGTCCAGGCCTCCAAGACAAAGGTGGCCTGCTGGCCAGCCCTGCTGTTCCGTGTCCGCCTCTGACACCTTTTCCCCTACAGGTCCAGGTGGGTGGCAGAGCAAAGGAGGAATGGACTGTGGGCCACCTGCCACCCTCCAGTCCCACCTGGCCGGGCCACGTGGCACTGCCCGCCGCCCAGTAGCTGTGTGCCAGCAGGAGAGTCTGTCCTTTGCAGAGTTGCCCACCCTGCAGCCCCCGAGCCCTGTGTGTCTGGATCTCTTCCCCGTCGGCCCAGAGGAGCTGCAGGCTCCTGGCAGCCGCTGGTCCCTGGGGACCCCTGCTCCTCTCCAAGGGCTGCTATGGCCACCATCCCCAGGAGTCTCAGACAGCGAGATCTCCACCAGTGGGGGAATGCGGCCCAGCAGGGCTGGCAGCTGGCCACACTGTCCCAGTGCCCAGCCCCCAGCCCTGGAGGGACCCTGGAGTCCCCAGCACCCACAGCCACAGCGCCGGGCCAGCCACGGCTCAGAGAAGAAGTCAGCCTGTGAGTCACTCTGGGTGGTGGCCCAGTGGGGCAGATAGGGGAGAGGCTGGGTGGTTCTTTCGGGACTCTTAAGCCCCTGAGTTCTCCAAACAGGCAGGACAAGTGGTAGGTTTTAGTGGTAAGGGAAGGAACTGGAGCTCAGGGAGGACAAGTGACTTGTCGGATGTTGCACAGCAAATGAGCGGCTGCCCTGGGCTCCTTGGCCCCTTGCCCACTGCAGTCAGGCACTGTGCTCTCTCTACCCCTCTTGCCGATCCCATTTTTGGGGGAGGACCGCATCCTGGCAAAAACATTGGCCTTTCCCTGAGGCGTGTCCTTCAGATGCTCAGGGCCACAGGGTAGCAGCAGGCAGCAGTAGAGAGAGCGCCCAGTGGATGGATGCCAGCCTGTGCTCTCACCCCACTTGCCTGCAGGGCGCAAGATGCGGGTGTACCAGCGTGAAGAGCTCCCTGGCAGCCCTGAGGCCCATGCCGTCTTCCTGGAGCCTGGCCAGGCAGCAGAGCAAGCCCTGAGCACAGAGGAGCCTAGGCCCCTGGAGCTGTCTGGGCCCTCCCGGTTAGGCCTGGAGGGGCCTGAGCGGAGGCGCTTCTCGGCCTCTGAATTGATGACCCGGCTGCACTCTTCCCTGCGCCTGGGGCGGAATTCAGCAGCCAGGGTGCTGACCCCAGGGTCAGGCACTGGAGCAGCTCGGGAAGGTACCCGCTTCTCCCCTGGGCCCTAAGAGCAGGCCATGAGCCAGATGCAGCAGGGGCCCCGGCCCACACCTGAGACTGGGTGCTGGACAGCTGGAGGATGGCACCCCAGGTGCCCAGCGCCATTCTTGGAGCCACCCGCCCTCAGCTCTCGCTCTCTCCAGGGAAGGCGTCCGGAAGGGAGTCGCGCGGTGTAGAGACGAGGGCGGACGGTACGGCGATGCCAGCCCCTGTTGAGCTGAGCGGCGGCCATAGCGGCTGGCCCGAGCCCAGGTACCATCTCCTACTTCGAGCTCGGCCCGAGGAGGGGTGCAGGCGAAGAAGGGCCCTGACACCGTCCCTTTCTTAGGCTGGACGCGCAGGAAGAGCTGGCTCTGGGTTCCAGGAGCGCCAGCGAGCGGCGCCAGTCCCGGTTTCTCCTTAACAGTACGTGGGAGGAAGGGCTGGGGGCCCGGGGGGTTGGGGGAGTTCGGAGGTGGGGACCTTGCGAGAGAGGGAGGGAAATGAATGTCAGCAGCAAGCACGCGGCGGCTGGCACGCAGGGGGCGCGCCAGCCGCGTTGACGGAACGGATGAGGGAGGGAGGGAGGGAGGGAGGGAGGGAGTGCGTGCGCGGGGCCACCGTGTCCCGCGACCCGAACCTTCCGAAAGGCGCGCTTAAGGAGGCGGGCTCTCGGGGAGCCGGGCAGGAGCCGGGCCGGGCAGGCGGGCGCCCCACGGCCCTCCCCCGCCCCTCTCCCCGCCCAGCGGTCCTCTACCAGGAATACAGCGACGTGGCCAGCGCCCGCGAACTGCGGCGGCAGCAGCGCGAGGAGGAGGGCCCGGGGGACGAGGCGGAGGGCGCGGAGGAGGGGCCCGGGCCGCCGCGCGCCAACCTCTCCCCGAGCAGCTCCTTCCGGGCGCAGCGCTCGGCGCGAGGCTCCACCTTCTCGCTGTGGCAGGACATCCCCGACGTGCGCGGCAGCGGCGTCCTGGCCACGCTGAGCCTGCGCGACTGCAAGCTGCAGGAGGTGGGCGCCGGGGGTCGGCGGGGCGGGGTGGGCGGGGCTGCCCGCCGGGGAGGTGGCGCTGGGGCCCGCGGGGGGCGGGGCCGGGAGGACGAGGTCCCGGGACTCGGCGGGGCCCTGGGGTACCCGGCCAGTGGGACTGCGACCGGCGGGAGGTGGGCAGGGGCCTCAGCGGGGAAGGCGGGGCCACAAGGGGGCGGGGCCGGCGGGACCGTCAATGAGAAAGGTGGGTGCCGGGACCTGACAGGGTGGGCTGGCTGCCGGCGGGCTGGGAGCGGGGCGGGAGGCGAGGGCGGCAGCCGGACGAAGGGGTGGGGTGAGGGGCGGAGTCAGGCCGGGCGGGCTGAGGTGGGATCGAGAAAGCGAGGACAGGGGAGGGGCAGAGGCCTCGGGAGGGAAAACGCGTGGTGCGCGAGCGACTCAGGGGGCCTGGGACCGGGGGCGGGGCTAAACGCAGGGCTCCCCGCGGAGGGGCAGGGCCACTGGAGGACTAGGGCCCGGCCCAGTGGGTGGAGCCAGGGGCTCAGTCAAGGTCTTCGGTTGGGTTTGAACAATTGCGCGCGGCTGGAGATGGGTCCCCTGAACCCGCCTGCCCCCAGGTATTCGGAGGTGGGGCTAGAAAAGGGGCGGGGACACGAGGGTGCGGCGTCTAACGCGGTGGTGGCCAGGGCCGGCGCAGCCGGGGGTGGGGGGTGAAGGGGCAAGGAGGGGGAGGAGGGCGGGAGGGAAGTGAGGTCAGGGATGGGCCGTTCCGGCTCTTTCAACCCCGCGTCCACCCACACTCAGGCCAAGTTCGAGCTGATCACGTCCGAGGCCTCATACATCCACAGCCTGTCGGTGGCCGTGGGCCACTTCTTGGGCTCCGCTGAACTGAGCGAATGTCTAGGGGTGCAGGACAAGCAGTGGCTCTTCTCCAAACTGCCTGAGGTCAAGAGCACCAGCGAGAGGTGAGGGAGTGGTCCGGTCAGGGGTGGGGCGGGGGCGGGGGAGGGGGGGCCCAGGTCTGGGCTCTCTCCTTGGCCCTGACCCTGACCCCTCGCCGGACCCCTCAGGTTCCTGCAGGACCTGGAGCAGCGGCTAGAGGCCGATGTCCTGCGCTTCAGCGTGTGCGACATTGTGTTGCGCCACTGCCCAGCCTTCCGCCGGGTCTACCTGCCCTACGTCACCAACCAGGCCTACCAGGAGCGCACATACCAGCGCCTGCTGTAGGGCGGGAGGCTCGGAAGGGCGGGGGAGGAGGCGGGGAGGGGGGGGAGGGAGGGTAAGAGGGGGGTCTTAGGCAGGAGTGGGTACAGAGGACTGGGTGAGGAAGGGTGACCTGGGAGGGGAGGAGGCCCTGAACAGGCCTCTCTGTCGAGGATGAGGTTAGATCCAGGCGCCAGAGGCAGGAGGGATGTGCTGAGAAGGCACCTGAAAAACCAAGGTGGTGGCTGGGGTCATGGATCCTGGCCGTTCGTGGGACCAAGAACCCATCCGTGACTCCAACCCCCTCCCCATCTTTCAGTCTGGAGAATCCCAAGTTCCCTGGCATACTGGCTCGCCTGGAGGAGTCTCCCGTATGCCAGCGTCTGCCCCTCACCTCCTTCCTCATCCTGCCATTTCAGAGGATCACCCGCCTCAAGATGCTCGTGGAGGTACCTAGAGGGCTACAGCGAGGGCCGCGTGAGGAAAATGGTGCTGTGCCCTCCACAGCCCCTCCGGGTACCCACGGGTGGGCAGGGTTATAGGTGGAGGTCATGGCCTGCCTCACTGCACCGACCCCACCCTCCAGAACATCCTGAAGAGGACAGCACAGGGCTCAGAAGATGAAGATGTGGCCACCAAAGCCTTCAATGCGCTCAAGGAGGTGAGCTCGGCTCCCGAGGGCCTCCCCCAAACACCCGCATATCTCTGAATGAGCCCCCGCCATCAGAGCCTCTGGTCCCCAGGAGGGAGTCTGAGGCTAGGCTCTGGGAGCCGGGGTTGGGTGGGGCGGGGGGGGACTGCAGGTGACCCACCCACGGCCTCCCCAGCTGGTGCAAGAGTGCAATGCCAGTGTGCAGTCCATGAAGAGGACAGAGGAGCTCATCCACCTGAGCAAGAAGATCCACTTTGAGGGCAAGGTGCGTGTCCGCAGCTGGGGGGATGGGGTCCACAAAGGGGCAACTCTTGTTCCCTTCCCCCCCGGGCACTGGGAGCCAGTTCATCACTGCCCACCCCCTCCCATTCCCTCTTCTGTGCTCTTTGCCCTGCTGTCCTGGGCCTGACCTGCCCTCCCCCTTGCCTCTTCCTTCCTTCCTTCCAGATCTTCCCACTGATCTCTCAGGCCCGCTGGCTGGTTCGGCACGGGGAGCTAGTGGAACTGGCACCGTTGCCCGCGGCACCCCCTGCCAAGCTGAAGCTGTCCAGCAAGGCAGTCTACCTGCACCTCTTCAATGACTGCTTGCTGCTCTCCCGGCGGAAGGAGTGAGTCTGGGCAGGGTGGGGGGAAGGAGACTGGAGCCAGGCTCCCTTCTTGCCCACCATCGGGCTCACAACCACAGCCACCATTGGGCTCAAGAACCACAGGTCAGACTGTGCTGCCCAGGCACCCCGAGCCTTGCAGACTCCCCCAGGAAAGGCAGAGATGTGAGGCAAGTCCATTCCATTTTCCAGACCTAAGAACCAAGGGCTGGACTGTATGTGGAGGACTGGACGCTACTCTGAACCTAAGCCAAGTAGAGCAGAGATTAAGAGCTCGATCCTGGAGCCCCTGCTCCGCCCTGAGTCATGATGGTGATGGCCAACATTTGCTGAGTCTGTGCCAGGCATGCTGTGTGGATTATTCTCTGTACTTCTTTAAACATCTCCCTGGAAAGTAGGCTCCCTTATTATTCTCAAGGTCGTGGAGCTAGTAAAGGCAGGAGCCAGGAGGCCGGGTCTGTCTGATGTCGGATCCCAGGCTCTTAACCGTTGTATTATCCTGTCTTCTGTCTGTAAGATAGAGACTACCAGGTAGGGAGACTCAGTGTCGTAATAATACGTGGAAAGGCCATAGCACAGTACCTGGCACATGGTGAACGCTCAGCATTAGCTGTGAGTGGTAAGTTTGGGATGAGTGAGAAGACTTTCCGAGGGAGGTAAGCCTTAAGGCTGCATGTGATGAAGAATGGACTCCTTGCACTATGGGCAGGGTTCGTTCCTGATTCATTCATTCACTCATTCGTTCAGATGTCCCCGAACCCCTATTCTCTCCCGGGCCCTTTTGGGTGCCAGGGACATAAAGCTGAATGAGACTTGTTTTCTGCTTACAGGAGCTCTCAGAACAATTCAAATACATCCTGATAACCACCTGGTTAGGGTTTTGATGGAAAGCATCCCCTGGCATGGGGTGAGAATCAGTAAAGCTTCAAAGAGGAAGGGACACCTGAGCTGGGTTTTGAAGCATAAATAGGACTTTGCCAGGTAGAGGAGGAGTTTGGGAGGATATATAGCAAAGTCACAGTGAGGCGTAATGGCAGATTGTGTTCAGGGGATGATGAAGACTGCTCTGGCTGGGTTTGTAGAGGGGAAGGGCAGGAGAAGGAAGCTGGGGTGTTGAAAGTCATAGTACAGACGTTGGGCGTCCTGAGGGCTATGGGGAGTGTGGAGAGTGAAACAGATGAGTGACGTCTTACTCCCGGCCAATTTGGGGGATGGACTGGAAGGGGAGAGACCAGAAGCTGTGGCAGTTGTCCCCAAGTGACAATAGATGCTTCAGAACTGGGGGGGGGGGGGGCTTGTGGTAAGTGGATTCCAGGAACAATAGGGAGTTAGGATGGAGCTGCTGGCTGGGTGTGCAGGGAGAGGGAGGGAAGAGGCAGGGAGAGGGAGGCAAGGGGCGCGAATGACGGTTGAGTTTCCCCCTGGGCACCCTGATGGAGTATTTCCCTGGAATGGGGAACAGTGAAACGATCCGGTTTGGAGCGAGGCATACTGACTTCGGTTTAGATGGGTTGAGAAGAAGGGATCCGTGGGACATCCTTGACCCACCCACCTGCCCCTTCTTCCCACAAGTGTTTATTGAACCCACACTGTGGGCCAGGCGGGGCGAAGCGCTGGGATAGAGTGGGGCAAACAAGAGACAAAGTTCAGGTTCTACACCAGTTAGAGAGGCAGACCCTAACTGGGCAGGGTCTCCTCCGAGTGGCTGTCCGTGGGCTCTTTAGAACAGGGACCCACGGGAGAGGTGCAGAGAGAACTTGGAAGCTCGCCTGGGGCAGCGACCGGCTTTTGTCACCTCCACTTCCGTCAGGGAGCCGGCAGGAACGGGGTCCCCGTTCCTGGTGGGGACGGTGCTGGCTGTTAGGGAGGTGATGTCTTGCACAGCCGAGTTTCCTTGGGGAGGGAGCCGGAGTTCTCCTTCGGATCAGAACTCACCTGTCCCGAGGGTGGGGCTGGGAGCCTGGGGATGAGCCAGGCTGACCTCACCTCCCCGGGGCCCTGCAGGCTAGGGAAATTCGCCGTGTTCGTCCATGCCAAGATGGCCGAGCTCCAGGTGAAGGATCTGAGCCTCAAGCTCCAGGGCATCCCCGGCCACGTGTTCCTCCTGCAGCTCCTCCACGGGCAACACGCGAAGCACCAGTTCCTGCTGAGGGCCCGGACGGAGTGAGTGGGCCTGGGTGTGGGGAGAGAGGACCCCTAGGAGGGCACGAGGCCTTTGACCTCTGGCTGCAGGACGGTGGCCTGAGGCGGGACACGGGCGGAGCTGGCGTGGGGGGGGGGGGCTTCTGGGCCCGCTCTGTCCTTAGGCTCAGAGCTGGGTGGGGCACAGGCTTGGGGACAGGGCTGTGGGGTGGGCCCTGGGGTGGGTCCTGAGTCTGGACATCATACCCGATTCTCCCAGCCCTGTTTCACCACTCTGGCCCTGGGAGATTGCACTTTGCGCCTTGTGACAGCTCAGCCTCCCCCTCCCTAGAAGTGAGAAGCAGCGGTGGATCTCGGCCATGTGCCCCTCCAGCTCCCAGGAGGACAAGGAGGTCTTCAGCGAAGGCCAAGGTAGCAGCCTGCTGCACCCCCCGCCCCCCGCCATCACCCACTTCTAGGCCCACATCCCCTGGGGCTGGGGCCTTCCCTTTCCTCCAGCCCTGGTGCCGTGTTGCCCGCAGGCCCAGCAGGGAGAGAGATCAGCTGACCCCGGGACAGTCTGGGCGGCTGTGCAGAACCTTGAAGGAGGGGCGGGTTTTACACACGACAGGCTGACCCCCCTCCCCCCCCCCCCCCCCCGCCATGTGCACAGGCAGCACCCTGGAGATGACAAAGCCTTTTATATCCTCCCATCTCGTCCCTACAGAAACCCACTTTACAAGCTAGAAAACAGGTTCAGAGGGGTAGAGTGACCTGTCCAAGTAGGTGGCGGAGCTGAGACTGGCACCCGGGTCTGTCTCTGTCTCTGCCCTAGTTGTAAAGAGGACAGGAACCGGCATGGCCAGGGGGTGGGGGGTGACGTAGAGGCTGCTCTCTGGGGTGTGAATGAGACTGGTCAGCCAGAGTGCTGCCCAATCACAGAGGACCTTGAGGGAGCAGATACCAGGCAGCTATTGAAGGCTTTTGAGCAGGGGAGTTAGGGCTGAGCTAACGAAGGGAGTGGAAGGGAACTCATTTCTACCCATCCCTGCCATGTGTCAGGCCTGGTATTAGGGGCTTTTATATGCATTTACTTTACTTAATCCTCATGACAAGCCTGTTAAGTAGACTCCCCCCCCCCCCCCCCGCCCCCTCCCATATCTGAGAAAACAGGCTCAGAAATGTTAAGTAACTTGCCCAAGGTCAAGTAGCCCATGGGTAGCGGAGCTGGGATTCAAGTCAGGTCTGGCCCCAAAGTCTGTGGTTTTCCCAAGACTGCCAGCCTGCCTGCTGTGGTAGAAGGAGCCTAGGGCCTAGACTGAAGCCGGTTCTCTGGCTTGGGCTAGGAGTCCTGTTTGGGCTGTGGGGTGAGCTTCCCACAGTTTCCAGACAGTTGGTCAGGGAAAGCCCCTGAAGGATGAAGAGGGCGGCCATGACAAGATCTGGGGAAAAGCACTCCTGGGAGGAGAAGCAGCCAGTGCAAAGGCCCTGAGGCAGAAGGGCGTTCAGAATATTTGGGGAACAGCGGGGCAGCCAGTGTCGCTGAGCTTCATGAGCAAGGGGGAGAGGGGAGGAGGAGAGGAGGGGAGGCTAGCAAGAAGGCGATGCCATCCCATGCACGGCTTTGGAGGCTTGGGGAGGACTCTGGATTTTATTTTATTCGAAGAGGCCTGGGAAGCCCTGGAGGGTTGTAACTGGGGGAGTGGTGTGACTTGAAACCCAGTTGAGAAGGATGGATTAGAGAGAGCCCCAGAGAAGTAACAGGGGCCTGTGAAGGGGCCATTACCGTTTTGTGGGGGGGTATCTGGGGGCAGTTGGACATCGGCCTGGAGGTCAGCATCAAGGTGTGAGATTGAGCTGGGGAGGCGAGAGCCCGGGGCACAGAAGCAATAAGCGAAGCCGGGAGGGGCTGGGTTCACCTAGGGCTTGTGTTTCGGGTAAGAGAGGAGAGTGGCCAGGGCGGGCAGAGGGAGGTGCAGAGGAAATGAAGCCGCAGTGGCCACCCTCCTACCCCTTTACTTCCTCCTCCTACCCCTCCCTGCCCCCTCTTACATTCCCCTGGGGACTCCCTCACTCTCCCCTGGGCTGTCAGACCGCCCCCAGGTTCAGTGTGTCAGGACATACAAGGCACTGCAGCCAGATGAGCTGACCCTGGAAAAGACTGACATCCTGGCAGTGAGGACCCAAACCAGCGACGGTGAGAAGGGCCTCCTGGGAAGGCCTCCCTGATGGGGCTTGGGTGGGTAGGAGATCGCTAGATGGCTAAGATACCACAGGAGAAGCTTGTGCAAGTGTTGATCAACCACAGCATGCAGGAATCAAGTTAGACAAGAGGAGGAACCTCCTGCTCATAAAGGTGTAGGATTTGGAGTGACTGATGGGGGGAGAGGGGGAAATACCCTTCGCGGAGGATGTCGGGAAAAACAGCTCAGAAGTTCATCTGCAAGGCTGCCAGAGGCAGGGTCCTTCCTGGAGCTGGGAGATGCTGGGATGATGTCACCTCGGCCCCGGGGGTGCAGACAAGGCTTGCATCAGGGCCTAGGCGTTCCCTTGCAGACCTGGCCCTGGTGTCCCTTCGATGCCACTCACGGACGCTGCTCCTGGCCTGTGTGCCTGTAGGCTGGCTGGAGGGGGTCCGCCTGGCAGATGGTGAGAAGGGGTGGGTGCCCCAGGCCTACGTGGAAGAGATCAGCAGCCTCAGTGCCCGCCTTCGAAACCTCCGGGAGAATAAGCGGATCACAAGCGCCACCAGCAAAGTGGGGGAGCCCCCCGTGTGATGGGCAGCCGCGGCCTGGGACATCGTGCCCGGCTCCTGGACAGGTCTGGAGGGACCTGTTGTGTCCCATGCCCCAGGCCATCGCGGCTGCGCCTTGGCCTGGCATCGAGAGCATAGCCTGTCTTCACGTTCCTTAAAGTCCACGCTTTGGGGCCGATGCCGGTTTCTTCCTCTGGCATAGGGACTGCACAGGTGACATATGGCAAGGACTTGGGGCCCCCTCCCTTCACCTCTGGCAGGGGTCTGGCTCTGGTGCTGTTGGGTGCTGGGACTTGTATGTATATATGTATATATTATCTGGGATCTTCGGGCCACAGCCTGCATGGGCCCTGGTTGCTGTGGCTTTTCTGTAAATAAACGCCCATGATGCCTTTGCTTGGAGTCTGTGAGCTGTCTGATGCTGCCCCCCACCCCCACCCCTTGCCCCACTTCCCCAGCTAAAGGTCAGGGGGGGGGGGTCTCTGGCTGCCTCTCAGTGGGGATTTGTCTTTCCATAGAGTTCACATCTTTAAAAAAAAAAATGTTAACATTTATTCATTTTTGAGAGACAGAGAGAAACAGAGCGCGAATGGGGGAGAGGCAGAGAGAGAGGGGGACACAGAATCCGAAGCAGGCTGCAGGCTCCGAGCTGTCAGCACAGAGCCCGACACGGGGCTCGAACCCACGGACTGTGAGATCATGACCTGAGCCAAAGTCAGGTGCTTAACCCACTGAGCCACCCAGGAGCCCCCATAGAGTTCACCTCTTAACCAGAGGAGGGTGACAGCAGGGCTGTGTGAATTAGACTACTTTTGACTGCAATCGACACAATTTCAGATTCAAATAGGCTTAGAGATTAAAGAGAATTTTTTAGTTCTTGTGTTTGTTTCTTATAGCTTTCTGTAACAAATGATCACAAGTTAGGTGACTTAAAACAACAGAAATTTATGCTCTGACTGTCCTGGAGGCTAGAGATCTGAAGTTGGTGTCATTGGGCCAAAATCCAGGTGTTGGCAGGGCTGTCCCCTGTCCTGCAGTGGGTGTGTGCTCCAGGGGAGAATTGTCCCTTGTCTGTTCCAGCTCTGGTGGGTACCAGCTTTCCTTGGCTTGTGGCCACATCACTCCAGTCTCTGCCTCTGTGGTCACATTGCCTTCTCCTCTGTGTGTTTCTGTCACCTCTCCCTCTGCCTCCCAAGTATAAGGATACACGTGATTGCGTTTGGGGTCCGCCCAGATAATCTATCTCATAATCCTTAACTCAAATCCCACCTGAAAAATCTATCCCCCACCTTGGTGACTCAGTTGATTAAGCATCTGACTTGAGGTCAGGTCATGATCTCACGGTTCCTGAATTTGAGCCTGCATTGGGCTCTCTGCTGTAAGCACAGAGCCCACTTTGGATCCTCTCTCTCTGCCTCTCCCCTGCTCTCTCTCTCTCTCTCTCAGAAATAAATAAACATTAAAAAAAAATCTATTCCACCCCCCTTGTTTATCATATAAGATAACATTCATAAAATCCAGGGATTAGGATGTAGATAATCTCTTAGGGGACCATTTCTCAGCCTACCACAGTTCTCATAACTAAGAAGTCTATAGGCAGGTGGGCTTCAGGCAAGGTTTGATGTCACTGAGTACTCAGCTCTTTCCATTTTTCTACTCTGCGGTCCTTGGTATTGTCTTCATCCTAAGGCTTCCAGGAGCTTCTTTATTCACATCCAACACGGGAGGAGGAAATTGTCTTTGTCCCAGCGTTCCAAGTCAAAGTCCTGGGATGCTTTTTGATGAGACCAGCTTGGATCATGTGGCTGCGTCTAGGCTGATCACAGTGGCCAGGGGGGTGGTGTGTGTTGACAGACCTAGCTTAGGTCATGTGTTTTGTCCCTGGAGCCAGGTTGGGGAGTTATCTTTCCTGGAACCCCATGGATTCCCAAGTGGAGTTTGATGGCTCCTGCACAGGAGTGGTAGCTGCTGGGGAGGCCAATGTTCATGGAAACCCAATCACCCGAGAGAGTAGAAGCACCTGGGAATGAGCTTGGAGATGTGAGCACACGTGGGGGGACCAGAGCCTCCTCATCCCTCAAAAGGAGGCCGTGGGGCAAAGAAACTATGAGCCAGGGTGGTCCTAGAAGGCAAACGTGGGCAGATGGGGAGAAGCTCAGACCCACGAAGAAGCGTTTGGGGATGACTTTCTAACATGAGGTGGTGTAGGGGTGCCTGGGTGTGGCTCAGTCGGTTAAGCGTCCGACTTCGGCTCAGGTCATGATCTCACAGTTCGTGGGCTCGAGCCCCGCATCGGGCTCTATGCTGACAGCTCAGAGCCTGGAGTCTGCTTCGAATTCTGTGTCTCCCTCTCTCTCCGCCCCTCCCCCGCTTGCGCTCTGTCTCTCTTTCTCTCTTTCAAAAACAAATAAACATTTAAATAATTTAAACTAATAAGTAAAAGAATCTTCCTGGGGACACCTGGGTGGCTCAGTCAGTTAAGCGTCCGACTTCAGCTCAGGTCATGATCTCACAGTTCATGGGTTCGAGCCCCTTGTCAGGCTCTGTGCTGACAGCTCAGAGCCTGGAGCCTACTTCAATTCTGTGTCTCCCTCTCTCTCTGTCCCTCACCTGCTCACACTCTGTCTCTCTCTCTCTCTCTCTCTCTCTCAAAAATGAATGAACATTAAAAAAAAAGTTAACGTGAGGTGGTGTGGAGAGGGTGGAGTGTATGGGCTAAGGAGGCAAACACATTTGCATTTGAATCCTGGTTCAGACATTTATACCCACGCGATTATTTTTATTTTATTTTATTTTATTTTATATATTTTATTTTATATATTATAGTATATTATATTTTATATTATATTATTTTATATTTTATATTATATTATTTTATTTTATATTTTATATTATTTTATATTTTATATTATATTATTTTATTTTATATTTTATATTTTATTTTATTTTATATTTTATATTATTTTATTTTATATTTATATTTTATATTTTATTTTATTTTATTTTAGAGAAAGCGTGTGTGAGTGGGGGAGAGGAGCAAAGGGAGAGAGAGAGAGAGAGACAATCTTAAGGAGGCTCCACGCTCAGCACAGAGTCCCATGTGGGGCTTAATCTCATGACCTTGGGATCATGGCCCGAGCCGAAATCAAGAGTCAGATGCTCAACCGACAGAGCCACCCAGGTGCCCCAATCCGTATGATTTTTTTTTAAATAAAATAAAGCCTTTACTTTGGAATAATTGTAGATTCCCAGAAAAGTTTCAGAGATGGTCCAGAGAGTTCCATGTGCCCCTTTCCCCGTTTCCCCTGCTGTTAACATCTGACATTACCATGGTAGAGTTGTCAAAACTAAGAAACCAACTTCGGTACATGACTATTAACTGAACTCCAGATTTTATTCGGATTTCACCAGCTTTCCCACTAATGTCCTTCTTCTGGTCCAGGATCCAGTCCAGGATCTCACGTGGCACATTGTCCTCATGTCTCCTTGGTGTCGGCTGGTCTACACCACTTTCTTCATCTTTCCTTGGTTTCCATGACCTTAACAATTTTAAGGAGTCCTGGTCAGAATTTTGTTAAACTGTCCCTCTATTTGGGTTTATCTGATGTTTTTCTTATGACTGGGCAGAAGTTATGGGTTTGAGGGAAGAATACCTCAGAGGCAGAGTGCCCTTCTCGTCACATGATCTCAGGAGGCACATCATGTCCACGTGACTTAGTCCTGGTGATTTAACTTTGACTATATGGTTAAGCTGGTGCCTGCTAGGCTTTCCCATCGTGAAGTTACTATTTTCCCCCTTTCCTTTTTTTGTGTTTTTTTTTAAAGATTTTTAAAATTTAAATTAAAAATTTTTAAGTTTATTTATTTAGAGAGAGAGAGAGAGTATACAAACGGGGGGAAGGGGCAGAGGGAGAGAGAGAGAGAATCTCAAGCAGGCTCCACACTGTCGGTGCAGAGCCCAACGCAGGGCTCGAACTCCCGAACCGTGAGGTTGTGACCTGAGCCCAAATCAAGAGTCAGACGCTTAACTGACTGAGCCACCCAGGCGCCCTGATTTTTTTTTTTTTATCTATTTTAATGTTTATTTATTTATTTTGAGAGAGAGAGTGTGAAAGGGGCAAGGGCAGAGAGAGAGGGAGACAGAGGGTCAGAAGCAGGCTCCATGCTGATAGCAGAGAGCCTGATGTGGGGCCCGAACCCACAAACCGTGAGATCGTGACCTGAGCCTGAAGTTAAATGCTTAACCAACTGAGCCACCCAGGCGCCCTGATTTTATTTTTTAAATTTTTTTTTTTTTTTTCAATGTTTATTTATTTTTGGGACAGAGAGAGACAGAGCATGAACGGGGGAGGGGCAGAGTGAGAGGGAGACACAGAATCGGAAACAGGCTCCAGGCTCCGAGCCATCAGCCCGGAGCCTGACGCGGGGCTCGAACTCACGGACCGCGAGATCGTGACCTGGCTGAAGTCGGACGCTTAACCGACTGCGCCACCCAGGCGCCCCCTGATTTTATTTTTTTCAGTAATCTCTATACCCAACATGGGGCTGGAACCCCAACCCTGAAATTAAGAGCCACACACTCTACGGACTAAGCCAGGCAGGCACCCCTGTTTTCCCTTTCCATACTCTGTTCTTTGGAAGCAAGTGGAACCCACACTCAAGGCATGCTCCCAATTCCTGGTGGATATATCTACATGTATTATTTGGGGTTCTTCTGTAAGGAAGATTTGTTCCTTTTCCCTACTTATGTAATCAGTCATTTGTTATGAAGGCATGTACCTATGCTTTTATTCATCTTTCCTTTGAGTTATAATTAAATACTAAGCTATGTATTTTATTCAAATTGTTCCAACTTTGGCCATTGGGAGCTTTTTGGGCTAGGCTCCTGTGTCTGTTTGACACCCCCTTTTCCTTTTGCTTCTCGAGCACTGCCTTACTTCCTGGCACTATGAGATGCTCCGGGATCACCTTGTATTTACCTGCCTGCGTGCTAGAATCAGCCATTTCTCTAAGGAGTATAGTGTCTTCTATTGGAGAGTGGTATTTAGAAACCAAGATCTGGGCACTGCGTGTGCTCATTGCTATTGAGGTGTCACTGCTTCTAGGCCCTCCCATTGGAGAGAGGTAGGAAATCTACCTATCATCTCTCTCTCTCTCTCTCTCTATCATCTATCTATATCATGTGATTTTAAGACGCTTAATAACTCTAAGGCTCTGTTACCACATCTTCAAAATGGGGGTGGTAATAGTAATGCCTACTTCATGGAGTCTCTGTGAATCGACACGGTGCCTGGTCCATGAGAAGTTGCCAAAAATGATGGCTTCTATTGTGTCAGAGCTACATAACCAGAGCGTGGGGGCCCTTGTGAGATGATCAGGCCTCCGTCCTTAAAGACTTAAGGAACTCCAGGAATGGGATTCCTGCATTGAGTAAGGACCAAAGGGCCTCTCTGCTTCTTCTAGTGCTGAATCTGCACTGGGAGAGCCAAGTTGGCACCAGACTGGCAAAGCGGAGGAAACAAGTTCTCCTCATTCAACCTGCCCTGGCATATCTGGATTCTGGCTGACACCCAAGTCTGTGCTAGGCTGCTGGGGGCTGGGGTTGGGGGGTGGCGGCTGGCTTTGGGGCCATTCTGCGAGGGAGGCGAGGGCTGCACAAGACCCCACCAGGCCCACTTCTCTCTTGCCACCTACCCAGGAGGTAGATCCAGGCGAGGCATCTTGACGTAGCCCCTCTCTCCGCAGTATGTGCCTCTGCCTGGTAGGCCTGGCCTCCGTATCTGGCCTTGGCCAAAGACCTCGGGCCCTGCCCCTGCTTGCCGTGGGAGAGGGAGGAAGTTGGGATGGGTCTGGCAGGACAGATGGGGGCGGGCATGTCTGGGGTAGGGGTTTTGGCCCCTGAGGCTGTCTGCTCGGCCAATGTCCAAGCCGCCTACCTTTGGGAGCCAATCTCAAGGCTTCCCGGAGCCCCCTTCCCACCCAGGGGTCCATAAGAAGCCACCCAGGGCTGACCCCTTCTCTACAGTGACCGAGGGGATCCTGCTTTCCTCTGCCACTCCCGGTAGATCCCAGGCTCCAAACTACTGTTTCAAAGATTTTATCCTCAAAGGAAACTGTTGAGAATAGAATTTATTCAGTTGCTCATTTACAGGGCACGCTGAGGTTTCAGGGTTAACCAGGAGCCAAAGCTTCAGTCCCACCAGGCACTAACCTTTGGGGCAGCAGCATGAAGCCCCACATCATGGAGATGGCCTCTTGTGTCTTTGTTGCTTCTCTTCCCCCTTCTCTCCCTTCCTTCCTTTCCTTTCCTTCCTTCCCTTTCCTTTCTCTTCCTCCCTTCCTTCCTTCCTCTCTGTCTCTCTGTCTCTCTCCTTTCCAGTCCCCTTCACTCTCCTCTCTCATCTGTGTCTTCCATGGACAGGGGACAGGGGGCACAGAGGCATCCACTCTCTGTAAGAGATGAGACAGACAAGAGACCAGACACAATGCAGGGGGAGGCTTCCAGACAGACTCAAGAATTGGTAAAAGTGGGGGCAGCAGGACCTCCCCTAAACTGTCGGCAGGGTACGAACTGACACGATACTTTGGGCAGTAGTTTGGCTGCATCTGCGAAGGCTGAGTACATGCCTACCCAGTGACCCAGCAAATCCACTCCTTTCTTTGGGTATGTACCCAACAGAAACGTGTACGCGTATGCCCCGAAAGACACGAGCTAGAATGTTCATAGCAGTCCTGTTCATTAATGACCAAAATGTTAGAAATGACCCAAAGGCTCACCAGTGGCAAAAGGGACAACGTGTGGCCTATTCCCAAGGGAGACCCTGCAGAGCAATGAGAAGAAATCATCTGCAAGTCTGTGTAAGGACATAATCTGGACACAACGCGACAAAAGCCGGACGCAAAGAGGACTCCTCAGATGGTTGTATTCGCGTAAAGTGCAAAAGCAGCCGGAACTCACTGCGGGTGTTGAGGTCAGGGCGGGGCTGTCCCCCTGGTGGGGGGGGAGTCTGAGGATGCCCCTTACACAGGCTGCTCGTTTGGGGGACAGTTCGTTGAGCTGCACACGTAAGATCTGTGTCCCTGATGCCTCGGGGTGAAACTTCAACAGAAGCTTTACCCTGGTACAGAAACCCTGGGGCCTTGGGTGGGCGAAAACAGCGGCAGCCAGCTCTCACAGGAGATCGGGATGGGCTTCCTGGAGGCAGGGCCCTCCAAGCTACATCCTGAGGGCTGACATGCAGATGGTCGGAATAGGATAGGGCAGAGCAGAGACCCAGGATTTGCCCTCCTCTGGGAACTAGCAGTTTACAAAAGGTCTTTTCCAGTCAGGAAGAAAGAAGGAGTCTGTGGCTCAAGTCCTGGATCTGACCTTGACCTTGGCCTCCTCCTGCTCTGCTTCCAGCTGGGAGGGCCCAAGGACCCTCGCTCCAATATTTGATCTGGGCTTTGATGGAGAGTTGCCTTCCGATTCCAACAGTTTAGCTGTGAGCCAGAACCATCTGGGGGGGGGGGGCGGGAAAATGACCCTTTTTGCCGATGAAGGAAGTTTGGTAAGAAAAGGCTGTGGAACGTGGAAGTTCGTCATGGGGACAGCAGCAGCGACAGGGCCTGTACCTGACACTTTCTGAGCACCGGCTGTGAGCCTGGGACCAGACTCTTTGCTATCAATGACGCCAAGGATTTCCTCAACCACCTGTTCTGCAGGGCAATGGGAGGGCGGGAGGAGGCGCTCTATAAGCTGTGAAATGCAGCGCCCTTGGACAAGGCCTAGAACCCTTCCATAACCAATTAGCGGGTCGGGCAGCCCCGTGTGCACGGTGGGGGGAGTTTGGGCCTGGGGGATGGTGTTGAAACTGAACCCTGAATGATGCCACCGATGGGCCTGTTATTAGAGCAATGAGAGAGGGCCGCTTAGGCCCTGATATAAGGACTGTATGTCCATCTCCATATTCAGCGGGTATTGTTGAACCCATTTTACGGATTAGAACACGGACATTCAGAGAGAAAGGCAGTGTGTGCGTCCACACACTGGAGCCCCGTACAGGCTTGCCGCCCTGGCCATTTTCCAAGCTCGTTCCAACCTCAGGGCTTTTGCCCAGACCGTTCCCTCTTCCTGGGGCGTTCTCGGTCCCTTCCTCGGGTCTGGCTCCTTCTTGTTGTTCCGGCCGTGACCCAAACGCTACCTCCTCTGGAGGACCTCCCTGATCACTCTCAAATAAGTGGCCTCCCCACCTTCCCTCCTGCCACTCTGGGATTTCTCGTTTATTCACTTATTGACTTGCTCATTGTCACCTCCCTGTTGGACCAGGAGCTCCGTGGGGCAGGGACCTTGGCTTTGGCCTCAGTGCGGAATGCAGTGCCTGGCTCAGAGGGGAGGCGCAGCAAATGTTTCTAGAGCGGTCTGAGGGGATTTGAACCCAGCCCCACACGACTCCTGAGTTTGAGCCTTCACGCTCTGCTTCTCGGGTCCCATGCCAGGCCGATGAGCCACACGATGCCAGCGGGGCAGGGGGTGGGCCTGGGCGGCCTCAGGCTGTGGGTGAGGCTGCCCCACCTGGGCTGAGGCTGTCCTGGGCACCAGGAGACCAGCTTGGCCACTCTTGCCGCCCTGACCTGGGGTTGAACCTGGGCTCAGCTCTCACTTCCTGTCCTCGAGGGACCCTTCCCCATTCCAGGGTTCCTCTCTCCAGGTCTCAAGTGTCCTCCCCAAACTGTGTATCCGACACTCCTGGGGGGGGAAGAGCAGAAGGAAAGGGGCTGAGCCACCAGCAGGAGGGACTCTCTGAGAAGGTAGAGAACTTCTCGAGTGTGGGAACTGCAACAACTGGGCGGGTAGAGGAGGCGGAGTTATGGAATCTCCTGAGCAGCATGGAGAACAGGATGAACAGTCATCTGCTTGGGCGGGGTGCAGGGGGGTGGACGGGGTGACCTTTGGAAGCCACTCTCAAGCCTCCGGCTCACGAGCTGTCCTGAGCGCTGGGGACCTGGTTGGGAAGGAGGGGCGGGGGCAGCTGCTGGGCCTTGTGGGAGAAGGTGGAGAAAGAGGCTGACGGGGGCAGAGGCTGGGCCGGCTTATTCACATGAAGCCATGAGGATACGGGGGATGCTGAGGTGCTTTCTGGTTTCCAAAGAAGGGTGTGGGGCGCCAGTGCTGGGACTGGAGTCAGGCCAACCTGGCCCTGAGTCCTGCTTTACCACTTACAAGCCACGAGGCTCTAGGCAAGTGACTTCCCCTTTCTGAGAGCCTCAATCCCCTCATCTGCGAAACGGGAATAATAGTGCAGAGCAAAGGAGGGGACGCTTCAAAAAAGGACTTTGCAAAAAAACATTATTCAAAAGGGAGGCGATGTTCGGCCGACTGGGCCAGTGTCATGATCACAATGGCGCTATTATCGATCTCGGGGCAACCTGTGCACCTGGCGTTGGGTCACCGAATCCTTATACAACAGCCTTATGTTGCCACCCATTCTATAGAGGAGAACTCTGAGGCTCAGGGAGGTGACCGGACTTGTCCGAGGTCACATAGCCAGTTGGAACCTGACTCAGGACTGAAATCCCCATCTGATTTCGGTCCAGTATCCTGCAGCCTGTGATTGACGGAGAAGGCACTTTACAAACTGTAACGCGGTGAATATCCTCATCACCGTTTTCTTTTTTATGGTAATTGCTGTTTGTTACCTGGTTTCCCCTAGTGGGCGCAGCGTCCTCCTCAGTCCTGCCACCGGGGGGCAGCAGAGCCCCGGGCTGGGACGCGGGGGTCCCGAGGGCGGTGCCCTGCCTACTCCTCCCAGCAGTTAGGGATGGGCCCACCTGAGGCTCCGCTGTGCGGGGTGGGAGGGGAGGTTAGGGACGCGGGGCGGGCAGGGGTCAAGAGAGGGCACAGTCTCCGGAAAGTAGGAGCACGTGCCCAGCCCCGTCTCAACTCTGAGAGGAAGAGGTCTGACGCGGAAGATGGCGGTTGGTTGTGCCTCCCCCTCCAAGAAGCCCCCAGTGCTGACTCCCGGGCTGGGTCCCGGCCGCCTCCTTCCCTGACAGCGACGCCTCCCGGGCATCAGCTGATCGCAGGGCCCGTCGCGGGCTCCCTGCTCCCGCTGGACAGTCGGCACCTTGAGAGCAGGGCTCTGATGCCTTCAGGGATCCCGGCACAGACGGGGTCACTCTGGGCTGCTTCAGGTTTATTGACGACACGTGTGGAGGTGTGTCCGCGCTGGGTCCAGAGTCCCTTCCCTCTGAGACTGCCCCGAAGGCACTGGAGGGCAGGGGAGGGTTCCTCAGACTGAAAGATGCTTGCTTATCCCCAAAGGCTCTGGAGACTACCCCCAGGGGCCTGTGATGTCCCAGGCTTTATGCCGAGTTCTTGGCTACATAATGGGACAATAAAAATCCCTACCACCGGGTAGTAAATGTTGTTTGCCACTTCATCAGCATCAATTTCCTCCTTTAACCCCTGTAACAGCCCTCTGAGCGGGTTCTATTTGTAGCATCCAGACTTTACAAAGGAGGAAAGGAAGGCTCAGAGAGGGGAAGTGCCTTGCCTGAGGTCACACAGCAAATGAGAGGCAGAGCTTCTTTGAGCCCGGGCCCACGGGAAGCAGAGCCTACTCCCTGAAGCCCTTTCCTATAGCCACCGCCTCCTTCCCAGCTCTGCAGCAATTCCTGGCTCGCGAAGCCTGTGCTTGTCCACCAGCCGCAGTCCTCGCGGCATCTCTGGGGGAGCGATGATGTTGAGATGCCCACAGCCTCTCTCTGCTCCGGACTGGGCTTCAGCCCCTCTGCCTGGCCCCCCTGATGCCTCTGCCCTCCCTCTGTTTGCTCGTGCCCTGCTTGGGTGTGGGGATAATGCAGTTTGCAGTGGCCCGTCCCCTGATCCTGTTATCCCCTATAAGGCGTGACAAATGCTTGCGATTGGCCCTGCCCGCCCCTGCCCCAGTCCCTCGTCTCGACTCCAGATGATGCTCGGCGGTGGGATGCCTCAGACCTCATCCCACGGAGGCCTTTGTTTGGTGCCCCTTAAGCTGTGCCCCGTGGCAGAATGGCCCTGACATTCTCCAAAGAAAGAGGACACCAAATGATGTGACATCAACCTTGCTTTAACACCCGTCTACGCCTGCCCCTTTCAGGGTGGGGCGAAACAAGGCGCCGTAGAGGGCAGGTGTGGACGTGCCCTGGGACGCTGTACTGCTTGGCTGAGGTAGCGGCCGGCAGCACTGGTCACTCAAGGCCCTGGAGCACCCTGGACTCGGCCCCCACCACAGCCAGCTCTGACGGCTGTGTCCAGTGGCTTTGCGGGCCCGAGGAGGCCGGCCAGAGCGCCTGGGGGTGGGGGGGGGCGGCAGATACACGCTCGTGCTGGTGAGGGAGCTGCAGCAGGACAGGGTGCCCACACCCCCTCCTTCCCAAACAGGTGCCTCCCTTCCGGGCTCCCCCACTGCGTCTGCAGTCTTCCAGGAAGAGGCCGATATAATCGCTGAGTTGGCCGATCGAGGCTGGTATCACCCTGGCGGCTCTACAGGATGAGCCTGCTGCTTCCAGGGCCCAGAAGGGCCTGCCCAAGAGCCCGGACCTGGCCGGGCTCCCGTTACCCGCCCTGTACTATTGTTCCTGCCGGGCACCTGGCCCTGCCCCTCGCACTCTCCTCCTCTCCCGCCCCACCCTCTGGCCCAAACATCACCTCATGCCCAGACCCAGCCCCTCTCCAGTTCCCCAGACGCCAGCCTTGCTCATCCCTGGGGCAGGATGGGGTGCCAGGACCCCCGGCAGTTGCCCACTCCCCACCCTCCACACACACACCTCAAGCTTCATCGATGCCAGGTGCCCCGGTCTTGGTACAGGTTTGATTTCCAAAACCACGTGTCTTGGCTGTGTGGCCTCGGGCAAGTCCCTTTACGTCTCTGAGCCTCGATTCCCATGCAAGGTGTCGTGCCCCCCGTGCCGTGCTGTTAAACCATAGGAAGTGCCGGGCGGGGTACCCGGCGCGCTGGAGGTGTTCAGGAAATGTGTTTCTGACTCTTCCCCAGCATGACCTGTTCTCCCGGGGCCTGTGGGAAAGAAGGAAGCCGTGGAATCTTCAGCTCGCCCATCTAACAGTAATCAGCATGCAATCATCATGCTCAACATGCAGCCCGAATTGTTCACTTGTGAAATGGGTTCCAGCCTCGAAGCTCTCCCGTCAGCCGGCTCTGGGCTCCTGGCTTGGGGGGGAGCGGCTGGCTCGAGTACCGGGGTCCGGGGCTCTGGGCGGGAACGGGGTCTGAGATGTAGGAGGGGAGTAGGCAACGCCAGGGGGTGGGGGGGGGCACGGGCTGGGGGGGGTTGGGATTTGGAAGAATCCGGCCTGCCAAAGGGGGGGAGTGGACCAGGCTGCCCTGTGGAGGCCCGGGAAGCCTGGCCCCTCTCTGGGGCAGCTCTAGGGGCGAGCCCCTGGCCCAGAAGCCCGTGCTGGAGGCTTTAGCGCCCACATCCTGGCTCTGGTGGTGGTAGCACATCACCCCTGCTCCAGACAGGGGTCTGTTTTTCTTCTTGCTTGTTTTGGGTTGGGGGCGGGGGGAATGCGCGGCAGATACCCTCCAGGACTGGCAAAAGGGGCCCTGGGAAGGCAGAGAGGAGAGGGCCTGGGCTTGGGGAGGGCTCGGGGAATGACCGGGAAAGAGGGAGGGGCGTGTGAGTGCGGGGTGGATCCACGAGGGAGTGAATCGGTGAGTGTGTAAGCGAGTGAATGAGCGAGTGAGTAAGCTAGGGCCCAAGTCGTATTAGCAAACACTTACGCAGCACTCGCTGCCTGCCTGACGTTGTACAAAGCGCTTTACTCGTCTGAACTCAGTCTTCACCGGAACTTTATGATGCAGACAGTATTATTACTTCCGTTTCGTGGAGCAGGGACCCCCACCCCCACCCCAGGCACCCCAGGAGAAGTTAAGTCAATCGCTCAAAGTCACACAGCTGGTATGTGACTGGGTCGGGACTTGAACCCACGCAGGCTGGCTCGAGTCTCTGGGTACTAAGTGGGCGCCTAGCCCCAGGGCTATACAGGAAGTTGGTAGCTGAGGGGTGGAAAGACGGATTTTGCGTCTGGACCTTGGGGCTTCAGGCTTCACGGCATTCATTCATTCATTCATTCATTCCAGGTGTCTGCTCGTTACTTGCTCACTCATCCACTCCTGAATGCTGGCCTTGGGAGAAGGAGGGGTGAGATTAGTAAGATTCTGTTCTGCCCTGGCGGAATTTGTCCGTCAGGGCTTGGCTTCAGTGCCACCGCTTCCAGGAAGCCTTCTCTGACTTCCTCTGCGGAGGGCTCATAGGCTCCTGGGCTTCCCTCAGTACCATCTTCCTCTGATGTCTGCTTCCTTCCCTAGCTGGGCGGTGCTTTTGTCTCTGAATTCTTGGCATGCCCCGGGTGCTCAATAAAGGCTCCATGAGCAAAATGTCGCCACCGAGCCTCTCCTGGGGACTCCCTGCTCTCTGCCGCCTCCTCTCGTCACTCCAGCCAGGAGGCTCCGGTGTCTGGGTAGAGCCCATGGGGTCCCTGTAACTCCCCAAGCCCTCCCCATCCTGCCGGAGTGGAAACTCTCCGGGCACTGGTTTCAACTGGCGGCCACTGTCAGCAGGGCTGGGACTCGCCTCTGCCCTGGGAGGGAGGGAACTGGGCCCGCCCTGGCTCAGCGACACACAGCAGCCTCTTCCTCCGTTGGCTAAATGTTTGTTTTCAAATTCCTGAGGCCTGCGTCACCCCCGCCCCTGTCCCTACTGGTCCCTGGCCGGCTGGGCTGCCGTTGCTTCCTTCCTTGCGTGACCAGGGTGGGGTGCTAGGCCAAGTCTCTCCCGCTGCCCACCAGCTAAGGCCAGAGCCCTGAGCGGGCTGACATCGGTGAGATGAGAGATAGCGCCCTCCCCAACCCCCCTGTGTAGACTCTTTTCTCTGCAGGGAACAGTGGTAAGGGATCTCGGCCATAGCCAGGACTGGTTATCTTCTGGGCGGGGTTGGCTGGGTTGGGGAAGCCCTGAGCTGGGCACTGCCCCCCCCCCCGCCCCCAGCAGGCCTGGTCCCGGCCCGGGAGCCCAGCAGAGGGCAGACCTAAGTCCAACTCACCCCAGCGGGGCGAGTGGGTCTCAAACTGGAACTATTACCCATGGGAATCACCCGGGACGCTGGTAAACACGCAGCCTCCTGGGCCCCATCCTCTGAGCCTCCCCGGTGAGTCTGGTGCAGGAGGCCCACACGGCTGGATTTCAGCTGGCTTAGGCAAGCAAACTTGGCCTCTTCCGGCAGCTCTAGCACTCAGCTGCCCTGCAACTGGCCTCCTAGAGCTCCACTGTCCAGTTCCGGAGGCACCGGCCACAGGTGCCTATTTAAATTTAAATTAATTGAAATGAAATGAAAGCCGGTTCCTCAGGGGCATTAGCCGCATTTCAGGTGCCCAGCAGCCACTTGTGGCCGGTGGCCACCACGCGGCACAGAGCAGATGTGGCACGTTGCCATCCAGCCATCGGTCCGTCCGCAGGACGTTCCCTTGGACAGCACCGTTCTAGAATGTCAGCTCCGTGAAGGCAGAGATAACTGCTTTATTCACCGCTGTCCACAGGCTCTGGTTTGGTGCCTAGGACGTAGCTGGGGATCGATAGATACTTTTTCAATTAATTTTCAAGCCCCGCATCTGGCTCTCTGTTATCAGCACAGAGCCCACTTTGGATCCTCTGTCTCTCTCTCTCTCTCTCTCTCTCTCTCTCCCCCTCCTATGCTGTCTCTTTCAAAAATACGTAAACACTGGGGCGCCTGGGTGGTTAAGCAGCCAGCTTCGGCTCGGGTCATGATCTCACAGCTCATGAGTTTGAACCCCGCATCGGGCTCTGTGCTGACAGCTCGGAGCCTGGAGCCTGCTCTGTGTCTCCCTCTGTCGCTGCCCCTCCCCGCCTCACATTCTGTCTCTCTCTTCTTCGAAAATAAATAAACATTAAAATTTTTTTAAAATAAATAAACCTTAAAAATATATATATTTAAAAAGAAAAAGAGCTTTCTCAACCTCCCAAACTCAGACTCTGGCCCCATGAAACCGTAACTCCTCATCAACAAACAGTTTTGAACAAATGAGCGGCCTTGGTCAAGTCACTTCCCCTGCTCCGGGCTTTAGCTGTGTCATCTACAAAATGGGTATCATACCAGTTTGTCAAAAGGATCAAACGAGATAAAGTGTGTGCTTAGCACCGGCCCTGGCACACAGTAAGTGCTCATCAAATATTAGCTGTTATTGTGTTATTACCCCATCGGGAAGGGGAAGTCGAGCGTCCCACACCTCCCTGCTTTCTGAACTCTGCATTCAAGTAAACAGAAACGGGGACCACTGTGGGTGTGAATCACATGGGTGTGTTTTGTCTCCAGGGTGTGAGCCACCATTGATCCTTTGTGTCCCCAGCCAGGCTAGTTACCCTGATGACCACGTTTGCCTTTCCCAGAGTTCTTTCACCAAAGGCCTCCCTTGCGATCCTGCAACAGCCCCGAGGTGGGGAGAGGTTAGAAGGGAACCTTATAGACGATGTCAGTGTGCAGATGGGAAGGCTGAGGCCCAAGGTTAACACCGGAAGCCGGTGGCAGAGTCAGGATTCCGAGCAGAAATCTTTCCAAACTACCCCCTGACTGGCACACGGGAGTCATTGGCTGAGTGGATGGATGGATGCTGTTAGGCTGATGAACCTTTCTTTTTAAAATTTTTTGTTAATGTTTACCAATTTTTGAGAGAGAGAGAGAACGCACGAGCAGGGGAGGGGCAGAGAGAGAGGGAGACACAGAATCAGAAGCGGGAGCCAGGCTCTGAGCTGTCAGCACAGAGCCTGTTGCGGGGCTCGAACTCACGGACCATAAGATCATGACCTAAGCAGAAGTCGGCCACTCAACCGTCTGAGCCACCAAGCACCCCACAGGCTGATGAGTTTTTCTTGGTTTTTGGTTTTTGTTTTTTTTTTTTTTTTTTTTTTTTTTTTTTTTTTTTTTTTTTACAGCTGAAGGGACAGGCTCAGGGAGGTTAAGTGAGGAGCTTGGTAAATATTTATGGAATTGATCACACGGTGTCAGAGGTTAGGGCGAGCTGGCCAGGCGCTCTGAACCCTGTAGTACCTTTAATCCCTGCCCCAAGGGACAGCCGGGACAGTCTTCTTGCACAGGATGGGATGTTATTATGGTGGAGTAGAGAGAGAAGCTAGCTGTTGGCATCACGAGAGAAGGAAGAAATTTCTTTGGCTTTGGCGTCAGCCTCAGATCCGTGACAGATCTGGAGACGAGGGTGCGGTCTTGCAAAGCTCCGAAACTTTCTAAGCTAGGGACCCTTCTAGAGACACTGTCTCTAAAAGCTGTGGCTGGCCTCCAGTCAGTGGTGAGCTGGTAAATGTTTCACCACCGGCTGTCTGAAAGGAAGAAACAAAGCAAACCAGCAAACCAAAAAACCACAAGATCTTGGTTTGCGTCAGTTGCCAATTGCCGTGGTGTAAATACTTACACTTGCAGCTGAGTTCAAAGCGCCAATGAAATCGGGCTTGCAAAATCCACGAGCCTTTAACAGCCCCCTCTCTCTGAGCCAGTAGGAGCCAGGTCTGTGTAACTCAGGCAAGACTCTTCCCCATTCTGTGCCTCAGTTCCCTCATCTGTAAAGTGAGTCATTTCCATGTTCCAGCCCAGAAGTGAGGAGATCAGCAAGGCAAAGGGGACACCTTTGAGCCCCTGGCTGCCGCATGTTGGCAGGGACCCGGAGGGCAGAAAGGAGCATCAGCTGGGGGGACTGGCACCGCACCCCCTTCCCACCCGGGGCTCCTGGGCAGCCCGATCTTCCTCCCTGGCCCCAGGCCCAAGGATTCCAGAGTGGCCCAGTGGAGGTGACCATGTAGCCCCCCCTGTCCCGCCCGGCCCCGCGGGCCACTTTCAGAAGTGGGCAGAGGGAGGGCAGAGCAGCCCAGTGGTGATGACAGAGTTTGCTCAAATCTGGAAAGACAGGCTTACCCGCCCCTGTCTGGCTAATCCCCCTCATGTACCCTGGCTTACCTCCTGGCACCATGGAGAGGGGAGAAATTCCCCTCTGCCACCCAGGCAGCTCCTCCTGTTCCTACCTGAGCTCTGGCAGGACCCTGAGCACCCAAAGGGGCACAACTCTGACGAGGGGGTGCCAGGTCACGGGGACGGTCCCCACTCCACATCTCTCCTCTTGCTTGTGGCATCGAAGGCATTTGCAGCCAGGGACTAGTGAGCCTGGAAGTTAAGGGGAGGTGGTCATGTTGAGAAGGGTCCGTTGAGAGGGAAGACTGCATTGCTGAACAGGTGTTCCAGAACTTTCTTTCCGTGAAAAGAGATGAGAACACAATAAAATATTAGGGGAAGACGACGCCTAGTGAAAACGAGCCTTCTGCTACAAAGACGGGGAAACTGAGGCCAGTGAGGGAAAAAGTCACGTCCACAGTCACACAAGGACTGAGAGGCTGAGCTGGAGCCCAGACCCGGTCCCTGGATGTTCAGTCTCTCTTCTTTGCTACCTGGTGAGTGGCAGAGGGGCCAGAAGGTGGGGACCCAGTCACAGGCTGTCCTGGAGCGAAAGGGCGACCAGCCAAGGCCTGCCGTTTCCCAGGGGGTGCTGGTGACCGCTCCGGGGAGATCTGTCACCCCCTAGGAAGCAGACCCCCCCTTCTGGAACACCTGGGGCCTGAGAAGTGTGGTGACTGTGAGTCCGGGGTGGGCCGCTCCCCTTCCCGACTTGGGGGCGATGCTGCCCGCGAGCGGGGAGCTAGGCCTGCCCGGCTCTGCTCCCATTTTCTCCCTGATGCCTTGGGCCAGTCACAGTCCCTCCTGGCACCAGTCTCTTTGGCTGCAAAATGGGAGGTTTGGCCCAGATCACCGGTTGACAACTCAGCTGCAGAATTATTTTCAAATGCCTGGAACAGAAAATGGACACATGAAGGGGCAGGTCTGGGAGAAGCTGGCGCTTAGGAAGGAAAACAGGAGGGTCGAGGATTTGGACTCCCTGGAAGGGACCCTCAGCCCTCCCTGGGCAGAATTCCTGCATGGGACCACAGAACCCATGGAGGGGGGGGCTTCATCCGCAGGGTGGGGTGGGATCCCAGGAGCCTGGGTCATACCCTGAGAAAAGCTGGAGAGAAAGAGATAGAGAGAGGAAAGCTGGAGAGAAAGAGATAGAGAGAGATAGAGACGTCAGAGATAGAAAGACAAAGACAGAGAGATAGAGACAGAGACAGAGAGAGACAGAGAAGTCAAGAGATAGAAAGACAAAGGGGGAGACAGGGCAAACCAAAAAAAAAAAAAAAAAAAAACCAAAACAGAAAAGGAGGCACACAAAAAAAGAGAAATATTTGAGAATGAAATGGAGGGAGAAGGAGAGGGAGAGAGGGAGAGGGGGAGAAGGAGAGACACATGTTTCCACTCAAAGTTCTTGTTTAAAATAAAACCGAACCAACAATCTCAGCGGCTGACGGTTGGCCGGAGCCCAGGCCCCAGGCAGAGTGTGACCACGGGCCTCCTGGCCCCCTGCCTGGAACTCAAATAATGACTGCCTGGGGCCTGATCTCAGCCACCTCCGACAGAGCCTTGTCCCCAGACAGTGGTTCAGGCCTGAGGGTCCCAGGAGAGGCCCCAGAGCCGGAAGAGCCCCCAAGGCCTCTCTCAGATACCACCGAGGGGGATGCCTCTGCCAGAGCGTTTTGGCCATTCCAGGCGGGGAGCAACCAGCCACCAGGAGGCCTGGGGCTGAGGGCCAGAGGGAAGCCTGAGAGGGAACAAGCTCGGACTTCAACCTGGGGCCCGGTCAGCAGGGGTCCAGCACCACCCAGATGCTCAGGGTCTCTCCACCCCTCCTCTCAGTGCCTGTGGCCCCAGGCCCAGGGCACTAGGCTGGGAGTGCGCCATGCGCCATGGGCATTCTGGAGGGCCTTCTGGAAGGAAGAGCAGGCAAGTGGGTGAGTCTAGGGCCTTGTCTCCCAGTACACCTGGCCAGGCTTGCCCAGAGCCCCCTGTCTCTCTCTCGCTCTCGCTTTCTCTCTCCTGCGCTCTCTCTCTCTCTCTCTCTCTCTCTCACACACACACACACACACACACACGTATTATGCACTCAGAGCCAAGACTTGATCTGGCCTAAACCCCATGTACCTGGGCAAGAATAAAAGTACTTTAATAGCAGCTTGTATTCGTAGAGCACCTGCTGGGCCCTGGGCCCTTCCAAGCCCTGAATGCATCGTCTTAGTGAATCCTCAGGCCCCACAAGGCCTGGAGCCATTATAACGCTCTCTTTACAGATCGTGAAACTCAGGCTCAGGGGAGTTAATACACTTACCCAAGCGTCACCAGTAAGACGCCGGATTTGAACCGAGGTTTGCTCACCTATGCAGTCCCATGCCCTGAGGTAGGAGGAACTTCTGGGGTGTGGGGCCAATCCCCCCCCAATCCCAGGGCCCGCGGAGGGGGCACAGTCCACACCCTCAGGCCCAGACTCCTGTCCCTTCCGGAGCTGAGAGAGGCAGGTCTGAGAACAGCTGATCCCCTGGGTTTTGTTCTTGGCACAAAGGAGTCCGGATCCAGGCTTAGTGGTGAATGGCGAGGGGCCCGAGGGGCCCGCAGCCCCCTCCCGCGGGCCGGCCTGGCAGGCTCTGCGCCTGCCGCTTCCCCAGAGCCCCTGAGCCCTCAGCTTCCTATTCAGAACCCCGGCTCAGCCCCGACAGGAGTATCAAAGGCCGGCAGATCTAGGGGGATTACAGGAGGCAGTGGGAGGCTGGGGGAGCTGGGCTGGAGGCAGCCCCACGGGGCTCCCTACTATGTGTTGGGCCCTTCCTGGTCTTGGGTACTCCTCACGGCCGCGGGCAATGTGGGCGACGACGGGAAAAGGAAGGCTAGAGAAGGGAAGGGACTGGTCCAGTCAGGGCTTTCTTCATGAAACAAGGCTCCTCTGTGCCCAAGACACCCCTGTCCCGTGGCCTCTTCCAATGGCAGACAGAGAGGACAACGAGACCCTGGCTGGCAGGGGCAGACACAGGAGAGAGAGGGTGTCCTGTGGGAAGCCCCTTCCCCTGACCACCCGAGGGGGGCACTGGGGGCCCTGGGCCAGTGAGAGCAGTGGGGTCTGGGGACTCAGACTTGCCCAGGAGAGAAGGGAATGGGGGTCTCGCTAGTGAGGGCTCTGGGTGGGAGTAGAGGGTTAGGGGGAGCAGTACACTGGGCCGTTGGTCCCCGGAGTGTGGCCCTACTGTGTGGCCTCAGGGAGGAACAAATCCCTTTCTGGGCCTCAATCTCTCTCTAGGCCCCCAGGCTCAGAAGACCTCCCTCGTTCTGTCATGGGGACGCAGGCTTGGTAACTGAGGGTCCTTTTCCTGAATCCTTGCAGTGGGGCTGGCTGGTGCTAAGCTCTGGACCGGCATTCTTTCCACCAGTCCCCCTGGCAATGCCATCAGGAGGCTGCCGCTATGTCTCCCCCACCTGACAGACGAGGAAACTGAGGCTCAGAGAGGCCTTGTCCAAGGTCATCCGGCTTGTAAAGATTTCAGAGCCTCCCGACCTTACTCCCACCCTCTCTCCTCAGGATGCCGGGCCCTGGCTGTGGGCTGGGCCCCCGGCGTGCGGTCCCCTCCCTCCTGGTGCCAAGGTGGCAGGGGAAGGTGCCCACCTGCCTCCCCACCCCAGCTGCAGGCGTGGAGCCACGGCACCCCCGGGGAATGCCGCTGCATTCCTGTGGTGGGGGTGTGGCCGCCCCGGGCGCTGTTTGCCCCGGGCTGGTGCCCGTTGCTAAGCAAGCCCCAGCTCCAGGCGCTGAGTCAGCAGGCCGGGCAGCGCTGTCCCTCCCAGCGA
The DNA here is from genome assembly GCF_007474595.2 of Lynx canadensis. NCBI lineage: Eukaryota > Metazoa > Chordata > Mammalia > Carnivora > Felidae > Lynx > Lynx canadensis. Next base: position 11,562,097 of record NC_044310.1, on the reverse strand, counting down.
ATCACCAGCACGGTGGTGGCTGGAGGGGAGGAGGAAGTTCTACTTCCCTTTGGAGGAGGAGGGGCGGCCTTAGGGTTCACATCTGGGGACACCAGCTAGACATGGGGGAGTCGGGGTGGAGGTCTGAGGTGTGCCTGGGGGAGGTAAGACACGCCCTTCGAGAAAGTTGGGGAAGTGGGGCTCGGGGCCCCAGTGGGGGTGGGGGGAACTTTAGACTAGAAGGGAGGCAGCGGTGCCGGCCGGCTGTTTCATCCAGGTCCTTATCTCGTATAATAAAAGTGATTCACTATCGATATCCTCCACTGTTCAGATGGGGAAACTGAGGTGCGGCCAGGTCTTTAGTGAATAAAGGGCTCCGACAGGCCTGTGAACCAGACCTGTGCTCAGCACGCCAGGGGCGGGGAGAGACCCTCCAGGCCTGGCTGTATGAGCCTGGGCTAGGCTTTCCCCCTGGGCCTCAGTTTCCCTTCTCTGCTGGCATCAGCCCAGGGTCTCTCCGAGCCCTGAGAAGGAAGAGAAAGTGGAAGGTCCTACAACCTCCTCCTAGATTAGGGATAAGTCACTTCCCCTAGCGGGTCTCACCCTCCGGGCCAGACTTTGATCTGGCGCCTGCCTTCAGATTTCTTTATCTTTATGAGCAGTGCCCCTGGGCACCACCCCACTCGGTCAACTGGTGCAGAAAGGGACAGGTGGAGGGACCGGCACCAGGAGGGGCCGAGGACTCAGAGGGGTCCGGATGCTAACCTCTGCTCCCCTGGGACTTCCTGGTGGGTGGTGGGCACTGGGTGCCAGAAAGCTGGGAGTTTCAATGTCTGGTTTTGGTGGTTTTTGATAAGAGAAGGACTGGGAGGTGACAGGGCTGGGGAAAAATGTCCCACCCCCAGCCTGCCTGGCAGCTTTGTCCCACTGTCCTGGAGCCTCTCTCAGTCTTGGGGGGAGGCGACTGGAACAGAAGACAATGGTTTTGGGGGGTTAGGGCTGAAAGGGGCAGTGTCTGTGATACTTCCTTGGAGAGGAGCACCCCCCATCCAGGCCGATGGGGGAAGGCTCTGCCTCTGTCCTGGGACTCTCTCTACTCGGATCAGAGGCATCCACTCTATACCTGGAAAAGCCCCCCAGTCTGCTGGAGGAGTTCCTGCCCTTTCCCCTGGGGGGTTCACAGTCTGAGGACAGAGGCAGGCAGGGCTGCTAACTTGCAGGACTGTTGAGAGTCCAGCTCTGTACCTGCTGGGCCTCATCAGGCCAATTTGAAGGTGAGGAAGGCAAGGCAGGGCCCAGAGACACATACCTTCACCCCCACAGGGATCAGCCTAGGGTCAGGGCCTGGCTGGGGAGGGGGGGTCTCTGTCAGACTGGCCCCAAGGCACATTTTCAGGCTGTGACATGAGGTGAATCCCGTACACAAAACAATTATTACTGCTTGCTCCTCTGGGCCCGGCGAGACAGGGAGGCTCTATTACAGGGTTGGAACAGCAGGCAGCCCTCCCACCCCACCCCACCCTGCCTGCCCCCCACATACGCCCAGGCACAGACACACACACACCTGCGCACACATGCAGACACACAGTTTAGTTGTAGGAGCAAGTCCCCCTCCCCCTCCCCAAGTCTTGGTTTCCAGGGCTGTTCTGGGGATCCTAATAGTGAGCATTCCTGGATATGCAGTACGTGCAGAGGCCAGCACCTCCCTCCCCCACCCCATGCCCTTGCACTGGGACAGGATAGACAGACACGGGCACGCACGCATTCCTACACACTCACCTGGGCACTTACCTACGCCCATGCAGCCCTGCTCAGAACCCCCACTCCCTCTCATGCAGTGTGCCCACACATCCCAGCTGGAAGATCACACCGCGGCTGGTACACGCGGATATGAACTTGGGGGCCACGGCAGGGTTCCCAGGACCCCAGAGAGAGCTCTCACTATCCACCATCAACAGCATTCCGTTTCTAGGGCGGACCCCAAGTCAGCCCAGCCCCAGGCGAGGTCCAGGCTCTTTCCCTGGCACCCAGGGAAATGCCAATTTGGCAGCGGGGACCTAAGTGCCCGAGACATCCGCTGGGACAAACTGTGCATGTCCGTCTACAGACCTTCAAAGCCGCGGTGTTACGCTCAGCCCAATCCCAAGCAAGTCTGTGGTCTCCCTCCTGCCTTTGTCAGTTGGCAAGTCCCAGGTGCAACCTTCCCCTTCCACAGACGGGGAAACTGAGACCAGAAGGAGGAGGGAGTTTTCTAGTTGTGAGACCTTAGGCAGACGTCTGCCAGCCTCAGTTTTCTCGTCTGCCTCCCCTCCAGGGTCGGTGTGAGGACAAACGATGAGGAAAATGAGAAGCGGTAGCCCGGTGCCTGGCACCGAGATAAAGCTCGCTAACGCCCACTGTGATTATTGTTAATTATTACTGTTATGAGGCCGCCAGGTCAGGTGTAGTGGCTGAAGGCTTTCTGGAGGAGGCGACTTTTAAGGGCGGGGTGATGGGGAGGAGGGGCGGCTCGCCCTCCAGGGGAAGAACCAGCAAACCGTCGGCAAGACGCGCACGGGAGCGCCGGTCGCCCACCGCGCGCCCCCAGAAGCCCCGGTCCCCCGCCGCCGTCCCCGGGGCCGCCTCTGTCTCCATGGCGACGGGGGCTGCCCCTCCCCGGGTTCGACCCCGTTTAGGAGGCGCAGGGGCGGTTTCTCGCAGCGGGGAAGGGGCTGGGCCCCCCGGCCGTAAAGTGCTCGCGGCGACCCTCCAAGGAGGACACCTGCGGGGCGGAAGCGGGGGCGGGCGGGGCGCGAGACGGCGCGGGGTGGCGGCGGCCGCCCCCTTCCCCCCACCCCCAGGCGCCCCCCGCCGCGGGCCTGCGGGTCGGCGGGCCCCGTTCGGGCAGGTGGGAAGCCCGCGCGGCAGAGACCCGAGCCCCCGCCCCCTCCCGCCCGCCTGTCCCGCGCGCCGGCGCCTCTGCCCGCCCCCCACTTCCCACCCTCCACCCCTGCACCCCTCCACCCCTCCACCCCTCCACCCCTGCACCCCTCCACCCCTCCACCCCTCCACCCCTCCACCCCTCCACCCCGCGCCTCTCCCTGGCCACGTGGCCGCCAGCTCCCGCGGGCCTTCTCCGAGCTCTCCCGCCGGCTGGGCCCCGCTCTGCGCGTCTCCGAGTTCGTCCCTCAGTAGCGGCGACAGCGGTGGGGGACGGGGGCGGGGGGGGGGTGTAGGGCGGTGGACGGCCCGGGGACTTGCCGGGCGCGGGGGTGGGGGTGGGGGGCTGGGCCCCTCACCTTGGGGCCCAGGTCAGGCCCCTGCTCAGCGATCAGGAGGAGGATAGAGGCCGGGTACTTCTTTCAAATTAGGTACTTATTTCTGAATAGCTCACTGATGCCTAAGGGGCCGACTTCACACAATACACAGGAAGGACCCACAGTCACACAGCCGCCCCTTCGCGCCCCCCCCCCCCCCCGCCCCTGGCCTCCAGCAAGGTTCCTAGTTTCTCTGCTCACTCTCTCAAGAGCACAGGCTCCTCAAGGCAGGGCTGTGTCCAGGTCTCTGCCCCCCTCCCCTCAGTGCAGGATTCAGCACAAATGCGTGTCCCAGGTCACAGAGGTGGCGACACAAGTGAGCACGTGTGTCCAGATGCACGCACACCCCCTACGCAGGGCTGGCTGAGGGGCACCTCAGCGGCCCCAGCCAGGGAATATGTGACCGGTGGCAAGCGTGGACAAGTGGCTGTGGTGTGATGGATAGGATGGCAGACAGATGGATGGATGGGCTGATGGACAGACGGACAGACAGGCAGCAGCTGCCAAGAGGTGACTACCTGGCTGGAGAAGACTGTCTGGGAAGTGATGGATGGGGCCAGGCCCATGGGGAAAGGAAGGATGGATAGATGGACAGACTGACAGATGAGGGAGACAGATGAGGGGGTGGAGGAAGGCTGGGTGAGGCAGGGGGTGAGTGATGAGAGACCCTGCTGAGAGACGGGACAGGATCTTGCTGGGGAGGTTGTTGCAGAGATGAAGCATAGGACGGGGTTACTGCCGGGCTGGCTACAGGCGGCAGGACAGACAGATGGACTCGTGGATGGGTGGGTGGGTAGATGAGGAGGGGAGTCAGGAAGGAGTGCCCAGGGCCTCACTAGGACTGGTTGATGGAAATGGATAGACAGATGGAGGGAGACAGGATAGGGAGGAGGGACAGGGGTGCCGTGGGATAGGAGCCTCTGTCTGTCCTGCAGTGATCCCTACAGAGACCTGTGTGCCTGGACAGGCGTGTGCGTGCGTGCGTGCGTGTGTGTGTGTGTTTGCACACATAGACACACAAATGAGTCTGGTGCTGGGGCTGTGGTTGTGTTCACAGCACTTCCTAGTGTGTGTGTAGACTGTGAGGGCTCAGACCTGATGCTGGGCGTGGGAATAAGGGCCTGGAGTGTGGGGTTCCTCCCTTCCCTTTGGGGCTGGATGGGATCCTGGGGGGGGGTTATCCCCCGGGAGCATGGCGAGAAAGGGACCAGAGGCAGGGTTCTCAGTGAATTGGGCCTTGTGCTCTCATCCGTGCCTTCAGGAGGGGGAAGGGGCTGGGGTCAGACTTGGAGGTTCTCAGAAAACAAGCAGAACAGCTCCCCTGCCCTCCCTCCCTTCCTCCTCAGAGCCTACACCAGGCCAGCTGCCAAACTGTCAGGATGCGGGAAGGCGGGTGGCGGCACCTGGCAGGTGCTGTGCCAGCCCCGGCCCCCAAATATGGTGTCAGTGATAAAAATAATCACAGCTGACATTTACGGAGGACTTGCCATATGCCAGGCACCGTGCCAAGAGTTTTTCACACTTTCATGGCTCCCCCGACAAGGTGGGTATTACAATATTTTTATCCCCACTTGACCAAGGAGAAAACAGAAGCTCCGAGAGGTGAGGCTTCTCATCCAGGGCTCACGATAAGTGTGGCCGTGGGAAGCCAGACGTGTGCCCTCAGCTCCTCACCACCCACGGCACAGAGGATCCTGGTTGTCAGGCTGGATCATCACAACTCACACCAGGGAGGAGACCAGGGTGGAGAAAAGACCAGAGTGATCTCCAAAGGCCATGCTTAGCTGAGTAGCGCTGGGGCCGTGGGGCATGTGGGAATCTGGGGAGGAATCCGGGACTCAGAGAAGGCCCCCACCTTCTGCAGCGGTGGGAATCCGCCCCCCTCCCACTAGTCCTGTTGGCCCCTTGACTCCCGGATTCATCCTGGGCCTCTGGCTGTGGCTGAGCCCTGTGGCGTGTGGTAGCTTGTGCCCCCCTTGACACACCTCTGAGAGGAGGGGCCGCTGCTCTCCCCATGGTGCACCTGTACCAGTGAGGAATAGTCAGGGAAAGAGAGAAGTAAATGGCCCAGATCACACTGAGGGAGTTCTCTTACCACTGTGGTAGGAAGTATAAATATTAATAAAGGGGGGGCCTCATTTAAAATGGAGTTGGCAGGGTGCCTGGGTGACTCAGGCGTCTGACTCTTGATTTCGGCTCAGGTCATGATCTCAGGGTCGCAAGATCAAGCCCCGCGTCAGGCTCTGCCCTGAGCATGCAGCCTGCTTGAGGTTCTCTCTCCCTCTGCCCCTCCCCTGCTCACACACACACTGTCTCCTTCTCTCTCTCTCTTTCTAATTATTAAAAATAAAATAAATTAAAAAAAATAAAAATAAGGGGCGCCTGGGTGGCGCAGTCGGTTAAGCGTCCGACTTCAGCCAGGTCACGATCTCGCGGTCCGTGAGTTCGAGCCCCGCGTTGGGCTCTGGGCTGATGGCTCGGAGCCTGGAGCCTGTTTCCGATTCTGTGTCTCCCTCTCTCTCTGCCCTTCCCCCGTTCATGCTCTGTCTCTCTCTGTCCCAAAAATAAATAAACGTTGAAAAAAAAAATTAAAAAAAAATAAATAAAAATAAAATGGAGCCGGGAAGCCCAAAGGGGGAGCCTTCGTGCACTATGACTCTACCTCCCCCTGGCAGCCACAGACCCGGACAGGAAGAGATACGCCTTGCAAATGGGTACCACTTTCCGCTCCAGCAAGAGGGAAGATTTCCTTTCCTGCTCAGCAACTCAGCCAATGAGAAGCCGTCACTACCCTGAACCCTTGATTTCCTCCAGTGGATTTTGTTCAGGACAACCCCTCCCAACCTCCTCCTTTTTCTCGACAAAGTAACATTCCTCTCCCTTGCTTGTTAAGCTTGCCTCTGGCTTGCTTTTCCTGAATCGCGATTCTTTACTATTCCTGAATAAACCCATTTTGCTGGTGAGATAACTGGCTGTTTTATTTTTAAGATTGACAGAAGCCACCACGTGTTTTGCCCATTTGCTCAACAGAGTTCAAAGTTGGGGGGTGGTGAGCCATGAACAAAACAGGCCGCAACCTGGGGGTCCTTACACGGATCTTGCATGCTAATGGGGCAGACAACAGACAATATGTAGAGTGTGGGGCGGGAAAGTGCCATAGAGAAAAATGCAGCAAAGAAAGGAGATAGGGAGTCTAGGTATGGCTTAGGGTGTTGCCATTTTACTAGAATGGTCAGGCAATTGACCACAATGAGCTGAACTTCAAGCAGCCCCCAAGGAGGTGAGGGAGGGTGGGTGGGAGGGAGAGTGCCAGGCAGAGGGAAGGTAAGTGCAAAGTCCCTGAGGCAGGCCTGCCATTCTCCATCTTTCAAATTCTCTTGTTGCAAAGGTTGATGAGGCACCTTCCACCCCATCTGACAGCCTCTGGAGGCAGAAGGCCTGGGTTCTAGTCTTCATGCTGTCTCTGGGACCTCCAGCAAGATCCTTCCCCTATGTGGGCCTCAATTTTGTAAAATACAGAGGTTGGACTTTATCTGCCAAGATTCCCTTTCATAGGACATGCTGTGACTAGTTACGCATGGTCCAGGGCTTCTGTGTGTGTGCGTGCGTGTGTGTGTGCGTGTGTGTGTGTGTGTGTGTGTGTTTGTGTGTGTTGGGGTGGGGGGACAGCAAAGCAAGGGCTTTGGAAGATACTTCTGCCCCTTTAGGCTCCTGACCCTGAGCAAGTGACTCAGACTTTTCTGAACCCCAAAGTTCTCATCTGTAAAATGGGAGTAGCACCCCTGCTTCTCTCGGGAGTGTTTGTGTGCATGAGGTGAGGCTGTGCTGCAAAGCTTTAAGCCAGGCCCTGGCTCATCACTGGGACTCCACAAGTGAGCCCTGCTTTTACTTTGATGTTTAAGACACCTGGCTAAAAACTGGCACTCAGAGAAGGGAGAAATACCAGTGGTCGGGGGTGGTCAGGGAAGGCTTCCTCGAGTGGAGCATCTAAGCTGAGTTTGTTTGGAAGGGGAGAAGGAGGATGTGGCCACAGAGGGAAGGGAAAGGCAAGAAAATGAGGGGTGACAACCGGAAGCCAGAGTTGGGAGGAAGGGGCTCTGAATCCAGACAGGAGGTGGCCCCAAGACACACGGGGAGCCCCCTGCCCTCCCGCTGCTGGCCGCCTCGAGGCTGAGGCCCCGCCCCACCCCGAAGCTCCGCCCCGTATCCGGGCCCTGGGGAGGATTTGCCAGGAACCCACTTCAAAGGGTCCCAGGAAGCTTGAGCAAGCCCCAAAGGAAGCGGCACAGCCTCTAACCCAGCTCTGGGAGTGGGGGAAGCCCCGCAATTATGTGGAGGGTGGGGGGGAGCTTCCTCCCACGCTGTCGGCCTCCACTCCAAATTTAAGTACCCCTCTTCCAACCTCAACCCGCCTCATCGGGGGAGGGGAGCTCAGCAACACTTCTGCTCAGGCAAGTTCACCCCAAAAACCTCACCTGAAAAGCTGAACGTGGAGTCCACCTGTGGCTGCAATCGGGGAGTGTGTTATTTCGGGGGGGTGGGCGATGTGTGTGCAACCCACAAGCATTTACTGACCGCCTCCTGCATCCCGGGCTCCACTGGGCATGACAAGGTGGAATAAACTGGCCTCTGTCCCTCAAGGAGCTCCCTGCCTGAAGGGGAGGGCAGGTGAGGAAGTAATTATAACAGTGTGAGAGCTGAGGTTTGTTTCAGGGTGAAACAATTTGGCCTGGGGGAGCCCAGCGGCTTTTCAGAAGTAACTTTTGATTGGGAAGGTAACAGCTAAGATTCGGTGCACGCCCACTGTGTGCCAGATACTGTGCTAAGAGCTTTACAGATGTATTCTCAACTAATCCCGCAACAGTACCAGAGAGAGGAAGCCATTATTAGTGTGCCCATTTTACAGATAAGGCAGCTGAGGGTATAAGGCTTGGCTAAGGCCAGGCGGTCGGTTAAGCGGCAGAATCCAGGTCTGCTGGACCCTCCAGCCATTCGGTTATTTGCCCAAATCTGTCTCAGTGCCTGTAGACCAGGCACTCCCCTACACTTGGGGCTCCAGTGTTCCTTCTCCTGAGTTGCTCCAAAGTAAGTCTTAAAGAAGGAGTAGGGATCCTGGAGGTAGAAAGAGCACCAGGAACACAGCGGGTGGGGTGGGGGTAGGGGTACAGCTTGGACAAAGGCACGCAGGCTTGAAAACACATGGTGTATTCAGGAAAGAGCAGGGAGACCAGGCTCTGCGGTGAGATGGACACATTTAATTTTTTCGTTCTACCTCTGCCGTGTCCTAGCTGTGTCACTTTAGACAAGTCAGTTCTCTCTGAGCCTCAATCTTCACCTGCAAAACTGGCCACGATATTACCTTTTCCTTCCAGGGCTGCTGGGAGGATTAATGAGTTCTCCTAGGTGCAGGTGGCTTGGCACATAGTAGGCCCTCAAGAAATATGAATCAAAACAAATGGAGGGAACTGATTTAGAATGTCACCATCGGGGCACCCGGCTGGCTCAGTCGGTGGAGCATGCGACTCTTGATCTCAGGGTTGTGAGTTCAAGCCCCACCTTGGGTGTAGAGATCAGTTAAAAATAAGATATTAAAAAAAAAAAAAAGTGAATGTCATCATCACATGTGAGCATCTACTGAGTGATTCCTGGTGCAGAGCACTGTTCTAGCTGGTTCCAGGAGGGCAAAGGGCAGCAGGCTCCTTCCTTGCCTTGGAGAGCTTACAGTCTGGTTGGGGAGATGCTTACAGTCTGGTTGGGGAGACGGTTCTGAGTCTGAGAAAGACAACAGAGGGTTCAACTGGCTGAGGCCAGGGTCCGGGGCAGGGGGGGGTGACTGGGTATGGGGGCACCAGGGGCTGAAGGGAAGGCCGTCAGTCATCAGACGGGCCTTGGAGACGCCTGCAGCAGAGAGCAGGTACATCACTCCAGGCCAGGGAACAGCTCTGGGGGTTCTGTGGAGTTTAGTGCTTCCAGAAGCAGGGGCTGAGGGAGGTACCTGTGAGGGTGTGTGGAGCTCCAACTTCTAAAGTTTGTTCCTCTGCAAAATGGGGATAGTAACAGTGCCTACCTTGTGGGGCTATAACGAAAACTAAGGGGGTCAGTGTAGGTCAAGTACCTAGAACTGGGCCTGGCACTTAAGCATTTTATTAAAAAAATTTTTAAATATTTTTTATGTTTTAAAAATGTTTACTTTTGAGAGACAGAGACAGAGAGAGAGAGAGAGAGAGAGAGCATGCACACGCAAGCAGGGGAGAGGGGCAGAAGGAGAGAGAGAGAGAATCCCAAGCAGCCTCCGTGCTGTCAGTGGAGAGACCGATGCAGGACTCGATCCCACGACCCTGGGATCATGATCTGAGTTGAAACCAAGAGTCAGGAGCTCAAGCCACCCAGGAGTCCCTAAGCACTTGAGAAGAAGCGTGGGCTACAATGATTTTTTTCTCCTGCTGCTCTCAGGCACAGATCAAAGGTGGGGTGGGTGAAGCTATTGTCTTGTGTTTCTGTTTCTCGTCAGCTTGTCCCCAGCCTACAGCCAAGTCCTAGCAAAGGTGGACACCTGAGCAGGCTGGTGGGCTTGAGGTGGGGATGGCAGGTGAGGCCCGCGCAGCCACCCACAGACACACTCAGGCTCAACCTGCCTGTACCCGAAGCCTTGCCTGCTGCAGTAGCACTCAGGCCCCGCGGGCTTTTTGGGGCCTTTATGGGGTAATTCTATCTCCATTAGGGCTTATTATGTCACAGTAAATACCACTTTTCAGCGCAGCTTTGTAAGACCTTTGTAAGACTCACCAAAGGACTTTTCCTTCTCAGCATCCAGTCACGCTGAGCGGGAAGGACTCCGGGAAGGGCGTGTCGCCAGGTGAGTGACTAAAAACCAAGAAGCTTCTCCCACCCCCACCCTCCTCCCAGCGCCCTCACCACCCCTTCCCACAGGCCTCTGTGGGAGCGACACCTGTCCCTGCACTCTCAGTCACCAGCTGGGCCCATACCTCCAGGCACGCAGCCCACAGCCAGCAGGGGCTGCCCTCACCCCTGACACGTGGGGCCACCCTCGTGGGGCCACGCGGGGAAACCTACACATGCCACACAAAGGACCCGCCGACACGACGTAAAGAGACTTCCAGGCACCACACAACCTACCAATGCCTTCGTTCGCTCATCAGTCCATTCACGGGCAGAGGTTTGCTGAACCCCCGCTATGGGTCAGGTATAAAGACAAATGTCCCCGCACTCTCGGAGCGTACCTTCTAGTGTCGCATCCAACATACGGAGCCTGCACGGCACGTGGCATACCTGTACAGGGAGGGTCTTACATTCACCACAGCCCAGAGCTGCCAACGCAACACGCGAAAGGCTTCTCCCTACGTTTACTGCACACACACGCGCACACACACACACTTTCTCTCCATGAGCCATGGAGGCCCCACAGGCCCCGCCCAGCACACACACTGCTTCCTCTGGCCGCACTGCATAGACCCGTAGCAACAGCTGGGATTTCACAAGCGTGTTCTGTACCCACGATCTATGTGGTTTACACCCACGTCCTTACTCGATCTCAATAACCCTCTGAAGGAGGTTCGTACATCTTCCCGAGGAGCAGACTGAGGCTCGGAGAAAGGAAATCTCCAGAAACCCCTGGGCTGACTCCATGGCTGGTGTTCTCAACCCTTGCCAAGGACAGCACACTCTCACACACTCACACGCCTCCTCTTACATCCGCCTGTGCTTGCTCACACCCATGCTCACACCCCCCCAGCACGTCCACACGCACTCGTGCACACCCTGACACAGCCACGTGCACGCACCCATGCACATCCACACATCCGCACGCACGCACATACTCTCATGCACGCTTGCACGCTCACAGACTCTCAGAACACCAAGACTCTCCTCCTATCATCTTGGTCAAAGGCTTTAATTACGCTACTCCAACACCTGTAATTAACCCTCCTCCTTCTCCAGAGGAGGTGTCTGGACCCGCTTCCCAAGGGCAGGCACCAAGGCCGAGAGGCCAAGATGTCCACATCTGGCAGGGAGGACCCGGGTACCTGAGTAGCCCAGCATATGGCCTTTGGGCAGACAGGTCCAGGGGAGTCAAAGAGAGTCTAGAGTGGGGTCAAAGGGAAGGAGGTGGGCAGAGGGGTCTGGAGCCCCTCAGGGAATCATGCCCGCTACCGGTGCTCCTCCCCAACTGGCCAAATGGCGATTGGGCAAGAGGCAGCCGTGGGTGGCCCGGCAGGCGGGTCAGAGGACATTTCCCGTTTGTTTCACTAAGGCCAGCCGCTTTAGTCAGAAGCGGAGATGAGCTCACATCTGAGGAGCCTCTGGGTTCCCTGAAGGGGCAGGTGGGAGGCAGGTGCCCTCCAAAGTGTTGAAACAGACCAACTGATTCAGCCACGCCAGGGTTGGGGGATGGGGCGCTCCACAGAGCAGCCTCTTGCCTGCCTGTCCCCTACATGGGGAGGGACTACGGAGATTCAAATCCTGGCTCTACTGCCTTGGAGCTGTGAGACCTTTGGGCATGTGTGTAAAGCTCTTGGAGCCTCAGTGTCCTCTTCTGTAAAATGGGGTTAATGATACCTACCTCCCAGATGAGAGTTACACGAGATAATGCATGTCTGACTCGTGCCTAGAGGTGGTGGCTCTTACATTAGGGTATTCTTAAAGGCCCCTGAGCAGAGATGCTCTCCTCGACCTCCTTCGAGAGGTCCCAGGAAGAGGGGCATCCAGGTCGACTTCCGAGCTCCCCTCAGAGGCATGCTGCTGAGGAGGCAACTGCTTCTTGGCCCCGCTAGCCCATTTGTGCCCCATCGGAAGGGCAAAGAGTGAGAATGCGCGTGCTTTAGGGCCAGCCGTCCCCACGTCTGGGGTCTGGGCCGAGGATCCCGGCCCGGCTCTGCAACTTGGGAGGGCCTGGGTGGGAGGAGGGGGGGCGGGAGGAGGGCTTCAGGGAGGCCAGAGGGCCCCAAGGTCCTCCCCAAACCCCTTGGGACTCCCCTCCCTTCTTCCCCGGTGCCAGCCCGGCCCCTTTAAAGACATTCCTGAGGGCGTGGCTTCGGTGACGTCACGCGGGGCATGAATGAACAGGAGCCGGTTCTCACCCAACTTCCATTAAGGACTGGGGCTGGAGGCGAGAAGTTGCGCGCGGGCCGCGGGAGCGAGCAGTCGGCGAGGCGGGCGTGCGGGCGTGCGGGAGCCGGGCGCGGAGGACCGGGCCGGGGGCGAGGAGGCGGCATGGAGCGTCTGGCGCCCCGAGCCTGCCTGGCCCTGCTGTGGGCTTGTGTGCTGGCCGCGGCCGCCGCGGCGCAGGGCAAAGAAGGTGAGTGTGCGCGCGGGGCCGCCCGGGTCCGCAGCAGCCCGGGCGGCCCGACCCCGGGAGCCCGAGCCTCCCGGAGCCCCGCGGGGTGACGCGCGCAACTTTGGAAACCGACCTGGCGCCCCCCAGCCCCGGCGTGCCGGGGTCGGGAGGGCGCGCGCTGCCTTCGCGACGAATCTGGGACCCCAGCCCGGGTTACGGGGCTTCCGGGGACTGTGGGGTTGCGGCCGGGCGCGCGGGGCTCCGAGGCCGCCGAGAAGGGGCCGCGGTGCCGGCCACGCGGTCGCAGCCCGGGCGGCGCCTTCAGGAACGCGTCCCGACGGGGGCGCGAGGGTCCCCTTGGAGAATGGGGTGTCTGAGAGGGTTTCCGCGGGCTCAGGCTCTTGGTGACCTGTCCTCACTCACCCGCTGGGTCCGATTTTGCCGAGAAGCATTCCTGTGGAGGCCCCTCGTTTTGGGGAGGGGGCTCTTTGGCCGGCTAGGAGCCCCCTGCGGAAGCCCCTGCTCCCTGAGGGCTTCTCCACGCCCCCTTTTGCCTGCAGGCGGGCAGGAGAGTGCAGGGGGAGTTTCGGGCCAACCTGCCCACGCAGAACCACCCTGTCTTCCCAACCGGCGTTCCCAGGCTCGGGGGTCAGGTTCGGGGCCACGAGTGCGGACAGGAAGTCCCAAAGTCAAGCGTTCTGAGCTAGGGGTGACTCAGAACGAGGAAATGCGGCAGGTGGGGGCGCGGTCTCTCGAGGTGTGGAGCCGTCACCCCAGGGCCACCGAGGAGTCCGGGCATCCGGGGGTGGGGGACTGAATCACCCACCCCCGCCCCAGCGCTCCCTGAGCGGCGCCGGGTGAGGGGCCCGCAGACTTTGCCCTGGGCGGGGCAGGTGTGTGGATGGGGGCGTTGCCCCTCAGCTAGGGTCGCAGAGAGGATGGGGACTCCCGTCCTTGGCCCAGGACCTTCCTGTCCACCCAGCCGAGGCCGGCTTCGGTTTTCAACAGTGAGAACACGTTTTTCCCCCCGTCGGCCTGGGCAGAGCGAGGCTTCCGCAGGCTCCAGCAGGGGGAAGTGTAGAGGAAACCCCAGGCCTCTGAGAAGGTTCCTTGAGCCTTGCTTTCTTTTTCTGTCTCCCAGACTGGGGTTGGAGGCTTTGCTTTTCCAAGTTGGGAGGAAAAGAGGCCAGAGCTGGAGCTGGTGGAGGTGGAGTGGGGCAGGGGGTGCATCCTGTCCCAGTTCTTGGATGGGTCCGGGCTCCTGGTCCCAACTTGCAGGAGTGGGTGGCAGGGATTTCTGTGATCCCCAATACTCATCACCCCACCATCACCCTCCAGCTTTTGGTCCTCCCCCTTCTTGGGGAACTGTGCTTGGAGAGAAGGGGAGAGACAGCTGGAATCCCTATAGGCTTTTCTGGAAGGCTGTCCTGGGGGCGAGGGGATTAGGCAGAACCGACACTACCCCGAGCTGCCAAGCTGTGCCTGGAGTCGTCTGGTGCTTGGGCCCCATATTGCCCCCTCCCCAGCCTAGATGACTAGCCACCCACCCCCTCCATGGGATTGAGGAGGAAAAGGGTGTGGGCTGGAGGGTCCTGGGATGGGGGAGCATTTTTGCTTAGGCTCCAACAGCCCCTGTGGATGACTCCCTAGGTGTGCCCACGGTGGTGGTGGTGGAGGCGGGCAGTGGTGATGGCCCAGCTGGCAGTTGCTAGTGGGTTTTGTTCTTTGGTTTTCAGGCTGAATGGGGTGGATCTGCCTGGGGCAGATGGGAGCGGGGTGGGCAGAGAGAAAGACCACATGCCCCTTCCACCCTTAATCTAGAAGACCGCTGCTCACATCCCTTCTCCTTTCTCGCCCCCTCCTTGTGGGCAGAGGAGCCGGGATGTATTTGGAGTCCCAGATGGAACCTGTTAGATTCTCAGCAGCCACTGAATCTGTCCTCCTTTTGCAAATGGGGAAACTGAGGGAGGCCCAGGCTGAGCCCTTGCCAGCCAGGGCCCTCTGCACAGAGAGGGTCACATCTGAGCATCTGGCTTTTTGAGCTGCTAGAGCCCAGGGCCCCTTGTGTTGTGGTTTCATGGCCGATTTTCCGAGGAAGCAGAGTCTCTGGGCACAGATGCGGTGGTGCCGATGAGGTGGCTGATGGGAAGGGGGCTGGAGAGTGCCCAGGGGCCCTGGAAAGTCCTTGGCTTGCTTCTGTAATAGCCCAGCTTGCCCTCTGTCCTCTGCCCTTTTTTCTTTTTTCCCCACAGAGGCCCTGCCCTCCCCCTTTTCTTTAGGAATTAGCTAGTTTTGGGGAAAGAGGGATGCAGGGAGCAGGGGGGTACCTCCAGGTAGTGCTGTGTTTGAGTCAAGGAAGCAATATGGACCCCTAAGGATGACGTCTGTCGTGGAACTGGAGGCAGAGAAGGGGTGGGATGAGGGACTGGGGGCTCATGGTTGGGCCCTGCCTAACCAGGGCCTCTCAGTGAAGGCTCCGGGGGCGGCCAAAAGGCTCCCAGGCCCCCACCCCTTCCAAGGAACCAGAGCCCTCAGTCCCTGGAAGAGCTTAGGGAGAGAGAGCGCCGCACCCTGGCCCCTGTTCCTGTTCCTGGTGATCGGTTCTAGGGAATTTCCTGGGAGGGGGCTATGGCTGGAAGCCCCCAGGGGAGGCCTCCTTCCTGTGTGAAGGCTTCTTTTCTTCTCAGATTGAGCCCCGTGATACTTCTAGAGCCAGGCCTGGGGCTGGAAGGGGAGTGCGCTCTGGGAGGGGTGGTGGGGTTCCCTCTGTGCCAGGTTAACCCTTCAGAGCCTGAGAGCTATGAGCCCCCTCCCGCGGGGGCATGGACTGCAGCTTCCTACCTGTCTGAGGAGGAGGGGATGTGCAGAACTAGGCGGAGGGGCACTCACTGGGGTCCTCCTACCCACCCAGCTGGAGCCAGGAACCCCCAGATCCCTTCCTTTGTAGCCAGAACATTCCATCTGCCAGTGGGGTTAGTGAGTTTTCCAAGCCTGGGCCCTGGGCATGTCCGAACAAATCCGTGCCCCTACCCCACCCCCTCCAGCCACCCTCCTCTATCCCCATAGCCTTGGGACAGGTGCCACATCGGATTTCCTCTTGCCGGTCTGGGCTGCCGGGCCCTTCCTAGAGAGATTTGGCTCCGGTCAGCGGCGGGTGGTGGTGCCTCCCACCAGGGGAGCAAGGCATTCAGACCCCAGGAGAGGATTTCCAAGACCCTCTCTGTCCCCCTCACTCTGTACCCATCCGTGAATCAGGCCATGTCTGTCCCCCGCCTGCCCGGGCTCCACCCTTAGAGTGATTCTTCCAAGTCCTAGTCTTGAGGAATGCTGCCTCTTGAGGCCATATTCTTCATGCTCCAGGGTCCAGAGGAAGTGTGCTCAGTCCCTTCCCCCTTCCACCTGAGGATTCTTACCCTCTGAATCCGGGGACTTTGCATAGGGCTCCATGCCTGAGTTTCCCCAGCGGCCCTGCCCTCTAGGGAGGGTGGCACCGCCTGGAAGCTACCTGGACTTTACTTGGAAATGAAGGTGGGACCGTGCTGGGGTCTTGGGTCATGGCTGCAGCCACTGAGCCTGGCAGAGAGCCAGAGGTGGACTGACAGGTGCTGCCCAAGGGCAGAGCCAGATCTAGGGAAGCCCCTGGCAGTGTGTCCCTCCCCCGGGCTCCAGATGGCTCTCTGGGGACAGCGTGGTCCTGGCACCTGATCCCTCTTGGGCCTGGAAGTCCCCTCTAAAGGTTTCCATCTCTGTTCCACCAAACACCCCTGGTAGGGCAGTAGCCAGGGGTCAGAAAGACATGGCAGGCCGACCACTTTCCCAGGGAGGGGACCTTGCCAGCTGTGTGTATCTTGGGCCTCTCCTAGAGGCCCCTATGGGTTCAGAGCTTTATCCTGCCTGCTCTGTGGCTTTTGTGGTGGGGAGATCAGTTTCCAGACACCCCTGCCATCAGTCCCCCCCTCTCCTCCCTGGAGCTGTTCCCACCTGTTAACAGCCCTCCCTTCTTGGAGTGCCAGGAGACGTGTGTGTACATATGTGTGCTGCGTATGTGTGCGACGTGGCCTGGGTGGGGTTGGGGATGTTTTGTGCTGGGGGTGGGGGGGATGTGGCAGGAGCAGACATGGGCGCCCCCCAGGCTCACATGCCTGCTGAGGGGCCTTGTTTCAGGAAGCAGACGGGGCGGCGTGGTGTCACTTAACCCGCCCCAGCTCTCTGCCCAGCTGCTGTCCCCCTGCTGGGCTGAGCTCTGTCCTGCTCTGCCCAGCTGGGGGCAGACCGGAGGGGGGTGGTGTGGTTGGAGCTGTGGCCTGGGAGACAGGGGGCCTAGTCCTCACCCAGCCTGTTGCATAACTTTGACCGGGTCCTGTCCCTTTCCCAGGTCCCTACTTCCCTGTCTGTCGAGGGACAGGTCTTTGGGATATAGTGACCCTGTATAGTGGGGCCTCTTTCTGAGAGCTGAGGAAGCTGTCAAGGCTCCTGGGGGGCTCTCAGCTTTCTCACCATGGCCTGAGCCCTGGAGATGCCCCCGAGCTAACTGGCCCTCCTTCCCATCTCTTCCAGTTGTACTATTGGACTTTGCCGCCGCTAAAGGGGAACTTGGCTGGCTCACGCACCCATATGGCAAAGGGGTAAGCCTTCAAAGTCAAGTAGGGGCACGGGGATGGGGAAACTGAGACCCAGTGAGGATGGGGTCAGCCTAGATCAAATAGCTCAGCCAGAGATCGAACTCAGGGTCCCGCTTCCCGCACCAGGCTCTGCCATCCAGGCTGGGTAGGCTGGGGGTTGGAAGGTAGGGGAGGGACCTGAGAGGCAGAAAGGACTGGGGAGACAGCTGAAGGCCCTCCCAGAGCAGTGGCCCTCGGATGACCCAGTGGGCCAAAGCTCAGAGGACCCCCCGCCTAGTTTCCTCTACCTACCTCTTGGGAGGGTAAGGGTTGAAGGTTCCCTATCTTCAAGGTCCCAGCCCAGAAGGTGAGAGGTAAGGGAGAGACAGGGAACAGTGGCTCCCAGGTCCCATAGCCCAGGAAACTGGATCTAGTTCCTTCCTGCTGGGCCTCTCTCCCTTCTCCACCGGCTGTTACTTCCCCTTCCTGCTAGGGGCTGATTTGTTTTGCCTCATCCCCACCCAAGTTTCCTCCCCTCTGTCCTGCCCTACTGTGACCAGGATTGGTGGACAAGACACTGGGATCCTTTTCCCAGCCTTGTGTGATTTTGGGGAAGATACTGCTGCTCTCTGGGCCTCAGTTTCCCCTCTGTGTAATGGGCACTTGCTGAGTTTGTCCGGGGGCCCTGAGCCAGGGAGAAGTATGTTTCTTGGGGGGGGGGGGGTGCCGTTCCCACTGCTGGCCAGCTCTGCGTGAGTCAGGTGCCTATCCCTGGCCACCTTAGCCCTGTGCAGGCCTGAGATGTAGCTCTGTAGATTTCCAGGATCCTAGAATGATACAGATCACCTAATCCAACCCAGTCATTATACAGAGTGGGGACCTGAGGCCCGAGGGCATTCGAGAGGGGCCTTGGGCAGCGTCATATAGTGTAGTCCAGGCCTCTTTCCCCAGCCCCTCTGCTTTTATTCATTCATTCACTTGTTCGTTCAACAAATATTTTCCTGAGCACCTACTCTGTTCCAGGTAGGCCCTGGGGTTACGTAAAAGAATTAGGTGCAGTCCTTGCCCCAACGAACTCAAGAGTCTAGTCTGGGAGCCAGATGTAGGTATCAGCACGTAGGTTCCAAACGCTGTGATTAAGGGGGTATGGAGACTGAGAGGCAGAGGGGGCACATGGCTCAACCTGAACAGCGGGGCATCATCCTTTGTTTTTGACTTAACCCTTTCCCCTGCCACTCACACCTGTACACACACACACAGTAGATGATGATGATGATGGTGGTGACGCTGGCTGCCAGTGTGACAGTGCACTTCTTCCCCACACCAGACAGCGTGCTTGGCATTTCGTAGACACTCTGTCATCTATCCTCACAGCAATTCTGCGAGGCAGACCTTGTCTGCCTCCTACAGATGCAGACTTTGAGGCTCAGAGAGCTTAAAGTGATCCACCTGCGGTCACATGGGACCCCCCCCAGACCCCACCCCCGGCTCCCAGTCCATATAGAGGGACAGGCCGCAGCTCAGCCACTTGCAGCCTGTGAGGACGAACTTGAAGCACCTCTCTGGGCTTCAGTTTCCCACCCCTATGGCGAGAACTATAAAACAGCATCCCGATGCCCCGCTCTGCCTCTGGGCCTCAGTCTCTCCTCGGGCGCCTGCCCACACTAACCTGTCGCCCCCACCCCCCGCCCCCCTGCGCAGTGGGACCTGATGCAGAACATCATGGACGACATGCCCATCTACATGTACTCCGTGTGCAACGTGGTGGCCGGCGACCAGGACAACTGGCTCCGCACCAACTGGGTGTACCGCGGCGAGGCCGAGCGCATCTTCATCGAGCTCAAGTTCACCGTGCGAGACTGCAACAGCTTCCCGGGGGGCGCCAGCTCCTGCAAGGAGACTTTCAACCTCTACTACGCCGAGTCGGACGTGGACTATGGCACCAACTTCCAGAAGCGCCAGTTCACCAAGATTGACACCATTGCGCCCGACGAGATCACGGTCAGCAGCGACTTCGAGGCCCGCCACGTGAAGCTGAATGTGGAGGAACGCTCCGTGGGCCCGCTTAGCCGCAAGGGCTTCTACCTGGCCTTCCAGGACATTGGCGCCTGCGTGGCGCTGCTCTCCGTCCGCGTCTACTACAAGAAGTGCCCCGAGCTGCTGCAGGGCCTGGCCCGCTTCCCCGAGACCATCGCGGGCTCCGACGCACCCTCCCTGGCCACCGTGGCTGGCACCTGCGTGGACCATGCCGTGGTGCCACCTGGGGGCGAAGAGCCCCGCATGCACTGCGCGGTGGATGGCGAGTGGCTGGTGCCCATCGGTCAGTGCCTGTGCCAGGAGGGCTACGAGAAGGTGGAGGACGCCTGCCAGGGTGAGTGACGGTACAGGGGTGGCAGGAAAAGGGGCTGCTGGGGTGGGGGCTGTGGTCCTGGCTTCTAGTGTCGGCTCTGGACCTGTGAGATCCTGGTAAGGTCATCCCCGCTCGGACTCTGACGTGCGGAGGGGTCTGTTAGAGGAAATCACGAGAGCCTTCCTGGTCTTCGGTTTCCTTATTTATGGTTGGGTTCACTCATTCACTGAGAAGGGACACACTGAAAACAGGAGACTATGGAAGGTTATGAGCAAGGATTCGAGGACAAGAATGCCTGGGTTCAAATCCCAGCTCTACGTTTAGCTGTGTGACTTTAAGTCAGCTTCTTAACCTCTCTGTGCCTGGTTTCCTCATCTGTAAAGCGGAGACAGACATAGTGCCCACCTTGTAGGGTGCTTATGATAATCAAATGACTTAATGCTCGTAAAGTGCTTAGGTCAGTGCCTGACACGTAAGTGCTTTTAAGCGTGGTTGTTATTTTTGATTCATCCCACAAGTACAATTTAAATATCTACTATATACCAGCGCTGTGGACCCATGATGCATTCTCTGGAGCTCGTTCCATCCCTGTTAACTCACTGCATGACCTTGGGCAAGTCACTTAACCTGTCTGGGTCTCAGGCCGCTCTCTTGTACACGGGGTGAGGGAATTGGACCCAGGATTCCGTCCCCTGGCTGCACATGAACCACCTGGGGAGTTTTTGGAAAATGTGTGCCTTGAGGTAAGAGTGGAAGGGAAGTGTGAGATCTGACGTTCCCCAGGGCCATGGTCCCAGGTTCTCCTGCTGAATCTTCTACTGCTGACAAATGGAACCCAGAAGGGGGCCAATTGTACTGGACTCTGTCTGGGAACGGGGCCTGGGCATTTGTGAGCTCACATCAGGAGGCTGTGGCTTGGCATGGCCAGGGCCTGTGACAGCGGAAATCTCTACAGCAACGTGGAATTTTTTTCAATGGGTGACTTTTTCTAGAAATGGCTGTGGGGCAGGGCATTTGTGGAATGCAGGCCAACCTTTGGAAGGCCAGCTCATCCTCTCTCTCTGGGAATTTCTTTGCTGAGATAAGCGGGGTGTTGAGAAATTGGGGTTTAGTTGCCTGTAGTTATACGTACCCACTGGGTGATCTTGGGTAAATCTCTCTTCATCTCTGGCCTAGAATAGGAAGGCTTTTTACTTGTTTTTTTAGCTACAGATCCTGCAACACACGAAGTAGGTTGAAATGTCGGAGGAGACTGAAGCCTTTTCTGATCGGCTCCCTTTGCCTCTTAAAGCCTCAGAACCTTGCTTAACACGCTCTGTAAGCCCCTGGATAAGAAGTTCCTTTTCTGGCCATAAGCCTGTGCCTTAGTCTCTGCTCTGGCCCTTCCTGCCACCCCAGTGTCCTCCCAGCTCCCCTCTGCTGTCTGAGTCTCTCTTCCTTAGGCGGCCCCTGCTTTAGGTGACCTCGAGTGCACACTCCCAGTTTCAGACAATGACTGCGGGGTGGGGGGGCCCCGAGGCAGCCCAGTGGGTCGAGCAGGCTCCTCCCACATGACATCCTCACACAAGAATGCGGGGGTGGGGGGGGGTGAGGGGCAGCTGAAAACTTTCCACAGGCTGGTGATTCAGGCCCTGCAGAGATAAGTGGACATTGGGGTTGGGGGTGTTCTTTCCAGCAAGGCGGGGGGCAGCCTTCCTTCCCCTAGAGGCGGGGGGTCAGGGTTCTGGCAGGCTTTGTTTGTGAAGAGCTGGATGGGCCCCGGGTAGGGAGGACTGGTTTCCACGAGCAAATCTTTGACTTTCCTGGTGGATCCTTCTCAACCGTGAGCCGCCCGGAGTCCTGGATTTTCTTCCTTGAGATCCCTCTACCACAATTAAAATTCCCTTCGGTGTGGTCCAGGGGCCACCGTGTGGCTGGGAACCCCCAGCCTGGCTGCTCTTTTTCCCTGCGGATGTTCTCAGCAGCCCCTGACCATGATGCCAGTGGAGAGAAAAACAGTGACTCCTGTAGACAAGTGATCTTCACCGGCAGGTGTGAGCTAGGCGAGCACTTTATCCGAACACTTGCTCAGTCCGGCCCACCTTGAGGAGGCTGAGGCTCAGAGAGGCAAAGAGACTTGTCTGGAGTCACACAGCTAAGGCGTGTGGTCGTATCAGGATTTGAATCCAGGTGATGCTGCAGCTCCCGGGCCGGAGGATGGGCCGGGAAATGGGGCGGGAAATGACCAGTTCCTTTGGAATCCCTGACTCAGCTCCTGGCCAGGAGACAAGCTCTCTGGGTAGTCCCTGGATGGCGGGTCCTGGCACAGGAGGGAGGGTGATCGGGGGCTGTTACTAAGCACACCGAAGGAGAAACAGAGGCAGGTGCAGGGCCCGCCCTCCCTGCCTGGCCCTCCACAGCGCCGTGGACCCAGATTCTCCCACTGGGGCTTTTACTGATGACAGATGGAGTGCAGAGAGGGGTGTGGATTCCCTGAGGTCACTGAGCACCTGGCCCAGGTCATCTTCAGAGTTCGCTCCTTTTCAGGGTTCTTTCCCCAGGAAGCTTGGCACTCAGGAAAGAGTTAAATGGACAACGGCAGGGAGGCACCTCCCAGGTGCTGTGATCGGACAGGTGGGCACACTGCCCGGAGAGCTTTCTGAGCTATGTCAGGAATGAGCCAGCTTCACTCCGGTCCCCCGCCTGCCCCCAGCCCTGCCCGGGGTGGGGGTGGGGGGGGACAGCGGAGTCGCTCAGGCTGACCGTCATCTCCCCCGGGGCGGCTTTGTCTCTCCTTCCTGTGCTGGCATCGGCAGCCGAGCTGCTGGGGCCCTGCCTGGCGCCTTGGCCGTGGGCACTGCCGGCCAGGTGAGCAGGTGGCCAGCGGCCTTGGCCAAAGGCTCAGCCTAGCAGCTGGGAGGCCAGAACTGGAGGTGGGCACCGTGAGGAATTCCTTCTTTGGAGGCTCCTGCTCCTTCAAGGGGCCCGGCCCCCTGGGGATGTCTCCTGTCTAGTTTCCCTGTCACCCGGTTCGTAGGGACACCCCAGTCCGGGCACCAGGCTGAGCATTTCACATGGTTTCCTTCAGTCTTCACAAGCCCAGAAAGGCTGAGGACTTTAGCTCCATTTTATAGATGAGGAAACTGAGGCCCAGAGAGAGGAGACAGTGACTAGTGACCAAAAGAGCTGGCAGCTGGCATGAGGAGGGCAGTGTACTGTGCCCAGCTCGCTGCCCCTGGCATGTGTCCTACCCATAAACGATATGAACTTGGCAAGTCCCCTCTGGGCCTCATTCTCCCCATCTGTAAAATGGGTGGGTTGGACCCCTGCCGATCTAGTGATCAGGGTCCACCTCCTGTGACTGTCTACTGAAAGCCTAAGAACCTGGATTGCTCGGGCAAGCTGTTGACTGGGTGACCTCCCCTCGTGCAGCAAGGATCAGGGTCCTAGTGCTGGCGTCCTGAGTGGCCCAGGCCTAGTGGGGGTGGGGGTGGGGGGCCCAAAGAGGAAGGGAAGGCATCCTCTGGGCAGGGGGTGGCTCTAGTTACGGTGGTCTTTGGGTAGGGTGGCCCCAGGCTGTGTCAGGGGCTGTTGGCAGAAGCCCTGCTTAGTCAGGACATGACTGATCCTCAGGCTGGCGGCTCTGTGAGCTGTTGACTCTTGGGCACGTCCCCTTCCTGGGGAGTGCCACCGGGCCTGATTTCTGTGGTTTCCTCTGGCCTGCTGGGTGGGAGCCACGGATGGGATGGGATGGCCGCTCCCCACCTCTGTGCCCTGCCTGCCCCGCCCTCAGCTCACACAGGGGGCAAATTCACACCCCGGCAGCTCAGTGGGGCGGCCCCTCCCTCCCTCTCCGGAGGTAAGTGGGTCCCCTGAACGGAAGGAAGGAGGCAGGGAAAGCAAACAGAAGATAAAAGGCTGGTGGTGGGGAGACAGCAGGAGGCGGAGGCTGGCGGTGGGGGGAAGCCAGGCTTATCTCTGGCACGGTGGAGGAATGTGCCTGAAGATAATTCTCCAGGGTGTGTGTGAAAGGGGCAAGGTGCTCGCCACGGGGACATCCCCACATGGGGCTGCCAGAGCCTGCTGGGGAGTGAGAAGCCACCGGGGTCTGGGGCCTGGGGCCGACATTTCCCCTGGACGACATTTCCCCTGGACGTTTCCCCTCGTCGGCAGGGTCGATGACTTCTGGGTCACCATTTGCTGCCCGTCAGGGCAGGAGACAAAGTCCACGCGCTTTCCCCCTGAGCCTCGGGGAGGTGACTGGCCCCAGGTGAATTGCCACTATGACCTCTTGACCCCGTGACCTCGCCACTACCAGTTTGGGAGGTGGTTGGGCCTGGGGGGAGGGGCTCTGCCAGGGGCTAGATTTGCGTCACTCCAGAGGGTGTGTGTCCCTAAGTCACTCCACGCTGCCATCTGAGAGGCGGGCACTGGGAACTGGAAAAACCGGGGTGCCGCTCTGGGCGCAGCCACCGTGCCCCAGTTCCCCTGCTCGGTGGGGCCCGGGCCTGCCAGGCAACCTGCACCAGAGAAGCTCTCCATAGGTGTGCGTGCCAAGGCCGGGCTCTGGCGCCGGGCGGGTGGGCATCCCGGTGCCCCATCCCTGCAGGGCCTCCGAGGGCACTGCAACCCTACTCGCTTCCGTGGCGAGTGTTTAACATACACGTCCTAGGCTTTGCCATCTTCGTGCGTTCATTTGCTCATTCGCCTATATCCATCCGGTCAACAGACGTTAGCTGAACACCTACTGCGTGCCAGACCCAGGGCCGGGCCATGGGACGCATAGAAATGAGACTCTGTACCTGGTCTCCAGGAGCTGCCGGTCTCAGAGAAGATCTTCATGTGAGCAGAAATCATTTCAAATGGAGCACAAAAGCCAGGCTGTGAATTCCCCTGAAGCAGAAAGTGTTTATCTCTCTCACTATCGTATCCCAGGTTGTGCCAGACACGTAGGAAGTGCCCAACTTCTATTTGGTAAACAGAAGATTGAGTAATAGATGCCCTAATGGGGCAGAAGAGGGCCAGAAGTTAGGCAGTCTGGGACGGCTGTGGAGAGGCGCTCAAGCTGGGTATTGAGGGATGCATAGGAGTTCCCCGGTTGGCTAAGGGACCATGGGTGTTTGTGTATGTGCGAACACCCAGTGCGTGACCCCGTCCCCACTTGCGTGTCCAGAATGCCAGGAAATCTAACCAAGTCAGAAAGACGCGGGGGCTTGTTGGTTGGTGTCCTCCATGCAGATTCTGGGGCGCCCCCAAGCACGGGCACACCCTCCAGGGCCCCCGAGGACAGCCCCTCGTAGTTGTGCGGCTGGAGGAGGGGGCAGCACATTCCCGTCAGGCAAGTACTTGCCCTGTCGATGCTGCCTCTCCACTGTATTATCTAGCATATCCACAGCGGAAATCTCTCCAAATTCCCTCTTTCCTGCCGGCAGCAGTCAGGCCACCCCCGGGCTCTGGGGCCAAAGAATGGAAGCTGACTCTTCCCCCCACCCTCCACCTTCCTCCTCTTGGCACAGGGCTGGGGGCGCTGGGGAGCAACCGCCCGGTGGGGAGTGGGGGCACGGGGTGGGGAGGGGGGGTTGCAGGTGGCTAACACCTTCTGGGTAGAACCAAGCCTGAGCTGTGGGGGTTTGTGGGCCCCTCCCCAGCCTGAGGGCCTGGGCCGGAAGGTGTGATGGTGGTTCTAGGGGCCCCTGAACATCCCCACTCCATTGGGCCCAGACACCTGGAGCCAGTACTTACCCAGCGCACAGGCCCCTCCAGGGACAAGTCAGGGCACTTGGGGGAGTGAAATCCCAGCATAAAATGGCCCAGCTCTCTGGAATTTCAGTTTTACTTGAACATTTGGGGGAGGAGAGAGCTATTTTTGTGATGTAACAGATACATAAGGAGGAATGCAAAACGCACGTGGATTTCTGAAGTACAGTAGGAGGCTTGGTTCCCCAGCCAACACTCCGGGGTCGATTCTACCTTTCCTTTGCATTGGCCATTATTGTGCCCAGGCTGAGAAAAGAGCTTTGTCAGGGAGGTGCCCCCCCCCCTGCTGCCCCCGTCGCCCCCCAATCCGCTACCCTCAACTGCTCTGAAATTAGTGTTGGGATTTTCTGGCTGTTGAAGCGGGTCAGGACTCATCTCCTGTCTCTTCGGGCTCCTTTTAGAAATGTTGATTTCTCTTTGTGCTAAATCAAGATGTTTGTGGGAGGAGAGGGGCTCAAAGTCGAGCGTCCTGGGTTTAGGTTTTGGTTTCGTGTCTTAGGAGCTTGTTGACCTTGGACACGTGGTCTTGCCTCTCTGGGCATCAGACTCCTCTCCCCGAAAGTGGCATGAATGATACGGGGCGCCAGTTTAACAGGCTGGTGGTGGGGACTAGGAGTGTCAGATGCTTGCTGGGCCCAGGAGCGGCACACAGTAGGTGCTCAATCAGCGGTCCCTGCTAGTGACTGGGGCTCCAGGCTCTGCAAGAGCGGGAGTTGGGTCCCAGGCCCCCTCTGTCCTTGACGAGCCCCCTGCCCTGCGGCCTGCGCCCTTTCAGGGCCTGGGCTGGGGTTCTGACGTGACAGCCTGTGGAAGAATGGGCTGCCAGCGTGCCCTTGGAGTCCTGTCCCCTGACTCCCAGTCCTGCTCCCCTCCTCCTCTCACACAGGGAACGGGACAAGGAGGGAGACTCTGCCCAAGAATTTTCTTGACAGTGCGGATCTGACCGTGCCATTTTGCTCTACATCAAACCTTCAGTCCTTCAGTGGCACTCATTGTCCCTAGGATAAAGTCCTGGCTCCTTGGCCTGGCATTAAAGGCCTTTCTCAGTCTGGCCCCTGGAAACCTGTCAGCCTCATTGCCTCCTGCCCCCACTCGTACTTTCTGTGTTTTCTGTGTTAGTCCTGCTCTTTCTCGGCCTGACCTTCCTCCACCACCCCTGCCCCACTGAACTCCTACTCAGCCTCTAAGCCCCAGCTGAACTGTCCCCACTCTGACTCCTCAGACCTTAGCTCTTGCCCACCCCAATGGCAGACATTATCGTGTGTTCCTGTCCCCTGAGTTCAGGGGCTTTGTCTCATCTCAGGGTTCGTGCCACAGAACAAAGAACGTGGCACTAAGGTGGGAGGTGTCTCAGGACATTGTCCGCAGAATAAGCTGGAGGGAGGTACAGTCATGGTAGGTTGTAGGAGAGGGTGATCCCACCCCACCCTGGCCACTTGAGCAGCTGCCTAAGCCCTGGGCTGCCCTGGAGAGTGGGCCTCGTGTCTGGGCAGCTTCCTGCCTAGGAAGCCAGGAGGGGGCTTGGGGCAGGAGCAGGACAGGCTGGTGGGAGGAAGAAGCCTCTGGAGTCAGGTGCCTGAGCCCCTAGCCGGCCTGGCCAGGACAGGACCTTCCCCCCAGGGGGAGGAAAAGCTGCTTCCTGGCGGCCCTTGTGAGTGGCGGAAATGACTCGATCCTGGAGGCAGCTCCACGGAAGATGCCGGGGGAGGGGGGGAAGGAGGGGACCGGCCTTTCCTGCTTCCTGGTGGGCCAGCCCCGGAACAGGAAGGCAGTCGGGTCCTGGGGTGGGGGAACACCTGTAGGGGTGGCATCCTGAGCGGGTGTGCCTGGCTGATCAGCCGAGATGGTGGTGAGAGTCCGTCCACAAGCACCAACGGTGTGGATGTAGTTACTGCCCTGGGCAGCTTGAACCTTAGGTGGGGACCCATCAGGCTGGTCTGCACGGATCAAAGGAGAGGAGGCAGGCGGGCAGCGCGCTCTGTCCGGGGCCGAGCCAGGTGTGAGGTCGGATTCTCGGGAAGCCAAAAGGGGAGACGGAAGCCTTGAACGCCAGGCTCAGGTGTGGCCCTTGTTTCGAGAGCAGGTGGGGAGGGCGCGGAGGAGGTTCGGAGCACAGGGGCGAGGCACTCATTGTCATTTTAATTTAATTGTTTTAAAATTTAAATCCAAGTTGGTTAACACGCAGTGTAACAATCACAAGATGTTTCTCCAGAGAGAAAACAGGCCCACAGGGGTGTGTTTAGCAACTTGCACGGGGTCCCCTGGCAAGGTCCCACTAGAGAAGCCGCTGAGGGGGTGAACTGTCTCTCCCTGTGTCTGCCAGCCTGCTCCCCTGGATTCTTCAAGTCCGAGGTGTCCGAGAGCCCCTGTCTGAAGTGCCCCGTGCACACCCTGCTGTCCCCCGAGGGGGCCACCTTCTGTGAGTGCGAGGAAGGCTACTTCCGGGCACCGCAGGACCTGCCGTCGATGCCCTGCACTCGTGAGTCTTGCAGCGGGTCGGGGAGGTTGGCCGGGGGGCGCGTGGCGTGCCGGTTGACACATCCAGGCTCCCGGGGCCTGAACTCTGCCCTCTGTGCAGGCCCGCCCTCCGCCCCGCACTACCTCACGGCTGTGGGCATGGGCGCCAAAGTGGAGCTGCGCTGGACGCCCCCCCAGGACAGCGGGGGCCGTGAGGACATCATCTACAGCGTCACCTGTGAACAGTGCTGGCCCGAGTCCGGCGAGTGCGGGCCCTGCGAGGCCAGCGTGCGCTACTCCGAGCCGCCGCACGCGCTGACCCGCACCAGCGTGATCGTCAGTGACCTGGAGCCGCACATGAACTACACCTTCGCGGTAGAGGCCCGCAACGGTGTCTCGGGCCTGGTGGCCAGCCGCAGCTTCCGCACTGCCAGTGTCAGCATCAACCAGACAGGTGAGGGCTGGCCCGGCTGTGCCTCTGAGGCCATCCGGGATGCGGGCGGGGCTTCCGGAGGGTGGCCACGCAGGGTGCAGCTGTGTCCGGAGACGGGCAGCAGCAGGTGGTTAAAGTCATAGTCTGTGGGGTTGCTTCCGAGCTCTGTGACCTCTCTGGGCCTCAGTTTCCTCACCTGTAAAATGGGAGTAGTAAGAATAGAGTTATTGAGAGGATTCAATAAACTGTTATATATGAGGCTCTTAGAACAGTGCCCAGTCCACAGACAGGTTATACCAAGAGTCCCCTGTCGCTTTACTTTATTATTTATGCACTCGTAAATATTCGTAGGGCACCCCGAATGTGCCAGCCCGCGGGATCCATCGCCTGCGGCTCTGTGCTCTGGGGCTGGAAGTTAAGAATCCCAGCTGGGCGGGGGGAGGGGCGCCTGGGTGGCTCAGTCCGTTAAGCGTCCAACTTCAGCTCAAGGTCATGACCTCATGGCTTGTGGGTTCGAGCCCCATGTGGGGCTCTGTGCTGACGGCTCAGAGCCTGGAGCCTGCTTCCGATTCTGTGTCTCCCTCTCTCTGACCCTCCCCCGTTCACGCTCTGTCTCTCTCTGTCTCAAAAATAAATACACATTAAAAAAATTAAAAAAAAAAAAAAGAAAAGAAAAGAAACCCAGCTTGGGATGTGAAGAACCAGGGCTGTGGGTGAGACTGGGTCTGGGTGCACTCACCCCCCTGCCCCCCACCAGCTCCTCACACCCTTCCCCCCCGCCACCGTCCTGCCCAGAGCCCCCCAAGGTGAAGCTGGAGGGCCGCAGCACCACCTCGCTCAGTGTCTCCTGGAGCATCCCCCCACCACAACAGAGCCGTGTGTGGAAATATGAGGTCACCTACCGCAAGAAGGTAACTCGAAGGGTCGGGGCTGGGCTGCAGGCAGGGGGACTGGCTGGGCAGAGGTGCTTATCACATCCTGCAGATGGGGACACTGCGGCCGGGGGTTTTCCCAGCAGTCGCCTCTCCCAGGCCAGCACAGCAGAGTGTTGTGGGAGAGAAGACACAGTGCGCTGGAATTTTCAGGAGAGAGAGTCGGGATGCAGGCAAAAACCTGGTCTTGGGGGCGCCTGGGAGGCTCAGTCGGTTGAGCGTCCGACTTCGGCTCAGGTCATGATCTCACAGCTTGTGAGTTCGAGCCCCGCGTCGGGCTCTGTGCTGACAGCTTGGAGCCTGGAGCCCGCTTCGGATGCTGTGTCTCCCTCTCTCTGCCCCTCCCTGCTCATTCTCTCTCTCTCTCTCTCTCTCTCTCTCTCTCATAAATAAATGAACATTAAAATAATTTTTTTTAAAAAGGCTGGTCTTTAAAAAAGCCTGACCCAACCTGGTCAGACAGACCTAGGTGTGAGTTTGGGGTCGTGCACCTGCTGGCTATAACCTTGTGTGACTCGCTTCGTTTCTCTGAGCCTCGGTTTCCTCATCTGCAAGAAGAGTGTCGAGTGTGCTAGAGAAAGTGAGCCTCCTTGCTAGGCTGGGCTGGGAGTGGTCTCTGGCGGGCTAATACCCCTGCCCTGCCCTCATCATCGGCCCCTCTCTCCGTGGCCACCCCCAGGGGGACTCCAACAGCTACAACGTGCGCCGCACCGAGGGCTTCTCCGTGACCCTGGACGACCTGGCTCCGGATACCACCTACCTGGTCCAGGTGCAGGCGCTGACGCAGGAAGGCCAGGGGGCCGGCAGCAAGATTCATGAGTTCCAGACGTTGTGTGAGTTGGGTACCGGGAACGTGGGCCCTGAAACAGAACAGGTGGGACATCTGGGAGGAGGAAACGGATCAGAGAACTCAGAAATGCCCCCCTCCTGGTCAGCCTGGGCCTGGGATAGCCCTGTGTGGGGGTCAGCCCCAAGTCTGGGGAAGGGGCGGAACTGAGGGCTGGGGGCGGGGGACCGAGGACGTGCATTCAGGGCAGTATTGTGAGAAGGAGGGACGTGGGGTC
The DNA here is from genome assembly GCF_007474595.2 of Lynx canadensis. Taxonomy (NCBI): domain Eukaryota; kingdom Metazoa; phylum Chordata; class Mammalia; order Carnivora; family Felidae; genus Lynx; species Lynx canadensis. The sequence continues at coordinate 11,531,954 of NC_044310.1, read as the reverse complement.
CGGCATTGGCAGACTCGGTTCAAATCCCGTGTCACCGAGAGAGTCCCACACACCTGGAAAACTTACTGTTTTCCCCATCTGTGAAATGGGAATAAATATTCTCATGCACCGTCACAAGTAAAAGCATCCAGCACATGTCTCGGGTCCCTCAAGTGGCCTTTGGGTGCAAATCCAAATCCACGGCATTGCCGTGATTTGGAGCGTGGGGGACTCCCTTGACATCAGCTGGTTTTCCCTGACAGCCACGGAAGGATCTGGCAACATGGCGGTGATCGGTGGTGTGGTCGTTGGCGTTATCTTGCTTCTGGTGCTAGCAGGAATCGGCGTCTTCATCCATCGCAGGTTAGTTGGAGCCCCGCCCGGGCTTCCCAAGGGCTGAGGTGGGACGCAGAGGGGGCCGGGAACCTCAGTTTCCTGTCTGGAAAATGGGGCTGATGGTAATCTAATCCCTGCCTCCCGGGGGCTGTGAAGAGGCAGCCAGCCGTAAAGGGCCCAGCACAGCGCCTGGCACGCCGCAGGAGCTCAGGACGTGGCGGTCGTTATCTTTGCTCTTGGTAGTAACGGTGTGTCCACACTTCCTCTGGACACGCAGGCAGGAAGCTCTGGGAGCTCTAATGAGGAAAGCCCTCATTATGGCCACTTAAGGGGCCATTATGGGGCGTAGATCCCAAGGAGCGAGCCCTGCTTGCTTGCTCATTTCCTCCCCGCCTCTCCCGCTGCCTTCCCTGCACCCTCTGCCTGCTGAGCGGAGTGCTGAGCTCACCAAGCGCCCAGAGGGGAGCAGGAGGCTCCTGGCCAGAGCAGGTCGCTGACCTCCCTGTGTGTTTGGTTCTCCGGGGGGGTTCTCTCAGGAGGAAGAGCCTGCGGACCCGCCAGTCCTCTGAGGACGTTTACTTCTCCAAGTCAGGTGAGAGGCAGCACCCCTCCATGCCCCGCCCCGCCATCCCCGAGCTCTGTGGTGGAGATAGGGGACAGCCTTGCAACCAGGGCTCTGCAGTGGGCGGCTCAAAGGGGCGGGGCCAGGAGCTCGGTGGTCACCTGGCCTCCTCCCCTTCCACTTGGGTGACCCCTCCCCAAACTGTGACCCCGCCCCTCCTGCTCCCTTCCAGAACAACTAAAGCCCCTAAAGACGTACGTGGACCCCCACACATACGAGGACCCCAACCAGGCTGTGCTCAAGTTCACCACTGAGATCCATCCATCCTGTGTCACGCGGCAGAAGGTGATCGGAGCAGGTGAGTGCGGCGCCCCAGCAGAGGGGCCTGGGACCCGGTTGGGAGCGCCCGATTCCCCGGGCTGACGGGGTGCTCCTCCCACCTTGTCTTCCTTCAGGGGAGTTTGGGGAGGTGTACAAGGGGACACTGAAGGCGTCGGGGAAGAAGGAGGTGCCCGTGGCCATCAAGACGCTGAAAGCCGGCTACACAGAGAAGCAGCGGGTGGACTTCCTGAGCGAGGCCAGCATCATGGGCCAGTTCAGCCACCACAACATCATCCGCCTGGAGGGTGTCGTCTCCAAATGTGAGGGCTGGCCCCAGGCTGGAGACGGGAACCCCCCCCCCCCACCGCCCCGGGGCCGGACCACCCATGGCAGGGGTGGAAAGGGGCTGCTACCAAACAGGGGCTCGGTCTGTAGCTGTGCCCACCCCCACCCCCAGCGGTGCCCCCTGTCCACGACTCTGGCCACCCCCTCAAACCTGTGTCCACCCTCTGCAGATAAGCCTATGATGATCATCACTGAATACATGGAGAACGGGGCCCTGGACAAGTTCCTTCGGGTGAGGATGTGGGTCGGGGTAGGTGGGGGGTCCAGGGCTGGTGTGCCCGGGGTGCCCCGGGGGGCTCGGCTGGTGGCTGAGGGCCTGTCCCCTGGCAGGAGAAGGACGGCGAGTTCAGCGTGCTGCAGCTGGTGGGTATGCTGCGGGGCATCGCGGCTGGCATGAAGTACCTCGCCAACATGAACTACGTCCACCGCGACCTGGCCGCCCGCAACATCCTCGTCAACAGCAACCTGGTGTGCAAGGTGTCCGACTTTGGCCTGTCCCGTGTGCTGGAAGATGACCCCGAGGCCACCTACACCACCAGCGTAAGTGCTGGGGCCGCTGTCGTCCCCGGGGATGAAGGGCTCGAGGGCGAAGCAGCCTTCACTCTGGGCACCTGGGCACAGCCCTCAGGAGGCGAGAACACTCTAGGGAGCGTGGAGGAGGGGCCCTGACTAAATCTGGCCTGGCTGCCAGAGTCCTGGGGCTGGCCAGAGGGGCAGTAGTGACCGGGCCTGGGTCTCCCACAGGGTGGCAAGATTCCCATCCGCTGGACGGCCCCGGAGGCCATTTCGTACCGCAAGTTCACCTCGGCCAGCGACGTGTGGAGCTATGGCATCGTCATGTGGGAGGTGATGACCTACGGCGAGCGGCCCTACTGGGAGCTGTCAAACCATGAGGTAGGCCCCCTCGCCCTGCCCGCCCTCTCCTGAGCCGAACTGAAACCCTTTGCCTGTTTCTGAACTCCAGCGGCTGGGCAGAGAAGAATTTTGGGGGCTAATCTTCGTCTGGTGCATTCAGTAAATGTTTATTGAGGGCCTAGTATGTGTCAGGCCTTGTGCTGGGCTCCAGGCCCAGTCCCTGATTATAGTCAGTGGAAGGACGAGGAAACAAGCCGATGGAGGGGTGGGGGGGAGGGTGTCTGCGTTCCTGCGTGTGTGCACCCGCGTGTGCATGTGATATAGGTGTTTGTGTGTGTGTGCGTGCACATGACTGGTGCCTCACGCAGCCTGGAGGCTGAGACACGGAAGGGGGAGGAGGCGTGTCTAGCTCCTAGCTGAAGGAGTGTCTCCTATAGATGTCCCGAGACTGGAGGGAGGCTGGCTTCAGCCTGGGGCGCCCTGGAGGGTGCAGGGTCAGGAGCCCCTTCCTCCGTGCAGCTCTGGAGACAGACCCTTAGCACTAGCCCTCTGTACCTCTGAAAGTTGTGGTCTGAGTCAAGAAAGGAGGCCCATCCCCTCTGTTTCTGGGGCTCCCCTTCCCTACTCTGCCCACCTGCATGTACGGGGCCTTCTCGGGGACCCTGCCCAGATCTGGCACCTGTGAAGGCACGCCTGACCATCCTGCCTTCCCAGGTGATGAAGGCCATCAACGAAGGCTTCCGGCTCCCCACCCCCATGGACTGCCCCTCCGCCATCTACCAGCTCATGATGCAGTGCTGGCAGCAGGAACGCGCCCGCCGCCCCAAGTTCGCCGACATCGTCAGCATCCTCGACAAGCTCATCCGAGCTCCCGACTCCCTCAAGACCCTGGCTGACTTTGACCCCCGGTTAGTTGCATATCCTCCGTGCATGGCGGCCCCTACTTTTGACTCCTGAGCCGCTTCAGTGCAGCGGCCGGCCAGGGCTAGCGGACAGGGGGCTCGGCACTTACACGGGGGCTTTACTTACACCGGACAGGGGCTCAGGTAATGCGAATGGACGCCATCGACATATATGGGAAATGTGTTGGGCAGCGTGCGCCGTGCCGAACATGTTTTAACTCATTCAAACAACCGATGAGATGGGTCCTGTAATTATCCGCCTTTTGTTGATGAGGAAGCTGAGACAGGGCGATTAAGTGTTTTATGTGCTGGCAGGTGGCCAGGCTGGGGCTGTGCCCCCAGGAACCTGAATCTTAACATTTCATTATTTTGTGGTTATTGGTGGTGGCGTTGCCAGCGGGGGTAGAGGGGGGCAGCAGGAGCCGTGAACGCTGAGGGCTCGCGCCGCGCCAGCCTGTCTCCCTGAACCCTGCCTGATCTGGCTTCCCTGTTGCCCAGGTGAGGAAACTGAGGCACGGGGCAGCTGGGCGAATTGCCCAGGTTTAGGGAGCAGTCCCTCACTGGCAGGTGGGTGCTTCCTGTTGCAGCGTGTCTATCCGGCTGCCCAGCACCAGTGGCTCAGAGGGCGTGCCCTTTCGCACGGTGTCCGAGTGGCTCGAATCCATCAAGATGCAGCAGTACACAGAGCACTTCCTGGCGGCCGGCTACACCGCCATCGAGAAGGTGGTGCAGATGACCAATGAGTGAGTCTGGCCCCCCCCCCCACCCTTCTCCCCACCTCCCCGCCGCTCCCCCTTACTCTCTCTTTCTCTCTTGGGGGGAGAGAGGCTTCACAGGAAGGGCAGAACCAGGCCGGCAGCCAGCAGTTCTGGGCACTCGTTCCTGGCCACCCACACCCCCCCCCCGCGCCCCCCGCTCCGTCTTCCTGCATCTTTTTTTTCCAGAATGGGAAAATAATAGTAATTGTAATAAGAGCAGTGTTTATCGAGGGCTGACTATGCGCCAGCTGTGAGCCTGAGCACTTTGAATCCGTGTGCATGCTAGCTCGGCAGGTGGGTCTTGTCAATGTTCCCGCCAGACACGTGAGAAAAGGGGGTGCAGAGAACGGCAGTGACTTGCCCAGGGTCCCATGGCCACTAGGGGAGCGGCAGGATTCCAGCCCTGGCCAGTGAGGGCCCAGAGCTCAGGGACCACAGAGGGCATTCGTGGAGAAACTGAGGTTCAGAGAGGTTACGTGGCCCACTTCAGGGCACACCGTCTGTAGCTGGGAATCTGGGGGAAAGAAAGGCTTGTCTTCACAGCTGGTGTCTCCTTGAATTTCCTGATTGCCTTGTGAGTAGATGTTACTACTTCCCCCATTTAGCAGGTGCAGAAACCGAGGCTGCCAGGTTATGTAGCTTGCCTAAGGTCACACAGCCAGGTAGGGGCAGCATTCCTGCCCAGGATGCCGAAAAGAAACGGGCAGAGCCCTTGGACTTCACGTCTCCCCAGGTGGTTGACTCTGGGCCTGCAGTCCAGCTTGACAAGAAGTGCCAGTTGCCCCGGCCCTGGCTCAGGGCACAGCCCTGGGTCAGGCCGCCCTGTGGGAGCTCTGCTTTCCCCTCCAACATCGGGGAACTTTCCCGGCATGGCCTTGGCTCGGACACCTCTTCCTGCCCCGGCGGGGAGAAGATATTATCCTCTTAGCCTTTTGTGACTCCAAAAATAGCATTAGGTCCCAATAGCCCAGCTCATAGAGGGTCCAAGGTCAGGGCCGGAATGGGCCCTGGGGCTGGGAGGTTTTGGGAATCACACGGAGGGGTCAATCTGGGCCTCCCACAGTTCGGGGTCACAGAAGTTCTGGGATCTGGGCCTGAGCAGGAATATTCTCCAGGGGCTTTGAAGACCGCTCAGCTGGGCTTCTGATGGCTGGTCAAAGCTTCTTCAACCAGGCCACGGCCCATCCCAGGGGACGGGGAATCAGACAGGGACAGAGCTGGCCGGGGGGAGGCCTGGAGACGAGGAGAGAGGAGACGGGTCCCAGGAGATTTTTGTTGCCAGCCAGCGGCAGTGTCCCAAGCTCGGGCTGTGCAGTCACACTTTGGCTTCAGGCCCCACATCTGCCGCTGCCTCGCAGGGGACCTTGGTCAAATTAGGGTCCATCTTTGGGCCTTGGTTTGCATTTCCCTGCTGTACAGATTGCATGGGTGCAGTTCAGGTGACAGCACATGGCACCCCGTAGGGGCTTAATCCACATCACTCTCCTCTCTCCTCCACCCCCTCGCTTTCCGCCTGAAGCCTGTGGGCAAATGCCAGGGTTCCTGGGCCCCCTCCTGGAACAGCCCCTTTGCCCCTCCAGGGGCTCCCACCAGGGACAGCACAGATTCTCTTGTGGGTGAGCAGAGCTGAGGGCAAGGTGAAGTGCTTACAGGAAACACATGTTCTTAGAAGCTTCCCGAAATAGCCCGGGGTGCTCCTTGGCCAATTCCTTTCCCACGAGCAGGGACAGGGCTATCTTGGATGGAGGGAGGCTGTGTGTATGTGTGTGTGTGTGCATGTGTGCTGTGTTTTGAAAGGCCTGAATAAAGGCAGGAAGTCATTCCATGCTCCCTCCTCCTCCCACCAGCTCGGTGGTGCTCAGAGCTCGGGCCTGTGTGACTCACCACCACTGCCTCCTTCTTGATTTCAAATAAATGAAATGAATGGGGATCTTAGAGCACTTTTTTACCCTGAGGGTTGTGTCTACACATGCCGTGAGTCCCGGTGGGAGGCAGTGAGCTGGTCTCAGAACTCAGCACTTTCCCCGATGGGGTCGGGGTTTAGGCTCCAGGGTCCCTTCCCTACCCCACTCTGGTCCCTCCCAAGGAGCTGGCTGCTTGTTCTCCTGCGGTCCCACGACGGCCACCTTTTCTCAGATCGAGCATCCACCACACTATTTTGGAGTTGCTCGAGGGTCTAGCTAGACTAGTGGTTCTACACGTCTTTTGAGGAACTAAGGAAGTAGGGGACGTTGTGCCCCAGGAAAACGCCCTGTCCCGTGTCTGGGGTGACACAATGCAGCTTTCTGTGACGGAGGCACAGGCTGATGGGGCTTATGGTCTCTTCGTGCCCTCAGCGTGGGCTTGTGCCGACGGACTGTTTGCTGAGGCCACGGATCATTCACATGCGAGGCTCCAGGAGCCCTCTCTCACTCTTTGTGGCCAGGCCAGCACACAGTAGGCAGGGGAGGTGTGGCCTTTGAATTTCCCAGGACCGGGGTTGGCCTTGAGAGACCTCAGAGGAGAGGTAGCCCCCGTCACGTGTCTCCCTACCCCCATGATGAGAGTCGATGGGAATGGCAAGAGGGAGACTGAGGCTGAGGCGGGAACAGGCTTGGGATGGTCTACAAAGGCCACAGGCATCAGCGGGTCTGTGATTCTCATCTTTTGTGTCTCTGGTTAGCAAATGAGGCAGGGAAGGTATCGGGGTCTCTTTTGTGTTGAAAGAGGACGGAGCTGGGGTGGGTGGCTCAGGAGCGTCTCACCGAAGCTTCCCATTTTACATATAAAGAAACTGAGACCCAAAGACAGGACAGGACCTGCTCAAGGCTTTGATGAAGTCTGGGACTAGAATTTGGCCTCTTGCCTCCCAGCCCAGGGTTTTTGTTCCCAGGTGGGTCTCGGGAACAACCTCCGCTCCCACCCTGTCAGATTAACTACACCGATTAGGGAGAGGGGCTCAGGGCGGCCCGGGGAACTGGCTCCGTGTCCCCCAAAGCAGCCATTCATTCATTCAGTAGGTACTCCTTGAGGACCTACTGTGTACCAGGCCTGTCCTGGAGCCCAGAGGACTAGGCCGAGTGCTCACATAACCCCCTGATTCTTAAACCATACGTCAGGGTCTTTGGGACTCGATAAAATGTAGACTCCCTGCCCCACCTGGAGAACTTCAAGGTCGGTGAGTCTGGAGTTAGGCTCGGGATCCTGCCTTTTTAGTAAGTGCCTCCTTCCCGGGTGATCCAAGTGCTTCCCTGGGAGCACACTTTGAGACCTATAGGTGTGGGGAAAGCAGCGCTGCGTTTTCAGCACCCTTAGCTGTTTCGGTCAGAATGGCCCGCGGTGCTTGGTCAGGACGTTCTCCCAGGTGTCGGACTTCTGGCCTTGCTGCCATGGTGGGAGCAGCCAGCCCCTGTTGGGGGTCCGTGAGCCACCCTCCCCGCGCCCCTGGGTCTGCCCTTCCCCGCTCAGCACTTCTCCGAGGTCTCCCAGAGCCTGTGGGAAAGTCATGTCTCCGGAATTGCAAACAGGAGCTCGCACCATATAATTAGTTTCATTTACAGCCAGGAGACGGCCCATAAAAACCTGGGTGTTTTCATGGGTTTGGGCTGGTGGGTGCGGGTGGTGGAGCAGAAAAGTCCCAGAGTGAGCAATAAACATCCTGCTCCAGGGCTCCTGGGAGCATAAGTGGTTTTATAAGAGGATGGAGAGGCATGGAAAGGGGGGCGGGAGGGGGCTGTGGGCTCCTGGGCACGTCTTTCCAACTGGCACCCATGCCGCTTTTCCCCCTCTCTGCCACCAGTTTCTGGGGTTGCCAGCCTTCGGCTAGGTACTCATCCCATTTTACAGGTGAGGAAATTGAGGTTCCTAAAGGGAAAACGCCTGCCTCAGTGCGACCTGGTCACCTGACTGGTGACCCGCAAGCCCCTCCCATTGGGAGCCGGCAGAACTTTAACCTTCGAGGTCCCGCTGGGAGCGGTTCCTGAGTTCTTCCTCAGTTGTTAGCAGTGGGCACCCGGAGGGAGTAGGGGTGAAATAAAGCGGTGGCTGGGAAGAGACCTTGGGGGGAGAGCTTTGAGTAACACCCCTAGAGGGTCCCTGCCCCCTGCCCCCTGCCCCCGCACCCCTGCAACTGATGATGGTGTCAGTGCTGCCTGGGGAAGAGGACAGACCCAGAGTCGGCACTGGTTCGCGGTTTGTTCAATTTCCAGCTCTTTCCGCCTCCCAGCTGTGTGACTTCACCTCTCCGAGTCTCAGTTTTCTAATCTGCAAAATGGAGATGTAAAGAGCACCTGCTGTACAGATCGTTTTGCAGATTTGATTGGGGGGGGGGAAGCTTCTAGAGTTGGTGCTTCTGTTCTTTATGGGTACTTAAGTTTATTTATTTATTTATTTTGGGGGGCAGGGGCAGGGAGAGAGAGAATCCCAAGCAGGCTCTGGGCTGTCCGCACAGAGCCTGACGTGGGGCTCGAACTCACCAGCCGTGAGATCAAGACCTGAGCCGAAATCAAGAGTCGGACGCTTAACTGGCAGAGCCCCACAGGTGCTCCCAGAATCAGGGCTTCTATCGCTTTCTTAACTTTGTCGATGTTAGTGAGCTTTCGGGATGTAGAACCTCCCGTCAGGCCTCTGCCCCCTCCGTGCCCCCCTCTTCTCCCCTACCTCTCCCCAGCCAGCCCCTAACTCCCTCCCTTCCTCACCCACAGCGACATCAAGAGGATTGGGGTGCGGCTGCCCGGCCACCAGAAACGCATCGCCTACAGCCTGCTGGGACTCAAGGACCAGGTGAACACAGTGGGGATTCCCATCTGAGCCCCAGCTGGCCTCGAACCCCCTCGGCCAAGAATACTTGAAGAAATGGAGTGGCCTCTCGGCCTGCTCTGCACTGGGCCACCAGGGACCTTATTTATTTTTAGTTATTCCATATGGATGCCACCCTGAGGCCTCTGCTGGGGGGGGTGGTGGTCTTGGACGACACCTTGGCCTAAACTGAGGAGACGCTCAGGGACCCCGAGCTGGGGGCCTGTTCATCTACGAAGGACAGACTGCCAAGCACTTAGCAGGCACCCCCATGGCCCCAGCACCCCCTGGGGCAGGAGCCCCGCCAAGGCATTCAGACAGACACACAGGACATTTCCAAACTGACCTCCCCTTTGCTGTCTTGGGAGGTGGAGGGGAGGGGTAGCCTGTGGCCATGTGAACAGGGTACCTCAAGTCCCACCCACGAATGAGTTTCAGACAGCCAGCAAACTCAGCTGCGTAAGACCCACGGTGATTCCCCTGTCCCTCTGGTGCCTTCCTCAGCCCCCCAGGCCCTGTCCTCAGCCCCAGCGGGCCAAATCTTGCTTCCCCGGGGCCCTCGCAGGATGCTTGGTTGTGTTGAGGTTTTTTTAAATATATATTTTATATTTTGTGGAGAGTATGTGTGTGTGGCAGGGGGCCTGGCCAGGGCTGGGGACAGACGATGGCCTGTGTCAGACATTCCCAGGCTGGGGGCCGGTCCATCCGGTCTCCCTCCCCTTTAGACAGCATTCACTACTCTGTCAGTGTTAACGATTTTGTTTTGTTGGGTATTTTTTTTCGAACCTTAATTTATTATTATTTTTTTTATATTTATTGTTAGGAAACGACTTATTTCTGCTCTGGAATAAAGTTGCAGATGGTTCAAACTGATCTCGGTTTTGAGTCTTTGGGGGGAGCCGTGGGGGCGGAGAGGCCTTCCGTGTTGGAAGCTGGGGGTGGAGAGTTCACTCCGAGCGCTTAAACAGAGACAAGAGTCCAAGGCACACGCCGTGAAAGTGTGGGAGTGGGGGTGGGTGGGAGGTGGGCAGGGGGCCAGGGAGCAGGGAGCTGGCCCTGCCGAGCCCGGCCTCCACGCCAGCAGGCCTCTGTCACCTTTGATCTCTAGACTTTTGGAGGGCTGGGAGGCAGGAGAACCATGAGAGCAGCCACCGCCTCCCTCCCACACGTCTCTGGAGAGCTCGTTGCAATAGATACTTCGACCATCCACGTAGGGCTCTGAGGTTTACAGAGGCTTTCCACGAGTTTTGGCTTGTTGGCACCTCAGCACTCAGATTTTGTGGCAGCCCCGTTTTACAGAAGAGGAGAACTGAGCTTGGGCCTGGGGACAGGGCTTGTCCAAGGCCACACGGCAAGTCAGAGGCAGAGGCCAGAATTGGAAGCAGGGCCAGGAATCCCAATTAGATGCTTTTTTCACAGATGAGGAGACTGAGGCTCAGAGATGTGCAGTGACTTGCCCTAAGTCACACAGCAGCAAGGAGCAGAGGGTCTCGGGGGAAGCCAGAGTCCTGATTTCAAACCCTGAGCCTTCTCCATGATATCACGCTGCCGCCCTGCATGCCCGAGGTCGTTCGCAGTGAGCCTCAGGAAGGTGTCATATATAGGTGACCAGGGACATGACCAGGTGAGCAGAGACGATCTGGGGCAGAGGAGGAAGGTGTCCTGGTGGAGGGTGGCTCCCGCACTGAGACATGCGGGGATTGTTGGGACAAGTGGCAATCAGCCAGTGGAGCAGGAGAGGACAATGCAGGCAGAGTAAACTGGAGGTGTGAAACCGTGTGGTCGTGCAAGGGGGAATCACAAGTACTTCGATGTCATTAGGGTACGAAGCAGGGCCTTGTAAGGCAGGTCCAGGAGTGGGGATTTTCAGGTATGGGCAGTGGGGAGCCACTGAAGATTTTAAGCAGGGTGAGGCATGATTACTGTGCCCTAAGCAGAAGTCACTGGTAGAGGCAGGCCCAGAACCCCAGCCTCCTGACTCAGCTTGGAGCTGGGGGACAGTAAAATTCTGAGGCTGCTCGGCTTGCCTTGGGGTCTCAAGACTGGCCTGCTCTGTCCTGACCCCCTGCCACTGCAGGAAAGTGGCCTCCATGGGGAGCCGGGTCCGGGTCCGACCCACTAAGCATCAGGGAGCCATGCAGCATCGGGTGGGGCTGGGGTTGGGAAAGGAAAGAAGGCACTGGTTCGTCTCACCAGGCCTTCCTCCCGTTAGCACTAGGCCGCTGGGTGTGGCAGCTTGGTGGCTGAGTCAGCCTTTCCCGGGCCCTGACCCTTACCTGGCTTGACCAGGTGGCCACTATGGCTCTGTTATTGGGCTATGGTTACTGCCATTGCCAATGAGAGAACTGTGGGTCCAGCAGGGAGCAAGCCTGCGATCCCACAGTGAGCTGGGTCCCAATGGCACCTGAGGCCAGGCCTGAGTCCCATTCCCAAAGCAACTCAGCCACCCGCTGGCCCCACTGGTGAGCAGAAGTGGACACAGGAAGTGGCTGAGCACAGGAGAGAGATGGCCTCATGGGCTGTCTCCCTCAGGGCCCTGATGGATATGAAGCCCTCTAAGGGCACAGGCCTCTGAGCTGCAGACTGGGATCTGTGCTCAAAGGCCAGTGGGCAGCTGTCTGGAGCCTCCAGTGGATCTCATGATTGGCCAGAGGGGAAATTTAATTTTTTAAAAAGTTGAAATAAACCCAGTTCTGCCCTCTAGAAGGCCTAGAAGCAGTGACACCCCCACAGCAATAAGCACATCCAGCCCCCAGATCTTGGCTCCTAAACACCACCCTCTAATAAAAGAACCCAGAGCTCCTTAGAGAAATGGCTGCTTCCAGGGCCAAGACAGGGAAAATACAAGAATTAGTCTGGAGCATTCTGGAGGGAGGGAGAGTAAGGAAATGCTCAAAAAATAAACAGATGAGGGGATGTCAGACCCAGGAGCCAGGCTGAAAGAGATCCCAAATGGCCAAACCTAGACCAAGTTGCACAGAACAAAAAACGGGGCGCCTGGGTGGCTCAGTCAGTTGAGCGTCCAACTTCGGCTCAGGTCATGATCTCATGGTTCGTGGGTTCGAGCCCCACGTCGGGCTCTGTGCTGACAGCTCAGGGCCTGGAGCCTGCTCCGGTTTCTGTCTCCCTCTCTCTCTGCCCCTCCCCCACTCATGCTCTGTCTCTCTGTCTCGCAAGAAAGACTAAACGTTAAAAGGAAAAAAAAAAAAAAACGAAAAAGAACAAATAACATAAAATTAAATTGAAACCCAATAAAATAAATATCTATGAGTCTAAACTGGTATAAATAATGATTGAATGACTGACTAAATAAATAAATAAGACTAGACAAATCTTCCTTATAGAAGAGTTCCGCGTAATTCACGCTGGTTCTCACCGCCAGCAGGTGGTTAATTCCAAATCCAGGCTTTGAATGTACGGCGGACCCAGTGGCAAACCTTCCAAAGAAAGGAAGCGTAGAAAGGGTTAAAAAAAGAAGAGGAGGAAACAGAAATTTTACAGTGGAGAAACCCAGCAAACACTACTGTAACCACGTTGACATCATCAGTGAAAACACAGACCCAGGGCAGTAGGAACTTGTTGCTGGAATTTAAGGTCAGGTATCAGCAAACACTTGTACAGGGATTCAGTGGGTACCAGCCACCGCTCTCAGTGCTTTGCTCATGTTTAATTGTTTAACAGTTATAACAACCCCTTGAGGTGGGTACCACTGCTATCCCATTTTACAGATTTGAACACCGAGGCACAGGGAGATTAAATGACCTGCCAGAGCCATCTGGCTCATGCAAGGCAGGGGAAGGAATCAAACCCAGGCAGTATTGGTCCCATGAAACGGAACCCCTAATAAAATGCTTTCCTGGGGCCGCTTGGATGGCTCAGTTGATAAGGCATGCCAGTCTTTTTTTTTAATTTTTAAAAAATATATTCATATATTTTTAAGAGAAAGAGAGAGAGAGACGCAGCATGAGCAGGGAAGGAGCAGAGAGAGAGGGAGACGCAGAATCTGAAGCAGGCTCCAGGCTCTGAGCTGTCAGCACAGAGCCCGATGCGGGGCTCGAACTCATGAACCGTGAGATCGTGACCTGAGCCGAAGTCGGACGCTCAACCGATTGAGCCCCCCAGGCACCCCTGGACCATGCCACTCTTGAACTCAGGGTCGTGAGTTCAAGCCCCACATTGGGTTTTAGAGATTATTTTTAAAAAAATGTTTGGGGCACCTGGGTGGCTCAGTGGGTTAAGCATCTGACTCTTGGTTTTGGCTCAGGTCATGATCTCCCAGTTTGTGAGTTCTAGCCCTGTGTTGGGCTCTGCACTGACAGCGTGGAGCCTGCTTGGGATTCTCTCTCTCTCTCTCTCTCTCTCTCTCTCTCTCTCTCTGCCCCTCTCCTGCTCATGCTGTCTCTCTCTCAAAATAAAACGAATAAACTTTAAAACATGCATTTCCATTTGCCACCCTCAACTGCCAAGACAGGACATTCTCCCTCTCTCTGCCATGTTGGACACCTCCCTAGATACGATCTGAGAAGCATTGGTTCTGGAGAAACTGAGGCCACATAACCTTCCCACGTTTCCAAATATGTCAGTGCCATTTCCTGTTCTGTGCCAGGCTGGGCATGGGGCCACAGAGGTGAATCAGGCCCCTCTCTTTCCTCAGAAAGAAGAGAGTTCTCAGTTAGATGCGGGCAGGGGCGGCCATACAGCAGAACCCGGGCTAAGAGGGGGAGGAGGTGGGTGAATAGGAGCAAGAAAGAGGCAACTGACCCATCCTGGAAGGTTCAGGCAGGCTCCCTGGAGGAGGAGGAGGAGCCATCCAAGCTGAAACATAGGTCAAGTGGGAGAACACCAGGCAAGGTAGAGCAAAATGTCCCCAGAAGAGCCCGTCCCTGCCCTCCATACTCCAGACCTCTGTGGGTAGGGCCTGAGTCTCCCCCATTTGACCGGGACAAACCATGTTCTGGCTCCAACGCCACCCTAGGCCCTGGCTGTCATGTCACAAGCAGCCCTATGGTGCCAGCCCTGCTCTCGTTTCTACCTCAAGCAGAACCTTCATCTCCGACTTCAGTTGTCTCAGCTGGGAAATGGGCCCTCAGGCCGCTGCGCTCCTCGGGTTCTGAGCTGCAGGGGCCTTGGTAGCCCTTTGATACACCCAACCAAGCCCAGAAGAGGGTGAAGGCAGCAATTACGAGGGTGCTGGGTGGGGGTTGCCCTCTTTCTCAGCTGTAACCGGTCCAGGTGGCAAGTTAAAACAGTATCACCGGGCACCCGCCTCAGATCTCCTAATTAATTAGCGAATCCTAGAGGAATGGGCAAGCTCTCCGCCTTCCTTCCCACCCCCACCCCCACCCCCACCTCCAGCTGTGGCCCAGGGCCGAGAATAGGGCCCACCGCAGGGCAGATGCTGCTGGAACAGAGGTTGAGGATGTGTGTCTGATGTGCTTGCGTTCTCAGCTCGGGCCCTCTGTGCGCTCACACCGTGCTTTATGCCTGGATCGCCTGCTCCCCAGAGCGGTGTTGGGCACCTAGTAGGCCCTCAATAAATATTTGCCCCATCAACAAATCAATGAGGGGAATGGGGGGCCTTAGGACCCAGTGGAGAGCCATTTGGGGCCAGATTGTCAACATCCCAAGAGGAGGGTTGTGTTGGTGAGGGGTACGCATTGCACAGACAGCCACAGTTCCCGCTGGCCGGCTGGAAACCAGCGTTTCTGAACACCTACTATGTGCCACTCAGCGGGCCAAGTCTGAGACCCACACTGTCTTATTGAAGGATCACGATGACTCTGCAAGGCACGGGTTTATCCCCACTTTACAGACGTGGACACAGAGGCTCAGCACGGTGTCAGACAGAGGTCCCTCAGCAGGAGTGACAGAGCAGGGTTATGAGACCAGGGCCCTCTCGTCCCACTGCCTGCTGCTGATTGACATTTGGGGGTCTTAGGCGTTCCTGGGAAGCAGGGCAGCCGGAAGTCCTTTGGACAGGAAGAACAGAGTCAGGGACACTATTGGACGACTGTTGATTTTGCCGAGGGCCCCCGGGCACGTCCCGCGGCGTCTCTGGGTCTCAGTGTGCTCATTGGGCAACGTGGAGGCCGGAAGTCCGTCCCGGCTGGGATGAGGGGTTCCTGCCTCCTCCCCAGCCCTCTTCCAGGCAGTCCCAGGCCTCAGGCCCCACTCCAGCCCCCCGGGGTCTGGCGTCTCAATCCAAGCCTTGTCAGCCAGTCCCTGTCGGCAGAACCAGACCCCGGTTTCTGGGAAGCTGCGGCCGCATCCCGCCCTGCCCGGGATGGGGGCCCCCCTCTCTCCCCCTGGGCCTTGGCCCCATTTCAGCAGCCTCATCACATTCCCCAGTGGCCTCCACTGCCAGATGGACGGACGCAGTTTCCACACTGGTGTGGCAGAGCCCGGGAGCTGGGTGACCAGGTCTCCTGCTGGGCAGAGGGGTCCTTCCCCCCCCTCCAAGGACCAGGCCTCAGGGGCCAGTTAGACCAACCTCAGCATCTCGGCACAGACAGCCACACCCCTGCAGCCCCAGGACACATCTCCCGTGCCCAGCACCCCCAGACCCTGCGCCCTCACAGGGCACCCTTGTGCCAGCCAGACGCCTCAAACCCGCCCGGGCTTCTCCTTCCCGGCTCTCCCCACCCCCGCACCCCTTCCCTATTTCTGCCTGTACTCACTCTTCCAGACCCAGCTGGGATTCCCCATCCTCTAAGAGACTTCCAGAACCTCCTCCCTTGCTGCGAACTGATTTGGGGGAAATCAGCCCCAGCTCTCCGACATGGCCGCCTTCAGCGCATGGCTGAGAATCCCGCTGGAAATGCTCTCAGAGGTGTCTGTCCACCCCTGACTCTTCTAGGCAGCTCAGCTTCCTTTCCTCAAGAACTCCGTATCAAGGGGCGCCTGGGTGGCTCAGTCGGTTAAGCATCCAACATCAACTCAGGTCGTGACCTCGCGGTTCATGAGTTCGAGCCCTACACGGGGCTCTCTGCTGTCAGTGCAGAGCCTGCTTGGGATGCCCCTCCCCTGCTCATGCTTTAGCTCTCTCTCTCTCTCTCTCTCCAAATAAATCAATAAAAATAAAAAAAAAAAAAAAAAGAACTCCATCAAGTCCGCTAAGTACCCCATGGGCGGGGGATATTGTGTCCCCCCTTTGGCCAGGACGATTTAGGTCGGTTGTCCCGTATAATTAGCAATAGTGTTCCTTTTCATGCTCTGTCCCTATTTGGATGATAATTTATTTGGTCGCCCTACCATGAGACGTGGAGAAGGGAGGGCTTTCCCAAAGCCCAAAAACTGGCAAGTAGCAGAGTCAGGATTTGAACCCAGCACCTTGCCCCAGAGCCCCGCCCTACACTGATGGGTTTTGGCATGAACGAGCCTACCTTGGGCATTCTCCAGGGCCTGCTGTGTGCCGTCTGTTGACTGGAGCTCCTCCCCACACCCTTGACCTGACAAGCTGGCTTTCTCTTGCCTTTCGGCTCATGCGTCCGGCCTCAGAGAAGGTACCCCCCCACCCCTCTTAAAAGTGCCCTGGACCCCCTACCACATTTCTTTCCTGCACTTTTGACTCTTTGCATCTGTGGGCTCACGTGATGTGATAAATATCTGTCATTGACGCCCGCCTCCTGCCCAGCAGCCAGTTTCATGAGCCTGTTTGGTGGCCCCTGGATCCCCCAGTGGGATGCCCCCACATATTTGACGAAGGAACCAACGAGTGGTCCTTGGCACGCGCCAGGGAGAAGGGTGGGGAGTAGGAGAGCCCAGGGGGTGCCCTCACAGATTCCTCAGGCTGCTGGGGAGAAAGACCCAGGGAAACATCAAGAACACGCAGAAGATAAATTCTGCGGTTTGACAAGCACGGGGACTGTGGGATCCGGAGGAAACAGTAACTTGCTCAGGGTAGGGCAGGTCAGGGAAGGTCTCCGGGAGGAGGTGCTGTCTGACCTGGCTTGAAGGGTGAGGTGATAGCCGGGAGAATGAAGGGTTGCTCGGCTCAGAGGCTGAAGGCAGACCAGCGTGGCTGCAGCTTTGAGGGCAGGGCCCTGGGCCACAGGGAGGGTCGAGGCTGCAGGGGTCGGCAGGAGCCTGGACGCAGAGGGCCTTGCGGCACCTCTGAGGATTTGATTTTTATCCTAAGCGTGGGCATCAGGGAGCAGCTCGATGGTTTTGAACTGGGGGAGGCGAGGTGGGCAAGAAAAACCTCAACTGTGGTGTTTTTTAAAAAAATTGTGCGGTCCCCCGGGGAAAAAAAAGTATCTAAGTGTTGACGTATAAAAAAAAAAGTGGATTTATTTGTGTGCCGCTGTGGGCCCGGAGCCCCTGCCTGCCTGGCCCTCAGGGCTGTTCTTCAGAACAGCTCCGGGGACTGAGCCACCGAACTTGCAGGTGTCGCAGCCCCATCCCCCCACCCCTACCCCATCCCCAGCCATCTGTCTGGGAAGGTCCATTGTGGTGGCCTCTGACATCACCACAGGGGGCAGCGTGATGTCACGGGGCCCCATTGTGGCCGTGGAAGGCGAGGTGCCCCCCCCCAGATACCCCCTCCCGCTCTCGCCCAATCCTATTAAGCATGGGCTGGGGACAAAGGAAGGCGCTTTGTGTTTTAACGGGTCTGAAGTGAGTCACAGGCTGCAAAGGGAGGGCATAGCAAGAGCCTGTACATTCCAGAGCCTGCCACCTCCCCCAGCCGGGCCTGCAGGTCAGGCTGGAGGCCCTGCTGTCACCACCAGTCATTGTCCCCATGCCAGGCCCTGCGCCTCTTATCCGCGTCCCCCTCAGGTGTAGGACCAGAGCCTGTGATGTGGAGGCTGCAGGCCCGACCTCCTCCTACATCCCCGATGTCAGCCTGCGAGGTGGGGGTCCCCTAGAGCCCTGGGCTGGGAGAAGGAGTCAGAGGCAGCTGGAGCCAGACAGGCAAGAGTCCCTGAAAGATAGCTTCAGGGCATAGATGGGGGGGCCAAGGCCTAGAGAGGGACAGGACTGGTCAGCCGGTGGCATCACTGAGCACTCATCAGCGAGCACTTAGTAAATTCCTACTGAGAGCCGCACTGGCCTGTGCTGTAGGTCACGTGATCCCTGAAACTCTGGAAGGTGATGGCCGGGACCGGCCCCACAGAGCTGACCACTCCGGACAGGCCTCTCCGAGTAGAGAGGGAGGCTCAGCGTGGGGACAGCTAGGTGGCGGCTTCCTTGTCCCAGGTGTCTCTGAGAGAAGAAGGAGGAGGACTCCCTGAGGCTCCAGCTCAGAGGTCAGAGGGCTCGCGTCGCAGTTCCTCTTCTGCAATGAACTCGCATGCCTTCCCCTCACTGAGCCTCTGTTTACTCCTCTGTAAAATGGGACCAATCAGACCCTTCTCACAGAGTTGTGGTGAGGACTGGATGTGATGGTGTGAGTGCCCAGCTGAGGGTGGGGGCAGGGCATTGCAGTGCTGGCACACCCCCCCCCCAACCCCATCTCTCCTTGGGTGTCAGCCCTCAGCCAAGTCTCCTTCCAGGCTGGCGTCCACCCCCTTTGAAGGGCCTGTCTGGTCCTAGGCTGAGAGTAGGGTGCAGCCAACAGGG
The DNA here is from genome assembly GCF_007474595.2 of Lynx canadensis. NCBI lineage: Eukaryota > Metazoa > Chordata > Mammalia > Carnivora > Felidae > Lynx > Lynx canadensis. The sequence continues at coordinate 11,513,559 of NC_044310.1, read as the reverse complement.
GATGCCTAGGCAGGGACAGGCAACGGCTTCAGGAGGGCTCAGCACACCCCACCGCCACCCGAGTGGGTTCTCCATCTTGGCAGAGTACCCAGGCACGCGAGGAGGCTGGGGGTGGCTCAGTTTCAGGCAACAAAGCCCCCTTTCTCCCCAGCCTGAGGAATGCCCGGCACCCCTGTCACCCCCGCCTCCAACTATATGGAGACCAGACCCCAGGGTTCACTCTGTGGGGCCCAGGCTGGGCACTGGCCCTGCCCCGAGCCTGTGAGGCAGGCCTGGCCCTTTACGAGGCGGGAATGTCACCCACACCCACCTCACACACACACACTCACGTGCACACGCACACACACTCACACACCCATGCCCACATGCCTCCCCCAAAGAGCCCAGCCCTCAGTTCGGAGCCCTGAGCTCAGTCCAGAATCTGAGGCAGTCTGGAGCAAAGATGTCCACGGCTGCCTGGGGCTAGAGAAAGGGCCAGAGTGTGAGTGCCCTGTCTCACCTTGGCTCTTCCTGTGTCTTTGTGCTTGATGATGTTTTTTTTTTTTTAAAATATCTCAACTTGGCAAAGCAAAAAGTCACAGTCCCACCCACACCTGCCCCATTTTTTGAACTGGCATGTGAAATCCCAGCGTCGGAGCCCCTGACTCTGTTCAAACCCCTCATTTTTTTACCAAGGAGAATGCGGAGGCCACAGAGCCCCATCGGGCTGGGACTAGTGTGTGTGTGTGGGGGGGGAGGGGTGTGGGGGGGGTGAGGGTTAGGGGCTGGTGAAGACCACACGTGGGAGCTGGTGGCATCTCATTCCAGGGCAAGGGAGCAGAACTGGCCTCCCCGGTAAAGGATGCACCCTTTGTACAGATGAGAACACTGAGGCTTGGAGGGGAGGAGCCGAACATTCCCCGGTGAGGAGTGGAAGAATGATCTGAGCTCCAGCTCTGAGGCCCCGTGGGTGGGAGGGATGGTTAGAGGGGCCTGAGCCCCCAGCTCCCCTCCCAGCCACCGCAGCCCCAGTCTAGCCCCAGGCCTCAGCTAGGGCAGGCCCATCCTGGAAGTGGGTGTTCAGGCCCAGGCCGCTGCCCTGGTCTTGACCCCCTGAGCAGGATCTGCCCCTCCTGCCACAGCCCTGGCCAGACTCTGCCCAGACACCTCAGGAATGTGGGGGGAGGGGGAGACTCAGGAAAGATGGGGCCTGGGGTCCAGAGGTGGACAGAACAAAGAAGCCACGTGTCTGGACTCTCCCTGCACCCCCAGGCTGGACCACAGCCGGCAGAGGCAGAGGCCCCCAAGAGTGGGTCAGGCATGTGTCCCTATGTGCTGTGTGACCCTGGGTATCCTGCTGCCCATCTCTGGTTTCCTGGGCTGCAAAATGGGGTACAGGAACAGGGGATCGAAGGCAGAGGAGCCTGCTGCAGGCCTGAGGTTGGGACTTCTGGCAGAGGGTAGAGAGAAGTAGGGGGCCAACCCTGCGGTGGGCTCTTCTCCCTGCCTCCTCGCTCAGCCTCAGGAATCGCCTTAATTACAGCGTCAGCTTCCCCGCGCTTCCTGCCATAAACCCAGGAATCTAAATTAGAGGGCAGGAGGCTGGCTCCCCCTTCCCTCCGACCCCCCAAGTCTGCCGGGAAGTTCTCCTGGAGACGGGCCGCCAGTGGGGGGCTAACTACAGAGGTGCCCAGGGCCCAGGCTCGGGGGGTCTGAGAGGCCAGGCAGGCGGGTGGCTGCTGAGCAACTGCTACGTGCCAGGCACGGGGCTGAAGTCGCCCTTTTGATCCTCCCAGCACTTCAAAGCTGACGTCAAGATCCCCTTTTACAGAGGAGGAAACTGAGGCAAGAGCCCAAGGTCACCCAGGGTCTCGGTGGCTGAGCCAGCTGGACCCAGGTCTCCAGCTCCCAGACCAGGGCTGGCCGCCTTTGCAGAAGGCAGAGGGAAGGGTGGGGAAGGGTGGAGAAGGGAAGGGGATGCTGACCCATGAATCGGGCCCGCTGAGTCCCAGGGGGAGAGGGGAGGCTGTTGACGGGAGGGCGCTGAGGGGCTGGTGTGCAGAGATCAGGCAGGATGTAGGCTGCTGGGTTCTGAGCAGAGTCTGCCTTCTGTAAGCCTGGCCTGGGCCTGGCCCTTCCCCGGGGGTCTGGCCAGGTAGATCAGGGCTGGGCGGGGCTGGGGCCCTTCAGAGTAAGATCCAGACGGAGAGCCGTGTGTGTGTGTGTGTGTGTGTGTGTGTGCGCGCGCACGCGTTTGGGGGTGCGTGCAGTTTGTGTCTGTGGGTACTTCTGTGTGACAGGGAGTGCATGTGTGCATGCATGTGGTGGGGAAGTGAGGTCATCTGGGCAGAAGGGAGCTGAGCTTGTCCAAACCACTGGAGCCACTGGAGGAGAGAGAGACAGACTTGGGGGGGAGGCAGCGTGCCGGGTGGGGGTGGGGGTCTGAGGGAGGGAAAGAGACCAAAGCAGAGAGGAGACAGCAAAGGACAGAGACAGAAGGATGAGGTGGGGTGGGAGGCAGACAGACAGACAGACAGGATGAGAGGGGACGCCCGGGTGGTCGTGGGGGGACAAGGAGAGGCCCAAGAGCTGCCCAGAGAGAAGATGTTGAGTTTGACAAAGAGGGAGCCCGAGAGCGGAGCAGCCCTGGAGGGCAAGGGGGCTCAGTCAAAGGGGCTTCCCACTGGGCTGCCCCTGAGTGAGGACAGAGGGAGGGACCGAGGGAGGATGCCTTACGCCTGCTTTTTGTCCCGGTCAGTGCATCTGAGGTCACCCAGCCCTCAAGCAATATTTTTTAATGTTTATTTATTCTTGAGGTTTATTTATTTGTGCCCCAGGGAGACACCGAATCTGAAGCAGGCTCTGCGCTGTCAGCACAGAGCCCGACACGGGGCTCGAACCCACAAACTGTGAGACCATGACCTGAGCCAAAGTCGGACGCTTAACCGACTGAGCCACCCAGGCGCCCCGGCAATTTTTTGAGGACCTCTTATGCATGTATCCCAGGGGTGGGGTCTACCTGAAGGAGCAGGAGTTCAGAGGCTTGAGAGCCCAGGGGGTGGTCTCTGGGGGTATGCCCTGAGAGCATGGGGGCAAGGAGGGGAGGCTGGGGGAGGCCAGGACGGTGACTTCAGCAGCACGGAGGCTGGTACCGTGGCAGGGCTGGGGCGGGAGGGGGCGGGGGCAGGTCCCACTTCTCCTCAGCCACATCCCAGCCCCATCACCCAACTCTCCTACGTGGCTTCCAAGGCCCCATGGGCCCTGCAACCTGGCTCGCCTCACCTCCCACCATGCTCTCTTCCTAACCCGGCGATTCTCAACTGTGGGGATTTTGCCCTCCACCACAGGACATCTGGCCATGTCCGGAGATGTTTTTGCTTGTCACAGTTGAAGGAGCGTGCTGCTGGTATCTGGTGGGTAGAGACCAAAGATGCGGCTAAACATCCTATAACACACAAGACAGGCTCTGCAACAAAGAATCATCCATCATACTCATTTTCCCTCTTTTCCCCCTGAGCATGCCAAACGCGTTCCTGCCTCAGGACCTTTGCAGTTCCTTTTGGCCTTGACTAGAACACCCCTCCCTAGACCATCACACAGGTTGCCTTCTCATTCTTCCAGAACCTGCTCAAACATCCCCTCCTTAGAGCAGTTTTTCCTGACGCCCCCACCCCCTTCCACACTCTCTATCAGAAACCTCTGTTTATTTCCCTCCCAGCACTTATCCCCAAATCACGACAATCTTGTTTATTTATTCAAGTCCTTATTATAGTTTGTCTACCCTCCACTTGGCCGTGAACTCCATGAAGGCTGGGAACTTTGGCTTTTCAGCAGCACCCAGACGCTGAGTACTGGGTGTTAAAATTTCACTTAGAAGAGCCAGGGGCTATTTTAAGCGCTTTGTTTAGAACACTTTGCATATACTGTCTTAATATGATATATTATCTTGGCATATATTATCCTATGAGGTAGGCGCCACTGTTGTGCCCATTTCACAGATGGGGAGACCGAGACTCAGAGATGTCAAGTAACTTGCCCAAAGTGACACAGCTGGTCAATGCATGAGCTGGGATTTGAACCCGGGGAGGTCGGCTGCAGAGTTCATGCCCTGACTTGAAGGGGCCACACTACAGCCTCTCTGCAAATGTGAGTTGAGTGGATGTGACTCCATGCCAGGAACCCAGACCCCCGTCTCCTCCTCTCCCTGAGAAAGACGATCGCCACTCTGTAACCTGGCCTTCTTGCCTCTCGCCCCCACCCCAGACCTGTAGAACTGAGGAGCCTCTCCAAGTCAGCAGGGAGATAAGGTCCTCATTGGCAGATTCTGACAGGGAAGAGACTTGGGGACCCAGACGTGGGGGCTCCTCGTCATGGGGATCCCCCGCTGCAGCCAATGCACTGGGGCCACAACCGCTGCCCTGAGTCACTGTTGACTCTCCCTGGCCCTGTCCCCTCTCCCAGCATCTGTGGAGCCCATCAAGGGACAGTCTCGACCTGGGATCTGCCAGGGAAGGCTTTAATTCTTCTTCATTCGACTAGCCTTTCGTTCCTAACCATCGCAGTGCGGTGGTTAGAACGCGGATGCCAATCTATACGGCCGAGTCAGTATTTTTCCCGCTGTGTGATCTCGGGCAAGTGTCTGAGCTGGACCCAGTTTTACAACACGGGGAAGTTACAGGGCTTTGGGAAGCTTCGCTGGGATGAGGCATAGAGTACTGAGCACGGCACTCAACTTGCGATAGGTGTTCCATCATAGGAGCTGTTCTTTTTCTTTATTCTCCATGAAGAATTTCCTGAGGCCCCTAGAACACACAGACCCCTAATAGCAACCCCCAGCCCAGATAAGGCTTGATCCTGAAGGCCTCCTGAGCGGATCCTGGCTTCACCATTGGGTTGCTGTGTGATCCGAGTGAGTCGTCATCCCTCTCTGGGTCTCGAGCTCCCTGTATGAACAGTGACTGGTTGGCTTGGATGAGCAAGGAGAATCCGTACTGTGAAGAATTCCACCTGGGTTCGAATCCTGACTGCCACTTACTGTGACCCCGGGCAGGTGACCTCTCTCTGCCTCGGTTTTCCACTGCAAAGTGGAGCAATAACAGTACCTACCTCCAGGAATAAGTGAATTAATGCCTGGAAAGTGCTTACGACAAGTCTGATACGCAGCTAGGGCTCAACAGGTGTTAGCCGTTATTATCAGCTAACATTATCTCTAAGGATCTTTTTTATTTTCAACTGAGATATAATTTACACACCAGGAGATCACCTTTTGAAAACATACGCTCGAGTCATTTTTAGTACACTCAATACTAATTCCAGAATCTTTTCATCATCCCTAGATGAAAGCCTATACCTATAAGTCCCCATTCTCCACACCCTGCCCCCGGCAACCTCCGGTCTGCTTTCTGGCTCTGCGGCTTTGCCCATTCTGGACATTTCATATAAATGCAATATGCAACGTTGTGTCCGGCTTCTTTCATTAGCACGACGTTTTCAAGGTTCGTTCCTGACCTATCCGTATTTCATTCTTTTTTTTTTTTCTGGCTGAATAATATTCCATTGTGTGGATGGACCACGTTTGTTCATGGACATTTAGGTTGTTTCCACTTTTTGGCTATTAGGCACAATGCTGTTAGTGAACATTCAAGTATAAGTTGTTGGGTTTTTTTTTAAGTTTATTTATTTATAATCTGTACACCCGATGTGGGGCTCGAACTCACAGCCCTGAGATGAAGAGTCTCGTGCTCTATCAACTGAGCCAGGCGGGTGCCCCCAGTGGAAGTTTTTTTGTAAGCGTGTTTTTCATTCTCTTGGGTATCTTCCTTGGAGTAGACTTGCTGCATCATATGATAACTCCGTCTTCAACTTTGTGAAGTGGCTGCCCCATTTCATTTCATTTTTTATATGATTATTTACTTTTTTTAGGAATCTCTACATCCAACGTGGGGCTCAAACTCACAACCCCGAGATCAAGAGTCACACGCTTTGGGGCGCCTGGGTGCCTCAGTCGGTTAAGCGTCCGACTTGGCTCAGGTCACGATCTCGCCGTTGGTGGGTTCGAGCCCCGCATCGGGCCCTGTGCGGACAGCTCAGAGCCTGGAGCCTGCTTCGGATTCTGTGTCTTCCTCTCTCTCTACCCCTCCCCTGCTGGTGCTCTGTCTCTGTCTCTCTCTCTCTCTCTCTCAAAAATAAACATTAAATATTTTTTTAAAACTTTAAAAAGAAAGAGTCACACGCTTTTCCGACTGAGCCAGGCGTGTGCCCCTGCTGCACAATTTTATACTCCCACTGGCAATGTATGAGGTTCCAACTGCTCCACACCCTTGCCAACAGTGGCTAATGTCTTCTTTTGTATTGTAACCATCTTAGTGGGTGTGCAGAGGCATCTCGCTGTGGTTTTGATTTACATTTTCCCAATAACTGATGATGTCAAGTGTCTTCACGTGTGCTTATTGGTCATTCACACATCTTCTTGGGCTAAATGTCCATTCCTTTGTCCGTATTTAAATCGGGTTATCTGTCACTTTATCATGGAGCTCTACGTATCCTTTATATACTCTAGATACTAGGCCCTTATGAGATACTTGAGGCACAAATATTTTCCCTGTTCTATGGGGTGTCTTTTCAATTCTTGACGGTCCTTGGAAGCACAAAAGTTTTTATTTTTGATGAAGTCCAATTTTCTGCCTTTTTCTTGGCTTCTACTCATATGTCATATCTAAGAAACAGTCGCCTAATCCAAGGGCATGTCTGTTTTTGTCTAACAATTGTATCGTTTTAGCTCTTAGAGTTAGGACTCTGATCCATTTTGAGTTAATGATGCATGTGGTATAAAGGGCGTGAAGTAGAGGGGTCCAGCTTCGTTCTTTTGCACGTGAAAATCCAGTTGTCTCAGCATTATTTCTTGAAAAGACTATTTCCCCATTGGATTTTCTTGGCACCCTGGTCAAAAATCAATTGATGGGGCACCTGGGTGGCTCAGGCATTTAACTGTCTGACTCTTGATTTTGGCTCAACTCATGATCTCATGGTTTGTGAGATTGAGCCCTGCATCTAGTTTTATGCTTATAGCACAGAGCCTCCTTGGGATTCTCTCACTCTCCCTGTCTCTCTGCCCCTCCCCCACTCTCTCCTTCTCTAAATAAACTTAAAACAAAAAAATCAATTGACCAGGGGTGCCTGACTGCTGGTTCAGTTGGAAGAGCATGTGACTCTTGATCTCAGGGTCATGAGTTTGAGCCCAATGTTGGGCATAGAGATTACTAAATAAATAAATAAATAAATAAATAAACTTTAAAAAGTCAATTGACCATAACGTGTGGGTTTTGGGGCTCTCAATTCTATCCCATATATAGAGAGAGGGTGTAAGCGAGCGAGGGGTGGAGAGAGAGAGAAAAAGAGAGAGAGAAGTAGGGCTCATATGAAGTGGGACACGGGCTCACCTGAGGTGGGGCTCGAGCTCCCTCCATGTGGAACTTGAACTCAAAAACCATGCGATAATGACCTGAGCCAAAGTCAGATGCTTAATGACTGAGCCACCCAGGTGCCCAAGATTTTATCTTTTTAAGTAATCTTGACACCCCACCTTGGGCTCAAACTCATAACCCTGAGATCAAGAGTTACAGGCTCTACTGACTGAGTCAGCCAGGCACCCTGGTCCCTTTCATTTCCATATGAATTTTAAGAGGAGCTTGTCCATCAGGATCTTTGAACCTGTGATTCTAAGGCCATAATTTCTTTATAATTCCAATAACTAAAGTCATTGTGGTCTATTTCTATTGTCTTCTTTAATTGAAATATAATTGACAGATAATATTGTATAAGTTTAAGGTGTAGGACATGTTGATCTGATACATTTATATATTGCAATATGATTACCATTATAGCTAACACCTCTCTCATGCTACATGCTTCTTATCTCTGTCGTCTTTTGATTGTGCTGATTCTTGCTCGTTGTGTCTTATTTCCTTGTGTATCTGGTTATCTTTGACTATGTTCTGCTCAGTGTTTGAAAACGATTTGTGAAAATAACCTGAGGCCTGAGATGATGATACCTCCTTGCAGGTGAGTTTTTTGTTTGCTTCTACCAAGCACCCGGAGACACTTTAATCCAAGGCCACTTTAATTCAAGTTTAAAATTAGAGCCACCCAGGAGCTTGGGCTCACTCAAGGCTTGTTTTTTGTTTGTTTTTTAAAGTTTATTTACTTTGAGAGAGAGTGTGTGTGTGTGTGCATGCATGTGCATGAGTAAGACGGGGAGAGAGAGAGAGAGAGAGAGAGAGAGAGAGAGAGAGAGAGAGAGAATCCCAAGCAGGCTCCACGCACTCAGCTCAGAGCCCAGTGTGGGGCTCTATCCCACGAACTGTGAGATCATGACCTGAGCTGAAACCAAGAGTCTGATGCTCAACCAACCAAGATACCCAGGCACCCCAAGGCTTGGTTTTCTCCTGGTTCGCCCTTATTCTGAGGATGTCTCAGTTTAAGAAGATGCCAGGTATCAGGCTCCCCATCTTGGACAAAAAGCTGGGCTTACCTTTTGTCCTGTCTCCTCCCTGGCCTCCCATAAGGCTGCCAAAGCCACAACTCAGTCTCAAGGCCATTCCTTCCAGATTGGTAAATGCCCTCAAGGCAAATGTGGTCTTCTACCCTGGGCTTTCCCCCCTGGGTTTTTGCCTTCTCCTGGATTCTCACTAGGGAATTTTTTTGCCACCTAGTTAACTGGTTGATGGTTTTAAGAAGATGATCTTTTTGAATTGGCTCTGGAGACTTCAATTGTTTTCAGTAGACGTTTCGTTCAAAATATCTATCCCCCTATTCCTGGAGATGGAAGCCCCTACAAAAGCCATAATTTCCCACTGGCATCTCCTTCCCTTTGCCCAGGCTGTGCCCAGAATACACCCTTTCTCTATTCATCTCAGGCTCTCTTAATCTCAAGGCCCTGCACAGAGCTTTGCCATCAGAAGCTCTCGCAACTCAAGGTCCCTGGTCCTGCGATTCCACGTCTCTGTTGCTGCATTTACTCATCATCAAACATTTATGTGGCACCCATAGTATGCCAGGCCCATCCCAGGCACTGGGGATTCTGCCCTAACAACACAGAAGCTGTCCCTTACCCTTGAGGAGGGTGAGAGATAGCTGGTTGCAACTGAGGGACATTAAGGTTGGGAAGGGGAAGCAGAGGGAGCTGTGGAGTACATTGCAAGGAGATCCAACCAGGGGAGGCTTCCAGGAGGAAATAATATTTAAGCTGAGGCTTGAAGGATGTGGAGCAATTACCCAGCAAATGACGGGGGAGGGAAGGGCATTCCAGGCAGAATGAAGATGTGTCTTCACAGAGATGAAGAGATGTCTTCACCGAGAGGTGCTGGGGAATCAGGAGGGGGTGTGAGGGAGGAGGGGGCCAATGGGTGAGGCTGGGAGGTGGGTTTGGCACCCCGTCCGGCTTCTTGGACAAAGACGGGGCTACACTTGAGGGAAAGCAAAACTTCCTTGATCTTCTGTGCTGAACAATTCCTTTCAGGAAAGGTCCGAGTCCTTGGCTCATTTCAATCCCTCAGCTTTGGCCCCCTTCCTCTCCTCCTGCCCCGGGCCGAATGGAGGGAGGCCACATCCTCTTGTCACAGGAGAAGCAGGATGTGGAGCTGAACGAAGCCACAGAGACTCTCTTCCTCAACGGCCTCTGCCAGAGTGTCCTCTGTACAGGCCCCGGGGCCCTTCCTGTGGCGCCTCGGACACCATCTTGTTTGACTTGGACGGGGTCCCTGACAGAGAGGACGGATAGGGTGTGGGGGCGCTGAGCCCTGAGCCCCAAGCTTTGAGGAAAGGTTCCAACGAATACTGTCCTCTGCATAGCCAGGATTCTAGTGACGGGGGACAGATGGGACCCCAGTCCCTCACCTGCTCCCTGGGTCACCGCAACATCAAGCCTGGGAGGTGAAGGCTGATTGACCCAAGGGAGCCAGGAGTTGAGGGGAGACTAGATTTCTGTCCTGACCACTGAAAAGTTTATAACACAGAGTTGAGTGAGTGATCCTAGCTGGGGAGGGGTTCCCCCCCATTATTTAATCCACTGAGCCCACCCCACCGCACCCTATTATCCAGATGTAGAAATTGAGGCTCAGGTCACGTGACTAATGAGAAGCGGAGGCAAGGCCTGAACCCAGGTCTTCTGACTCCTGGCTCAGCGCTCACTTCCTCCTCTGCTCCTCCCACACGCATGCCTGATGCCCATTTCTGGTGGTTGTGGTGGTGGAAGGGGGTTTCAAGGCCCACACCTGGGTTGTGGTGGATGGGGCTGACAGGTGCTGCAGGAGTTCACCGTTCCCCAGCCCCGAGAGCCTGAACCTCAGCCTCAGGGGACAGAGGGAGCTTACAGGCTCCTCTCCCTCCGGGGTCACGCCTCATCAGAGGCTGTCGTTTTCCTGGCCCGTGGCTCCAGAGGCATCAACAAAATGGGCTGAGCAAACACATCTTGCTCAGTTGTTCTAAGACTCTGCGGATGCTTTCCGGCCAGAGACCGCCAGAACCACGCCCCCAACAACGCTGGGCTTCCTGCTCTCCGGGAGGAGGGAGAACACACCCCTCAGAAGGGGCCGGTGAGAGGGAGCTGGTGGGGTCTAAGAAAGGGTCTGGGCTGGAGATGGGTGCTCCTGGGGAGGATTCCAGGGGGGTGGATCCTCGCTCTGAATTGGCCACTCGCAGGGAGCAGGGGTAATGCTGTGACTGGGTATCTTGATCATTTTAATCTAGAAGGGAAGAGGAATGAATTGAAGTGAAAGCTGTGTTTGGCAAAGAGGCAGCTGTCATTCATTTAGCCAGATAGAGGGACATCTGGTCATTTTCGTGGTTTGGGCCATGGTTACTTTTGTCTGTGTTCAGACATGATTACGGAGTGGTCTTGCCTTTGTCTTTTTTTTTTTTTTTTAAGTTTATTTATTTATTTTGAGAGGGGGGGGGGATCCCAAGCAGGCTCTGAGAGCTCAGCACAGAGCCTGACGCAGGGCTCAAACTCACAAACGGTGAGATCGGTGAGATGGTGACCTGAGCTGAAACCAAGAATCAGAAGCTTAACCAACTGAGCCACCCAGGCTCCCGGAGGTTTTGCTTTTGTCTTGATCCATCAAGGTCGTTGAGCAGCCTCGTCTGATGTTGGCGATCCGTGAAACTGCACTTGTTCCCAGGAGCACAGCATAGCCTGACAGGGAGGGCTCCGCTGTCAGGGGCTGCTTTTCTTTCTCCACATGAGGGGAAACAGCATGGAGCCCTGGAGAGCTAGCCATGTCACATGGGGTGAGGAGCCAATGTCAGCCACGCCTTGTCGATCTGTCCCAAAGCTACAGAGGAAGCCAAGAGGCTCCAGAGTCAGACCCGGGTTCAAATCCTACCTTCTTTCAGGCTCTTGGACAAGTCACTTCCCCTCTTGCAACTTCATCCACTAGACAAATATCGAGCAAATACCTGTTGCATGCCGGGGACTGGGGACCTGGGGCAAGTGCACTTAATTCTCTGGGATTCAGTTTACCCCTCCAGAAAATGGGAATCGTACTGGTACCTGATAAATGAGTGCCTATCTCCCAGGGTTACTGTCGGGTTCGATGAAAAACTGCGCGGAGTCTAAAGCACAGTTTGGCACAAGCCAGCTACACTTCCCGGGGTCCCTGCCTCCCTGGCCACCCCTGCCTGGGGGGGTCTTCACTAGTGGGGAAGCAGGAGGGGCCCATTCCGTGTACAGCCTGCTTTGGAGAGCGAGTCCCCTGCCCACCCTGCCCAAGACTCCAGCTGGTCCCCAAGCAGGTCTATTGGGGGTGCCCCCCCAACAGGGGTGCTCCGTAGTTGCCCGGCCTTTTCCAGAGCAGCGATGCCAATGTGGCTCCTGGGGCCTGGGGAGGCAGCGAGGGTGCCAAGGCTGTGGGGGTGGAAGAAGGCATGCTCCGTCCTGCCTTCTCCAGGCGTGAAGGAGGGGGTGGCGGCAGGAGGGTGTGAGAGGCCAGCCCAGAAGGAAGTTTGTGTGCCCATTGGTGGTGTTGGGGGGAGGGCCCATTACATGGGCCTGAGTGGTATGGCAGATGGGGGCTCTCGGCCCAGGGCTGTGCGTGGAGGTGCATGTATGTGCGTGAGCAGGATCTGACAGCAGGATGGGGCGCACATTCACGTGTGCGTGGGTGATGTCCCCACCTTGGCGCCTAAGGTCTTGAAAACAACCCGAGTTTAGGATTCAGACTAGCCTGGGTTAATCCCCAGTTTGGGGGACTTTCTGGCTGTGCGAACTTGACCAGGTCACTTACCTGCTCCGAGTTCGATTCATCTGCTCCACAAGTACACCTTGAGCTCTTGTGTGCCGGGGATTGGGCAGACAGGGGCACATAAGGTAGAGCCCAAGCTCTCATGCAACCAGCCTTACTTTCCCCATCTTTAACTTTTTTTTTTTTTAAGTTTTATTTGTTTAAGTAATCTCTATACCCAAAGTGGGGCTTGAACTTAGATCCCTGAGATCGGGAACAGAGCCAACAGGTGCCCTTTACTTTTCCCATCTTTTTCTTAAGTGTATTTATTTATTTTGAGAGAGAGAGAGCATGAGTGGGGGAAGGGCCGAGAGAGAAAGGGACTGAGAGAACCCCAAGCAGGCTCTGTGCTGTCAGCGCAGATCCCAACGTGGGGCTCAAACCCACGAACCTTGGGATCGTGACCCTAGCGGAGATAAGGAGTCGGACGCTTAACTGACTGAGCCACTCGGGGGCCCCTACTTTTCCCATCTTTAAAGTGGAGGCAGCAATATCCACCTCCCAGACAATATCTGTGAACTTCAGGGCATAGGGTCCCCATGCTCGGTGGGGATTGGTTTTCTTCCGGCTTCTGGAAGCCTTGGAGCTGCACCCTTCTCCTAAAGGACACAGCTCTCAGCTGGTGGGAACAGGAGCCAAGGGGGCCCTCCTTCAGGGCATGATCCAGCTCCCAGACTGCCCTTGCTCTGCTCTGCTGGCGTGGGCCCTGGGAATGAGTGGCAAAGGCATCTGGGATGGGTTGGATGAGGTGGGGGCCTTGGCATTCCAAGAACCCTGGCGCCTTCCCAGCACCAGGAAAGAGAAGTTGGTGGGGGGGCAGCCTGGAGGACAAAGATCCTCTGTGGGCCCCCTTCAATCAACCCCACACACCCACCCGGTATGGGCACAGGTGTGGGATGGAAACTCCTCCAACAAGTTAGGACACCCTCTTTCCCCTGGGCGGGGCTCAAGGGGAGGGGGCTGGGGAAAGGGCAGAGGAGATGCCTGCCAACTCCCCACTGGCTGCTGTTTGCACCCAAGCGATGAGCTGGCTCTTGGCTTCACTGCCTTCTCACCTGTCCAGGTGTGCCAGGAGAAGCCGCCTGGCTCCTGCCTGGCTCCGGTCGGCATTCAATGCTCTGGTCCTGCCGGATTTGGGCACAAGAAAGGAAGCTGGGGGAGAATGATCCTGGACCCTTGCTTAGAACCAGATGTCTGATTGCCCTCTCTGCCTGATTTCTCTCTTGGGTCCGCAGCAACTCCTCTGAGTTGTAGCTCCTCTCGAGGGGGAGGCTGGTAGAGCTTCAGGCGCCCCTGGGCCAGAAAAGATGATGCCTGGAGAAGGGGTTCGTGGCTTCTCTTCCACATCAGTGGGCTGCCGTGCGTCTCAGTAAGAATGCCTGCCATTTGCCAGCCCAGAAGGCAGTGGGGGAAGAAAGAGGCTGTTGCTAAGGTAGAAAGGATTCGGGTTACAGCCAAGAGAGCCTCTGCAGCCCCAAGGAGGGATAGCGGAGTCAGAAAGGGATGCTTATGAGGCTGCTGGCCTGATGTGTCTCAGGGCCTGCCTTTGGCAGGGGAGGGGAGACAGGCCAGGGGAGATGGAGAAGAGGGCTGGGGCGGGGATGGGAGGGCCGGGTCCTCACTCCTTCATACCACGTGAAGGGCATGAGGATCCTACCCCCAGCCTACCGCCCCCACCCACCCCCCACACACCCCCAGCCATCTCCATGCAGAGAAGCCAGGCTTGGGAGCTGTATAGTGAGAATTGCAGGGTGATCGTGGGCAAATCCCCGTCACCCCTCTGAGCCTCAGTGTTCCTCTTCTGCATGATGGGTAGATTGTATCTGCCTCTCAGGGCCCAGGTGAGACCACAGCCTGTTACACCAGCAGCCAGATGTGTGAGGTGCTTTGTACATGCCACACCTCCCTGCACATGGTTTAATTTTTCCCTCCCATCAGCCCTCTGAGGCAAGCACCAGTATAGTCCCATTTTACAGTCCCATTTTACTGATGAGAGTCCAAGGAGACTGGTGATAAGCTGGGATGGATCTGCCATGGGCAGGGACCCCCTCTCCCAGAGAGCGGAGTGAGGCAGTCACGGACTGTGGCCAAGTTGAAGGTCACGGCTCATCCCAGACACAGGGGACTTCTCTTCCAGGCAGGGTCTTCTCTTCCAGTTCCCTTCCCTTAAGCAATGGGTCAGGGCTGCGGAAGCAGCTCTAATGACACTGATTGGCATCCAGGACCCAGGTCTCCCCCCTCTGGCTTGAGGTTCCGCCCACCACCTGCCACCCCCAGCTCCCAGGGTCACCCTGTGACACCTGCTTCCTGGCCAGTTCCAAGCTCGCTTTGTTTTATGTCCAAAGAAGATGCAAGGAGTTTAACACACCGTGGATATGTGTGTAGCTCGTCAGGCTGGAAGGAGGAGCTGGGAATGACCCCAGGCCGCCCACTTGTGCCTGTACTCCTAATTTCATCTACTTGACCTGCATTAAACCTGGCTCCCCACTCCTTTTCCAGGCCCCTGCTGCTGCCCAAGCTGGGGCCTCCTCTCTGTCCTCCTGGCCTCCAGTCTGGTCCCTCCCAGCAGCCTTAGCTGATCACTGCCGTCCCCTGTGCTGAATCCTTCAGTGGCCCCACTCTGCTTCCTGACAAATCCTGACTGCTGGGTCTGGCGCTCAGTGCTCTCCCCGTGGTGACCGGCCACGCCAGGGACCACCTGGGCCCGTGGGGCCTTCTCCTCACCACTGGCTTCCGGGCCCTGAGTCAGCCAGCCCTGAGCCTCTTCTAGCAGCGAGGGAGACAATGGTTCCAAGAGTCCCCAGGGGGAACTGAGGCCCAGAGAAGGACTCCGCCTTTTCCAAGTCCTACAGCCGGGCTTTCTGGCAGAGGGGAGCTCCTCTCTCCTGGACCTTTGCTTCCGTGGGCATGGGCCCCTTGGGAGTCAGCTGCCCATGGCCAGGGCTGAGCCCTCCTCCCCTCCTGCATGGCCACCCAGTTTCCTGTAAGCTGGGTGCAAATCAGCCTGTGCAAATCACCCCCACGTGCTCTGTGTACCCCTTGGACCTGCTGCCCACATGCCTGCTCCCCGCCTGGGCAGCCTCTGGTCAGCATCCCGCTGCCTCCCTGCTGGTGGGTTTGGGGCACAGGCCTCGTCCCAGGACAGCCTCCTTCCCCAGGCAGGGCGGTCTCCATCCTAGTGCCCCCCCCCCACCCCGGCCCTGCCCTGCCCAGGCGGCCCCCAGCAGGTTGTTTTCTTGGTGCTGGGCCTGGCTCAGCCCCCGGGGCCTGCCAGTCACGTAGCCAAACTTGTTCCTCCTCTCCCGCTGCCCAGGCTGCTGAGCACAGCGGTTTCCTGCTGGGGAGAGCACAATGGAACCCGCCCCTGAGGGACCCACCCTGGGGAGGCGCCAGCCCAGCTGGCTCTGAGTGCTGTGTGACCCGGGACAGAACCCACACCCTCTCTGAGTCGTGGTGTCCCTGGTGAGAAGTGAGGGGGTGAGACAAGGTCACGAGAGGCCATCATCTCCAATGCTGATAACAGCGAACTTTCCTTGGGCACTAAGTACAAGCCAGGTGCAGCACCCCCGCATCCTCGCGGCCACCTGTAAGCCTGGCCGGGTCAGAGCCGGGTTAATTCACTTGGCCACAGTGGAATGTCCCTTTTCTGTCCAACCTCCCAGAGTTGCTTCCCCTCTCCTGCAGATTGGAGATCTGCTCTCGCCATCTCTGCCCCCCCGCACCAATCCCCCCAACTCCTGTGTCTCCTTCCTCCTCCTCCTCCTCCCCAGCAGGCACCCACGGAGAAAGGAGAGGAAGTGTTAGAAGGTCGAAAGCGTCACCTGCACCAAGTGCTCCAGGCCTGCTGCCCTGGCTGACAGTTGGGGGGAGGCTTAGGGAGATATGGGGAGGGGGCTGACAATGGGAGGAGGAGAAGAGACAGCGGGGAGAGGGCTGAGGGCTGGAAATGGCCTGCAGGCTGGCCTGGGAAGGAGCTAGCCAGTTGGGGACCAAGAATTACCCAACAAGCCGCCCACCAGAGGGTTTCGGAGGCTGGGAGCCTGAGGTCCTACAGAGTTTTGCTCCCGCCTCCCCACCTCTGGCACAGTACCACCACCAGCCTCGATAATCTCTTCTTCATCTCCAAGTTTGGACCGGGCTCTCCATTCCAGGGCCTGACTCTGAACGAGATCCTCTGAGTGGTGGGCAAAGGGGAAGTGGCCACAGTCCCATGATGGCACTTCCTCAGGACACACAGATGAGCAGCCCTAGCCTCCCTGCCTGACTCCGTCATGGGTTAGGGTACCGTATGGGTTTCCACGCGAGAATCAGGGAGACAGCAGGGCCTGGGTGCCTGCAGCAAGACCCTGTGGTTCCCCTAGAGGGAACAAGTGGCTACTGTCACTGACGCCCTGTCTCCCAGTCCCCCCGCCCCCAGCCCCGACTTCAGTGTCCGAGGCCTGGCAAACACTCTTGATGACTGACCCCCTACCCCAGACCTCCAGGATCAGAAGGTGTGACTTTGCTCCCGTGTCAGCCATGACCTTCATCCTGCCTGAGTCCCCAGGCCACGGAGGCATCGCAGTGACTCTACTCTGAAGCTCAGGGTCCCCAAAGGAACCAGCCCTAGACAAAGTCCCAGCTGACACATATCCACCCCCCCCTTTGGCCCATGGGGTGCGGAATCCTAGCCTTGCCTCTCTGAGCCTGTTTCCTCATCAGCACAATGGTCCTCGAATAATCCCCACTTCCTAGGCTGGTCAAGGACCAAAAGCAACAGTGTGCACAAGGACCGTCACCCAGTGAGACGGAAATCCAAAAATTTTTATTATTTTTTTTAATGTTTATTTATTTTTGAGAGAAAGAGAGAGAGAGAGAATGAGCAGGGGAGGGGGAGAGAGAGAGGGAGACACAGAATCGGAAGCAGGCTCCAGGCTCTGAGCTGTCAGCCCAGAGCCAAACACACGGGGCTCAAATTCACCAACTGTGAGCCCATGACCTGAGCCAAAGTCGAATGCTTAACTCACTGGGCCACCGAGGCGCCCCAAGAATTTTTATTTTTAACTGGATGTGCTTGCCGTCACTGTGTGTGTCTTTGCCCCACCTTCTCTCCCACACCTCTTTTTTTGTTTGTTTGTTTTTAAAGATTTTATTTTTAAGTCTCTACACTCCAGATGGGGCTTGAACTCACAACCCCGAGATCAAGAGTCACGTGCTCCACCGACTGAGCCAGTCGCTATTTTTCCTCTCCCGCACTTCTGACTCCCTTATTTCCTTCTTGCCACCTTCGAGGCCCCCAAGCCTGCTGGGAGTGTCCCCCATTGTCACAAAGAGCCCAGAAGCCCACCTCCTCCCCAGCCCACCCCGGACTCCTCCCCAGACAGGCTTTGGCCCTCCTGGCAGGTCTCAAAGCCCGACCGCTGGGCCTCCTCAGACGCCCCCAACCCCAGCTCCTCAGCCGACTAGGGAGTCAGGGCCTGAGGGGGTGGGGGGTGGCAGCTCCAGAATCTACATGTTTAACCGGCTTCCCAGTAGATTCTGATGCCCTCTATCCTACCTGCTGGAGCAGGAACATCTGACACCTTGTGGAGTCCTGGGAGCCCCTCTGCCAGCAACATCGTGACCTGGTTGCTGCCCCCACCCACTGGGGAAAAAAACAACAACAAAAAAAAACCGTTTCCCAAAGTGTGATTTCTTCCCCACCCGCTTCTAGGACTGGGAAAGCAGGAGCGGGCAGGGCCGGGCTGGGCAGGGCTGGGCAAGGGAGGCCAGTGGCGTTGTGCTCGTTTTTAGGGGTTTTCCTCTCCGGCTGGTTCCTAAGCTGAATGCCTGGGTGACTATGGGGACAGAGCCTGTTGCAGCCCCTCGTGGGGCACAATAGGAGATGATGGGGGTGGGGGCTGCATTTACGCTCCTCCCAGAGCCAGGCCAGGGCTTGAAAAATCTTTAAAGTCCCCTTCATGCAGGCGTTATTCCCCCATTTTACAGAGCAGGGGTCTGAGGCTCATCAGGGCCCAGGGGTGTGCTCAAGGGCACACAGCTGAGGAGGGGGCCAGAGAGGTGACTCAGCAAGGGAGTTTAATTTGGGGCTGCACAGGGGCTTGGCTGCTCTTTCCTCCTCCAAACTCCCTCCCTTGCTTCACTGTGCCCTCCCCCAACTCTGCACCCCTCCCCCCAGTCTCTCAGGCTGTGTGGCCTCTCCTCCTTCTTCCCCAGGCGGCCCCATCCTCAGCCCCGTCCTCATCACCCTCCCCCAAAGTGGACACAAGCCCCTCATGGCTTCAGCTGCCAAGGTCCAAAGCATCAACCTGAGGTCACAGCAGCAACATTTAAGGAACTTGCGTGGGCCAGGCCCTGCCGTAGAGGTGTTCCGGAGGTTATCAGCCAGCTGGTTGAACCTCACCACAGCGCAGCGAGTAGATGCTGTTACGCGAGGAACACGAGGCCCAGAGAGGTGAAGTAATTTTCTGTAGGGGGCAGAGCCAGGGTTCAAACCCAGGCATCTCCCATACTTCCCTTCCCCTTGTCACCCCTCTGACTTCCAGCCCAGACCTCCCACCCTGGCTTCAGGCTGGACCACCCCTCCCAGTTTCTCTTGAGCCCCCAGCAAGGGGGTCACCAAGCCTGTCTGGCTCCTACCATAGCTCCCATCTCCGTGTCAAGAATTGTTTGTTCCAGGTCTCCCGCTAAACCTAGACTGGGAGCATCTCAGGTCCCCTTCAGTCCCGGCCATGTCCCCACACTCAGCTCGGCAAGCTTGGCACACAGTAGGGCCTGAGTCCCTGTTCTAGAAGGAACAAAGGCTTTCCAGCTCAGAATCTGGCCGGAGCCTCCCCCACAGTGCCCTCTGCTGGTCACACCAAACACTGCCCTGGGGCCTTCCAAACGTCAGCGCGCAACTGATCCCCATCACCCTAATAACCCCCTGGGTTTAAAAAGCTCCTTTCTTCCTCTGAGCTCAAAGCACTTTCCCATCTGTGATCTCCCTGGCTTGGGACCAGCTGCAGCCTTTCTCTCCCCACTTTACAGAAGCAAACCGAGGCCTGGAGAGGGCGAGCCCCGGCGTGCTGCTGGCAGATCCAGAAAAGGGCTTGTAAGTCTGTTTCTCCAGCCCTCTCCGTTACAGGTGAACAGACTGAGGCCCAGAGGGGAACGGACTTGCTCACATGAGTCCTGGGAAAGAACCTGGTGTCCTAAATACCGTCTGGGGCTCTCCCGCGACATCGAGATCTCTGCAGCTCAGCAAGGGGTGGCCACGTCATTAAACATGAGGAGTCTCTGTTGTCCCATTTGTAAAAGGAACAGAACTTCCTGCTCTGTTCTGCCCGCCCCCCCCCCCGCCCCGGGGGCAGATGGAGAACATAGAAGCTGTGAGGCGTGAGGCCAGGCGAGGCTGGGTAATGGGAGAATGAGGGCCGTGATCCAAGCCGCAGACATCAGCAGGACCCTCACCCCTGTCTGGCATAAACACGACCCAGGAGGCCACTCCTCTCCAAAACTTGACCTTCCAGTGGGCTGGCACGTTGTGTATGCTGCCCATGCACGTCCTTCCCTGGATGACCTGGTCGGGGTATCAGAGGCGGAAGGTGAAAAGCAGTGGTGGCCAGTCTAACCCCACGTCTCAATTCCTGTCCCCCTGTTACACCCCTCCTGGCTCTTCTCACAATCCGTCAATATCTGTATTTATCTTAGTGACTTGTTAATATCTCTTCGCTGCCAGACTCTAAGTCAGACATTGGCAAGCTTTTTCTGCAAAGGGCCAGATAGAAAATCGTTCTTGCTTTGAGGGCCATACCATTTCAGGCTGTTGGTTTTTTTTTTTTTAATTTTTTTAAATGTTTATTTATTTTTGAAGGAGAGAGAGACCGAGTATGAGTGGGGGAGGGGCAGAGGGAGAGAGACAGAGACAGAGAGACAGAATCTAAAGCAGGCTCCAGGCTCTGAGCCATCAGCACAGAGCCCGACGTGGGGCTCGAACTCACAAACCGCAAGATCATGACCTGAACCGAAGTTGGATGCTCAACCGACTGAGCCACCCAGGCGCCCCCCATTTCAGGCTGTTGTAAGGTGAAGCAGCCATAGATAGTAGGTAAACAAGTGAGCGTGGGTATGTTTCAATAAAACTTTATTTACAAAAACAGGCCAAGGGCTGGATTTGGCCCAAGGATTATAGTGTGCCGACAACTTCTCTAATCCCCAAGACAGCTGAGACTTGGCTGATTCCTCCCAAGTGTATCCCATTGCTTGGACAGACAACACATTGCAGGCACAGGTTTGATAAATATTGGATGAATGAGGGAGAGAAACAGGAAGACCTATGTGGTGACACCGAGGGACACGTGTGATGTGGACTGATCAAGGGGGGAGCAGAGCTTGTGCAAACATCACGAAGCAGGGTTGGAGGGGATGCTGTCCGTCCCCAGGAGTTACCAGGCTCAGAATCCCCCCAGAGGTCAAGGTAGAGGGGAAAGTGAGGGGTCTAAGGGCTGCTGCAGTGTGGCCAGGACTCGGACCCACCCCTGGGGTTACTGGGAGGATTAACAGGACGGGACCAGAAAGGGTCTCGGCACAGCAGCTGGCACGTGATTATGTTGTCGCTGTTATTAACCCAAGCACCCGAAACTGCCCTCAAGTCCTCACCAGTGGCCCCACTTGGGTCAGCGGGACTCTCCCCCACTGAGGATGTGATGAGCACGAGAAAGCCTGTCCGTGGAACAACTGGGGGATGTCTGTCCAAGTGCTAAGGACACACACCCCCTGCTTGCTCACAGACCGGAAGCTTCTCCAGGGCAGGGTTTGGTCTTGCCCCAGTCTCCCCCACGCCCAGCACAGTGGCCGTGTCTCTTCCATCAGACTGGAGGCTTGCCTTTCTCTCTCCTCATCCCACCTAGTCCAGCTTGTTGCCTAGGGGGAAGTGGGGTGGAGGGTGGGGGGTGACTCTGGCCTGTCACCCCACTCCAGCTAGAAGCCCTCAGTCCCAAGCCTGTGCTGGGAATGCACACAGTCTGAGCGCAGCCTGCGGCCTTCTTTTTCAGGCACAGCCTGGTCTCCAGAGGTAGTACCCAGCACCTGAACCCTCCCGGTGGAGCCTGGAGTCCCACTGGTTGTGGGGTTCCAGTCCTGGCTCTGCTCCTAACTAGCCTCGGTTCCATCTTTCCTGGGTCTCAGTCGCCACTCTGCACAGTGGGGGTCAGGACCAGGTGACGTCCGAGTTCAGGAGTGTTGCTAGCCTATAGGACACTTTGTGCAGATCTGAATGGAGACAGCGCTCCTTAACAAATAGGTGACACCTCTGTGTTAAGAAAAAGGCACCCCATATGGAGGCAGGCACAGCCCGTGCCAGAGCTCAGGGCTTGCCGACCAGGGGATGGGAAGGGTTCTAGTGCCCTCCCCCTCAGCTGGGCACCCTTGTGCAGGTCGCACGATGCACAGCCTTGAACTGTGGCTGGGTCTGAGTCGCCAGCATGGTACTTTCTGGGTCAGTTGGCCAAGGGAAGAAGGAAGAGGAAGGCAATAAAGATGCTGTCTTGGGCTGCCCCCTGGTGGCCACCTCCTGCATGACACTCACAACTCAGGAAAGCCAGCTCCGGTGTCTCATCTGTCTCTCTTGGTCCGAACAGGGGGGCCTCCTCCCTGCCTGCAGAGATGCAATGCCCAGGGAGTCAGAATCTCAACTTCTGAATCCTGAGAAAGGGATCCTGTCATGAAGCAGCCACTGCGGACCAGGCCCGGGACGGGCACGTTAGAGATAAATTTAGTGCACCTGTTTCCTCACCAGGCTGAGAGCGTCTCCAGGACAGGGGCTGGTCTCTTCCCAGTGTCCCTAGTGCCTGGCACAGTGGCTGTGTCTCCTCCGTCAGACTTAGAGCTCCCTGAGGACTTTGCCTCCCCAATCAGATGGGGGGCTCACCGTCCTCTCTCTCTCTCTCTCCCTCCCTGTCTCATCCAGTTCAGCTTGTTGCCTAGAGGGTTACAGGGGGAGGGCTCGGACCTGTCACCTCACTCCAGCTAGAAGCCCCCAGGCCCGAGGCTGGAGCTGAGAGCGGCTTTCTTTCTCAGGCTTCCCAGAAAGGCCCCAGGCAGGGCTGGGCCTCCAGCGAAACAGGACTGGGGAGGCTGGTCCGGGTCTCAACAGCACCTGAGACTGGGAGACTGGAAGGAAGCTCGGTGTGCAGAGGAGGAAACAGAGCATGGGGCTTCCTGTTGCCCTTTGGATAAAGGGCAGAGTTCCGTGTGAGACCCTGTGGAAACCGGCTCCTTTAACCCGCTCCTCCCGCTCTGTGCTCCAGCCACCACCACAGTCCTCTCGTCCTCCTGGGAGTCTGTCCCTCCTCCCACCTCCTGACCCTTCAGACTGTTACCCATGTCACTCGGGCTGCCAGGCCGAGTCCCACTCCCCCTTCGGCTGTGGACTCGGTCACCATCTCTTCCCCCAGATGCCTCCTGAGGCGCCTAAAGCCGGATAAGGCCCCTCTCTTCCACACTGTCAACAGCTCTTTCCTAGCACTTCTCAGGGTTGTGATTCTCAACTTACCTGGGTCATTACCGGATTAATGCCTCCCTCCCTCCAGCTCTTCTCCCTCCCCCAGTGAAGAGGAACCTCATCTGTCTCATTGATGCTTAATCAGTGCTACGCAGGGCTGGGCACATACTAGGTGCTCAGTAAACATCAGTTGGATGAAGGAAAGGTTGCTTGAGTCAGTCTTGGCCCTAATCAGTTTCTAGATGTGTGACCTTGGACAAGTCTCACTTTCTGTCATTCAGTTAACGAATACTTACCGAGCACCCACTAGGCACTGTTCTGGGCATACCCGTCAAACGCAGATCTGCTGGCCTTCCAACTGCTTTCCTGAGAAACCAGTACTGAGATGTGTGAGGCCTGGAGATGGGCAACCCGGAAGTCTTGTCCTCTCCCACTGCCCCCCCCCACCGAGACATCAGAAAAGCCAGTCCCCTGTACGCCCCTCAGTATCCCTGCCTCGATACCTTTGTGTACACAGAGCACTCCCCCATCTTTGCCTGCCGAGGTCCCGCTCAACCTTCAAATTCCCACGGCAGGGTCACCAACACCTTGAAGGCATCCCCACGATCCTTGGCAGAAGCAGTTCTGCTCTTACAACACTCGGCTGGCATGGGGACACACCATTTCCACACTGACCCAAGCTCTTTATGCACATGGCTCCCCCCCCCCCCCCCCCCCCCCCCCCCCGGCCATGCCACCCCCGATCCCAGAAGCACCTGGGCTTAGACTGAGTGTGATTCATCGCTGTAAGCCTCCGGTTGATTGATCTTTCTCTGGTCAGCCCCTGCAGCGTCTGCTCTCCACGCTCCAGCGCCCAGCCCAGGGCCAGGCACTCAGCGCTGGCTTGTGAATGTCTGTTGCTAAGAACAGCAGCGGCAGGCCATAGAAGCAGGGGCTCTGGATGGATCCCCAAAGTCCTGATGGGAGAATGGGATTCAGGGCACCGCCTGGGCACTCTCTCCCCTGGTCCCCTCACTCATGAGGGCCTCTTTCTCTCCCTGCTCTCCCACAGATGGTGAAGCAAGGAGGGGACTGGGGGGAGGGTAATAGAAGGTCACGGGGCAGATGGACTGTAGGCTGCTCTGGGAAAGGACAGCTTGCCCCCGGGGAAGGACAACCACACATCTTAGAGCTGTCTGGGAATCTGGGAATCGTCAGCTTCAGCAAAATTCCAAGGACTAGGAAGGTGAACGTGGGCGCACAAGGGGGAGCGGCCCACCCCTGCGAGGCCCTGTTTGCAGTGAGTGCCAAGCTGGGCCGACAGGCAGGCGACCCCGGTTGGACTCTCTATCAATTTGCTGTGTGACCTTGGGCAAGCCTGTGCCCCTCTCTGAGCACCAGTCTGCACACGGACAGGATTGAGTCAGTGTGGAGCTGACCAGCACGAATGCCAGAGGCTGGGATAGCCAGGGCCACCCCACCGCACCCTGGTCATGTCTCTGAGACGGTGAGCGGGGGACTCTGCATGGGGCCACTGCCCAGCCTCATCCACCTGTCCCTGTCTTAGGCTGAAGGGGCACAGTGGGCTCCCCAGGCATCCTCTCCCCTGCGAACTGCCCCGTTCTCGGCTGGGGTCCCCCCCCCCCGTCCCTCCCGCCCCCAGAGCTGCTAGGCTGCCAGCTGGGAACATCAGGAGCTGTGACCAGCGTCCTGCGTCATGGTGAGTCACAGCCATCCCTCCAAGCCAAGCCCTGTCACCCCACGACAAGAAGAAGAGAAAGGACACCTTGCCCCCCCGCCCCAGGCCATACAGGAAGGGTTCCTCTCTTCTTTCCTTTTCCGCACCAGGGCAGGCCCACACCTGGCACTGTGCAAGGCACGGAGGCATCCAGGGTGACCTGGACAGACTGTCCCTTCAGAGCTATCCTCCCTCAGGCCAGAGTTGGGGGGTGGGGGCTGCTCTGGGAGGGGCAGCACATGGGGGGCTCTGAGCACACGTGGCTGAACATAGCACTGACTCTAAGGCTGGCACATCTCTCTCGTTCACACCAGCACATAGTAGGCACTTCACGCACATTCATTGAATGAAGATGCTTCAGGCTTCCCGTGGGCGCAGAGAAACTTGGTGAGGCAAGAATGCATCACACCTGTGTTCACCGTCACGGTTACTCATTTTTAGCCCTAAGTACCTACTATGTGCCAGTCATTTTGCCTATATTTCTCATTCATCCTTACAGCAATCCTGTGAGGTGAGATTTTTTTTTTTTACCCCCAATTAACAGATAAGAAAACTGAGGCTCAGGGAGGTGAGGCAACTTGCCCAAGGTCACACAACTTCGTGTGAACTGAGCCAGCATTCACACCAGGTCTGCTGACGCCCATGGTTAGAGCCACTCTCCATTCACACCCTACTTCAGACAGGGCACCAGGCCTGGGGTTGGGGGGGGGGGGAGACAAAAAGGTCAGCACCCTCCCCCACCCCAGGCCCAGACCCTGCCCTGCCAAAGGCCTCCAGCTCCAAACCACGCTCATGCCTCAAACCTTATTCAGGCCTCAAAACCCTGCACGGCCATCGCCAGGTTTTGGAAGGCAGCCAGCGAACCTGGCTTCCTCACCTGAAAAAGGCGCCCAGGTAGGTGTAGGTGTGAAGATGGGGTGAGATACGAGTGCAAGTCAGTGCTTCAGACGCTGCAGTGCTTGTGCAAGGGAAGGTTCGCTCAGGAGCTGGCTGTGTGAGTGTGTAAGACGTGTGCAAACGCGGATGGCTGCATGTGTGCGCTAGTGCATGCGAGCTCGTGTCCATGAGTGGGTACGGATGCGTGGGACACGCGTGAGCGTGTGCGTGTGAGTGAGCCGCGGTTGCCCCATGAGAAGGGACCCAGGGCTGAGAAGAAGCCCCGCCCAGCCTCTGTGCGGCCAGTGGGCCCGGAGGAGGAGCTGACCCTCAAAGTCGCCTCACAGCCTAAGGGACCTCAGGCAAGCCTTCGGTGAGCCTCAGTTTCTTCCCCTGTTCAATGGGCGGAGTGGAACTGGCGTTACTGCGCTGCGCCAGGCGTCTGGTCCCGATTAAGTTAAGGTGTGTGCTTTGTGCCCCAAATCCTGGAATCTCCGCGTCCCCGCTGCCGGTCCCCTTCCCTGACCTTCAGCCCCCGTCACCAGGTGGCGACGGGTGAGGGTCAGAGGTTCCATCCCCTCTCCCCGGCTCCCCGCCGCTCGCCGTGGCTCCCTCGGTCCAGCCCGGGTCACCCCGCACCCCCGCCGCCACGCCCGCGCCGGGCACCCCCAACCCGCCCCGCCCCGCCCCGCCCCCGTCCCGCCGACCCCGCCCCGCCGACCCCGCCCCCCAGCCGGGGCTGCGGCCACAGGTGCGCGCGGCGGGCGGCGCCGGGCGCTGGGGAAGGGGCGGCGCCCTGCGCGCGCTCTGAGCTCGCGGCTCGGGGCGCGCGGTCCCCCCGGGTCCCCCCGCCCGCCGTGCTGCCCGCGGCTGGCAGGAGCGGGAGCGGCGCGGGAGGCGGCGGCGGGCACGACCCGGCGGGAGCGACGGGGAGCCGAGCTGAGCCCAGCCCCTTCCCGCCCGCCTGCGCCGTGCGCCGCGCGTGAGCCACGGGCCCGCGGAGAGATGAGCGCCCGGCGGCCCGACGCACCCGAGGCGCAGCGGCCCGGCCCCGCGGCCCCGTGATGGGCTCCTGCGTGTCGCGAGGTGAGGGGGCTGCCGGCCCGGGTGGGGGGTCGGGGGCCCGGGGCCCCCAGCCGAGGACGCTCGCACGTCCGCTCGCCGGCTCCCGGGAACCTGGGGGGTGGGAGCGGGGGTGGGGGGCGACCCGGCCTTCGCGACCGGTACCACCCCACGCCACCCCAACGAGCCCCAGGGGACGCGGTGCCCCGGGAGGACGGGGGAGGGGGGCAGCGCGGGGAGAGCACGGGGAGGTCACCGCATCCCCAGCCCGGCTTGGAACCACACCCAGGCAGGTGGCTCGGAGCGGGGTCGCTTCCTAGCCGGCAGCCACACACCCCCTGCCGTGTGCTCTGAGGGGAGGGAGGCTCCTGGTTGCTCCTGGCTTCTCTGGAGAGGCGGTGGGGACACCAGGGGAGCAGGCCGACTCTCCTTCCCACACTCCCCCAAGGCACAGGCCTTCCTTGCCCGACGCGGGCACTTCTGTCCCCTCACCCCAGGCCCCTGTCTTCAGGGTCCCGGAACCCCACGGACAGCAATGGGTTAATGGACATGCACAGGTTATAAAGAAGGTATCCCTCCCCCCACCCTCATCCCTAACGCCTGGTCCCCACCCCCATTCGTGGTCAGGGGACTGGAAGGGACAGAGACAGCTGGTGTTCCCAGGAACCCCTGGGCCTTTTCTTTCTGCCTCTGAGCTTTCGGCCCTGGCCCCCTCTGCTCTCCTGCACTTCCCAAGGTGGTACCCCAGGAGTGGGAGTGAACTGCGGGGAGGGGGTGGCGGTGGAGTCCTGCACAGAGCAGGGGGGCTGGAGATGGGGGACGGGGGCCTAGGGGGGTGGAAGTGACTGAGGCCTTGGCCCCAGCTCTGCAGACTGAGGCCAAACCCACTGACCCCAACCACACAGCCAATAGCTTACTTTCAGGGGTTGAGGGATGAACAGGCACTGGGGAGGGGCCGCACAGGCCCTGGAGGGGGTCTTGTCCTGGGAGGGGGGGGTGCTGAGGAAGGAGCGCAGCACCCCTCCCCCATCTTCTGGCCTCTAAGGAGCTCATCAGTCCAAGTGGGACGTTCAGGCTAGTAGCTTGGGGTGTCTCAGGAGGGTGTCAGGGCTGGGATCGTGGGTGGGAGTGAGGTTGTGTGAGGTTCACAAACTTATTCATTCATTACGCTGATGTCAGCGCGACACCTACTGTGTGCGTGCTGGGTGGGCGTCTAGCGGAGATGGGTCCGGTACAGCGTCTGCCCTTGTGAGGCCTAAAGCTGGCCAGAGGGGAAGGTAGCTTCAAGGGTTCCGGGAGAGTATTTAAGATCCTTGAGGACTGACAGCCTCTCAGTGTGTTTCCAGAAACCAGAAGGCTCTGGGCAGGCTCTGGGTGTGGGGCAGCTGGGATCTAGTGTTTCCTTGGTGACTGTGTCCCTTCCGCATCACTTGGCCATCCCGCGCCAAGGACCCGAGTGGACCTGTCTGTGAGCTGGAAGGCTGCAGACCCATTGAACACAGCACAGGGGCCAGAGAGGAAGAGATTCCTGCCAAGGTCCTCTGACCCCCCAACCAGGGGCTGGCACCCTCTGCCGTGCCTGTCTGAGGTCACACAGGCACCCTTCCTTCTGCGGCTTGGGCTCCCCAGTGCCCCCGCCAGATCAGTTGTGTGTTCTAACCTTGTCTGCTTCCTGGGGCTTACAGCCCCAACATGCATGGGGCAAGTTGGATGAAGGTCCGGGACCACTTGAGCAGAGGACAACTGTGGTCCCAGGGACCGAAGCACTAAGTGGAGGCCACCCAGCCTCTAATTGTCACTAATACTGTCAGAGTGCTTACAGCTTACTAGGTATTGGTTAGAGCATTTTAGGCACAAGTAGCTAATTTGGGGTAGGTACTACCGCAGAACCCATTTTACAAATGGGGAAACTGCTCAGAGGGGGAGTTGAGTGACCTGAAAATAGCTGACCCTGTGCCCTTCGCCTCCTGCACCACACCCCCAACCCGTAGCCCCGGGGGGCCTGGCCTGCTCCTCTCCAGCTACAGGCTTCCGTGAGCTTCCGAGTGTTGTTCTCGGAACACCCAGTGCCAACAACAACCGCTGTCTCCAAGCACTTCGCTGTGCCTGCTACGTAGCCCTGAAGCCAGGCCAGGGATCGCGAGCCTCATGCTATGCCCATACTCAGCCCAGAGCCTGCACCCAGGTGGGGCCGCCCTAGCCAAACCCGAGCCCCGGGTACAGGCCACACCTGGCAGAGCCTCCCCATAGCAGCATGGGGCAGCACGTCCCTTCTCTGTGCCAGGCCTGAGAGGTCAGGAGTGCAGACTCTGGAGCTGGCCAGCCTAGGTGCCCATCCACACCATTCACTAGCTCTGTGACCTCAGCAAGTTACTTAACCTTGGATGTGTGTCTCAGTGCTCTCATCTCTAAAATGGGACTAATACCAGTATTGATGTCCTAGGGTTGCTGGGCAGGGATCAAATGACTTAATTCCTGTAGAGCACTCAGACCCGTGCCTGGCCGGAAGTAAGCACTCATAAGTGTTACTATTTGTTTCATTTGAAATGTTTTGTTATCACCGAGATAACAAAGAGACCCTCTTGTCTGGGAAAGGGGAGGCCTCGGAGGCTTCCAGCCCCGTCCTGCCCTCATGACTGCCCTGTGGCAGGCATTTGAGGTACTGAGGACTTGGGGAAAGTCATGGGGACCAGAGTAAGGCAACAAATGCTATTTCCAGGAGCTACTTTGTATTCATCATCTACTAAGCCACCATTTATCAAGGGCTTAGCCTCACCCGGGCTGAGCCTTTACTCCTCTGACCTAGTTTGTCCTCATTCAACCCTGGGAGGGGAGACACGGGGCTCAGAGACAGGAAGAGTCTTACCTGAGGTCACACAGCCAGGACACTGAGAGGCAGGATTTGAATCCAGGTCCGTGGTAGCCCAGCGCCTGAGGAGGGACCCCTTGCCCTTTGCTTTCTGATGTGCCCTACGTGAGAGAGGTACCCAGTGCATGGCCGTGCTTTAAAAAAAAACAACTCTCGAATAACTCACGTGGTTGGGGCTTTGCTGCCACCACTGGTGACAAAGTGTATGGAGCAGGGGGAGTTAATATCTACCTCCCTCTCTCCCGGCTGCAGGTTCTCTCAGGGCCGCCCCATGCCCCTGGCACCCCTCCGCCTGCCCCTCCTGCCCCAGCCGTGTCCTCCAACCAGCCCGTCAGCCTCCTGGCCTCGCCCTGGGGCTCTCAGTGCCCTGGGCCCTGGGGTGAGGGCAGAAATTGGAGACTGAAGCCTTTCTTCTGGAAGGTCAGACATCTGTGATGTCTGGGAGAAGGCTCCAGCTCTGAAGGGGCCGGCCAGAGCCACCCACAGTGCCCAGGGCCCACTGACCACGCCCCCGTCCCAGCCCCTCAGCTCTTTCTCACCCTGGCCACTTGCAGAGCCAGTGAGCAGTCCGACATGGGCACTGGGGGAGACTGAGGAAGGAGTAGATCGAGCCTTGTTAGGAGCTCACTGTCTGAGGAAAGAAACACAACCTTGCCCGTGGAGTAGTCTAAGTGGGGAGGCAGGGCATGGACACACACACATACACACACACACATGCAGAAAAACTGCTTGAGGAGATCACCACTGGTTAGTGGTTTGAGCACAGTCTCTGGAATTTCAGACTGATTTAGGTTTGAGCCCCCATCTCTGTTCTTATTAGCTGGTGACTTTGCAGAAGTGATTTAACTTCCCTGAGCCTCAGTTTCCCTGTCTGTAAAGTGGGCATAATAGTATCTACTTTGCAGGATTTTAGTGAGGGTTAAACAAGAGATAATGGATGAAAAGGCCTAGGACGGTCAAGGCCTAGGCCCTGAAAAATAGTAGGTGTTCAATAAATAATGGCAGCAAATCACTGCAGGCCAGACTTTGCTCATTAGGGCTAATACAGCCAAGGCCAATCTAGGCAGGCTGCCTGGAGGAGGTGAGGCTAGCACAAGATGAGCTCTAGGATAGCTCATCAAAGAGACTAAGCCACAGGATGGCAGAGGAAATGGAAAGGGGTTGAGGTGTGTGGGAGGTCCTAGAGAAGGGCCCGTTGTCTCCCTCCCATCCTTGGTTGGGGAATGGAAACGGACCCCCTTGCTCTGCATCAACTCACTGATGAAGTTACCGCTGTGGTCCTGGTGACCTATAAACAAATGTCCTGGGGAGCAGAAGGGCACTTTGTCCACTCGAGGCCAGGCCTCTGCCAAGCTCAGAGCGACAGCCTGCTGTCATGGCAGTGACTCACCAGGCAGAGAGGCCAAGGGCTCACTCCCGGTGGCCTCCCTCTGCACAGTCCCCACGGTAAGCTCCAGCCCTAGGGGCAGGACCAGAGGTCACTGGTGGTGACCGCGATCTGTCCACCCGCTCCAGAAAGAGGATCTCAGGTCTGAGAGGGGAGAGGGACAGAGCAGCCACCGTTTCCGGAGTGTTTGATGTGACGGTGCTTCATCCTCGGCAACCCTTTCCTGAGGATGTGGGGACTCTCATCTCACAGGTGAGAGCCCACAGCTCACAGGGGCTGTGACGCATCTGGGATTGGACCCGGGGCAGGGACTGTAAAAGTGTTCTCCTCAGAGACTCGGACAGGGCCTGGACCTCAGCCGGCCAGCAGCACGCACCCGGGGAGCCCCTGGCTGGAGGACTGCACTGTGCGCTCAGCCACAGGGGTCCTGAGAAGCTTAGAGCCCAAGCTTGGCGGCTATGGGTGGGTGGGTGGGGGGGGGGGCACGGTGAAGACCTTTGCACCCCGGCTGCGTATCAATTACTGTGTGCTTGCTTGCTTGCTTTTTAAGTTTATTTTTATTTATTTTGAGAGAGAGAGAGCAAGTGGGGCCGGGGCAGACAGAGAGGGAGACAGAATCCCAAGCAGGCTCCACGCTGTCAGTGCAGAGCCCGATGGCGGGGCTCGAACCCACGAACCGTGAGATCATGACCTGAGCCGAAACCAAGTTGGGCACTTAACAGACTGACCCACCCAGGCGCCCCTCCTGTGTGCTTTCAAGAGGAAGTTTACCCTCTTGAAACGGGGTTACCTTGGGCCCTCCCTGCCCTCCTGGGGTGCAGAGCCCTGGGAGACACTCCAGGGGCAGATGGCAGCCACAATGACTAATGGGCTGGGACGGGAGCACCAAAGAACAGCTAAAGGGGCTAGACAGCTCTGAGGCACGTGTGAGAGGGAGCTGAGCTGCAGACTCACCCAAGGAGCAAGCAGAGAAAACCAGGGTGGGAGCTTGGCAGCAAGAGGGGCTTAGGTTAGACATCAGGAGGAACTGTCTGCAGAAGATTGAGGAGCTGGTGTGAGAAGGCAGGAAGCATCCCTGGTAGGCAGGAGAGAGCTCTGGCTGAAGGCACAGGGACAGAGGGCACGTCTGGATGACACCCCTCTCCTTGAGGATCAAGATGGCCCCTTCCAAGTTGCTAGGGCAACCAGAGGCTTGTCACTGCTGTGGCCAGGGGAGGTGGGGGAGGGGGCAGGTCTCCAAAGGGGCCTCAGGCCTTGAGGTCAAAGGAGTAGGGTGTGGACCCGGAGAGGAAGGAGGGCCCCACCACTGCCTCGGAGAAGGAGACGCCCACAGGAGCGGTGGCCAGGGGTCCCCCCAGGCTGTCCCCAGCCCCCACCCCACATGAAACACTGTGTTTTTCCAGTTGCTGGTGGTGACGAGGCTGCCGGTCCCAGCTGGGCCAAGAGCAGCCCGTGACTTCACCCTGGGCTGCTCCATTACCTGACGTCTCCATGGCAACCAGCCTGTGACATCACGGGGCCAAAGTCCTCAGGGGGAGAAGGCAGCTTTGGAGGAGGCTCCCAGACGCCACCTGAGGCAGGGGGCAGGAGAGCCGAGAGGGGCTGAGAGCCAGCAGCCCTCCAAGTCCACCTTGACCAATGACCTTGCTCAAGCCGTGTCTGCTCCCGGCCTTTGACACGGCCTAGCAGCTTCCGCAGGGCTCAGCTCCCCTTACTCTCCAGTCTGCAGACCACACAGTTTTAAAACAGCTTCAGGGACGACCAGGGACCCCTAGAAATATTCCGGCACCTCTCGAAGTTCCCCGGGAGGGCCTGCAGCCGGCACAACTCTGCCTGCACCCCGGCAGGCCCCTGCTTATGCACGCTGGAATGTCAGGAATGGCCACTCTCAGACGTTTTTGACTGGAACCCGTAGCAATAAATACATTTTGCAGCACGACCTAGCACACACATAGAGAATTCTTACCACAGGTGCGTAGGCACACTTGTGTGAGCACATGCGTGTCTGTGCAATTTAAAGTTTCATGGGGCGCCTAGGTGACTTGGTTAAGCGTCCGACTTCAGCTCGGGTCATGATATCGCGGTTTGTGAGTTCGAGCCCCACATCGGGCTCTGTGCTGACAGCTCAGAGAGCCTGGAGCCTGCTTCGGATTCTGTGTCTCCCTCTCTCTCTGCCCCTCCCCTGCTCACACTCTGTCTCTCTCTCCTTCAAAAATAAATAAGTGTTAAAAAAAATAATAATAAACTGAAGTTTCATGAAACAATACTCAACCTGACTCCTCCGTAGGTTCTGGTATTTTCTTTTTTATTTTATCACTTTTTTAACAGACTCTTTTTTTTAAGTTTATTTATTTTTTTGGGGGGGGTGGGGAATGTGTGTGAGCAGGGGAGGGGCAGACAGAGAGGGAGAGAGAGAATCCTAAGCAGGCTCCATGCTGTCAGTGCTGAGTGAGACGCGGGGCTCGATCTCACAAACCATGAGATCATGACCTGGGCTGAAGTCAAGAGTTCGATGCTTAACTGCCTAAGCCACCCAGGCATCCGTATTTTATTCTATTTTTTAATTTTTAAATGTTTGTTTATTTTTTGAGAGAGAGAGAGCACGTGCACACACAAGCAGAGGAGGGGCAGAGAGAGAGAGAGAGAGAGAGAGTGAGAGAGGGAGACACAGAATCCGAAGCAGGCTCCAGGCTCCCAGCTGTCAGCACAGAGCCCGACGGGGGTTCAAACCCATAAACTGTGAGGTCATGACCTGAGCTGAAGTCGGATGCTTAACTGACTGAGCCACCCAGCTGCCCCTATTTTATTTTATTCTTTAAAAATATGACCTAGTAAGCGGCTTGCATGACCCACTGAAGGATGTGCCCCTGCTTGAACGCCACCTTGGAGGGGCCTGGAACACGGTCTTTGTACACACGGAGACTCTGAAACCCAGAGAGGGGCAGTCCCAGCTCAGGGACACACAGCCGGGACTCGGGATAAAGAGCAGGATGTGTGGAATGTTCCCGTGTGCAAGCACACGGCTCGGCCCACACTCCTCTTGGCTCCTGGGTGATTGAGCTCTGAGTTCAGGGCGTGGGAATGTCAGTCCTGACTCTCCCTTCCTTTTCTCCAGTCCTGCTTCAGACAGGCTCATTCAGACCTCCCTCAGCTGCCCGCCTGCAACCGCCTCTGGGCCAGTCTCAGGGGATCCTGAGTCCCGTCCAGTGTGGATGGAGACTTTCACCTCACACCCTATTTGGTGTTCCCTTTGGCCGTCCAGTCAGGACTGGCCGCACCTGAGGGCCACAGCCTGCTTTTTCCTCTGTGGGCCTCCCTCCTCTCTCTGGGTCCCATTCTCCTCTGACATGTTGGGGTCTGGCATGAGGAACTTGTAGAAAAGTGGCCAAGATATTTTTATCCATCTGGAGTTCTAGTGATCTCTGTTGGCTCAAACTGGCTCACTGTTGAGGCCAAAAAAAAATTTGTTTTTAATGTTTATTTCTTTTGAGAGAGAGAGAGAGTGAGAGAGAGAGGCAGGGAGAGAGGGAGACAGAGAATCCCAAGCAGGCTCTGCACTGTCAGCGCAGAGCCTGATGTGGGGCTTGAACTCGCAAACCATCAGATCATGACCTGAGCTGAAATCAAGAGTTGGACGCTTAATCAGCTGAGCCACCCAGGCACCCCTGTTGAGGCAAAGTTTAGTGAGCAATGTGCAGGCCCTGTGGCAGGTGCTGGGACTGTGGTGGTGAATAAAGCTGACGAGGACCAGCCTGTAGACAGCTGATGGTCTACTGAAAGACTGTGAATAAGGGAAGGGACATACACTGTGTGGTGATGGGCACCATAAGATCACGGGGTAGGAAAGGACAGGTGTCATTAAACAAAATGGCTGGAGACCTCGCTGAGGTTCTAACATTTGAGCAGAGACCCGAATGCAGTGTGGGAGTGAACCTGCGGCTATGTGGGAGGAAAGAGTTCCAGCTGGAGGAACTGAGCAGCCAGTGCAAAGGCCCTGAGGCAGGAATGCGCTGGGCGTGTCTGAGCCATCAGTGTGGCTGGAGTGCAAGAGGGAGAGAGATGGACGTTGAGGTGGCAGGGGGACCACAGGTCCCAGATTAGCATGTGTGAGTTCTGCCAGGGGCCATCTGGGGGGCCTGCCCACTGCAGGGAGATCTGACCTGGTTTGGCCTCTTCCATTCTCAGCCCAACTCCCTTGACCCCTGAAGTTGCCCACCTTCCAGCCTCTGAGGCCTGGGGTCCCCTTGTCCTTCATGCAGCCCTCTTAGGGGGCACCAGCAGAAGTCAAACACGGCCCCTTCCTCAGTGTCCTGTTGACCCTTGAGAGACTCATAAGGCAGGCCATTCCACTCCTCTTCCCGGCCCAGCTGTCTCTCCCCAGCTGTGCAGACACCCAGCCAGGGGTGGGGCGGGTGGGTAAGGATGCTGGCCTCTCTTGTGCCGGCATCCCAGACTTCTGAGAGCCCCCTCACTTCACTTGTGAAGTCAGCAGCGTCAGAAGGGTGGTGGATGGCTGGGGTAGAACAGCCTGTTTCAACCACCTTGAAGAGGGTGTTTGCTTCCCCTGCCCTTGACAGTGGCTTTCTTCCAAGTGGGGTACCCGGTACGTCTCTGTTCTGCTTTGGATCCTGGTAGGCAATACCTAGAGAACAAGAACAGCCAACTGTCCATTCTACAGATGAAGAAATGGAGGCTCCAAGAGGCAAAGTCAAGGTCCCACAGGTAGTAAAGGGCAGAGCTGGGATTTGAACGGGGCGATCTGGCACCAGAGCGTCACCCAGTTGTCTCTGGACCAGCTCCTCAGGAGCAGACCCTGGAATGAGGATTTGGGTGCAGCTGGTGTATGAAGGAGATCTTCCAGAGGAAACCAGTAAAGGAATGGAGAGAGCAAGGCGGAGGGCAGGGGCCGCAAAGGGTCTGTCGCCCTGCGAGGGCGGCTGCAGCCCCATCCCGCGGGGGGGACTCTGGGCTCTTCAACCCCAAACAAAGGGTCATAAACTCGCCTCCAGTTGCCAGAGAGTGGCTCACCCGAAGACACGGTTGTTGCCAGTTGGGAGCTAAGCCCATGGGGCAGGGGCTGTGAATGCGCAAAAACAGGAGGAGAAAGCGGCCCACAGGCACAAGTGAGGCCAGTGGAGCACTCATGCTGTCCTCCGGCTCCCCATCCTCCCCTCCCTGCCAACACCTCCGAAAGCCCCCTAGTCACACTTCAGCCCACGGCCCAGCCCTGCCTCTGGGAGCACCTGATACCTTCCACCTCCGCTTCCTCCAGGAAGCCCTGCTTGCTCCCAGGCCATCTGCTCTTGCAGACTCTGCCTGGGCTACCTAAGCCAGAGGAGGGTGGTGGCGGCTAGCGTCCAGCACAGGGACGCTGCAGGCTGGGACCAGCGTCCTGCAGAGACCCCCCCTCCCTGCCACGGCCCAGACACCCCTGCTCCTCCAGTCTCCCAGACTCCACGGTTTTGTGCAAGCTGCACACCCCTCCCTCTGCCCACAACACCTTCCTCCTGGCACCCCCTCCTGGCTAGCTCCCCCATCCGCGTGAGGAGTCCGTTCCATCACACCAGGAGAGGGGGTGAAGAACGGGAGCACTCGTGGGTGCTCCTGCCCCCCCCCCCACCGCCCATCAGCCTTGTGTTTGAATGAGGGGCTTTGGGACTGGTTTCCATGCAACTGGGAGCTCCCAGAGGGCAGGGATGAAGTCTTAATCCCGCCTCTGTGCCCAGGTGCTTGGATGGTACAGACATGTATTAAATGGATGCTTAGTGGGAGAAGAAATGAATGGATGCATGAATGAACGAATGAATGAATGAATGAACCAACTAGAATGTCAGCTCCGTGAGGGCAGAAACCATCTCCGTCTTGCTTGTCATTGTTTGTCAGTGTTCCTAGTGCCCGTAACAGAGCCTGGCACGTAGTAGGTGCTCAGCTAATGCTTCGGAACGCATCAGAAAGAAATGCTTACTCAAGTGAATGTAAGGGTGTTCCCAGTTACCCTCTGGAGGTGGAGTCCTCTTCAGTTCAGCCCAAGAATTCAGTCCAGCAAACCCCGCTTCTTCAGTTCAGCCTGTCATCCCTTCAGCAACTTCTGCAAGCCTACTATGTGGTAGGCCCTGAGAATGCATCACGATGGGACTGGTCCCTGCCCTCCCACACATGCTTTTAGCAGACAGCCTGTGCTAACTGCTATAATACAGGCAGAGGTCGTTCCACAGTGTCGACAGAACACCCTCTGGGTGCCAGGCCCTGTTCTCTGGTCTTTGCTATGGTCTCTGCTCTCAAGGTCTGGCATTCCCGGAGGGATCGGACACTTCAAAACACAAGAACGTCAAAGAGTGCCGGCTGCTGTAAAGGAAGCTTGGCCCCGGGGGGCAGGGAGGGCCCCCTGAGGAGGTGACCTTGAGCCGAGACCTGAGTGACACGGTTCAGGAAGATCTGGGGATGGTGTTCCAGGCGGAGGGGGTAGCAAGGACAAAGAACAAGTGGGCCATTTGGGGAGCAGCAGGGAGGCCAGAGCGGCAGAAACAGGGACCAGGCTGGCGTGCAGGGTGAGGGGCTGGCTCTCCCGTCAGGTTCAATGGAAGGAAGCCAGCGGCAGGTTTTCAGCAAAGGTGCAGTCCGACCTGTAGCATCCCTGTGCGGCGGGGTGGACAGTGGGCTGCGTGCCAGGAGAGGAAGCGGGAGGCTGTGGCCCTCTTGTGGTCCAGGTGAGAGAGGCTGATGCCCCCTCGTGGGCAGCAGTGGTGGGGATGGAGACGGGTAAATCCGGAAGGGAGGTTGGAGAGACAGCCAGCAGGGCTTGCTGGTTGGGAGGGTTGGGGGAAGGCAGCGCGGAGAAAACTGGATTTTTGGTTGGTACAGCCGGGTGGACCATTGCATCATTTTCTAAAATTGGAGAAGTGGAGGAAGATGGGCCCGAGTTTCCTTGAGACACCTGCCGGGCGCCCGTGAAGGGAGTTGGAAATTCAGTGTGGGGCTCAAGCAGAGTCTGGGCTGTGGGTGTGAATGTGGGCGGCAGCCGCTCGCTCTCCGATGAGATGCCCTGGGAGAGAGGAGGGAGATGAGGAGGGGCCGGGAGGGAGCGGAAGGGGGGACCACGGAGGTGGGAGGGAAGCCCGAGATGGGCGTGGCTTGAGAGGGAGGGAGGGGCTGAGAAGCCAATGAACCGCTGGGCTTGGCCAGGCAGTCGGGGGCTTTCTCCGGAGAGGCGACCCGAAAAGGGTGGAGGAGAAAATGGGAGTCCAGGAAGTAGAGGTCGAACACAACTCTAAGCGTGGCCTGGAAGGGGTTGGAGGAGTGGGCACGGAGCTGGGGGGAGCTGGGGTCGGGACCACCACACCGGCGGCCAAGAGGGAGACAGACAGACCGGACGATCACAGGAGCAGAGAGAGAGCAGAGGTCCTGGGCGGGGGGCAAGGCCAGGTCCCAGTCCCCGGTTGGGACGGCTGGTCTGGGCTCGGCTCGGATGGGGTAGGGATAGTTCGTCCTCTGTCATAGGAGGGAGAGCAGATGGTGTGGGCAAAATGCGGGCGGGGTAATGACTTGAGGTAGAAAAATGGGGCCAGAATGGAGCCTGCCGAAGGCTTCTGGATCTCAGTGAGGGACGGGGAAGAGTCAGAAGCAGGGCGTGGGGTCGGGGGTGCCAGGATTGCCGGTTTGAGAAGGAAAGACGCCCGAGGGAGTCCGCCTGGCAGGAAGCAAACTTAGCGGTGATGGGAGACAGGTAGAAGGGTCCCCAGACGGTGTCTTGTGCGAGGCCGGTGACTTTCTCCAGCGACATGCAGGTCCAGGCGCAGAGCAGGCAGAGGGGAGACTGAACACGGTGGAGACTTGAGGGCGTCCGCGAAGGAGAGCTCAGTCCGCAGGCTGGGCCAGGGCTGGGCCGGGAGGGGAGCGAGGGCACCAGGGGCTAGTGGAAAAGAGGAGGGGAAATGGATTGGAGGTCTCCATGAGGTCAAAAATTCTGGAGTGTGGGTGCTGGAATTAGGGGAAACGGAGGAACAGGCGGATGGGCGATGATTCTCATGGAGGGGACCGGGCGGGAGGAGATCTAGCCGGTCTCCTCATCTGCCTTGGGTCTCTGTTTCCTACAAGATGACAGGGGATGATAACATCGTCGTGCCCATCTCTCGGGGCTGGCTTGAACAGGCCCCATAAGGAGGAGAGTGTGCGGTTTTTCTGAGTTCCTCCTGTCATTGTATTTCCAGATCTGTTCACAAGTGCCCACAAGGACTGCCCCATGCCCCAGGGCACGGGTCCTCTGAACCCAGACTTGCCCTCCAGCCGTCCCCCTGCTGTCGCTCCAGACCATGTCACTGGCAAGGTAACTGGTCACCCTTCATCCCCACCTATGCCCTGGTTCCCAGAGTGTCCCCTACAGCTCCCCACGGGGAGCTGAAACCTTTCCAATCTTCCCTTCCTGCCGCACTTGGCTACTTCCTGTGGGATCAGAGCCCCCAAGGTTTGGTACTCAGTTGAATGAAGGTCTGGGTCACCCTGGGCATCCAGGACTGGACCAGGCTTGTTTAGAAAAGAGAGTCCTGCCTTGGAGATTTTCCCACCCAAATCAACTCAGTCTTGCAGATAACAAGTCCCCCCACCCCCCACCCCCACCCCCTACCACCAGCCCACCAGCCCTTAGCAGCCTGCATTGCCCTCTGGAGGGTAGAGTGCCATTCTTTTTTTTCTTTTTCTTTAAGTTTATTTAAGTAATCTCTGCATCCAACGTGGGGCTCGAACTCACAACCCTGAGATCAAGAGCTGGGTGCTGGGTGACTGAGCCAGCCAAGCGCCCCCAAGGAGTGGCATTCTTAGTCCGGATGCATTAGGAAGAGCTTGCTGGGGGTCTCAAATCGTGCTGCATAATTTCCACCCCCACCCCAGAGGTCGTGGCTTGGACCTACCTGTTGATATAATTATTATATATCTTTTTAGCGCATACACATGCTAAGTGTCATGCTGGGCACTTTGCATCGTGTCATTTGCCTCACGACAACCCGTGAGGTAAATGGTAGTATCACCCCTTTACAGAGGAAGAAACTGACGTTCTGGGATGTTAAGGCATTCGGCTGAGCGCTCCCAGGTGCAAAGTACAGAGTCAAAACTCGAACCCCGGTCGGACCTATGTCCCGCACTCGCTGCCTTGCTGGCAGAGCCGCCATTGCCTGCCCCCCGCCCCCCGTCTTTCCCCGCACGGCAAGGGAAACCAGGGCACGACCCAGGAGTAGGCAGACCCCGACCTCGGAATACCAGAAGGCTGACCGACACCACCGCCCCGGGCTCCAGGACCCGTGCCTTCTGCTGGCACTGTGTGCCAGGCCCTGCCTGACCCTCTTTCTCCTCTCGTTTTAGGACAAACAGATGGATTTCTGTTGGGATCCTTGGCAGGTCAGTGCGTTTGCCCTTCCCCCGGTCCAGCCAGCCGCGGCTGACACCGTTGCCCCTCACTGTGCAGTGCCCAGCCTGAACGCCCAGTCCTGCCGGCCCTGGGGGAGGGGGGCCCTGACGAGAACAGCGGGGTGGGATGGCCCTGTGGGGGAGGGCACAATCCCTCAGGGAGGGTGCCTCGTGGGGATGGAAGTGGGGAGGGGGGTGCCCTCTGGCAGGTGCAGGGGGGATGTCATCTGGCCCCTCTCTTCCCCGCAGAGGTGCTTCCAGACCACCAACGGCTACCTGTCTGATTCCAGGTCCTGCTCCAGCAACTACAATGTGGCGGCTCTAGCCACCTCGTCCCTTGTGGGTAGGCCCCGACTGCCCTCTCCTGCCCTGGAGTTAGCATGTCCCCCACCCCTGGACACTAGCCGTGGGTGGGGGGGGGCAGAGCTGGGCCGCAGAGGGAAGGATCGCAGCCCCGCCCGAGTCACCATTTTCCAGATGCCACGCTCCGGGCCGGGTTCGGCCAGGGGTGGCGACTTGGTGCTCCTGACCCACCCCCCCACCCCCCGGCCGGGTTAAGTTGTTGGGGTCTCCCCGAAGCCCTGAGGAGCTGGCCCCGAGTCTTCAGATCTCTTCAGCAGATGCAGTCTGCCCGTCACCCGCCCCCCCTTGGGTCGGGTTCCCTAGAAGCAGAGCCCCGGACGAGGATTGTGCGAGTGCTTTATTGAGGGGTAGTTCTGGAGGGCAGTGTGTAGGAGTGAGGGCAGCAGGGCCAGGGGAGGGAGCCCAGCAAAGAGGGGGCCGCACGAGAAACCGTTCTCGGCCTGATACCCCCGGGGAGCTCAGGAGCACGGACGGAACCACTCCCGGTGCTGGCGGATGCTTGGATATTACTGCCCCCCGTTGGTCCCTTGTTGCCCCTGGGAAGGCTCTCCAGCCTCCGGGGCGGCTCTGGGTGAGGCCGCTCCTCTCAGCCAAGGGCAGGCTCTGGGGAGGGCTGCAGGCGGGAGGCAGTGGCAGCGGGGAGGTGGGCGCACAGGCCAGCACGGGGTCTGCCGCGCAGGTGGCCCAGAGCACACCTTCTGGGCCGTTCTCAGCGGGCCAGCCTCTTTGCTCACAGGTCTGTCCCATGTACCTCAGGCTCACGTCTCCTTAAATCCCTCACGGCCCTCACGGCCCTCCTTCCGTTTGCCTGGACGCTTTGCCACCTGAAACCCCTTCCCTCTGCAGGGGCCCTGCGGGGGTCTCTCGAACCACCTCCTGCAAAGACCTTCGCCAGTTGCCCGCACATCTAGCTTGGGGAGGGGGTCTCCGCCTTCTTCCTCGCCTCCGTCCTCCCCGTTTTCTCAGTCTTATGGCTCTGGTTTCCTTGGCGGATACCCCGTCTTGCTTAAATATTGCTGTTCCTTGCGTCTTGGCTCTGAGACCCCAGTGACTGTGTGCTCAGCCTTGGTTCAGAGAGATGCTGAATCATGCCTGACAGCCCTTTCTGTCAACTTCCACATCCAGCCAGTCTCCTCCTGAGAACCCTCAGGCCACCCGCGCCCCCCCACCACACTGCCCAGCCCCTGTCCTGTCTCTTGCTTCCATTCAGAGCCTCATCTCCACCCTTGGCCCCTTCCCTAACTAGGATGCTCTTCCTAAACAGCAGATCTAACCTGTCACTCTCCTGCTCATTACCCTGCTGTGGCTCCCCATTGCTAGAAGGAAAATGTCAGAGTCCTTAGTCTAGCCCCTGAGGGGCTCTCCAACCTCTTCCAGTCTTAGTGTTGCCTCCACGTCTCACCCCTGGTAGTCCTGGAATCATGCCAGATTCTTCGATGCCTTCCTTCTCATCTCATCTCTGAAATAGCCTCCGTCTTGCCTTCTTCTGTCCAATGCACCTACAAACCTACCAACCTGCCTGTAAAGCTCAAACCCCAGTCCACCTCTTCCAGGAAGCCTACCTGGTATACGGCACCCCACTCAGGTCTCCCCTTCAGCAGAGCTGGCACTGGGCTTGGCACAGGAGATGCTCTCTCAGCACTTATTAATTAATGCATAAAGGGAGAGGACCAGGTGGATCTCGAGTGGATCTTTGGGTGGATCTTCTGGGGCAGGAGGGTCTAAACCTGGTCAAAGGGAATGAGGGGTGTGGCAGGTCTGGGGAGGAAGCACCAAGTGGAGGGGAATATTGCCTGAAAGCAGGATGCTGGCGGGGGGGGGCGGTGCATGGGACCTCCACATGAGTGGGGAGCATCTAAGTGAGGTGGGGGGCCTTGGAGCTTGGGGCCCGTGGGGTA
The DNA here is from genome assembly GCF_007474595.2 of Lynx canadensis. Lineage (NCBI taxonomy): Eukaryota > Metazoa > Chordata > Mammalia > Carnivora > Felidae > Lynx > Lynx canadensis. The sequence continues at coordinate 11,471,272 of NC_044310.1, read as the reverse complement.
CAGAGTGGGCACGGGCATTGGCTGGGCAGGGGGACTTGCACAGATAGATACAGGGCTTTGTGGGTATGAGGCTGTGAGGACGCGGGGCGCTGGGTGAGTACACAGCGATGAATGATTGTAGGGCATAGGTCATTGGGTGGGCCTGAGGCACGGGGGACCTGGGGTAGCGGGGGTAGGGCCCTGAGCTGGGTTCTGTGTCAGAGCGGTCACCCAGCTGCCCTCCGTGCCCCCAGGGGTGGTGCAGAGCATCAAGGACCACATCACGAAGCCCACGGCCATGGCGCGTGGCCGCGTGGCTCACCTCATCGAGTGGAAGGGCTGGCGTGCCCAGCGGCCGGGCTGGGAGCCATCCCCGGCCGAGGATGAGCATTACTGTTGCCTGCCAGACGAGCTGCGGGAGGCCCGCTTTGCTGCAGGTCAGAGGTTGGGGGCGGGGGGGCATGGGGACGGGACCGTAGGGTCTCTGGTCCTTAGGGGACCGAGGGTCACCACCTGGGCAGTGTCTAGGCAGGGCAAAAAAAAAAAAAAAAATGCCAGGGGGTGGACGGGGCATCAGGTGGGCGCTCTGATCACCGGGGCCTGGATAGACAGCCAGCTCGCTGCAGAGTGCCAATGCGGCCTGGCACCGAGGCCCTGCCCCCATCTTCTGCCCTGTCCCTGCTGAGCTGAGTCCCGCTGTCCTCCCCCTCCCCCAGGGGTCGCCGAACAGTTTGCCATCACAGAGGCCACACTGAGCGCCTGGTCCTCGCTGGACAATGAGGAGCTTCACCCCGAGAACAGCCCTCAGGACGTCGTCCAGCTACAGGGTACCTCCTGGGCCGGCGCTGGGGCGGGGCAGGCAGAGCAGAGCAGGGCCTGGGTGCCTGCCCTGCCGCCAAATGCACTGTGACCTCGGACAACCCCCCGCCCCCGTCTCCTCAGCCTTGGTTTCTGCATCTGTCCAATGGGGCCGGGGATCCTTGCCCGGCTCACTGCCCAAGGAGAGCTCTAAGGGTAAAGGAGAGAAGAATAATAGTAATAATGCATCGTGGGGATTAAGTGATTACTGTGTTAAGTGCGTATTGTATCATCTCACTTAATCCTCACGACACCTCTACGAAATAGGTCCTGTTATTGTCTCAGGGAAACCGAGGCACCAGGAAACTTGCCCTAGGTTACACAGCTAGAGGCGTCAGAGCCAGGACCTGAACCTTAATCCCTAGCACAACCAACCAGTCTTCTAGAACCCCAGGTCACCCCCAGTTACTGCTTCAGCAGGGCTTGGTCCTGGGTGAAGCCTGCATACCAGCTACTTCATTTAATCCTTCCTCTGACAGCGAGGGGAGGGAAGGGAACGGAGGCCGGGGAAGAACACTGTCCCAATTTTCAGAGCGCAGGATTCAGATTCGAGTCCAGGCAGCACGGCCTGCTTTTAACGCCTCCACTCATTCCACCACCCCTGGAACCCCCAGGGAGAAACGGGCTCAGAGAGGTTCAGTGACTTGCCCAAGGTCACACAGCTCAGCAGTGACAAAACACTGGCCTTCACCTTCCCTCACACACCAGGAGAGGGTGAGGAGGGGGTCCGGGACTCCATTCCTCATGCCTCCTCCCCCTCCTGTTGGTTTTCCAGACCTAGAGAACCTCTACCTTCAGGACAGTCTTCTGAGCGGCCCCTCCCAGGATGACAGTCTTCTGGCCTTCTCTTCCCCTGGCCTCTCCCCCGATGGCTGGCCCTCACCCGATGAGCCCCCCATCACAGCTGCCGACCCCCAGCCCCCCAGCCCTGAACAGCAGCATCGGAGGCGGCTGCCTAGGGGCCCAGGGCCTGAGGGTGGGGCCCACCTGCAGGGCTCCCTCCCCTCGGTGGACAGCATCTCCCTCTCAGAGGAAGAGGACGAGGTGTTCTACAACTGAGGTGGGGGCTACGTGGCTCAGAGCCTCCTCATACTGTGACCTTGCCTGGGGGGCAGCCCGGGCATATCAGGACGTCGGGGTCCTGGCTGGGCGACTCTTGACCCCTCAGGGCAGGCAGAGGGTGGGTGCAGAAGGGATGGGGGGGGTCAGCACTCCTTGTGGACCACTCTGTGCCTCCGTGGACCTGCCCCAGCAGTGGGAGCCATAATCCCCCTTCTCCCTTCTTTACTTGGCTCAGGTGGGCACCTTCCCCCACAGGGTTTCTGTCATCAGTGGGCTCAAGGACTCTCAGCAGACACCAGGGCAAGCTGCCCAGAGGACCCTGCAGCTGGGCCCCCAGGCAGACAGACGCAGAAGGGCCTAGGAAACCCACTCGGAGTGGGACCTGGGGCCCCTGCCCTGACCCCGGGGCTCAGTCCTTCCCCCTCCCTCTGTGTTCGTGCCCCCCTCCCTCAGAGGTGGGACAGCCTCTCTGGTAGCTAAGTGTCTGTTCCTCAGCTCCCTTCTTGAGAATCTCTGTCTCTGGAGGGTCTGTTCATCCCTCACTCTCTGAACCTGCTCCCTGGTGCCCCTACCCCCTTCCCTGCACCCTGGAAGGTTCTCTGCAGACATTAAAGTGGTGGATTCACCCAATGAACTTGGCCTGGTCTCTGGGGGAAGGTGTGTCCTTGGGCCCCTGGGATAAGGGGGTTTTAGAGGGACTCGGGGGGGGCCCTATGCCCCGCCCCTCCCCCCCCCCAACAGGTGGTTCACCCACTGCCAGCCGGCCCGGAGAGGCCCCACGGGAGATGCCCAAGATTCTGCGGAGCACACAGGAGCCACACCCAGGGACGCTGCTTTATCAGCCCAGGCTCAGCCAAGGAGGAAGCTGGGGCTGGGGTGAGGGTAGCTGGACCACAGGGTTCTTCTTATTCGTGAGGACAAGCGTCATAAGACCTGGTGAGGGACCTGCTCTCCTGCTTATTTAGGAGCAGTGGGAGGCCAGGAACTCAGGCCTGCGATGCCCACAGGTGGCCACCAGGGGGCCCCCAAGAGCTCGCTCAGGGCCCGCACAGGTACGTCAACGCCCTTGGAGCTGAGGTAAGGGGGTCTGCAGCTCTGGGAATCGGCTTTATTTTTCTCAGGAGCCTCTGGTTGGGAGTCCTGCAACCCCCAGAGGGCCTCTGTACCTGCCCTTGGTGACCGCATACACCCCTGTCTTCATTGTAAATTTGGTGACTTTTCAATGAGCACCCACTGTCCGCTGGTTTTCTGCGGTCTCCATTTCTGCTCTGTCCAGGGTGGAACTTGTCCCTTAAGGCACATAGTGCTTGCGTCACCCAGGATGGACCATGGTGACCGTGGGGCCCTCTTTGGTGCTAGGTCGGAGCTGCCCGCTACACTGAGCAGTTGAGCTGGGCGGGAGGTGTGCCGTGATGGGGGAAGAGAGACAGGGTCCCTGCCCAACCTCCTTCACCAGGGCAGCTGAGGCGCCCTGTTTCATCTTGCCAGGCTGGCTCACTTTGGGGCTGGTGGGTTTGTCAGGCTGGAAATTGCTTTCTTCAACTAGAACATAGAAAGAGGGGTTGGGGGGAGGGAGGATGTAGAAGAGGCTAAGAGTGGGGGTTCCAGTATTACCTGACTCTGCTCGGGGTTGATTCTGGGGTGAACGTTGAAGCCAGTGCCCCCCGCCCCCCGCCACTTCACAGATGGAACCATTGAGGTCCAGAGAATGGCAAGACTGGCCACTGGCCACAAAACAGCGGCCAGCCACTCTGGGCCAAGAAGTGGGGCTCATCAGAATCCAGTGAGACCCCTCTAAATTTAGATGGGAGGATACTGGTGCCCCCCTTGCCTCCCCAGCCTGCTAGAGCATGGCTCCTCTGCCTTGCTCTGCCCCTGGGACCCTCGTACCTCCACCCACGACACGGAGCCTACAGCTCTGCCCCGGGACGTCACAGGGAGGGACTGAAGGTTCAGCAGCTCGAAGAGGTTGTGTGCCTGGAGGAGGGGTTGTTAAGAAACATTGGAGGACATGTGCTCAGCCCACCCCTCTAGCTTCAATCTCGCCCTGGCCTGGGGGCTGTGAGCTGAGGTGGAGCCCTGGCCAGGGCTCCGTCCCAGTGGTGCCCACCTGCCTGTCTCTGAGCCTGGGAAGGGTAGGGCGGCCGCGTGCATAGTGGTGGGTGGGAGGCAGGACCCGGGCCTGCAATGTCCACCATGACCACCAGAGGTCTCCAGAGTCCGCGTAAGGGACCAAGGGAAAGGTCGGGTTTATTTAAAGGGATCCAGGATCACCCAGCAGCACAGAAGAGCTGAGGCCTCCCCCAGGTCCCCAACCCCATGTGCCAGGCTCTGTTTTGCAGGGTGGGAGGGGATCAGCATTCAGAGTGATTAAGTAATGTGCCCAAGATCGCACGAGGAGAATACGGTAGAGCTGAAACCGAGACCCATGTGTACCTTTATGCAAAGACACATTTTTAACTACTGTCTCTCTCCACCCAGAGCCTTCTGTTCCCCCAAGCTCTCCCTCTTCCCTTAGTCTTTGCGTCATCCCAAGAATCCTAGGAATAAAGGCTGGAGAGGACAAGGACTGCTGTGTCCATTCCGCAGATGAGGAAGCAGACCCAAGAGAAGGAGACAGAGCGTGCCAAGAAAGCTGGAGCCCAAGTTCCCCTCTTGGGCTCTTTCCCTCTACCCCACAGTCCTTGTCTGCCCGCATGCCCACATGCCCGCATGCCCCAACCCTCCCCACTGTCTCCCACTACCTGGTGCAGGGAGGTCTCCGGAGACAGCTGCAGGGTCACTGGCTCCACGGGACAGCCCCCAGCCAAGATGTCCTGGAGACACTGCTGGGGATGGTGAAAAAATCATGGGGGGCCTGGGCCAGCCACCCCTTCCTCCAGGCCGGCCCCCTAGAACCACCTTTCCCAGAGGCCCCCTCCCCTCACGACCCTGCGGACCACTCCCCGTCCTGTACTCACCTGGTGTCCTGGAGCCCAGGAAGGTGGCTCAGCCTGGAGTGCCTGCACCAGGTGGGTCCTTTCCATGGTGCCCACCAGTATCTGGGACTCTGCACAAGTGGAGAGGGAGAGAGCCACATCAGGAAGGAGAAACTTACATTTGCTGGGCACCGACTATGTGCCAAGAACTGTGCTGGGTGTTCTCGTGTCTCTCAGGAACCTACAGCAGCCTATGGGTCAGGAACTATTACCACTCATTTTACAGAAGAGGAAGCTGAGGCTCAGAGGCACAGAGAGGTTGATCGTCTTGCCCAAGGTCACTCAGCTTTTGATGTGGAGGCCTGGTGGTTGAGGGCAGCTGGGTGAGGCTGCCAGGGGGCCGGGAGGTTGCCTGCCCCCCCTGACCGCCCCTGTGGCGGGGCCTCAAGGCAAGAGCGGGTTTGGGAGAACTAGCGTGAAGATATCTGTGCATCACGGCCGGGCTTTGCCCCTCATTTCCCACAGGAAATGCACCGTGTGCTGAGGGCTTGGCAAGCCTTACTCCAGGCCATGACTGGAGCGGGCACAGGTTTGAGGGGGCAGTCCTGGTAGTCTTCCTTCTTGTCAAGCAAAATTAAAACTTTACAGCTAGAAAAAACAAAAACAAAAACAAAAAAACTTTATCACCAGAAAAACAAAAAACAAAAAACTTTACAACTAGAAAAAAAAAAAACAGAAAAAAACCTTTACAACTAGATAGGTAAATACTCTCCCTTTAAACAACAGCAACGACAACAATAACAATTAAAGCTGTGTCTTAGGTGAGCACCAGGGTCCCACAACCTGCGCCTGTGCTGGTTGGGGGCTCTTTGCTTCCTGTGGCTCTAAGGGTAGAAGTGGACTTTGTCTCGGAGGCCAGTTCTGTCTTTGTTCCAGGAGGTGAAGCCTCTTAGGGGAGTCAGACGTATGCAAGTATTTTCAAACGGGATATTTGGTGTATTCTGTGGGATAATGTTAAAGGTATCCCAGTTTGAGTGGGGAGAGGGCCTGGCATTTGGGGTGAGAACCTCCGACAACTCCATATTGCATTGGTCCCTATTTTCCAGGTAGGGAAACTGCAATTCTTAGAGCTTAAGGGGTTTGCCCAGGCTTCTGTTGCTCATAAATGACTTTATGGTCTCTTGGGGTGGGTATGGGGGTGACCCATACAGTTGTGCAGGTTGCTCCCTGAACGAGGCACCTGCTGAAAGGATGAGTGGGCGTCAAAATCCTGCTGTGCTATGCTTGCCAAGTGTGTACCTTGCCTTGTTTGCACATATGGGCTGGCGGTGGCCCGAGTGGACATAGTTGCCTCCCCCCGGCATGTCTTTCCCACTCTTACTGTACTTGTCCCAGTGGGAAATGATGCTCTAGCTAGATCCTTCCCCAAGATTCAGCTCGTGTGTCTTTTAACAAAGGTGCCCATCCATTTTTCTCCAAAGAGATCTTTCTCATGGCAACGGGGTTTCAAGAGAGGTGACTAAGCCAGGGAATGCTTGAAGGGGAGACCCTGGTAGTGTTCCCATCCATTTATCCCCACTCCCAAGCACACAAGGACTGGTTTCTAAAATTCCTAAAGGTATCCACAGAGTGCCTTACAAGCCCCCTCTCGTCTCTCATTTAAACATGTCAACCACCCCAAGTAGGGCGGTTGCTATCTCCATTTTACCAGAGAGGAAACCGAGGCTCAAAGAGGTGAAGTGACCCACCTGAGGTCACACAGTTGTAGAGAGAAGATTCAGATTCAGGTGCCTGACAGGTCCCATGCCCTGCTTTCCCTTTCCTGGGCCTGAGCCCCCAAGGCTGAAGAGAAAGGTCGAGGGAATGTCCCCTCCCCACCCGCGCTCCCCCCTTCCTGCCGGGCACCTGTGCTTTCCACCAGGAGGTACTTGGCCATGTCCGTGGAGGTCACGACCTTGACCACTTCCTCCAGCGGTGTGTCCTTGGCCACCGTGGTGATGGTAGCGTTCATGAAGTGCTCCACAGTCACACGGTGAGAGCTGAAGGCGGAAGGGCGCTCCCTTCAGGTCCTGGAGTGGCAGGATGTCCAGACCCCAGGACGGGGCAGGGGTACCTGGTTCTTGGCTGTGGGCAGGCGCTGAGACATTCCTAGGAGGAGCAACTAGGGTGGGGAGGAACTTGGCAGAACCCGAAGGTGGGGAGGAACTTGGGGACCGGCTCACCTATGGCCTGACTCTGGATTCCTAGCTCTCAAACCCCTGTCTCCCTGCCCAGACTGTCTCCGCTTTGGTTTGTTTTACTCGGAAGCCTTCCCTGAAAAACTTCATTTGAAGGGAAGTTTTATGGCAAAATGAAAGAAAGGCTTTCAAGTTTGAAAATCACTGGAGTAGCCACCCCCGTTTTACAGATGGAGAAACTGAGGTCCGGAGCAAGGTGGCAGCTTGCACGTGTTGGGAGCTGGGCCTTGGGTCTCAGAGACTCTCAGTCCTGCTTCTCTGGGAACAGAGGCTGCCATGTGAGGACCTCAAAGCCTGATTCCAGCCCCCTGTGTCCCAGTCAGGACAGCAGAGCAGGAGTGGGAGAGAGGAGGGGACCTCCCAGATCTGGCGTCGATTCTCTGTGGGACGCGAGCAAGACAAGGCATCTCTCTGAGCGCCAGTTTCCAGCAAATCGGCAATCTCTGTCCTACCGTCATGAGGACAGACTGACGGCTAATGAGACGCAGAGGCCCAGGAGGCCAAGGACTTGCCCAAGGTCATGCAGGGAGCTGGAGAGAGTGCGGACGAGGTGGCTGTGTGTTGGCCTCCTCCATACCACCCAGGTCCAAGGTCAGCCACAGTGAGGGTTTTGTGTCTTCTTTTTTGGAGGTGGGGCCTCACCCCAGCCCACCCAGACCCATCACCCCATCAACCAGCCCAAAGTGGGCACCTCTCACCTGATTTTCCGACCTCGGATCCACGGGAGGTACGGCAGCTTCTTGACAATGATGGTGCCGTCATAGAAGGAAGGCTGGAAGCTCTGGGCGATGGCGTTCGCTGCCAGCACGGCCATCAACACCGGCAACGCGTGCACTATCTGGCCGGTCAGCTCGAAGGCCAGCAGCGCCGTGGAGATGGTGTGGGTCACAGCCCCTGAGAAGGCCGCAGCCCCTGCAGGGGGCAGACCCAGGGCGGGGCGGCTCAGGCCAGGGGCCGGCCTCGTGCAGAGCGCAGAGCCACCCGGGGCTAAGGCCACGTGCTAGACGGCAGCTGTCCAGAGGCCACACGCTGGAGGTGCCCCGGTGGCTGGGCTCGGTGAGGGGGAGCGTGGTAAGGGAGAGTGTGGGGCACCAGGGACAAGACGGGAGCCAGATAGAGTCACGGGGGCTCAGGGAGGGGGCTCACGGGGAGGCGCAGTGACCGCCCCATGCCCCGCAGGACCACCGGCTGACCCCCCAGGTCCAGCCCAGCTCCGTCATGTCTCCCCGCCCGGGGGGCACTCAGCGCACTCACCTGCCAGGGCGTACCCTCCAGGCATAATGGGGTTGGTGACCCCTCCGGCCACGATGCCCTCAGGGAAGGCGACAGCGAGGGCCTCCCCGATGAGGCGCCCGATGGCAGCTCCTGGCCACAGACAGCAGGGGGAGGGGGAGCCAGGCTGACCCGGCTCCCACAGCCCTCCTTTCCCGGGGACCAACCTCAGTACCCTCGGAGGAGGGAGGGGAGGGGCCAAGAGCCACAGCCCTGCCCCGGTAACCCTGAACCTCTCAGACCCTCAGAACCCCAGACTCACCGAGGATGAATATGGGCATGAAGTAGCCGGCAGGCATGGGGATTGTGGTGGCCAGAATCAGCATCCAGAACTGTGGGCGGTGGGAACCCAGCAGGGCAGAGGTTAGGGGCAACCGGACAGGAGTGGGTGAGAAGAGGGAATAGATGGGGGGACAGGGGAGTGTCCCGGGGGGAAGGGGGTCGCGCGGGCACGCGCCCCCATCGCCGGTGTCTGCTGTTGACCAGGAAGGCGCTGACCGAGGGCAGGAAACCCGTCCTGACAAAGTGCCTACTGTGTGCCTGGCACCGTGCCGAGGGCTTTCCTCTCTTCCTTCTCAACCTTCCCTCTGAGGCCGACACAGCAACCGTTTTAAGAGACGAGGCAACCGAGGCTCAGAGAACTGAAGCAACTTGGCCAGGGTTGCACAGCTGGCGGGAGTCAGATCAGGCGGGCCGGGCGGAAGAGGCCCAGGCCACGGACAAGCATCCCCCTCCCAGGCCGGTCTCCACTCTGTGCGCTCCCCTGGGGGCCCCCTGGCACCCACCTTCATAACCAGGAAGAAGGCGAGGGTCCCAAAGATGGTGAACCGTGGGTGGTACCACTCGAACCACAGGTTCTGGGGGTCGAGCTCCTCAGGCCAGGGCGGGGATGAGTTCCGGGTCATCAGCGCCCACGAGTTGTTGTCGAACAGTGACTCCAGATGCTGCTTCATGGACAGCTGGTGCGGGCGACAGGTCGGTGAGGGGGCTGGGGGGCCCCTTCCCGCCACCCCCCTGCCCTGCCCCTGCCCCGAGTCTTCCTCTGCCCTGTCCCGCCTCGGGAAGGGCTCTGACGTCCCAGAGCTGCGGTGTCCTCGGCTGGAACTCGAGGATGACCCACAGGCTTCCCCTTATGGGTGTGGTGGGGATTACGCGAGATGACGGGCACAAAGTGGGTGACGGATGGCGGGGGGGTTCCCAGCCCTGCACCCCTTACCCGAGAAGCGATGAAGCGGCCCACGCCAGGGGGGTAGGTGATGGAAGCAAGAACCAAGGTGGCCAGGGCGGAATACAGAGGCTTGCTGTGGGGTGGGGGTGGAGGGGGCGGGTAAGCTCCAGTGCTGGCCCCCCTCTTCCCTCACCCCCCCGGAAGGGGAAAAGGACAAGAGCGGGCCCCACCACCACCCTGGGGGCCGGATCCACTCCAGGGGAGGAACCCTGTGGGGGTCAGCCCCACCCCGCCCAGACGGAGCTCCCATCAGGCCACGGGGGCCACGCGTGGCGGGCCTGGGGCAGAGGAGGCCGACTCTGAGATGCCAATGCCAGGGGGCGGGCAAGGTTTGGGGAGGAGAGGGGCTCAGTTAGCCCTTCCGGCTCCGTGGGAAAGTGGGCCTTCCGTGGGGGGTGCAAACTCAGTGACAGAGTGAGGGGTTGGTAGCCCAGCAAGCTGGGGGTGGTGGAGGGGTGGCTGAGGGGACCCGGAGAGGGGCTGTTAGGAGGGAACCAGGGCTCCATAAGTGGCGTGTGGGCTAGGAAGGTTTGGGGGGCTCTGTAGGAGGACGACAGTACAGAGGGCAGGGCTCTCTATAAAACAGATCAGGAGGCTAAAAGCAGGGGCCAGGGGGTTGCTCCCCCTGAGAGGTCCCCAGTCCCTGCCCAGAGCCTACCTGGTGGCCAGCAGTTTGGAGGTGACCCGGTTGGTCTTGACAAAACCAAGGAATGTTCGCTGACAGAAGAGGTAAACGCAGCTCAGGATGCCACAGATGGCCCTGGGGAGGGGAGGGGAGTTCTGGAGCCCCAGCCCGGAAACAGGGTGGCAGTTCAGGCCTGGGGGGGTGGGGAGGCCCCCAGTGGGGGGCACTCACTCACCCCAGGGCCACAAAAAAGAAGATCTCTGGCAGGTCGAAGGGGACATCCACCCTGAAATTGGTCTTGTAGAGGGAGGTGATGGTCTCTGGGGAAGGAGGGGAATGATCAGGGACCGCGCTCCTACCCCAGCCAAACCCCAGTCCCAGCCTCAACAAACAGGCATGGGGGTCGTGCCAAGTCCTGCCCCCACGAAGTACCCTTTCCTGGCATTCAAGGCCCCAACAACCAGCCTTTGTCTCTTTGCTCACTGGGCCATCTTGTACTCTCAGGGCCCCCATCCTTCATGCCCAGTACAGGTCAGGAAGGAGAGGGGAGAGGGAGAAAAGAGGGAAAGAGGGGAGGGGGGGATGGGACGAGGAGGGAGCCGGGCCTGGGGTCAAGTGGTTTGATGGGGACTCACCCTGCTCGCTGTTGAAGACTGCCAGGAGGCGGAACATGAAGGCCCCGCAGGTGGCAGCGAAGAAGCCCCTCCAGTAATCCCAGACAGAGAAGTGGGAAGACATGACCTCGATGCTGAACAGGACGCCTGAAGGTGATGCTGAGCTTAGAGCCCCACCCCCACCCATCCCAGCACCCTGACGCCTCCCGTCCTGCTCTCCTCTCTCCTTCAGGCCTGCCCTCTCTCTCTTCGGTCCTGACCTGAAGTGAGGGAGGGCAGGCAGGAGCCCAGGGCAGACGCCTGTGTGTGCCTTCCTGGGCCACCTCAATCCCTCCAATACAGGAATGAAGGGATCAGTCCACAGCGGTAGGGGACAGGTGCGGTGTGGGGGGGCCCCGGGGTGCAGGGAGGGGCGCGAGGGAGGGTCTCACCGCTGAAGGGCGCTGCAAACACTGTGGCCACACCCACCGCGGCCGCTGCCACCAGCATCTCGTTCTGCTTGCTCTTGTTCTGTGCGAGAAGGGATGGGGGGGGGGAGTCCGGGGCTCAGAGTCAGCCCCCACCCTCCCCTCCTTCTCGTCCCTCCAAGGACGGCCCTCCCTGACTCCCTTACCTCAGGCTCCCCAATGGCCTTGGTGTGCACACGGCCCAGGTAGGCAGCGATCATCACAGACAGGTGCACGAAGGGGCCCTGCGGGGGGGGGGGGGGGGGAGGCACAGGGGCGGGGCTTGCCTCTGGCGGGGGGGCGTGTCAGAGCCCTAGCCCCTCCCCCTCGGGGCCCAGGGTTGGGGGAAGGGGGGGCGCAGAGAGAGCCTCATCCAGGCCCGCGTGGATACCCGTCCACACCCTTCTTCGTTTCCCCGGTTCTTTTGTCACAAGCCGGGGACCCAGCCCGTCTCCTCCCCAAGACTGAGCCCCTGAAGGCAGGCATCGGCCTGAGGCCCCGCTGACCCGGCTTCTGTGGGGCCCTGGGGGGAAAGGCAGAGGGGGCGGGGCGGGGTAGGAATGCTCTGCCCATACCACTTTGCCCAGGAAAAGGGTGCTGCCAGTGGCCAGGGTGCAGGTAAGGCCCACGACCTTGGCCCCGAAGTTCTTAATATCCAGGTAGTCCTCCAACACCACGCCTGACAGAATAGTCTTCAGCTCTGGGATTCCAGAACCTTGGCAGGGGATGGACAGGGGGGCAAGAGGAGGCACAGTCTCCAGATTAGACTCTTAACACTTCACCCTGCGCAAAATGTTCCACGCTGTGAACCTGTCGGGTCCTCCAAAACCCTGAGTTGGGATTTGCAAATTCATTTGCAGAGGTGAGGGTCAGAGAGGGGGACGTGAGCTGCCCGTGTCGTTCCGGCTGAGCCTGGCGGACAGCTCTGGCAAGGTGGGGGGAACCCAGGACAGAAGCTCAGGCCACCCGCGGATGTGCCCCTGGAGCTCCCCAGCGCCGTGCCCCTCCTCCCTGGGGGACCCGCCACCAGGGCTCCCCGTCACCACCCAGAAGAGCCCTAGGAAAGGAAGCAGAGCCAGCGGTGAGCCAAGAGTCCAGATCTGGCCTTCTCGCTGTGTGACTCTGGGGCAGTGACACGACTCCCCTGAGCCTGGCCTCCCTGGCTGTGAAATGGGGTCACTGCTTCCTGCCTCCCCCGATCAGAAGCCGCGAGGGACAGGAAAAGGCTTTGGCGCGAGGCTCCGCGGTACAAAGCACACAGGCAAATGGCTCACCTCCGGAGAAGGGTGTGATGCTCTGGCTGAAGCCAGAGGAGAAGGAGACCAGGGCCACGGGGTACACAGTCCAGGAGAGATACCGGAGCAGGTGGCTGTCCCCAATCTCCCGGTAGAGCCACTTGTGTGCTGGAGACACACCCGGGAGTCAGGGAGCCATCACAGCCCTCGGGTGTCCCCCGACCAGGAAGTGGAGGCTCAAAGAGGGGAGGCCCGGGGCCACCCAGGGAGCAGCAGATCCCCACATGGAGGGAGACACAGGACCCTGGGTCTATATTCCAGTGTCACCGCTCCCTAGCTGAGTGACCTTGGGCAAGTGACTTAACCTCTGTGAGCCTCTGCTTCCCCATCTGTCAGATGGGCTAGCAGTGGGACTTCCCTCCCAAGGTCATTGTGAGAAAGCTCTCAGATGATGGCCGGGGCATGTGCATAGCAGGTGCTCAGGAGAGCCCCTGAGCAAGTCCGCCAGAGGGGTGTTAGAACCTTCCTGCCCCCTTACCCCGGTTCCTGGGAGATCTCAGGGTGCAGAGAGCCTGCTGAGGCGTGGGAAAAGAAAGGTCTGCGTCTGGTAGCCTGAGCAAGTGCCCTCGCCCGGAGTACTGAGCCAAGAGCAAGGAGGGAGGGAGGAGAAGAAACAGGGACAGCAAGAACAGGTGGGCAGAAGCTCGGAGGACGAGCTTGGGCACATCCGAGCCTCTCTTGCTCATCGTGCAGATGAGGAGACTGAGGCCCATAGAGAGGCAGGAGCCTGCCCAGGGTTGCACAGCAAATCAAGAGCAGCGCCTGCACAGACCCAGGCCTCCTCCCTACCCGGAGCCTTCCTCCACCCGCGATGCACCTGGCGGCCCATGTGGCATCCCGAGAGCGTGCGTGGAAGCCCGTGTCCAGAGCAGGAGTGCGTGCCAGGGAGGGGTTACCTCTGACCACGCGCCCGATAGCGAAGTTCATGGCGTAGCTGATCAGGGCCATGAGCACCCCGAGGGTCATCAGGAAGTACCAGTCCTCCCCGACGCGGAACAGCTTCTGCTTCAGCCACTCCAGGCCCCCTGGGGCAGGGGCACTGGGTCATAGCCCGGGACAGGGGTGGGGCAAGCACGGCCCCTTCCCTGGAGGCCTGCTCAGGCTCAGGGCAGGGAGGGCAGGGGCAGTGTGGGGCTGGGGCCATGTGGTCAAGCCCAGGGTGGCCCAGAAGGGGGTCTGCACACGAGGGGCAGAGCAGGAACTTGGACAAGTGAAGGTGGCCGCACGGCGGGCCCTGGCGGGGTACGGAGGCCTGGCACCCTCCTCACCCCCCCCCCCCCACACACTGGATACTCATGGAAGAATGATGGGGCAGCAGGGGGTGGGGAGTGTGTGCTGAGAGCCACAGCTTTCTCCAGTGTCTCCGCAGGACCCACAGCTTACAGAACACAAGGGGCTAGCAGGACCCCTCCATGTCTCCAGACCCGTGGGGCCATCCTACAGGCCGCACCGGTGTCAGACCAGGCAGCACCCACTGGGCCCGGAGCAAAGCCCCCACTATAGCCATCAGGCCTTGGGACCTGCTCTCCCCAAAGGCAGACAACAGACATCTAGCACGTCTGACCCATAGGCAAAGGGACAGGCAGACAGATCCCTTCCCTCCCGGCCGCCCAGTGATTGTGGGCACATCAAGGCAGGGCAGCTCTTGGACTTCAAGGTGGGTGGGGGAGGTGGGGTCTGGGTAGGTAGGGGTGATGTCCTGAGGGGTCTTCGACAGGGAGAGGAAGGGACCTAGCTCTCACCTCGAATGCCTCTGCGGATGCGGGGACACGGGCCCCATAGCTCCTGAAGAGTCACAGGGCTCCCCGAGGAGCCCTCACGCAGCCCTACCAGCTCTTCCATCGGGTCCCTGAGCAGACAGACAGACAGACAGACCCTTGGTAAGCTGCTCCAGTGGCTTTACCCTGCCACTTGGCCCTTCCAATGCCCCTACTTCCCAGATAAAAAGGAAAAGCGTTTTCCTGTTTGCATGTGTGTGCATGTGTGCGTGTGTGTGTGTGAAGTTACCAGGAGGGGACACAGGTCTGCTGTGCCCTCATCACTAAGGGGGTGCCACCGAGGATGCGGGGTGGGGACCGGGGTTCCTAACTGTGCCCTGTGTCCAGTACCATGTTGATCAAAGCAGGACCCCAAGCCTCAGAACTCCCTTCCCCTGCTGTGGACACAGCTCCTGCTTGGCTCCTTCCACTGCTCAGAGCAATCTCCTTGCCCCGCGGAGTCACTCACTCTGCGGGGTCCCCAGGGGCTGCTCTGACTCCCCCTGCCCATCCCTGAGCCCCCCTCTCCTCTGCTCAGGCCACAGAGGCAGGTAAACCGCAGGCGCTGAAGGAAAGGCCATGAGGATTGAAACGAGGTGCTGGCCCCCTGCCCCCCAGCCTCCTGCCCCAGCCCGACCTGCCCTGGCCCAGCTTCCACCCAACCCAGGCCCCGGCTCCACACCCAGCAGCCCCTCACCTCTGTCCGTTGGCCCTGCTGCGGCCCCAGCCAGCCCTCCTCTAACAGAGACACTTCTGCCCGCAGCCCAGATGCACCTGAGCAGGTCTGCGCTCCACCAATCAACATCCTAGGCCCCCCTCCCTCCCCGCCCTGCCCGGGTTTACCGTGGCCATTAAGAATGTCCTTGACAAACCAACCAGAACTGCCCAGGCCGGTTGAGCCGTGCAGGCCAGAGCGGCCAAGGGGGACCAGGAGCAGGAGCTTCCCGAAACCCAGGACAGCCACACGGAGGGTGGCACTCAAGCACGCTGCAGGTGCCTGCTGTGGGCTGGGGGACATGGGAGAGAGAAACTCCTGCACACCAGCAGGACAGGGAGGGGTCCATCTGCGGGGGGGCTGAGGGTCAGGGCCCTGGATTCTCAGATCGGGGCATGGAAAGGGTTTAAAAAAGCAGAGAAGAGGGGCGCCTGGGTGGCTCAGTCGGTTAAGTATCCGACTCCTGATTGGGGCTCAGGTCATGATCTCATGGTTCGGTTGGTGAGATTGAGCCCCGCGTCAGGCTTGGGGCTGACAGCATGGACCCTGCTTGGGATTCTCCCTCTGCCCCTCCCCCACTCACTCTCCTCTCTCTCTCTCTCAAAATGAGTAAATAAACTCAAAGAAGCAGCAGCAGCAGAAGCAGCAGCAGCAGAGAAGGCAGAGGGGAGAAAGCCAGTGGAGCTGGAGGAAGACCTTGGGCAAAGGCGAGGGGCCCCATTGGTGCTGTCCCCTGGCTGTGTGCCAGGCTCTGTGCTCAACCCTCCCCCAAATCCGTGAGCGCTCACAGAAACCCAACGAGGTGGGAGGTATTATCCCATTTTAAAGAAATTGGAGTCTCTGGGGGGTGATGCTTCCGCTCCAAGGTCACAGACACCGAGGGCAGAGCCGGAATTCCCAACCAGGTTGGTCAAACTCCAGCCCGCACACTCTCCACTGCCCACCTTGCTCGGAGATCGGGGGTTGGGGACAGACCTACAAGCTGGAGCAGGGGCAGCGATTTGGGGCACCACAGACCCCCGAGGCCTGGGGAGGAACTTGAACTTGATCCTCACATCCGGCCCTTCTGGTCTCAGAAAACTGCCCTCTCAAACTATAATGCCGAGTGAAAGCCACAGACGGTCCCACCCCAACAGAGGGTAGGAGTGAGGGCACGAGGGACATGGGGAGGGAACAAGGTTATGTGCCTGCCGCATGCCAGGCCCTTCGTGTTTGCAACACTGTTCATCCTCCCACGGCCTTATGAATCAAAGGCGGTATCACCATTTCACAGCCTCTGATCGAGGATCAGAGAGGTGCCGGCACGTGTCTAAAGTCACACAGCAGAGGCTGAACCCAGCCCTAGGCTGCCTGGCTCCCCCCCACCCCTCCCTGGAGTTCCTTCAGTCCCTGTGGCTTTAATCAGCCAGGGCAAGGGTTTGAGCACAAAGCAACAGATTTGGGTCTGATGCCGCTTTTGGAAAGATTTGGGCAAGAGATTTGGGGTAACTGCCCTCCCTCCCCCCCCCAACCCCCGCCAAAGCTCCTCTGTGAAAATCATCATGGCCCTTCCGTGACGTGTTAAAATCCTGGCACCCTGAGCCGCTCTCTGCCCCCGGATGCCTGGCCAAGTCCATCCAAAGTAGGGGCGCGTGTGCCTGTCGTGGGAGGTGGTGGGAGGTGGGGTGCGGGCTTGGTGTTCTGCCTGGACCTGGTGGGCCTGGGCCCGCTGTCACCTTGCTGCCACAACCTGCTGACTGTGTACAGTAACAGGAAAACTGTTGAATAGGCTACAATCCCACAGCCGGCATCGGCCGGGCCAGCCTCACCTCCCAGCCCTGGGAGCCCCAAAAGGCATTTTCCTGCGTCATGTCCCAGCAGCAGGCGGGGGGAAGAGCAGGCTCTGCCACCCCCATTGGTCCCTCACCACTCGGAGCCTCGGTGTCCTCTTCTGCCCCAGGAGGAGTCATGGCCGCAGGGGGCTCTCTCTGCCTCATTCGTCGTGAGTCCCCCAGAGCCTAGAACGGTGCCCCCCACGTAGTAGGTGTTCAATAAATACCTGCTGAGTGATGAGTGGTTTCCAAACACAGGCCTGAGCACTGGCTGCGTGGGGACCTGATGGGAACAGATTCCTGGTCCCTTCCCAAGACCCCAAATCAGAATCTTGGCGCACAGAGGGAAGAGTTTTGTGTTTGTCGAACGTCCCCCCCCCCCCCCCCGGATGGTTGGGATGCCCTGGTAGGTTTGGGATTCGAGGTTCTGGGTCATCTCTGAAGTTCCTTCTATCCCTGTGATCTGGAGGGAGAGCATTGCCAGAGACAGGGGAATGGCCTTGATGACCTTCTGAGGTCCCCCCTGGCCACTGAAGTCAGTAGATCCAGTACATTCACGGGCGATGCCTCAGAGACAGGAGGGAGGGGAGGAGGAACGGTGGGCGGGGGTGGGTAACGAGATCTGAGGTCCAGGAGCAGTGACTCAGGCCCTCAGCACCATGACCGTATGTCTGCATTTAGCCCCTGGCTCCTGTTTCCCCTGGCGGGCGGCAGGCTTCTGGGCCCCCCACCCCCGCCCCTACCCTCTTTCCATCTCTGTCTCGTGCTGGTAACTTCCTGGCAGCCCTACTGGAACCCCTCGGACAGGACGGGTGACACGGGCCCAGCAGTGATCTCCACCACAGTGACAGACCCCTCTCGCCCCAGCCGCCACTCAGCTCCCGGCTACACCCTGAGCCCGAGGCTGCCCCTGCTGCACATACCCCACCAGCAGCAATAATCACCCCTAGATGGAGCCCCCCCCCCCTCCACAGATGATGTTCTGTGGGAGCCAAAGCAGAGGAAAACAGTGGCCACCTTCAGGAGCCCCCAGTCTGGTGGGGAGAGAGGCAGACCCCTGCACCAGGGGAACCACCAGTCTGGTGGCGGGAGGTGGGGGGGTGAAAACACAGCAGAGAAGTCACAGCCCCAGGAAGACCACATCACAGTGCCAGGCGCTGGGGTGGGCATCTGGGCAAGGGCCCCTGTGTGGCTGCAGCAATCACAGAGGCCTTCGTGGGGGAGGAGGAATCCGAGCTGGTCTGGGCAGGAAAGGCAGGATCTGGAGAACAGAAACCCCACACTGTAGCCTGGGCAGTGCCCACCCCCCCAGAATGGCCTCTCCTGCTTCACCTACTGGCCCTGCATGATGTCAGTCCTGGCTCGGCTGAGCCGTGGGTGGCCAGAGAGGGGTTTCTGGAGCTTCTGGGCTAGCCTGTCTCCATACACATACGGTCAGGTCACCCCAGCCTCCTAGAGGGCTTTGAATCAGACCCATCTGGCCAGCTCTGCCACTTACCCCCGTGCAAGCCCCACCCTCTCCGCAAGGCTCCGCTTCTCTGCCTATAAAATGGGAACAGCGCCTCTGTCCTGAGCTGTGGGGAAACCATATGGGGCCATGCTGGAAAGCTCACAACTGGGAGGCACTCCAGAAGTCAGAGCTAGAATAACGTCTTCGGGAATTCTCGGTTACCTCTAACGGAAACCCCGCCCACTGCGGTCCTCAGCATCTCCATTGAGCTGGAGGTCAAGTGAACAGTTCCCGGAATACAACATGATAGAACTTTTTTTTTTTTTTTTTTTTTTAAGCAGGGTTCATGCCCAGCACGGAGCCCAAGACAGGATTTGAACTCACGACCCTGAGATCAAGAGTAAGATGCTTAACTGACCGAGGCATGCAGGCACCCCAACCTTCTAAATCTTTAAGGACAATTACCAAATTATCCGCCCTCCTCCCCTGAGTCCTAGCCCAACACCCCACCCCAGCCAAGGACCACCAGCTTTCTCCTCTTGGGGCCCCAAAATGTCCTGAGAGTAGGGGGAGGGCAAGCATGGAATCTGGGTCCCCATGGGAGCGGGCAGGGGGACAGCTGCACATTCTACTCCCCCCCCAATCAAGGGCTGTCTCAGTCTTTCCTAAGAGATGGCTGTAAACATTATCTGCCCTGAGGGAAAGAGTCACCTCACACAAGGGTCCAACAGGTGGGGGTCCTTCACCTACCCCTACCTTCTCACCTTGCACCTCCTACTGTCCCCAGAGCCAGGGGCTTGGGGCCCCACCGCCCTGACTGCCCACCACCTAGATCCCCTCTTGCCAAAGACTGGGATGTTGGGGGAGGGGGGACAGGAAATAGAAAACCCTGTCCTCAAGCAGCTTGCAGTCTGATGGGGGAGGCACAGTCCTTAGAGAGCCCCAGACCGATGGGGGCACGCAGAGACTCAGAAGCACCACACCCACAAGGTCCTGGGGTGGGCACGGGGGGTCTGAGTGGCAAGGGGACAGATTGCCCCCGGCCTGCTGCTGTGGAGGCCCCTGGGCTGGAGTTCTTGGCCTGGAATGCTGGGCTGTGAGCTCAGCCTGGGCCTGCGTGTGCCGGACTGTCAGCAGTGCTGCCTCACCGGAGAAGATTTCCAGCCCCCTCCGGGCCGTGGCAAGGCCTAAATTTAGCTAGGAGACAAGGGGCTGGCCCCAAGCCCAGGGACGGTCGGGCCTTATAAAGCGCCGGCAATCAGGGCCCAGCATGCTCCCCCAGAGCCCACACCCTCTGCTGTCCCCCTGCCCGCCTGGCCAGGGCCCGGCCGCCCGCCGTGGATGAGCCACAGGACCTCCTCCACCTTCAGAGCGGAGAGAAGCTTCCATTCCTCCTCCTCGTCCTCCTCATCCTCATCCTCCTCAGCCTCCCGTGCCCTCCCAGCCCAGGACCCGCCCATGGAGAAAGCCTTGAGTATGTTTTCCGAGGATTTTGGCAGCTTCATGAGGCCCCACTCAGAGCCCCGGGCCTTCCCAGGCAAGTTGTCAGGGCTTTGAGGGGAGGGGCGATGCACAGGTAGGGGACACCTGCTCCTGGCCACCTCTGGAGACGGCTGCCGAGCTGCCAAGAACAGGTGCTATACAACCATAGCCACGTGTGGCCACCAGGACAGATGTGGCCAGGGACAGATGTGGCCAGGAGAACAGGTTGGTCTCCAAGGAAGAGTTGTGGCCCCCGGGGTCAGCTATGATGCCAATGGCCACACATGGCCCGTGGCCAGATCCTCGCTGGAGATGTAGGGGGCAGGATGGGGTTGAGGGGTGGGAGGCATCCCCCAGCCTTCAGACACGGTCACATACACATAGTCCTCCCACCTGTGCTGGGTGAGGCCTGGCCCCACCATGGAGAAGGTGGGCTGCGAGAGGTGAGGACAGGTGGGCTGGGGGGTTGGGAACAACAGCTGAGAGGGAGGCGAGGCCTGGGGACCTGCCCCTTTCCCCAAGAGGAGCCAGAGACCCGGGTTCTAGATGCAGGTCTGCCCGGTGCTCAGCTCACAGAAGCCTCCTCCACAGCCCGTTCCGGGGGGCCGGGCAACATCAAGACCCTCGGGGACGCCTATGAGTTTGCAGTGGATGTGAGTGACTTCTCACCTGAAGACATCATTGTCACCACGTCCAACAACCACATCGAGGTGCGGGCTGAGAAGGTGAGCCTGCCCACCCTGTCTGGACCCCGGCTCCACGTCTGTACCCTCTGTACCCCATGCTCCATGCTGGGACCCCAGATCTTGTCCAGTGCCCCTCCCCCGAGCCCCCCCAGAACAAACTAGAGACCTTGCTTTTATTACTTGTAGGCCACGGGACCCCAGCCTCTGCCTCTCCTTGCCCCAAGACTCTGAGGTCCTTTCTTTAGGAGCCAAGGGCAGCTGAGGGAGCCACAGGGGAATGGGAGAGGGTGGAGGGATGCAGGGAGGCGGCACCTGAGGAAGTGAGTTGAGGGGGGCCCAGAGAATGGACACAGTGGCTGAGTGGGGACAGCTTTCCTGGCAGGCACATGGGCAGGTAGGGGGCTCACCTGGGAAGCTAGCTGGCAGGGAGGAGCTCCCCCACGTGACATTCCCTCCCCTACCCAGTGGTTCAGCCCCCATCCTCCTGGGATCCTTGACCTGGGCCCAAGGCTGGCCAGAGGCCCTGCAGTTCAGGGTCAGACACACTCCGGACCCACCCCGCACTCCCTCCACCCATGGGCCTCAGGGTCACTGGGTCACTAGGGTCTCTGAGTCCCAGCTCCCAGGAGGCTGAGACCCCGGCGGAGGGTGTGGCCCGGCCTGCACAGGAGCGCTGCACCCTCCCCAACCCCACCCCCAGGGCCCCAGTCACGACTGCCCATCAGAGAGGGCCTGCCAGGCCACCTCCAGATCCCCCACGGCCTAGCTTCCTCTCCCGAGCAGGGGAGGCTACATGCCCTGGCACCTCTGCCAGGGAAGCTGAGGACTGTGGGCACCAGGACCAGAGGGCAGCACGTGCCAGCCCTGTAACCCCCGCCAGTGACTCAGCCGCCCCAGCCTCCTCTGGACACGATGTGCCGGCCGAGTCGTGGGGGCGGGGCTGCCGGCCCAGCCCAGGCCCCGGACGCCCAGTGCGCCTGGGCATCCCAGAGGGCACGGCCCTGCTGTGTGCTGTCTTCTCTTTGTCCCCCGGGGGCTCTGGATTCTGCCACCGAGCTCCCTCTCTGAGCTGCCCCCCCCCCCCAAGCCCCTTGCCTCCCCCTGGGAAGCACTGGAAGGCAGCTCTGAGGCTGGCCCTGCATACAGCCCTCAGCCACCGCCACCCTGGCCAGCCCCTCTGCTCCCGAGGGTAGAACCCCTTGGCATGTCGGGGCCCGGCTGGGGTGAGAGGAGGAAGACTTGGTGTGAGCAGGACGGGGCTGGGGGCATCCGGCCCTGACCCATCACCCCTTCCCTAGCTGGCAGCCGACGGCACAGTCATGAACACCTTCGCTCACAAGTGCCAGCTGCCCGAGGACGTGGACCCCACTTCCGTGACCTCAGCCCTGAGGGAAGACGGCAGCCTCACCATCCGGGCCCGGCGTCACCCACACACGGAGCACGTCCAGCAGACCTTCCGGACAGAGATAAAAATCTGAGGGCCTCCCCTTTCCTGTCCCCCCCACTCCCCCCTTCTCCCCCACTGGCCTGCCAGAGACATTTTCCTCACCTCTCATGACAGCTTGCAGAACATCTCAGCTCAAGTTCCAGGCCCTGACACCATCAGACCCCAGGTGGGTCAACCCCGCCCCCCGCAACTGAGGCCTTCTGCCTCACCTGTGGCCTCCAGATTCCAGATGTGGCCTCTTTCCCTTAATCCAGAATAAAGGGATTGAGATTGGAAAGGGAGACCCCAAAGAACCCACTTTGGGGAAGGGGTCTGGGACAGGCAGGAGCACTAAGCAAATAATCTGCAGGTCAGACAGATGGACAACTCCTTTGATCTATGGAGTCCCTGTGGGGGACAGGGACCTGGGACCCCCTTGGCCAAGGGGAGCGGGCGAGGAAGAGGCGGATATTAGCGGAGGTGCTGATTCCGGTCGGACAGCCCAGGGGAACCACAGGGGGGCGGCCGCGGCGGGAACCCTCTTCTCTGCCACTCCCCGAGCCCCAAACCAGCTGCCAGGCTCCCTGCTACCCGGTGTCCCCACCCACCAGCTGTGCCAGGGCAGGGCCACACAACGTCTGTACATAGATGGGGTTTTTCCCGATACAGAGGGTTCACGATGAAACTGCAACACTTCTGCCCTCGGTTACCTGCTGTGCCCTCAGGCGAGGCCGGGGGCAGAGGTGGCGGGGCTGGTCCCTCCTCCCACCTGGAGACCTGGGCTCCCGGGGCTGCTTCCGCAGACAGGTCCCCCAGTTGAGGTGAGAGAGAGAACATGGATGGGGCCTTGGGTCTTCAAGGTTGGACCCCGGCTTCTTGCCAACCTTCCCCCGCGGCCAGTCACCTCCCCCCCCACCCTGCCCCTTCTTCAATCAATGAA
This sequence comes from Lynx canadensis, assembly GCF_007474595.2. Classification (NCBI taxonomy): domain Eukaryota; kingdom Metazoa; phylum Chordata; class Mammalia; order Carnivora; family Felidae; genus Lynx; species Lynx canadensis. The sequence continues at coordinate 11,448,471 of NC_044310.1, read as the reverse complement.
TCTATAAGGCTTGGTGCGTGTACATACAACACGCACGCCTATTGTCCTGTCCTTCAAATACTGAGCATGACCATTGGTTGAGGCTGAATGCAGAACATTCTAAAATCAGATTTTACAATCTCTATTTTTATCAATGGGGAAACTGAGTCTCTGAGTGGTTGAATGCCCACCTTACTCATTAAAGGTTGGATTTGAACCCAGGCTGTGAAAGCTGCTCTCAAACGGCCCCACCCCCAACCCCTCTGTGCACTGGGGAGTAGTTCCCCTCATTTTGTCCCTTGTGGCCTATGTCCCCCTGACCCACATCTTCCTGTTGGAGAGAGGGCCCAGACCATGGGAAGAGCCCCCAGCCCAGTTCCCTCCTAGTCTCCAGTCCAGGGCAGGGACCCCCAATCAGCCTTCATGCCGAGGAGCCCCAGACACCTGCAGTGACACTGGCTCGGTCTCCAACCTACAGATGCAGGGGTGGGGGGAAAGGGGGTGGTTCACAGTAGTTGAGGCCCCCTGGGGCGAGAGGCGGGGCCAGCTTCTGACTTCTGCACCTCTTGGGTCAGTGTTCTATAGGATGGCCTCTGATGTGACCCTGCCATTCTGGGGCCCTGCCATTCTGGGGCCCTTAAGGGACGGCTGGGGGGTGGGAGGGGGCATGGGAGGACCCCAGCATTGTACCCTGCACACACAATAAACCACAGAATCACAGACTTCCGGAGATCACCTGCCTGAAATTCTCAAACTTGGGTCGGGGCTGGAGGCAGCCAGGGGGAGAAACCCCAGGATAGACAGATCTGACTTCCTTGAGATTTGGGGGCAGGGGTGGCACCTCAAGTAAACTTCCAGGACCTCACAGAAATGTGGGTGGCCTGTGGTCTCCTCCCTCAGCTCCCAGACCCACCTGAGCGGGAATCCCAGAATTATTGCCCTGAAAAACCTTGCGGTGCTTTCTCTCCCAACCGCCAGCCCCTGCTGCTACATGCCGAGCACTGTCCCAGGCACAGGGACACCGAGGGTGGGCCAGCTGCACTGTGTCACCTGCCCTCTTGAAGCCCATCTGGTGTCACATGGGCTCTGAGGACCAGACTGGCTGAGTGACTGGGCTCGGGGTCACGCACAGCCAGGGGCAGAGCAGGGCTGGAACCTGGCTGGAGGGCTGGCTGGTTCGGGGAGTCTGCGTGCTCTCTGGAGGGACCCCACCCCACCCCCAACACCAGCAGGCGCTACTGAAACCCAAGTGCCAGGCAGTCTCCGGTGCAGCTCCGGCTGGCTGCGGGCCGGAGGAGGGGAGGAGAAGGAGAGGGGGCGCGGTATTTCCAGCCTCCGTGACTCACTGATTCCACTGGGCTATTTGCAGCCCCGAGAAACTCACCAGCGCGGGGGTTGGGGGTGGAGCCGGGCCAGCTTCCCAGTCTCCCTCGACCCCTACCCAGGGTCAGGCTCACCTTGGCTTCCCGACCCCAGCGATGCCCCTCCCAGGGTCGCGCGAAGGGGGTGGGGGCTGGGGGCTGGGCCGCTGGCAGCCGGGGCTGAGAAAAGGAGAAGTTTCTCCAGAAGCGGCCAGTGGGGCCGAATACCATCCCCCCCCCAGGCCCCAGAACCACCCCCCCGCCTCCGACCGAGGTTCCTGAGCTGAAGATTTTGCAGGGGACAGAGCAGAGGCTGTCTGAGAGAGCCCTCCGACCAAGGTGACCCTGTGGGAGAGGAGGGCGGGGAGATGGGGACAGCGGGGGCCCTCTTTCATCGGCTCCGCCCCCTGGGCGCCTGGGCTGGCCACAGCGCTTTGTCTCCTCCGCCCCCCACCCTTTCCAGGCTAAATATAGGCCTGGCTGGGGGCCGTGCGCCCCACCCCCACCCCGTGAGGGATAATTTTAGCAGCCCCATTCACTGAGTGCCTAGTGTGTGCCCAGCATGCCGCTCATCCTTGCAAGGATCCTGCAAAGTAGGTACCAAGGAGGTTCAGAGAGGTCAAGCAGCTGGCCCAAGGTCGCCAGCTTGGAAGTGACTTGGCTGAGATTTGAATCCTTGTCTCCGTCTCCAGAAAGCCCCAATCAGGTCCCCTCCCCGCCCCCAACCATACCCGAGGGGGAGGGGCAAGTCAGCTCCCCCGCCCCTGTTCTGGCATCTTCCACCGGAAAGGCAAAGTTGTGCATCTATAGTTTTTGGAGTGGGCCTGTGCAGGAGGGCAGGGGGAGTGGAAAAGATACAGCCTCCTGGGGCCGGAGACCTGTGAGAAGCCCAGGTCAGATGGTGCCGGGGACCCCCAAGGGTGCCAAGGACCTAGAAGTTTCCCTCACTTTTAGGCTCAAAGCCGCCTCCTCCAGAAAGCCTTCTGGAGCTACCAGTTCAGGGGCACAGACAGAACCCAAAGAACCTGAGGCCCAGACTTTATGTTTGAACTTGCCAAGGGTGAAGGCAGACCCACTTGCTTGGCCAGCCCTGTGCCCTTAGGGAGTCAGTCCACACTCCTCTTGGTGTGGTGGGGAACCCAGGCCCAGGGAGGCCCAGCGCCTCGCCCCGGGGTCACCCAGAAGTCAGTGGCCGAGGTGAGATACAGACCCAGGCCTCCAGACCCTCTGGCCAGGGCATCTCTTCCAGACCAACCCCTTCATGCCATGGACACCTTTCCCCCCAGCCCAGAGACAACTCCCACCTCCCACATTATACACCCCGGCCCCCCCCCATCTCCCCCCTCCCCAATCTGCCTGCGATCCTAGTTCCGCAAAGGCAGAAGATGTCTCACTCTGCCCTCTTGCTCCCAACCCTGGCATGGGAAAGGGGCTAAGCGCGAGTTTGTTGGGTGTTTCAAAAAGCCAACGAGCCTCAGTAAATAGTGGAGGGTCGGTCGCAGACTCTGGAGCTACCTCACCTGGGTTCAAATCTTGACTCTGCTGCTTCTGACCTGTGTGATCCTGGGGGAGTCACATAGTCTCTCTGTGCCTCAGTTGCCCCATCTGTAAATGGTGCTCATAGAATCTACTTGCTAGAGGTTTTTTCTTTTAATTTTTTTTTTAGTCTATTTATTTTGAGAGAGAGAGAGAAAGAGAGAGAGAGAGTGAACATGAGTGGGAGAGGGACAGACAGAGAGGGAGAGAGAGAGGAGATCCCAAGCAGGCTGAGAGCTAACGGCAGAGGCCACATGGGGCTCGATCTCAGAACCAGGAGATCGTGACCTGAGCTGCAACCAAGAGTTGAAACGAACCGAGCCACCCAGGCACCCCGCTAAGGTTGTTTTGTAATGCATGTAAGGGACCCGGGACTCGTGTGTGGTGGCTGGCTGTAGCTCACGGGTGCCACACACTGAAAATGCTACCGTTGCTGCGTTTAGGTTTGGATCCCCACCTCCTCAGCTTCACCCACACTGTGGCTCCGTGGAGATCGAGACTCAGGCAGGGGGTTCAGAGGAGTTGCCGGATTGGTGCAGCCTCCTGTCCATGAAAAGCAGGTAAGGGCAGAGCTAAAAGGTTCCCTGTCTGGGCCCTGGGGGGCGGAGATGGCAGAGAGAAGCCTCTGGAAGCCTTAGTTTCCTCATCCCATAAGCAAAGATCAGGCACCACCCTTCCGGGGGCTGCCAGAATGCACCAGAGAGAGATGGTGTTTTTGTATAAGCTTAGTAAATGGTAAACTCTTGTTAAAATTGTGCTTGTTTGCCGAATAACAAAAACCAAGACTCCGCCCACCTGGCTTTGCCCTCAGATAACAGAGGGTCCTGAGTGGGTGGTGACTTGAGTACCAGCAGGACCGGTGGTCAAGGCAGGAGTCTCTGGGCAGGGGAGGTGGATTGTTTACAGTCAGCACAGCTGAGCTACCCCACAGCTGGCCTGCGGCTCACTGTCACCAGCCAGCTGGGCCAGTCCCCAGCTCTGAGGCCTTCCAAGGCCCAGACCCAGAGACAATCTTTCATGGGAGTCTGGGGGCTACTAGACAGGGCTGCTGGCCCTAGGGAGCCCCAGAGGGGGGAGGCAGGACTGCAAATCTGCATCTTCCTTCCATTCTCTGTCCCCTCCTTCTCACACAATTTTTTTTAAGTTTATTTTATTTATTTTGAGAGAGAGAGAGAGAGAGACCAAGCATGAGTGGGGTAGGGGCAGAGAGATAGAAAGAGAGAAAATCCGGGGCGCCTGGGTGGCTCAGTCAGTTGAGCGTCCAACTTCAGCTCAGGTCACAATCTCGCGGTCCATGAGTTCGAGCCCCTCATCGGGCTCTGGGCTGATGGCTCAGAGCCTGGAGCCTGCTTCCGATTCTGTGTCTCCCTCTCTCTCTGCCCCTCCCCCATTCATGCTCTGTCTCTCTCTGTCTCAAAAATAAATAAACGTTAAAAAAAACTAAAAAAAAAAAAAGAGAAAAGAGAGAAAATCCACAAGCAGGCTCTACACTATCAGCACGGAGCCCAATACGGGGCTCGAACCCACGACATCAAGAGTTGAACGCTCAACTGATTGAGCCCCCCAGGCGTCCCCTTCTCACACAGTTCTTGACCACCCCCTGTTATATACTCACACTTGAAGGCACTGGGGACGCAGTGCCTAAGCATGGCTACCAACCTGGAAACACATGCATTTACTCACACTTTAACTCACTCACTGGTTCAATGGTCTTTCGTTTATTCATTCCCTCAACAGAATTTCGCTAAGCTCCTACAGTGTGGTTGGTAGGCAGAGCTCTGAGGTCAAATACCTTAATTTCAACCCTGGCTCTGCCACTTGCTAGCTGTGTGACCTCGGGCCAGTTGCTTAACCTACCTGAGCCTCAGTTTCCTCATCTGTAAAATGGGATAATGCCGCGCAGGATTGTGGGTGGCGAGACTAACTGAGCTGCTCTCCTCCACCTGTGTGTTCCACCTCAGTGAGGGCCCTGCTCACCTGCTCAGCCCCACACACTCCCTGCACACTGCCAGGCCCCAGGCTGGGTCCTCGTAAAACCGTTTGCTGCTGGAACGGATGTGAACACAGTGCCAGCCGCGTGGCTCAGGGTCATGATGCTGTGGCTTATAGTCACACTCCCTGGGGTTTGGATTTGGGCTCTGCCTCTTTCTGCATCTGTAAAATGGCAATGAAAGTCATACTCACCTCTCCCAGGGGTGATGTGTGTGATACATATAAAAATATACACAGTCACGGGGCTCCTGGCTGGCTCAGTCAGAAGAACTTGAGACTCTTGATCTCAGGGTTGTGAGTTCGAGCCCCACATCGAGTGGAGAGATTACTAAAAAATAAATAAAGTAGGTATACCCATATAGTCATCGAGACCAAGCGGGTGTTGGTTAGAATGAAGGTTTGGCTTCTGAAACCGTGGGCCCCACTAGGTGGCCCACCCCGGGGCCTTAGCCCCATGCCCAGCAGGTTCCAGCTGTCCTCGGCCCGGAACCTATGGGGTGCCCTCGAGTCTGGTGATAGGGCGACACCTGCTGTTCCAAAGTAGGATGTGCAGCCACAGGCCCACCCTCTTCCTTGAGGGCCTCAAACTCCACCTTTGCAGCCATTTCTTTGGGCTCTTCTAATTCAGTGATTCTCAACCAGGGGAGGAGAGAGGAAGGGTAGATGTCATCCACATTACTCTGTCACCACCTCTCTAGTCTAAGTCGTCACCTCCCTTTGCCTGGATTAGGGCACAGCCTCCAAAGCTTCCCTACCTTCTGGTCCCAGCACAAAAGCTAGAGAAACTTTTTTTTTTTTAAGTAAATGCAACACCCAACACCCAACACGGGGCTTGAACTCACGACCCTGAGATCAAGAGTTGCATTCCCAGGGCACCTAGGTGGTTCAGTCAGAAGAGTGTGTGACTCTTGATCCCAGGGTCCTGAGTTCAAGCCCCAGGATGGTTGTAGAGATTACTTACATAAATAAACTTAAAAAAAAAAAAGAACAGTCGCATGCTCTACTGGCCCTAGAGGAACCTTTTTTTTTAAAGGTGGGTCTGGGCCCGTCACTGCTCACAGTTTCCAATGGAACCTATCTCAGAATAAAATCTAAAGACCTCATTGTGGCCCATAAGGCATCGCGTGATGTGGTCCCTGCCACTTCTCTGGCAACTGTTTTCTGTACATATGCACACGTTGTCTGTCCCGACTGGAGAATAAGCTCCTTTAGAGGGGGCCCTGTCTGTCCTATCACTGCTCCAGTGCAGGGTCTAGCCCAGAGCCGGGCACACAGCGGGCGCCCAATAAATACTTGGTGACTGAATGAATGAATGCCCTAGCTAGACTGAATGACTCTGGTCCCTTTTCCTGGAACACTCCCCATCCTGGCTCCCTTGCCTTTGTGTGGTTCACTCCACTGGTCAAATCTTAGTCTAGATATCACTTCCTGCAGGAAGCCCTCCCTGATCTCCTCTCCCCAGAATGGACTGGTCACCCTCCTCCAGCCCCAGCATTATCCTGTATACCCTTACTGTTGCACTTATCAGAAGCTAACAGTAATAGTAATAGTCACTTCCTTTCCTGGCTTCCCACCAGGCTGTGAGCTTCTGGAGGACTGAGTTATGTCTGTTCTCTCTGGATCGCCTGTGCCTAGGAGGGATTCTGCTGGGACGAGAGGCCATCAGCCCTCTGGTTAGGAGCAACCTGGGCTTGCCTGGGTGCTAATTCCAACTACACCAGTCTGTGGGGCCTGACTACACCCCTCAGCTCTTCAGACCTCACCTCCCTAGTCTGTGCCGCCTCACACTGGCTCTGCAAGGAGGCTGCTTCCCTGGCCTGGAGCAAATGGCCAACACAGGTTTGTAGAAAACTGATGAAATAGCCATTGAATATCTAAATGGACATTCAGCGATCTTAATCAGAAAGCCTTGAGCCACGCTTCCTCGGATGAGTTGATTCAGCATTTCACACAACGCTGTGCCTCTTACACCCTCACACGCGCTGCAGTGACCCCACTTCCTGCGGGGTAACACGACTGCCCTGGGAGGCGGGGACCACCTGGTCCCTTGTATCCCGAGGGGCACATGAGGCTGGTCGCAGTAGCTGCTGAGTAAGTAACCGCTCCTGTTTGTATCTGTTCAGACATGATACCCCGTCACCTTTCTGAGCACCTTCTGCCCCCCCTTGAGAAGCAGTTTCCCTTATTTCCCATTTTGGATTGCCTGGGAATTTCCCCCACCTGGTATCCATGCCTCCCGGTGACCTACAGACTTGCACGAGGGTGACTTGCCTGTCGCACTGGGACATCCTGACCCCGCTCTGGCCGGTGCTGGGATCAGATGCCAGCCAGGTGGCCCTGGGGAGTGTGGATTTTCACAGTGCTGGCTTTCTCATCTTTTACTTAAATTATTTTTGAGAGGTAGAGACAGATCATGAGTGGAGGAGGGGCATAGAGAGAGGGAGACACAGAATGTGAAGCAGGCCCCAGGATCTGAGCTGTCAGCACAGAGCCCGACGCGGGGCTCGAACTCACAGAGTGCGAGATCCCGACCTGAGCCAAAGTCAAACGCTTAACTGACTGAGCCACCCGGGCGCCCCTCCTTCTCATCTTTTAGATCACACTTTGCCACTCACGGGGTCAGAAAAGCTTTTTGCCCCAACGGCTTCCCATCCCAGCACCCCATTTCCCTTCCTACATAGTCATTAGTTCATCACTATTCAAAATCATCTTTATTTGGTTACATATTTAGCCCTTTCCCTCTCCCCCACCCGGAGGAGGAGCTCCAAGAAAGCTGTGTCATCTTCCCCAGTACTTTGCAGAGCCTGACGTGGAAGCCGCTCCGTTAGAATTTGCTGTATGAATGGTCTGGTCTCTTTCCATGTGCAGGTGCCTGATCTTGCTTCCGCTGAAAGGCTCGCAAAGATAGGAAGGAGGGAGGTGGATACCCTCGAGTGTGTCCTTGGTGGCTGTTTCAGATGTCCTTTGTCGATCCAATGCCCTTCCTTGGCTCAGGCACAAATGACTTCTGCTTGGCTGGGGAAGGGGGGTTGGGTTCTGGGAATTGCAGTGCCCGAGCTCGAGCCTGGTGTGCCAACCCCCTCCTTCATGGCCAGGCTCTTCCAATTAATCTGCCTGCCCACAGACACAGGAGGAGAGGGCTTTGAGCGAGCCTATGACAGTTCCCCAAGCTGAAGACCTCGAGGGCACAGACTTCAAGGGGTTTCCCTTGGCTTCAGGAGCCTCCTGCGGGACCAGTGGACTGACTGGGGAGGAATCTGGGGCCCCGGTCCCCCTGCAGGGTGGCACGGCCCCCCTGGCCTGGGCAAGGCGTCCCCTACCCAGGGGGGCCTCCTGAGTCAGGTGGGGCTGGTTTTCTCCACAGAACAAGATATAAGTCTTCATTGGAGGGGTGACGGTTCCTAGATTAGGACCAGGGGCTCGGGGCAGCACTGGGGGTGCTATCAGGGAGATCTGTCTGCCACGAGCACAGTCGATGACAAAAGTCAGGTGAGCGGGGGGGATGGCCTTCTGATGGCAGCCCGGCTTCCCACCTAGAAGGAGGGAAAAGACCAAAGGTCCGTGTTAGCACAGCGGAGCGTGGTTTCCATTCATGGTTTGGTTTTCGTTCCCTGGTGCCCTCCCTTAAAGGGCTTGGCTTCCCTTCCCTTCCCTTCCCTTCCCTTCCCTTCCCTTCCCTTCCCTTCCCCTCCCCTCCCCTCCCCTCCCCTCCCCTCCCTTCCCTTCCCTTAAAGGGTTTAACAACCCTTCCCTCAAAGGTTGGCTGACACACAAATACGGGAAGAGAATGGGGTCTAAAAGCATGGATTCCTGCCCCCAGGGAGACCTGAGTTTAAATCCTGGCTTTCCCCGTATCAGCCATCTGAGTGGCTGGAGCAGAGCCCATTGCATCAGGGCTCCTGGTAACCGACTCTGATACACTGGGGGAGGGGGAGGAGTGAGGTTCTGCATTAAAAAAACATTTCTTTTTCTTTATTTAAAATTTTTTCAATGTTTATTTATTTATTTATTTTGAGAGAGAGAGAGAGAGAGCGAGCAGGGGAGGGGCAGAGAGAGAAGGAGACACAGAATCCAAAGCAGGCTCCAGGCTCTGAGCTGTCAGCGCGGAGCCTGACGCGGGGCTCGAACTCTCGAACTGCAAGATCATGACCGGAGTTGATGTTGGACGCTTAACCGACTCAGCCACCCAAGTGCCTATATGTAGTTATTTTTGAGAGAGAGAGAGAGAGAGAGAGAGAGACAGCAGGGAAGATTTTTGATAGACAGAGACAGAGACAGAGACAGAGACAGCAGGGACCGGGCAGAGCCAGAGGGAGACAGAGAATCCCAAACAGGCTCCAAGCTGTCAGGGAAGAGCCTGACAGCAGGACTCGAACTCACTCACGAACCATGAGATCAAGACCTGAGCAGAAATTAAGAGTCGGATGCTCAACAGACTGAGCCCCCCAGCCCCCCAGGTTCTGAGTTTTTCAACGTTTATTTATTTTGGGGACAGAGAGAGACAGAGCATGAACGGGGGAGGGGCAGAGAGAGAGGGAGACACAGAATCGGAAACAGGCTCCAGGCTCCGAGCCATCAGCCCAGAGCCCGACGCGGGGCTCGAACTCACGGACCGCGAGATCGTGACCTGGCTGAAGTCGGACGCTTAACCGACTGCGCCACCCAGGCGCCCCCAGGTTCTGAGTTTTTAACAGGCTCCCAGGGGATGCCGGTGTTGCTGGTCCGCAGACCACACTGTTTAAGTAATGAGGTCCTCAAACAGGAGGAAGGTCCTGTCACCTTTTGCAGACGAGGAAAACTGAGACTCCAGTTTGTGCAAATGCTGGTCCTCCCCTCCCAACACAACCTTGTCTTTAGCCTCAGAGCACACCAGGAGCACCTGTGCTGTCGGGCCTGGGAAGGAATTCCTGCCATCTTTCTTTGGTACCCTTCCCACCCAGGTCCAGGATAAGCCCTGAGCCAATCTGCCCATTTATCAACGAAGAAAGTACCAGAGCAGCTCTCTGTGAATCCAAAGCCTGTAGTCCTTTTTTTTTTTTTTCAATTAATTATTTTTGAGAGACAGAGACATAGCACAAGTGGGGGAGGGGGGGCAGAGAGAGAGAGAGAGAGGGAGACAGAATCCGAAGCGGGCTCCAGGCTCCGAGCTGTCAGCACACAGCCCGACGCGGGGCTCGAACCCACAAACCGCGAGATCATGACCTGAGCCGAAGTCAGACGCTTAGCCGACTGAGCCACCCAGGCGCCCCTAAAGCCTGTACTCTTAAACAATTAACTTTGGAGTTACCGAAACAGCAAATAAATCCATTCTCTCAACTGTATGCCCTTCATCACGACACAGAAGAAAGGAAGCTTACGTTCTGGTAGCTTTGCTGACACAGGAAATAAATGAAGCCCACCCACGGCTTGAGAATCCTGGCGGCTCTGGGGAGCGTAACTGCCCTCCCCAGGCCCCCTTGGCTGGTCTTTGGGAAGTGCTGACGCCCCTCCGCCATCGCTTACCTGAACTGGTCTCCACGTCGGTCTCCAGGCCCGTGACCTTGGGGCTGGCCTTTGGGTCGCTGGGGTCTTCTGAGGGGGTCATTGCTGAGGAGCACTTCTCGGCGGCCTCTTCCAGGATGAGGCTCCCCACCCAAAGACCGGATCTGCAGAGTGAATTCCACCAAGAGCCACAGGAACTGGCCTGGGGCAGCTAGGGGATCGCTTTGATCAACAGGGTTATGTCAACAGAACTGCTGTTGGGTCGCTGGGAGGCTGGCCTTTTCTACCAAACAGATACTTACGTCTTTCAACTCCAGCCGCTTCCCACACGTCCTTTGTCTTAGCCTGTCCGGCGTTAAACAAGAAACATGTATTTCTCCCGATCTTAGAGGCTGGGAAGCCCAAAATCAAGATGTCCACAGATTCCGTGTTTGATGAGGACTCACTGGTTCGTAGATGGCTGTCTTCCTCGCGGAGTCTTCAGGTGGCTGAAAAGACACAAGTACTCTCTGGGGTCTCTTTTATCAGGACACTAATCCTACCCTGGCTCCACCTCCTAATACCATCACACCGGGATCAGGTTTCAAAATACGAATTTGGGGAGGACACATTCAGTCCACAGCATCCTTTAAATCAACTGTTTTTACTGAAAAAAAAAAAGATATATATATATATATACTTTATTATTTTTCGAGGGAAGCATAGTTGACCCACAAGATATATATATTTAATGTTTGTTTATTTTTGAGGCTGGGGAGGGACAGACAGAGAGGGAGACACAGAATCGCAAGCCAAGCCGGCTCCAGGCTCTGAGCTGTCAGCACAGAGCCCAATGCGGGACTCAAACTCACAAACCGGGAGATCATGACCTGAGCCGAACTCGGACACTTAACTGACTGAGCCACCCAGGCGCCCCGACATAAAATATTATATTAGTTTCAGATTTGTGACACAGTGATTTGACATTTGCGCATAAGAAGAAATGCTCGCCACGGTAAGTGTACTTACCATCTGTCCATCTGTCACCGTACAAAACTATTACAATATTATCAACTACATTCCCTGTGCTATACTTCTCATCGTTTTTTGTACTTCCCTTTTTTTTTTTTTAATTAAAGATTTTATTTTTTAGAGGTGCCTGGCTGCCTCAGTCCGAAGAATGTGTGATTCTTGATCTGAGGGTCGTGAGTTCGAGCCCCATGTTCGGTGTAGAGATTACTTAAATAAATTAATAAAAAATTTTTTTTAAATGTTTATTCTTGAGAGAGAGACAGACAGAGACAGAGTGTGAGTGGGGGAGGGGCAGAGAGAGAGGGAGACACAGAATCCGAAGCAGGCTCCAGGCTCCGAGCTGTCAGCCCAGAGCCCGACGACGCCTAACCGACTGAGCCACCCAGGCGCCCCATAAATAATTTTTTTTTAATTGACTTTTTAAGTAATCTCTACACCCAATGCGGGGCTCAAATTCACAACCCTGAGATCAAGAGTAGCAGGCTCTACGGACTGAGCCAGCCAGGCAGCCCTGTTTTATAACTGGAAGTTTGTAACTCTTAATCCCCTTCACCTATTTTGCTAATTCCCCACATCCACCCCTCTGACAAGCACCAGTTTGTTCTCTGTATTTATGAGTCTGTTTCTGTTTGCTCATTTACTGGAAATCTACTTTAAAAAGAAAATTAGTATTGCTACATTAAATGGAAACACTATCACTTCTGTACATCACAAGTAACTCTGTATGGTGTAAGAATAATGGTCCCCGCAAAGGTATCCATGCCTTAGTCCCTGGAACCTGCGACTACGTGTGCGGGTACAGCAAAAAGGACTCTGCATTTGTGATTAAGGGTATTCCACTTTTAACATCAGTTCTGATGTATGTGGGTTTTCCCCCCACACCACCAATTAACTCAATTCTGACACCACCTTGCTGGACAGAGCGTCAGATCCCCCAGGTTAAGAGCTCAGTCCCACGTGACTGCCAATTTCCCCCCACTGCTCAAGCCAATTGCAATTCCACATTGCCATCTGTGCTTCTGATTTATAGATCAGAGGTTCCCACAACCCCCTCCTTGGGTTGGATTTATTTGCTAGAGCTGCACACAGAAGTCAGAGAAACATTTTATTTACTAGATTACCAGTTTATTATAAAAAGATACAACTCAGGTGAAGCCAGCTGGAGGAAATGCACAGGCGGGGCATGGAAAACGGGGCGTGGAAAACTGAGTGCCCCACTCTTCCCAGAATCTCCTCCATGTGTTCACCAGCCCCAAAGCTCCCTGAACCCTGTCTTTTGGGTTTTTGGGGTTTTGGTGTTTTTTTTTTTTTTTTTTTTTTTTTTTTTTTTTTTGAGCATCGTTACAGTGGTGTCATTGATTAAATCATTGGCCATTAGTGACAGAACTCAACCTCTAGCCCCTCTCCCCTTCCAGAGATCACTGGGTGGGGCTGGAAGTTCCAACTCTAATCACTTTGTTGGTTCCCCTGGCAACCAGGCGCACCCTTAAGTGACCTAGGGGCTTTCCAAAAGTCACTTTGTTAACATAACAAAAGACACCTTTCTTGCTCTCTTTCACTAGGGCAATTCCAAAGGCCAAGAACCAGAACATGACTGGAATATATTTCCAGTTTATCCAAATGAGCCACCCAGGCGCCCCAATGGTGTAGTCATTTTAGAAAACCATTTGGCAGTGTGAAAACATATGTCCAAACAAAAACTTGTATGCAAATGTTTAGAGGAGTAGTATTTATAACAGCAAAGGTAAGAATATATACAATAGCAAAGAAGGAAACAGCTCAAATTGTCCATCAACTGATGAATGGATAAACCACGTGTGGTATATTCATACAACACAATATTTATTATTATTATCATTATTTTAAAGTTTCTTTCTTTCTTTTGAGAGAGGGAGGGAGAGGGAGGAGCAGAGAGAAAGGGTGAGAGAATTCCAGTGAGCCCTGATGGGGCCTCAAACCCACTACTGACCGAGGCAAGATCATGACCTGAGCTGAAACCAAGAGCTGGGCACTTAACCGACAGAGCCCCCCAGGTGCCCCAACGCAGTATTATTTGACTATAAAAAAAGAGTGAAGTGACGATACCTGCCACAGCAGGGATGAAGCTTGAAAACTACTTGAAAGAAACTACATGTTGTCTGATTCCATTTATATCAAATGTTCTAAATAGGCAAGGTCATCAACACAAAGTGGATTAGTGGTTGCCAGGGAGCTGGGGCGGGGGAGAGTGATTGCTAATGGGTGTAAGGGTTTCTTTTTGGGGTGATGAAAATGTTCTGAAATTAGACAGTGGTGATGGTTGCATGAGTCCGTGAATATACTAAAAACCACTGAAGTATACGCTTGCAGAAGGTGAATTGTATGGTATATGAATTGAATCTCAATAAAGTTATCATTTCTTTTAAAAGGACACAAGCTCCATCCTACTTCTCTGAATGAACTATATATATATATATTTTATTCTTTATTTTTGAGAGAGAGACAGAGGGCAAGCAGGTGGGGAATGAGAGAGAAGGAGACAGAATCCGAAGCAGGATCCAGGCTCTGAGCTGTCAGCCCGACGCAGGGCTCGAACTCATGAACCATAAGATCATGACCTGAGCCAAAGTTGGACGCCTAAACCACTGAGCCACCCAGACACCCCACCGAATGAACTATATTTCCAGGTAACTTTGGCCCTAGTTGATGAGGGAAAAGTTCTTGTTTACAAAAGAATTCCAGCTGGGGCACCTGGGTGGCTCAGTAGGAAAGAGCACTTGACTCTTGATCTCGGTTCCTGAGTTCAGGAGTTTAAGCCCCACATTGGGGGTAGAAGTTACTTAAATAAATAAATAACTTTAAAACAATCCAGCTAGTAAATGTGGAAAAGAATGATAACATCAGAAATGCATCATTTTACGACCTCTAATGAAATCATTGACTCGAATGAAGAAACTGTTACATGGGAGGTCGATGGGGAACTTTCCAAAGAAGGAATCCGGCTGCTGTCATCCAAACCTGCCACTGGTCTTAGCACCACTGAAGGGGTCTCTGATGGGACTCAAGAGAAGCACTCAGCAGCACCTAGGGACATGTTCTTACTAAAAATGTCATATCCAAATCTACTCAGGCCTCTGCAGCTAATTTACAGGAAATAGGAGGAGAGAGGAGGTGGTCAGATGACAGCACAAGGAAGCAAACGGAGAAATCCAGAATGTGGGACTTTCTACAGGACGTGCTTCCAAAGAATTTTCTTCTTCTCCTCCTCCTCCTCCTTCTTCTTCTTCCTCTTCCTCTTTTAATCTTACATTGTGGAAATGTAAGATGATTTTTGAAGAGCTGCACACTGAGGGGTGCCTGGGTGGCTCAGTCCATTAAGTGTCTGACTTCCACTCAGGTCGTGATCTCGAGGTTCATGGGTTCGAGTCCTGCGTCGGGCTGTGTGCTGACAGCTCAGAGCCTGGAGCCCGCTTCAGATTCTGTGTCTCCCCCTCTCTCTCTGCCCCTCCCCTGCTTATGCTCTGTCTCTCTCTCTCTCTCTCAAAAATAAATCAGCACTGAAAAAAAAAGTTGCACACTGAACTATATAAGGATGGAATGACATATCTGGGTTTGCTTTATCTTATTTTATTTATTTAGAGAAAGAGAGAGAGGAAGAGAGGGGCAGAGAAGGGGCGGGGAGAGAGAGAATCCCAAGCAGGCTCTGAGTGTGGAGCCTGTCACGGGGCTTGAACTCACCAACCATGAGATCATGACTTGAGCTGAAATCAAGAGTCGGACATTTAAACGACTGAGCCACCCAGGCGCCCCTAGAGATTAGACTTCAGAGATTAAAAAAGGAAAGAAAAAGGAAAGGAAGGATATATTAGGTACCTGTAGCAAAATAACTGTTGAATCTGGATGACGGGCAGATAGAAAATAATATTTTCTCTAGATCTGTTATTTTATTTTATTATTTTACCTAGTACTTTGTTGTTTTTTCCTTTCTTTTCCTTTTAAAGTAAGCTGTACACCTAACATGGGCCTCAAACTCATGATGCTGAGATTAAGGGTCACGCACTCCACCGAGTCAGCTGGATACCCTTATTTAAATTTTTTTTTTCAACGTTTATTTATTTTTGGGACAGAGAGAGACAGAGCATGAACGGGCGAGGGGCAGAGAGAGAGGGAGACACAGAATCGGAAACAGGCTCCAGGCTCTGAGCCATCCGCCCAGAGCCCGACGCGGGGCTCGAACTCCCGGACCGCGAGATCGTGACCTGGCTGAAGTCGGACGCTTCACCGACTGCGCCACCCAGGCGCCCCTGGATACCCTTATTTAATCTAGTACTTTGTAATATTTCCAAAATGGAGATGAATTAAAACGTGTGTGTCAAGGACGTATGCCAAGGATGCCTGTGAAGTGTTAAGAAAACTGCTTCATGACAAATAAGCAGAGAAAAAAACTCATTGCGCTTACAAATTCATATACTGTTATTCAACTTGTGATTTTCAACCTGTGTGTAATCAAACTGATCAACGAAATTGTATAAACAGACATTTGTCAGTTTCTCTACAACCCTTCGAGTTTACAGCCACAAGTGTTGGTCAACCACTGAGGTTCTCCTCGTGGGCAAATGGCCCACGTGTAAACAATTATTGAGCTTTGGGAGGACATTAGAGCAGGGAGTGGATGGGGTTTTGGTTGGAGACTCCAGAGATGACGAAGAGCCCTGTGTGTCCTTCGGATAGCTAAAGGGAGGGGACAGTGGAGGGGGAAGCCCCGGGTGGAGGGAGTCCCTTAGTTATTAATAGACTAAACAATTGTCCCTAATGAGGAACCAGGCAAGTCACAAGCCTTCACTCATCCCATCAACAAATGTATACTTAGCTCCTGCTCTCAGCCCCGTGGCCCAAATGTTTCGATCCCTTCTTGGATATTATTCTAAGGAGTTTCTGGCATCTCAGCTTCACTTAAAGACCACGGTTGGATCGAGATCTCAATCAACCAACCAACGGTGCCGCTAGAACCATTCTCAGCTGTTAGGGCTGGGACAGTAAAACTCAAAAGTCTGCAACGTGCACTTACATTTATAAATTTGGCCAAATCGAATGCTATGTTCCTTCCTCTCTGACTTAGCATGTCTAAATTTCATGGACAGTCTCTAGGTTTCGGCTCATTTATTAGCTAAGGTTTGCTCTTTCTTTCTTTCTTTCTTTCTTCCTTTCTTTCTTTCTCTCTTTCATCACCTCTCTGGCCAGACCATGTGCTTGTTCCCTGGGGCACTCTGGACTGGACTCAGATCTGAGGACAAATAAAGGATGGTGATCTCGGAGAGGAATCAGCCTCTCTTTGTAAAATAACTTCCTCAGATAAGGTCAGTACGTGCTTCCCAGGGAAAGCAGAGTTAGTCTCATTCAATGGGAGGAAGGGGCTGCATCTCTCTGCAAAAGAGTTTCATTGAATTTCGAATTTGGAGAGGCGGGGCATTTAGTCATCTGTATCCACCCAAACACCCCTATTTTGACTCCTAACTGCCACTTGTTCCCATTCAATGCACTTGGCCAGGCTGTGAATACAACTTTATTGCAATTATAGTACAATTCAGCAACCTACAGGATCAGCTCGAATTTTTGGTTGCATAAGCCCTGTAGCTACAAGAGAGGAGATCGAATGTTTAGAGTAGTCACGAATGGCCCTTGCTTCTCTGGTCCTGTCTTGAGCTGAGAATTTAAACCCTAATTTTTTTTTTTTTGAAAGTCTTCAGTGAAATTATGAATAGCCAACCTACCCACGAGTCCTCATTATCCTCATTTTCCCCACAATGTTCAATTGCAGTAACTACTCCATCTACCAAAGCATGTCTTTATTAGGCACTTTCCCCCAGGCAACAATACTTATTGTGATAAGTGATAACTTCTGTAACTATTTTTTTCCCTGCACAAAATAGGCTAGATTTGCATCACCTTCAAATCTAATGCCCTGACCCCTTGCGGGTCAGTTTCCTGCAGAAATAGAAACCTTGCTGGGCTTTCTCTTTAAACTTTTTACTTTGGAAAAAAAAAAAAAAAAAAAAGAATGTAGGTTCACATGCAATCTTAAGAAACAATACAGAGCAATGCCACCACCTCCTTCTTTACCCAGTTACCCCCATGCTAACATCTTGCAAAACTATAGAACACTATCTCGACCAGGATATTTACATGGATGCAGTCAAGGTGCCCAACATTTCCATCACTACAAGGATCCCTCATGTTGTCTCTAGTCTTCCTTTAACCTAAAAGGGATTCAGTACAGAAAATTAAGTGTTTATAACATTATTGGAGGGGCTGAAAGAATGGTCTCTAGACTGGTCCTCTAGTAATGGCTCTCAGAACACCATGGAACTCACCAGACGCTTTTACTTCTGCCACAGTCAGGAAAATGAGGAATCAAGAAGCCACCACTGAGATTATTGCATTCAACAGATCACCAGCAGGAATCCACGGATCTAGATTTGGGACTAGAAGCTTGTTCCCGGGCGCTGGAATGCTGAGTTTGGCTGTCACCATCTCACAGATGGCTTCTGAACACCAGTGGAGCTGGAGACTGGCCACCATGCACTGTTGAAGACCCCCACACGTGCATGACCTTGCTTGCCAGCCGCAATGAGCTAACATCGGTAGGACAGTTCTTACCAACTTGCAGAACTCATCTGTATCTGGAATTCTAACTGCAACTGAGTGTGGGAAATGGTATTTGAACTTTTTCGATTCTGGAAGGAGTGGGTGGACTATACCCAGCACAGATGGACACAGAGGTAGATCTGTGTCCTTTGTGTCCTTCGTATTGGGAGCACAGGTAGATCTGTGTCCTTCGTATTGGGAGCACAAGAGGGGTCCTATCAGATTTGCTTATGATTTTCTTTAAAAGAAAGAGTGAAGTCAACCTGCTACTGAGTCCCTTTGGTTTTCCTAGTTGTTGTGAAGGGAGGAGTGGTGACTTGGCTGACCCATGTTTGCTGAAGCTCCTTTTCAGGCTAGCCATGATGAATTTTTGTAGGTAACAGTCTGTCCCTTTGGGTACTTCCTCCAGCTGTGCTTGGCTGTGGGTGCAATCAAAGAGTAAAGGAGAAGCTGGATTTACTGAGGGTTGGAAAGCTTAGCAAACCTGATGAGGGAGTGTGGGGCAAGCTGAGGGCAAAGTACAGGCTAACAGCACCCCCCACGCCCACCCCGGTTGAACATGTGTGATGTTTCTGGGACACTCCTGGCTATCCAAAAACAAAGGAAAGCAGTTCAAGTGCTTGTCATGGTGATGTGGGAAACTAAGGCAAGTGAAAAATCAAATTCCTAATTTAATAGGCCTATAGCCCACTGACAAGTCCTTGAAACAAGCACAGTGACCTCCCTGTAGGATCCCAGCTGCCTCGATGATGACACTTTGCTAGGGGCAAAAGAGAATCTTAACATCATCCCAACCTTGAGGATCCTGTAAGTCTACTTCCTTTATCTCAACTGCTCCAAGATACATGCTGGCAATCCTACTCCAAGCTTATGGCCCCCTGATATACATCTGAAGGGTCTCATGACTAAGGTTTTATTAAATGGTAATAAATGGCATTTCCCTAGCAACAGCTAGCCCCTCAAGGTCCCGGAAAACTTACTTACAAAAATACCTTGGGGACTCACTCTATCCCTGACTGCCCTCCCCCCCCCCCACCCAACCTGAGGGTATATAATGAGTTACCCGTCAGGACCCCAGTGCAGCTCTTCCTGCCCACGGGTCCAGTCCCCGTGTTTTAATAAAATCACCTTTTTGCACCAAAGATGTCTTCAAGAATTCTTTCTTGGCTGTTGGCTCCGGACCACCCCACCATCACCCCAAAACCTCATCAAAACACATACGACAAAAAGACAAGGGAGCAAAGGCGTTCAGGATGGTGACAAGAGTGTGGTTAACATTCATGGGAAATCAACAGGATCAGAAGTGAAGAAAGGAGAGAGCCCACGAACTGTGAGGAAATAGAGAAGTCAATGGCCTAGAGGTGCTTTAAAGTTGGAAAGAGGCCAGAGAAGGACTGTTCACGTCTGCAGACACTTTTTTTTTGTTTCTAGCACCCTCATTCACACCCAGGCTAATCCTGGCTCTGCCCTAAATAGAGAACGGGGTAATGATTGGCTCAGAAGGTAGAAAAACATAAATGGGGATCTGCTGCTTTGGAGCCACACAACTGGTTCACATCTCTGCTCCACCACCTGTAAGATACGTGACAATGGGCAATTCGTTCAACCTTCCTGGGCCTCCGTTTTCTCTTCTTCAAAAGGGGGAGAAAAAAGCCTAACCCCACGGTTAGTGAGAAGATTTAAGGAGATCATGCGCGTAAAGCGCTAAACAGTGCCTGGCACACAGTAAGCGCTGAACGCGGAGAAGCTGTTACTGTTATGTTTGGAACAGAAAACCAAGGAAGGGTTACAATGAGGACAATTCTAAGTGCCGAAGTACTGTGTAACACAGAACTTCTGGGCAGGTAGGCGCATGCGCCTGTCCGCGGTCCTCGGCCGGCGCGGGCGCTGCGCATGCGCCGGAAGTTGCAGCCGGGAAGCCGGCGAGGTCGGTTCCGCCCGACTCTGACATGGCGGCGCCCTTTGTCTGCTCTGAAGTGCCGTCCCCGGCCTTCTCGCGGCCGTGATGCACCTCCCTCTACGGTGGGGTCCGGGACATGGCAGGTGAGGGCCAGCAGACGCCCGGGGCCCGGGGAGTCCCGGGAGCCGGGCGGAGGCGGTGAAGGATGGGGCGCAGCGGGACGCCGGGGACGGTTGTGTGGGGGAGGGGAGGGAAGTGGAATGGGAAGGGAACCGGGATTGGGGGGTGACCCCGCGGGGCAAGGGGGTGCGGGGCAGCCGCCAGGCGAGCGAGCGCTGAGGGGGCGAGCGGACCGGCAGTTCCCGCGAGGGAGCGCGAATCGCCTCCCGGCTTGGGTGACACCCCGGCTGGTAGCATCTCCGCCCCCGCCGCCCGGCTGTCACCGTCCCTTGACCTCGCGCGCCGTGGCGGGTGGTCGTTCTGCGGCCGCAGCGTGGCGCGGTGTCGGGGCAGCTCGCGTCGGCGCGTCGGGGGCAGGAGGGCACGGGCTTGCCGGACCAGGAGGTGTTGGCAGAGTGGGAGGTCCACACTGCCCCTGTACAGGATTATTTCATTCATTCCTTCCTTCCACCCGCGGCGGCTAGGCACCTGATAGGTTGTGAGGCTAGAGCGAGTGCGCCAGACAGACTTGATCCTGGTGGAGTGGTTGAAAGTGTGAACTGTGGAGCCAGGCAGCCCGGGTTTGGATCCGGACTCGGTGCTTGCCGGCTGTGTCCTGAAACACGTGAGGTTCTCGCTGTCTGCCCCGGTTTCCTCATCCTTAAAGCAGAGATGGTAATAAAACCTGCCCCCTAAGGTTGTTCTAAAGATTAAATAAGGTAACAGGTGCAAGGTGTGGAGAACCCTTCCTAGCATAACGTAAATGCTGTGTGTGTGTGTGTTGCTGTGACTGTTCGTTTCGTGGTCATCCCCCAGAGCTCAGAGACTCATGTGGGAGCCGTGGACATAAATGCGTGGTTCTGAAACTGCCCTGAAGGAAGAAAAGCATAAAAGTTCTCCTTGCTCGGGAAACAGAGTAGAGGCACCTCACTCAGTCTAGGCGGATCCAGGGAGGCTTTCTCTCCCCAGGAGGCTGAGACCTAACGGACGCTAGAAAAGGGGGAGGATTCTCACCTGAAGACGGGAGTTTGTGAGAAAGTTTAGGGGCTACTGGCATAACTGAATTGAGTTCTCTGCCCTAGAGACAGAGACAAGAGGTAGGACTAAAGAAGCAGGCTGTGGCCTGGTCCTGTGGGACCTTGTGAACCTAGTTAAGGGCTTTTAAGTTTTAGGTTAATGGAAAGCCATGTAAGGATCAGATGTGTGGATTAGAAAGATCACCTGTTTATGTGGAGGAGGCGTTAAAGGGAGCAGGCCTGGAGACCCGTTAAGAGGCTGCTAGAAGAATCCAGGTGAGAAATGAGGGTGGTCTTGAGTTAGGTTAGAGGCAGAGGGTGGGGAGAGAGGTTTTGGAGAACTGGCAAAACTCGGTGGTTACGTAGATGAGCAAGGAGAACTTTTATGCTTTTCTTCCTTCAGGGCAGTATCAGAATCACGTATTTGTGTCTGTGGCTCCTAGGGGCAGAGAGGTGTCGGGACTGACCTCACACTTGTGACCCACAGGTGGTGGTGCCACTCAGTGTGATAGGGAACAGGACGGGGAGTAGCTGTGAGAAGGGAAGATACGTTTGGTTTTGAACACGTTGAAAGCAGGTGCCTGTGGAACAGTCAAGTGGGACTATACAGTGGCGAGCTAGAAGTCGTCCTCCATCAAAAGTCACTGAGGTTGTGGGAGTGGGTGTGCTCACCTAGGGCAAGAGTATATTTCATGGGAAAGCAAGAGTGTCTGAGACTGCCCGGAGGGATGCTAATGCTGTAGCAATGCGGTAACTTGGGCACAGCCTTGTCGCTCTTGCTTTTCAGCATTGTGTTATGTCTTTCTGGTAAGCAGGGGTGTGTGAGGGCTGGGAGAGGGTTTACTCATCTTTGTGTCCCGGGTGGCCGGCACAGGGTCCGGCACGCAGCAGGCCGATAGTGATCCAAACGAACTTGTACTGAGGACTGACTTTGTGCCGGGCTCTGAATTTGCCTGTGTTTCATGGATGAGTGAAAAAGGGCGGCTTTAAGGGAGCAGGTGCCTTGCAGGTTCTCATCCGATTTTCTGCTTGGGTGTCTTTGATTCAGGTGATGAGCTGGAGGAGGAGAGCCAAGCTGGAGTTTACGCAAACTGTCAGAAAAGAGTAGCCTGGGCTCCTTGGAAATCTGAGGTATGTCAGTAATGCTCAAGGATGAAACAAACCAGAAGGTCAGCTCGCTTGTCCTTCTCCTCTAGGCTCAGCGCGATTCAAATCACCCTTTCAAGGCAGCTTTTTCTTTCAAGCTATACAGTGAGGACAGTATGCGAGTGTGGTTGGGAGATTGTTGCTGTCATTATTCGTGGTTTACCAATGAAGACCAGACTAGGTTAATCACTGGGCAAATGCTCACACCTTGCTTTAATCAAATACAACCTAACATGCTCCAGCCAAGCAATCCCAAAATACAGTGGCTGAAACAAACTCGAAATTTACTCCTCTCCTCTTGATAATCTAGAAGTAGGCAGTCCAGAGTTGGTAGGGCATCCTGCTCTGTTCTGTGAAGTATCCGGAAATGGGGTTCTAGTGATCATGTGGCTCTCCTTGCTCAAACCCAGATCTCCGTCTCCTGGTCCAAGCTGGCCGCTCCAGCCCCCGCCATTATTGTCTGCACCTCATCTGGCAGACAGTGGGGAGTACATGTTCATTCCTTTTAAGGTTCTTTTTTTTTTTTTTTTTTTTTCAACGTTTATTTATTTTTGGGACAGAGAGAGACAGAGCATGAACGGGCGAGGGGCAGAGAGAGAGGGAGACACAGAATTGGAAACAGGCTCCAGGCTCTGAGCCATCAGCCCTGAGCCCGACGCGGGGCTCGAACTCACGGACCGCGAGATCGTGACCCGGCTGAAGTCGGACGCTTAACCGACTGCGCCACCCAGGCGCCCCATCCTTTTAAGGTTCTAATGTTTAAAGATCTGTATTCTTGTACAGCATGTCCCCAAACATAAGCATCTGGTGTACCACCAAAGAACGAATCATGACTGTCCCAAAGCTGGAGGGAAAGCTGGCTAAGGGAGCCTGCTTGGTCCCTGTGTGACTGGATTGCTGACCCTGGGGCTTGGGCCCAGCCTGAGGGAACGTCCCCTGTATTGGTGACAGAGGGCTGGGTGTTCTCCCCAAGGCAGACTGCTCTGGCTTGCTTGGGCACAGGGAGTCCTGGCTTGTTAATGCATTCAGTGCTTCCTGTGCCCAGCAGGTCAGACGCCATGCCAGGTGCTAGCTAGGGAAGACTGGATCCTGGGAGCAAGGAGCTCTTAGCCGTGTGGGTAATCACCATATAACACAAGGAACACTACGGGGGTCTATTCCCAAGTGTGAGGCGATCCAGGGGAAGGATGACTGATGGTGGAAGGCTCTGCTGAGAGGGGGGGGGGGGGAGGAGATCCAGACTGAACAACGTGTTTGGGTTGACATTTGTGAAGCTCCCCTTGTAGGCAGTGAGGACTCTGGTGTTAGGTGTGAATCTCTGTTTAGTGGCTCTGTATCCTGAGGGCCAGTTATGTCACTGCTGTGCCTCAGTTTCCTCCTCTGTCAGATAGGGATAACAGTACCTACACCACAGAATTGTTTTGAGAATTCCCTGTGGGGAAGCTGGGTTGTGTCCTCGCTCAAGGCAGGAATTATCCCGATTGTCCAGAGGGGATCAGCGACCGCTCTGGGAGTTCTGCCAAGCTCTCTGATTAAAGGGGTCCATCTGTGGATTCTCAGAGACCGTACTCTGAATGGTCTGGCGAGGGGTCCTTTGGGAAGGGAAGGATTGCCTCTGCCTGTTGAATTCCCATAAGCTCAAATGCTGCTGGGAAGCCTTCTCTGGGCCCTGCCCGGTCACCCACCCAGCTGAGGGTAGAGCTCCTCCTCTGTTGATTTCTTAGCATCCTGCACTGATGTCTCAATGCATTCCTACCTCACGGGATAATCCTAGGTTTCTCCGTCTCCCCGTTGGCATCGTGCAGGCGGGGACGGGGCTTGTTTCTTCCGGTCCCTGGCACATAGCTGGTGCTCAGTAGACATGCTTGGGTGGATGAATGATCAGCCTTGGCTGGCTAGGGAGGAACCAGCAGTCAGGTTGGAGAGAACCCCAGCGTGATGTGGGGTTGGCATGCTATTGATTAAAGACAGGAGAAACCTGACGGTTTATGTGGTATCTGGCTGGAGTAGGGGTGTAAAATAAAATGGTGACCTGTGAGATTTGACAGTTTAGGCCAGAAGATAGTTCCTCTGTCTTTTTCTAGTAGAGCATGGTTTCTCAACTTTGATTTTTTTTTCAATTTTTATTTTTTAATGTTCATTTGTTTTTGAGAGAGAGAGACAGAGTGCGAGTGGGGGAGGGGCAGAGAGAAAGGGAAACACGGAATTGTTTCCCTGAAGCGGGCTCTAGGCTCCCAGCTGTCAGCACAGAGCCTGACATGGGGCTCAAACTCACCACAAGATTCATGCCCTGAGCCAAAGTCGGATGTTTAACCGACGAAGTCGCCCAGGCAGCCCCTTCTCAATCTTGGTGTTATCGACATTCAGAGCTGCGTAAATCTTTGTTGTGAGCTGTCCTGTGCACTTCGGGATGGTTCTAGCATCCCTGGTCTCCACCCATAGATGCCTGTAATACTCACCTACCTCACCAGCTGTGACAATGAAACATGACTCCGGACATTGCCAAACATCTCCTGGGGCCAGATGGTCTCCCGCTAGAAGCCTGCAGTGTAGGGTACTGGTTAGAAGTCAGACATACCTGGACTCTTACTCGTTCTTATACCCACTAGATGTGCCTCTGGGCAAAATACTTGGTCTCTCCAAGCCTCAGTTTCTTCCGTTGTAAAATGGGGTTACTGATGACCTCACACATAACTTTATTGGCTGGAATTATTGATGAGGTGATGAATGTGAAATGCTTAGTCGGGTCCCTGACTCCATAATTGGTAACTGGTGTTATTATGTGTTAGCAGAAGAGGACCCTTGAGAGGGTCAAAAAAGAGCGTGCACAATTGTGGAAGAAAAAAAATGTTTGGTATAGGAATACGTACAAGGTACAAAAGTTAGAAGGTTCCAAAGAATGCCTTGTGGGGAGGCGAGTCACCCTTCCATACCTGACCCAGTTCCCCTCCCAGAGAACTGTTAATGGTATCTGTGGATCCTTCCAGAGCTATTCCATGCATGTATATGTCTCTGTGTGTATCTAGGGAGGACCATTTTGTAAGTGTCGAGTGGTTTGATTTTGTTTACAGACACTGAGCTCCTGCGTGTAGAAGGGCAGCCTCTGTGGGCGGGGCTTCAGGGTTTTACTAGTTTGCCACATAAAAGACCAGGTGGCTCACTCTTTACCGTCCTGAAATTCCTCGAAGGATGGTGCTTGCACGGGTGGTCACAAAAGGGAGGGACCCAGCCCGAGAGAAAATGAAAAACTCCAGATACGTTTGTGTGCACAAAGCATGTTGTCCTGGAGACCACTCCCTCCTTCCTTTGCTGGCCACGGTTTCTAAATGACTGAAATAACAGAGGTTGAAGCGTAAGCGTTTGCTGAGCGGTTTCCGCACTTGCTGCGGACGTGTGCGCTGTCGGCACAGGTACCCGGCCCTCTCGTGGGTCCCCCGCCACCAGTAGCTACCCATCCAAGGGCCAGTGAAAGTAGACCTCTGGGCTGTAATCGCCACGGATTCATGCAGAAAACCGGGGCTTGGGCTCTGGGCTCGGAGAGTCAAGCCTGCTTGTCAGGAACTGGAGAGATGTAAGCCTTGAACTTCCAAGGAAGGAAGCAGAGGGCCTGGTTAGAAGTGGGAGTTGCTCAGTCCTGTCTAAACAGCCGCCTGCGGAGGCTCGGGGGTGGCGGTTCCCGCTGAGGGCGGGACCACCCCGAAAGCAGGTGCAGTGGGTTCCTGGTAACATCAGAAGCCTCCTCTGACATCTTGACGACTGCAGCTGACACTGCCGTGTGACAAAAGGGGGGCCGTTGAGAGTAGATCCTGTGAGCCCTCATCACAGGAGAAAATTGTTTTCTTTTTCTTTTTTTTTTTTAAGTTTATTTACTTATTTTGAGAGAGAGCACGAGCAGGGGAGGGAGAGAGGGAGGGAGGGAGGGAGGGAGAGAGAGAGAGAGAGAGAGAGAGAGAGAGAGAGAGAGAGAGAGAGAATGAGAATCCCAAGCAGGCTCCACGCTGTCAGCACAGAGCCCAACTCAGGGCTTGAACTCACGAACTGGGAGATCATGACCTGAGCCGAAACCAAGAGTCAGCCCCTTAGCCAACTGAGCCACCCAGGTGCCCCTCTTTATTTTTCTTGTATCTCTGTGAGAAGGAGGATGTCAGCTGCACCTGTTGTGATCACACATCACCATATATGGCAACTCGAACGAGCTGTACACGTTAAACTTACCCAGTGATGTATGTCAATTATTTCTCAGTAAAGCTGGAACCCACCCCCCCCCCCAAAAAAAAAGAAAGAAAAAGCACTCAGCTTTTGTCATAAGAGGTCTGGCAGTAGAACCTGTTCCCCCCACCCCACCCACACCACTTCCTATGCTGGAACTGTTATTAATCAAAGCAGCCACTTTCCTGTCCCGAATGGGAGGCGCTGGTGCCCAGCGGGAAGCTGTTTCTCCAGGCGCTCCGAGCCTGGTGTGCAGCACGTCCCATTTCGGTAGTCTTGGCAGTGGGGGGGCCCCCGTCAGGGACTTTCCTGGTTTACTGTAACTCAGCTGCCCAAGTTCATGCCTCGAAACATTGTTTAGGGGCGCCCGGGTGTCTCGGTTAAGCGTCTGACTCTTGGTTTCGGTTCAGGTCACGATCTCACGGTTTGTGGGTTTGAGCCTTGCATGGGGCTCTGTGCTGGCAGTGTGGAGCCTGCTTGGGATTCTCTCTCTCCCCCTCTGTCTCTCTCTGCCCCTCCCCTGCTCACCCTCTCTTTCCCTCTCTCAAAATAAATAACATTTAAAAACAAAAACATTGTTTAAAGTCAGAAAGAACATTGTTTAATTTTGTAAGTTGTTTTTTGTTAAATATTGAGTAGATACAAAGAAATATATACAGCGTAAAGAATAGATACAAGGAAACCCATGTACCCATGGCTCCATTTACAAATAAGAATGTTACTGTTTGTTACCTTTGGAACACCCCTCCCTGATCCTATCCTGTCCTGCCCCCGCCCCCAGCTCATCACAGTTTTGCTTTTATCATTCTCTTTACAGTTTCAACCACATGTGTTTGTATTGCTAAACAATGTGTTGTCTCATTTTGCATGTTTTTGTTTTGTGTTTGTTGTTTATTTTTTTGAGAGAGAGAGAGAGAGCGTGCACATGAGCAGGGGAGGGGCAGAGAGAGAGGGAGATGTGCTCGGACCTGGAGCCTGTCTGAGCTTGCAGCACCGAGCCCGAACTCACCAACTGTGAGATCGAACTCACCAACTGTGAGATCGTGACCTGAGTCGAAGTCCGACACTCAACAGAATGAGCCACCCAGGCACCCCTCATTTTGCATGTTTTGAACTCAATATAATCATGTTGTTTTCTTTAGTTTCTTAAATTGTGGGCTTAATATGGGTTCTTGAGAGTGATGCATGTTGCCTGTAGTTGTATTTCACTTTCACGGATAAAGTTCCCTTGCAGGAGAATTTACTTATCCTTTCTCTTGCTAGCGGACTTCTGGGTTGTTGAGTGTTTTGCTGAGACGGTGTTGCTGTGAGCATTCCTGGCCCCCCCGTGCAGCTTCTGCAGGGTGCACCCTCAGGAGTGTGGCCGAATCTCAGGGTGTGTGACCTTCAGCCCAACCAAATAATGCCTAACGTTTCCAAAGTGCCTTCCCCCGTTTACAGTTCAACTGAAAATTCTGTTTGTTTCACATCCTCCCAACTCTGGTTTTATTAGGCTCTAAAAATTTTTCGTAATCTGGCGCACCTGGGTGGCTCAGTGGGTTAAGCAACTGACTGACTTCAGCTCAGGCCATGATCTCACGGTTCATGGGTTCAAGCCCCGTGTCAGGCTCTGTGTTGACAGCTCAGAGCCTGGAGCCTGCTTCGCATTCTGTGTCTCCCTCTCTCTCTCTGTTCCTCCCCTGCTCATTCTCTGTCTCTCAAAAATAAATAAACGTTAAAAAAATTTTTTTTTTAATTTCTAGTAATCTGATGGGAATGACGTCTTGTGTGCTTTTGATTTGCATTTTCATGATTATTAGTGGGCTAAGCATCTTTTCATATACTTATGAAAATTCTTGTTTAACGAGGTTCCACACCCAATGTGGGGCTTGAACTCACGACCCTGAGAGTAAGAGGCATGTGCTCGTCTGACTGAGCCAGCCAGGTGTCCCTTGTATACTTATTCAGGTTTCAGCTGCTGTGAAAAAGCTGCTTAAATCTTTTGCTTATTTCTCTACTGGGTTGTCGATTTTATTTCATTTTATTTATTAATGTTTATTTGTTTTTGAGACAATGTGAGAGACAGAGTACAAGCAGTGGAGGGGCAGACAGAGGGAGACACAGAATCCGAAGCAGGCTCCAGGCTCTGAGCTGTCGGCACAGAACCCGACGCGGGGCTCAAACTCACAAACTGCGAGATCATGACCTGAACTGAAGTCGGTCGCTCAACTGACTGAGCCACCCGGGCTCCCCTGTCTTTTTATTGTATATGGATTTCTTGTTTGTTTTTGGTTTTTGTTTTGTAGACTGGCCCTTTGTCGGTTATATGTGTTGTACCTGTCCGTTTCCTCCTGTTTGTTGCTTTTCACTGTGGTTTTTTTTAAAACAAATTCTTAATTTTAATGTTTATCATTTTTTTTCTTTTATGGTTTGCACTTTCTGTTCCTTTTAAGAACTTCCTTCCTACTTTATAAAAATATTCCCCTGTATGTTGTCGTCCAGACATTTTTTGATTTTGCCTTTTACGTTACGGTCTTTAGTCCATTTAAAATTATTTTTGTGTATGCTATGAGATAGGGGGCTGATTTCTTTTTTCCTTTTTCAAAAATCTCATTATTTAAAACAACTTTTAAGCTTTTTAAATGTTTATTCATTTTTGAGAGAGAGAGCGCATGAGCTGGGGAGGGGCAGAGAGAGGGAGGGAGGCACAGATCTGAGCTGTTGGCACAGAGCCTGATGCGGGGCTGGAACCCAAGAGCAGCATGATCATGACCTGAGCCAAAGTCGGACACTCAGCTGAGTCACCCAGTCACACCTAAAATTTTTTTTTTAATTTTTTTTTCAATGTTTATTTATTTTTGGGACAGAGAGAGACAGAGCATGAACGGGGGAGGGTCAGAGAGAGGGAGACACAGAATCTGAAACAGGCTCCAGGCTCTGAGCCGTCAGCACAGAGCCCGATGCGGGGCTCGAACTCACGGACCGTGAGATCATGACCTGAGCCGAAGTCGGCCGCTCAACCGACTGAGCCACCCAGGCGCCCCCCCATCTTCATTTTAGATCGTGCTTGTCAAATTCCATAAAAAGTTGTTGGGATCCTTTATTAGAATTGTTTTGGAATTTATTCCATATCAATTTGGATAGAGTTGGCATTTTTATGATGTTCAAGTCTTTCATGAACATGGTATATCTTCCAGTTTACATAAATCACCAAAGTCTAACTTTAGTCACTGTCTTCACAGCCTACTGTCAAACAGTCAAAGACCTTAGCACACTTTAATTCCCATCACTCCCTCCTTTTATTCTATTGGTGTGCATTTTAGTTCTTTTTTAAAATTTTGGAAGATGCCATTAGTTCAGTATTGTTTGGATTCACTCACTTATTATTGACTACTTTAGTTGGTCCTCATTCTTTCTTGCATTTAATATTTTCATTCTGGGATCACTTTTTGTCTCCCTGAAGTATATCTTTTATAATGTGTGAGTTTGGGCTATCATCTATTTGGGGGCTTTCTAGTGTTTACCAGTTCTGGGGGTGGGAGGGGATTTTACCTGCCAAGATTTTGGTACAGGCAGTTTCTGTGCAGTCTTTTTTCCATTGACTTATCATCCTTTGTGGCTCCAGCTTTATTCTGGAGGATTCTCACACGAGACCTCCCTCCTTAGGAGGGAGGGAGAACTTGAGCCCGCTCAGTTCTGCAGGTGCCTTCGATACCCACCCTCAAAGCTCCACTTGCTCTCTGGATTCCAGCCTTTGCTGAATTTTGTTTGACCTCTCAGTGTTCCTCACTGACTTGCCGGTTCTTTGATGCATTTAAAAAAAAATGTCTCACAGTTTTCCTTCAGCATTTGTAGTTGTTTGCTGTGAGACTTGGCCTGGTTACCTGGTGTGCCACGCTTCCAGAAATCAGGATGTTTCCGAGTTTTAATCCTGTGTTTCCTCTGGCAGCAGGAAACACCGGAGATTAGAACTAAGATTTAGGGATGTGCACTAAGGGTTTTCGTAAGATGTTTTGTAACACTCATTAGTATAAGGCAGAGGAGTTGGTAAGTGCCAATTAATGACAGAATTTGCCCTTTGGGGACAGACTAAGGGTCTTTTGAGGCTGGCACTCCATGTCTGCGGAGGTTTTGTCCTTTCTGAAGTGGAAAGAGCACATCTTTAGAGTATGATGGACTTGGCCTTGAATCTGGGCGTGTCAGTGAGAGCTGGGTCAGCTGACAACCTCTCTGAGCCTTGGTTTGCTTATCTGCACAGTGGGGGTGATCAGATTAACACTCTTCTCTGGGGATTACTGCGGGTAGTGATGACGTAGCATGTATTCTGGAACACGATGCAGGCAGGCAGGCAGCTACAGCAGCTATCAGTTATTCCCTTTGACGGCATTTTCTCCAAGTGCCGCTGCCCTTTGGAAATGACGAGCCTGTGATCTTGGTAACCTCCCAGTTGTTTCACGTGGTGGAGCTGATTACATATTAGCAAGGCTGTTTTCTCCGGGCACAGGCACACGGTCCCCCCCACAGTCCTTTACCAGGACTCACAGTTTTTCCCAGCTGGGCGAAGTCCCCATCCGATTGGGAAATCGCCGCATCTGTACCGTGGGCTCTCTGATCAGCTACTCACATCCAAGCATTAGTTTTTACCCAACCAACGAATGCATTAAAAATTCCCATCAGTATCAGCAGGCCGCCATCTAGACAAAATGTACCATTTCATGATCCTGAGAACACGCCCTGGCCCGCAGTGGAAACTGTCAGTCTTTTAGATTTTTGCCCGCCCTGTTCTGGAAGTGGTATCTCGTACTTCTTTATATTTCTTTATTAGGCTGAATGTCTTTTTTTCTGTATAGAATACATTGACCACCTGTGTTTCTTTTGTGAATTGCCTCGTCATTTCCTTGACTCATTTTTCTGTTGGGAGATTTTTTTTTTCTTGTTAATTTTTAATAGCTTTATTGAGATACCCATGCAGCACCCATTTAAAGCGTACAATTAGGGTGCCTGGGTGGCTCAGTTGGTGAAGCATCTGACTTCGGCTCAGGTCATGATCTCACGTCTCGTGGGTTTGAGCCCCACATCGGGCTCTGTGCTGACCGCTCAGAGCCTGGAGCCTGCTTTGGATTCTGTGTCTCCCTGTCTCTGTCCCTCCCTCACTCACACTGTCTGTCTGTCTCTCTCTCAAAAATAAACATTAAAAAAAAAAGTGTATAATTAAATGGCTTGCAGTATATTCCCAGAGTTGCACAACTATCACCTCTATTTTCAGAACATTTGTATTATCTCGAAAGAAACCCATTACCAGTCACTCTTTGTTTCCAAACTCTGTCTCCCCGAGCCCTAGTAGGCAGTCACATTATCTATCCTTACGGATATGCCTGTTCCAGGCATTTCATGTGAATGGAATCCTGTAACTTGTGGTCTTTTGGCTGCCTTCATTTAGCATAATATTTTCCAGGTTCATTCATGTTGTAGCATATATTTTTACTTTTTGTTTTGTTTAAGTAACCTTGACGCCCAGTGTGGAGCTCAACGTGGGGCTTGAACTCATGACCCTGCGAACAAGACCTGAGCTGAGCTCACGAGTCAGATTCTTAACAGACTGAGCCACCCAGGCACCCCTTTATCATTACTTTTTTATTGTCCAGTATTCTATTGCCTGGACCCACCACGTTTTATTTATCCATCAGTTGACGGACATTTGGGTTGTTTCCACCTTTTGACTATTACAAGTAATGCTGCCGTGAACATTTGTGTACAAGCTTTTATGGGGACATAACGTTTTCATTGTTGTTCGTATGAGGAGCCTTTTGTATAACAAGAGTGTTAACTCTTATTTGCAACATAGGCTGCAAATATTCACCCCTAATTTATATTTACATTTGGGAAGTTGAGAAGATAAGGGTAAAATGATGAAACAGAACATTTAGGGGCACCTGGCTGGCCTGGGTCAGTGGTGCGTGTGGCTCTTGATCTCAGGGTTGTGAGTTTGAGCTCCGTGTTGCATGTAGAGATTACATAAAAATAAACTCTTAAAAAAAAAAAAGGAACAGAACATTTAGAATGCTGACCAGTCTTCCATACTTCTAAGAATTAAGTGTATGTGCCGACTTCCCCCACTGTGGCCCCAGTAAGTGGCCCCTTGGGGCTGGTCTGCATACCTCAGAGGGCTGCTGCAAGCTCTCTTTCTGTACCTGTTTGTGTCTCTCTCTTGGTCTCTCTCTGTCTCTCTCACGCCTTAGGACCGGGAAACAGGAACCAGGCAGCAACTAGGGGTGCTTTCCAAGTTTCTCTCGGAAGCTCCCACTCCAAAGCGACTGGCTGAAAAACCACCAGCGTTTGCGAGTCAATCAATCGTTAAAAGGCTTCCAGCAGCTTTGCTGATTCACGGCTGTTGCAGGTGGAGGGGATTGGAGGGGCTGGAGGTCAGCCAGCGCTGTTTGTTCAAGGGCAAGCGCTGGGGCCCTGAGCTTCCTGAATCCTCCCAGGGCTGTTGTCCAGAAACTGTTCTAGAGCTGCCCTTTAGCAGCTGGAGTTGAGGAGCACAGCAGTTTTAAAAAACCATTGGAGGGGCGCCTGGGTGGCTCCGTTGGTTAAGTGGCCGACTTCAGCTCAGGTCATGATCTTACACTCCGTGAGTTCGAGCCCCGCGTCGGGCTCTGTGCTGACAGCTCAGAGCCTGGAGCCCGCTTCAGATTCTGTGTCTCCCTCTCTCTCTGCCCCTCCCCTGCTCATGCTCTGTCTCTCTGTGTCTCAAAAATAAATAAAAACATTAAAAAAAATTAAAAAAAAATCATTGGAAATGGAGACATTGAGTTCTTGACCACTTGTTATCCAGGCCTAACATAACTCAAAATAGCCCTCTAAAATATCCTTGTACTCTTTTAGGTTTCCTCAGTCAAGTTTTACAAAATATTTTCAGTCGAACCAACTATCTGGAATAGTAAGTAGACAATTTGGTGCTGGCTTCTGCTGTGCATAGTTCTGTATCCGAATATATATGTCCTGTGTAGCTCTTGTCCATCTCAAGATTTCTAATACAGGGAAGGTTTTTGTTTTTTTAAATGTTTAATTTTGCGAGGGAGAGTGTGAGTGGGGGAGGAGCAGAGAGGGAGGAGGACAGAGGATCCAAAGCAGGTTCTGCGCTGACAGCACAGAGCCCGATGAAGGGCTCGAACCCACGAACTGCAAACTCATGGCCTGAGCCAAAGTCAGATGCTCAACAGACTGAGCCACCCAGGCGTCCTCCAATATAGGGAAAGTTTTTTTTTTTTTAATTTTTTCTTTTTAACGTTTATTTCTTTTTGAGACAGAGAGAGACAGAGCATGAACGGGGGAGGGTCAGAGAGAGAGGGAGACACAGAATCTGAAACAGGCTCCAGGCTCTGAGCAGTCAGCACAGAGCCCGACGCGGGGCTTGAACTCATGGACCGCGAGATCATGACCTGAGCCAAAGTCAGACGCTTAACTGAGTGAGCCACCCAGGCGCCCCATATAGGGAAAGTTTTAAATGAAAGTCTGCTCAGTGCTGGGTTACGGTCTCATTTTTGTCGCTCGCTTGGTATCTGTTATACATTTGTCATCTGGCAGTCTTATTGGTGAAAGCATTTATTCAACATTTATTAAATCTTCACACTAGAAGGGATCTTAGCAGTCACGAATCCTAGCGAGGAAACAAGCCGAGGAAAAGTCACGTGAAATGCATGTGCTACGTTGAAGTCTGAATACATCCACTCCCAAACAGTTGGTACTCAACTTCCTTTTTCCTTTTGGCTTGGGTCCCAACCCTGACTAGTATCATAGGACAACTAATCCTTCCTTTGGGATTGTCATGTTCTACCTGCTTTCTCAATGAAAGCCCCGGTGTTCCTCCAGAATCATCGTGTTCTTTGCAGAGAGCAGGTAGGTGACTTTTGCCATCAAGGATGAGCTCTGCAGCCTGTGTTTCGGTTACTGTTGAGCGGAATAAGCATTGCCATTTGCAGGGCCTTTTCCTGGTCGTCTTTCATTTCATGGGGGCCTGGTGAGATTTCACATCTTTGAGAAGAAGTTGGCATCAGATTCCCCTTTCTCCTTCGGTATCGCTAGCGTGGGTTCACGTGCAGCTGGAATGATGGTCGCCGGCAGCCGCGTTATGCAGCGGGAACTTGTATCCTCGTCATCCCCATTTTAAGAAAGGAACCCGAGGTGCTCGGCCCGCTTTGGTTTGATGCCGAGGCAGGAGGGGGTGACTGGGGCCAGGGGTCCGGCAAGTCCCTGAGGCCGCACGCAGAGCTGCGTGTGAGCCTCTCTGGAAGGTCATCACGGCGTCCGAGCGGCCCGGCCGCACCTGGCAAAGGCCGCCGGCTACTCTTCTAGGGGATTTTCACTTTTGTCCCCGTAAGGAATTTCTGCTCATAAAGATTTCTCGGGTGACACATTCGTTGTGCAAATTACCATAATTTTCCATTTCCCCTATGAGAAATGTTTTCCCGTTGAGAAGTTTTGAGTCACCAGGTCTCGTAGAAAATGTCTTAGAGGTTTTATAGTAAAGAGAAATGAAGGCGATCAGGCATTGTGGACACTGTCTTTCTCCTTCCTTCCTTCTTCCTTTTTTTAATTTGGTTTGACTTTGTTAATGGCTAACATTTAGAAGTGGTAAAAGAGAATGCAGAAAGGATGTGCCCTGGCAAGTACAGCTCCTTCCTGCCCTTGCCCTGCTCCTCCGAGGGCCCCTCCCCTGTGTCTTGTACTTCTGGTGACATATGAGCTAGGATGTCACAGCCTGGGCTGATGGTTTTGCACAGACCGCACGGCCCGGCTTCCCCTAGGAAGGGTCAGGTTCCGAGTGTGTTAAGGGACTTTGAGCCGCTCCGAGAAGAGGTACTCAACATTTTTCAAAGGATGTTACAATGTTTAATGGGCAGGCCATTTGCACGGGTTGCGCTGAAAGGTCCGCGTGAATGTGTGCACCCTCCTGGTGCCAGCTGGGGGTGACATTGCCTCATTTTTCCCATCCCAAGGGTCCAGCACTGTGGGACTTTCTAACCGCTTTTTCTGCTTCTGGCCCTTCCTCTTTGAGTCTGTTCTCCATACTGATGCAGCCAGAGTGACCTTTCAGAAATGTGAACCTCACCGCGGCCCCCCCTTGCTCAAACCCCCGGCAAGGCTCCCGACGGCCAGGCATGAACGCGAGGTCCTGGCACGGTGGGCATGGCCCTGTGTGCCTGGCTCTGGCCTGTCCCTCCAGCTGCATTTCTCACCACGTTTTCCACTCAGTCGTTTCTCTTGGGATGCTGAGGTGTGCTGTCCCTCCCCCACCCGGTCCCGAGCCCGCGCACCAGTTTTTCTCCTGAACGCACCCCGTTGCGTATGCTGTCCTCTTCTCTGAACATCCTTCTTTCCTTTGTTCGTGTGTCTTGTTGGCTGTGACCAGGTACCGTATCCTCCTGTGGCACCCCTTCAGAACTCAGCAGAGGATGGCGACGGGGTCTGGAACCTTCTCCCCGGTGAAAGGTCCTTGAAGGTGGGCTTCTAGGCCTGACCTTGTTCCCGGGGGGCCGCCAGCTCCCATCAGGTCACCTGCACTGGGCAGTCCTCTGCGGTTGGTTTCAAGTATAAGTCTGCTACACTGTCCCCTCGGCCACCACATGTGAAGTTTAGACCCCCGAATCCAACCGTAGTTAACCTCAGTGGGCAACCCGCCTCAGGCTTTCTGCCGAAGAGACACAGTAACAGAGGCCTCACAGCAGAAGTTTGAAGCCAGATGGACACAACGCCCGAGACCTGAGTGCCCTTTTGTCACATTGGACCAGGCCGTGGCTCCCTCCTCTCTGTCCCCCTGCTGTGGAGAGGAGCCGCGTGCCTCAATGGCAAAGGGGGCTCGCTTGGGATAACCTGGTTTGGTTTGTTTTAATTCATTTTTTCCCCTTTTTGTTCAACTGTGTATCAGTCACAGACCTGTGTTAAGAGAAATGGGCTGCTTGGGTGGCTTACTCAAGCGTCTGACTCTCGGTTTCACCTCAGGTCATGATCTCCTGTTTTTGTGGGTTTGAGCCCTGCGTGGGCAGTGCAGAGCCTGCTTGGGATTCTCCCTCTCCCCCCCTCTCCCCCCCTCTCCCCCCCTCTTCCCCCCTCTTCCCCCCTCTTCCCCCCTCTTCCCGCCTCTCTCCCCCTCCCCCGCTCATGCTGTCTCTCTCTCAAAATAAATAAACTTAAAAAAAAAAAGATGTAATATTTGATTCTACCTTTGCCTGTATTTGTGCAGTATGACCTGTTATTTCTCTGTCTCTCTTTTTTAAAGTTTATTTTTGAGAGAGAGAGAGTACGAGTGCCCTGTGGGGGAGGGGCAGAGAGAGAGAGAAGGGGAGAGAGAGTCCCAAGCAGGTTCCGCACTGTCAGTGCGGAGCCCGACGCGGGGCTCGAACTCACAAACCACGAGATCTTGACCTGAGCCAAAACCAAGAGTTGGACGCTTAACTGACCGAACCACCCAGGCACCCCTGTGTTGTGTCTTTAGCCCTCACAGTGGTGTGGTGGTTTTCCTGGTGAATGGGTGAGCAGCCTAGAACCCGGAGAAGCTTGCCTGAGGCCACCCTGGCAAGACCGGAGCCAGGATTCATTTGCACATCCTTTGATCTGAATCTGCTGGTGTCCCCTCTTCTTTGTCCAGTATGTGCTCCCATGGGGACCCCGGTCCGCCCTGGTCCTGTGTTTGTCACCACCGGCCCTCCTGTGGCCGTCTCAGCCGGTACACCAGCCTCGCTCGTCGCCTCAGGGAATGGCCCCAGCACTCGGCCAGTTTCCCAGAGGACAATTTAGAATCCTCCTCGACTCCTTTCTTTCCTGGCATCAGCTGACTGTTGTCTCTACCAAATAGCTTCCTGATCCGACCGCCTCGCCTGCCTGGGTGCGGGGCCTCCATTGCTTGCCTCTCCCTGCCTCCCTGCTGTTCCTCTGTCCCCTGCTGCCTCCTTCACGCCCCTCTGCACCCAGTCCCCTGGGGTCCCCAGTGCACTTAGAAGAAACTCCAAAGCCTGACTTGCCTCTGATCAACCTGAGTGATCTCCGCCTCTGCCGCTGCCCGCCCCGTGCCCCCCCCCCCCCCAGCTTCCTCCTTTCCAGGCGCCCAGCCCCTTTGTCAAGGTCATGCCTGTCTCAGGGCCTTTGGGTTTACTCTTCCTTGTTCCTGCAACAGTCTCTGGGCTTCTACGGCAACAATGTGGCTTTCTCTTCCACTTCATTCAGGTCTTGGCTTAAACGTCACCTCCTCAGAGAGGCCTTCCTTGACTGTTTTCTTAAATATGAAACAGCCTCTGCCTCTCGTCTCCTCATCTTCTTGCACCTTCTTCACAACACTTAACACGTGAGATTGTATATCATATTTATTACCCGCCCTCCCCCGAGGCCTTGTAGCTCTAATGTCGTACAGGCACAGAGCAGACACTCCTCCAGTGTCTGTGAAAGGCTATTGTCTCTGGGTCTGTTTCCCGATTTAGGGGCTGAGGACCCTTAGAGGGGAAGGTGATAGTTAGGTAGCCACGCAGCTGTATTGCGCCCCCCCTCCCCGGTTCTCTGTATATTGAAGGAGATTTCTCATTCTTACGACCTCTCAAATGCACAGAGATGCTGTTGTGATTAGTAGGAGGGAAATGATTTTTCATAGTGGTTTTTGTCTATTATTTTCTCCATTAACAAGCACCGGAAGTACGATTATCATCTCATGAGGGTCCTCAGAATATTTGACCTTGAGTTAGTCACACTCAAAAAGTCCAGGAATAGGGGCGCCTGGGCAGCTCAGTCAGTTGGGCTTCTGACTCTTGATTTCAGCTCAGATCATGAGCTCATGGTTTGTGGCTTCGGGCTGTGCATTTATAGCGTGGAGCCTGCTTGCTATTCTCTGTCTCCCTCTCTCTGTCCATCCCCATCCCCCACTTGCGTGTGTGCATGCTCTCTCAAAATAAATAAACATTAAAAAAAAAAAAAAAGGCCAGGAATCACCTACCTCTCTGTACAGGCCTCTTCCCCGACTTGATTTGTAATCGTGTGATGCCAAGGTCCTGGGGTCAGTGCTGTCAACAGCTGTGAGGAGGAAGTCAGTCTGTCCCACCAGCAGTGAGTTTATTAAACCAGGGGAGACCAGGCAAAGTAGCAGCCTTGTTTCAGGCTATGTCAGTGCTCAGGGAGTATTGGGGTGGAGGGGCCGGGGGGTGTGTTGGGAGAATGATAAAATGCCACCAAGTCCCACATATTCTGATTTTGTCTTTTTTGGAAGCAAGGCCCTTAACTCACCCTCTGTCAAGCTCTTAAGAGTGCCCAGAGCAGGTCCTAGCATGATGGATTCTGAACTGGCATGGGCACGCCGGGATCTGGGACAGCCCTTTCCTCAGGGCCGGCCAACCTTCCCACCGGGCCACATTCCTGGAGCGGTGGGCTCCATCGGGGGTCAGGGAAGGGGATGCCAGAAGCGTGGTTAAGTGTTCGAGATAATGGGGGTTGTAGAATTTGAAAAGCAGAGGCAGTTGTACAGTTTAACTTTATATTTAGGTATTATTTTTAGTTTTAAAAATCTGTGGTTTTTTTGTCACACGGACTTCAAAGAAAATGCTACTGAATCTTGGCTGGTGGGAACGTGTAGACGGCAGCAGTTGATTTTCAGAGTGGGGCCATTACCCAATGGAAGATGAAGTATCAGAATCTGGGCCTATTGGGAAGGGCCGAGTCCGTTTGCGTGTTCACCCTAAAGGGGAAATGGATTTTTAAAAGTTTGAGAAACACAAGCTTAATATCAGAGCCGTCCTTGCCGGGCAAAGAGGAAGGTGCTAGAAGAGCTGGTTTTGTTGGCATCTGCCTCTCTGCCACGTTGTGCTGGAAAGGGACAGCTCGTCACACTGGGCGGGTGGGTGGGCGGGCCGGGCCGGCAGGTCTCACAGTTACAAGGCTGGCCTACTGTGACCTTCCATGTCTTTGGCCTGAGTTTGTGTGCGCTCAGCTGTAGACGGGATCTACCTGTGTTTCTAGAAGATCTGGAATGCCGAGCGACTGGAAGCTGAAGGGTGATCCCTCTTACCTGCCCCCGGACATGACACGGCTGTGTCACGTCCGGGCCTGCACCCGGGCACGTTGTGTTCTGGGAGCTGGGGACTGCTGTTTCTCAAGGCCAGCGTCTCCTCGCGGTAGGCCAGTTGTTTCCTGGCTTGGTGGCTTCCCTCTGCGTGCAGTTCGGTGCTTGCTAATAACCCGGGTAATGTTTCACGTTTGACAGGTGCCCCTTTGACTCTGAGATGGGGCGGTGCTGTGTGGACCCACTTAGAGCTGTGGGCAGGTGCTCCAGCCTTCACCCGGCAGCACCCGTGGGGCTTAACAGAGCAGTTGTTCAATATAAAGTGCTTCCCCCACAGAGAAAGTAGCTCTGGATGGTTCTTGCCCAGTGCTCCTCCCTTCACGCTTTCCCTCTCTTAATGTTAATTGGGCTCTGGGATTTTTCCAGATTGCTTTTAGAAAGAATAATGGGTTATGATTACAACTTCCTAACAAGGTCAAGTCACTAAATAGTTACCGGGTGCACCCAAGGTACCCAGCATAAAAGGATATGTAGAAACCATCTGATACGATCTTCGGCCTAAAAATACAGCCATAGTTTGCATCTTTCTTTCCTGGTAGCGTTCGTTTCTGAGTGTTTACCGTATGTCAGGCACTGTACAGGTGCCGTGCTTACATTTATCTCCTGTAAGCCTGTAACACACGTGGGAAGTGGTCCCACTGGCCCCGTTTTGCCAGGGGAGGAGCTTTGCTGGAGACGCACGGCTGGTGTGGGTGGCAGAAGCTGGACTCGGGTCCCACCTGGCCCGACCCCAGAGGCCCTGTCGCCGCGGTGCTGAACTGCCTCTCGCCTCCTGGAGTCCCGGAGGCCGCGGTGCGGAACTTGACTCTCAGAGTGGCCGTGTTCTTAGTTCTCAGGTGGTCGGGTGGTGCCGTGCGCGTGTTGAAGAGACGTCGTGAGTGCCATTTCGTCGTGGGTGGGGACGGGGGCGTGGGGACCTGGGATCCAGATTTTGTTGAATTGCTTGCATTTCACCACCCAAGGAGAAGCCCTTCTTACGGCCTCATCTGC
The DNA here is from genome assembly GCF_007474595.2 of Lynx canadensis. Classification (NCBI taxonomy): domain Eukaryota; kingdom Metazoa; phylum Chordata; class Mammalia; order Carnivora; family Felidae; genus Lynx; species Lynx canadensis. The sequence continues at coordinate 11,407,989 of NC_044310.1, read as the reverse complement.
TTGCGGATGTTTGGGAACTGCGGGAACGGGAGGGACCGTGTTTGCCGTGGCCAGCCCCCCGCGCACCCCACTCGAGTCCGCTGAAACCTGACGGACACCCAGTGAGAGAGGCCAGGAGCGTGCTTGGAAATAACCCCATCTCTGCGGGCTTGAGTGTAGCACCTGTCCCTCTCTCTTTTCTTACTGAAAGTTGTGTCAACTTTGGAGAAATGGTACCGTACGGAAGTATATGGATTGTGTGTGTGTGATTTAGATAATACATCTAGGTGCGTCCAAGTAAAGAGACGGAATGCTCTCAGGGTCTCAGAAGACCTCTGCTTGCCCCTCCTGCCATCCGGACAGAACCATCGTCCTGGGTGTTCTGGTACTCACTGCCTTCACGGTTTTGCCGGCTGGGTCCGCTCTCCCTCGCTGGGAGCAACCACCTTGAAACTCAGTGACTTCAACTATTGGCGGTTTGTTACTTCTCCCGATGTTGGGGGTTGACTGGGCAGTTTCTTTTGTTCCATGAGGCGTCGAGGTCGTTCATGTGACCGTTTAATAGCTGGCCTGGAAGGTCCAGGAAAGTTCTCTCGTACTGCTGTCAGCCAGGGCCTCCGAGTTCATCGTGTGCCTCTGGAGGCCCCTCCACGTGTCTTGTCTCTCCAGCAGGCACAGTCCCTGCCTCTTGGTGAGAGTCATCACAGGGCCCCCACCTGCAGTTGGAATCTTCTGGCACAGGGGGAGCGGTTGGCGGCCGTCCCGAGAAGGGTGCCCACGCCGTCCGTCCGTGTCCGGTCGCTTAGTCGGGCCTGTTGGGAATCATGCCGCAGGCGCTCTCCAGGTCCCTTTTCGTCCCCGAATGAATTCCTTGTGGGGCGGGCCGGGGCCGTACATCCAGCCAGGTTGGTGGTTGTCCCCAGAGCCTGGGAAGTCGGCCCCGTTCCACAGGGATAACCACAGAGCAGCTGGTGGCGTCCTGGGGAAGGTGCCCGAGTGCAGTGAGTGAGTGGAAGGTCAGGCCAGTTTCTTGAGTGGGCCAGTCGGGTGCCGGTTTGGGGCTTCATCTTCTACATCTAACGTGAGGACTTTGTGGGCTCTGTTCTGTTTGCATTTTCTCTAGTTCGAAGCTCTTAGGGTCTTCTAGTAGTTTTCTCTAAGGCCCACCTTTATCGCTTGAAAGCAAGGAGAAAGAAGGCAGCAGGGGCCCCCATACTTTGGCCTGAGCGAAGGCATCGCAGAGCCGGCCAGGGGCCGGGGGAACCGCACTCGAGCACTGACGCTGGTGACCAGAGGCGGCTGGGCTGTTGCTCTTGTACCATTTCAGGTCTCTCCTCAGACGGTGACTCCGAGTGTGCGCGGGGGTGGACAGCCGCCCGGGCCCGCGGGACCCACGCATGTGGCTGTGCGGCCCAGGCAGGTGCGGGGTCTCCACGCCCTCACCTCTTCCTGGAGCCTCTAAACCTGGCCGGATCGCGGTGGGGTCCTGTCTCCGTGGAGCGTAAAAGAGGAAACAGGACACAGTGGGAGGACTGCCGTGATCATTCTAGAGCATTTCATGCCACCTCTGGTGCCCCTGTTCTCGCTCAGCCCCTCTGAGGGAAGGGCCCGGCCAGCTGGCCCCTCACCTGCTTGCCACGTCACCTTGAGGAGACAGGGGCTGGTGGAGCTTTCTAGCAGGCTGGGCCAGCTGGTGGAGGCAGCTGGGGGCCTCTGAGCCCCATCTGGGGGGGGCGGGTTGTGGCCTGCCTGTGGGCACCCCCGCTGAGCCCGAGCCCCCACGGCTGCGCTCGCCCTCCCCGGGGCTGATGGCAGGACTGGGCTTGTGAGCCTGGCTTCTCGGGCGTGTGGCCGGCGCCGCCTTCTTTCTCTTCCTTCCTTGTCCTTCCCCCTCACACTCCCCGTTTCTTTCGCTGCTTCCTCTCTTATCCTCTCCCCTTTTCTCTCTTCCATTTCTTTCTTTGATTTTGTTAGAACAGGTGCCCTTTAGGAGTGTTTCTCTGTTGGGACAGCTTTGGGACAGCTACAGAGGACTCTGGAGACCCCCACACCCATGTTTGGGGAGGAGCCCACTTCTGGGCGGCAGCTGGCAGCGGAAGAGCGTGGTTAGCGTTGGGGAGGGGACATTCCCCGTGGGCACCTCTGCTCTCCTGGGGGTGGGGGACACTGGAGGTACCGGGCCACCAGCCACCCTCTCCCAGGACCTTTACTGGCCCCCCCACAGCCTCTGAAATGAAAGCCCCTGCCCACCCCCCATGTCCAGCCCCAGGAGAGCCTGCTTCGTGCCCTTTCCCTGGAAGCTGAGGCCGTACGGCGGCACGATGGCTCCTCGCGGCCTTGGGTGCCCTGCCACCCCGGACTGATCGGCCCCTTCCACCCTGTTGGCCGGGAGTCTCTTCTCAGGTTTACTTTCGCAGCAAGTTAGGTCGCGTTCCAAGCTGGAGGGCGAGGGCCCTGGGACCAGCTCTGTGCCTCGGGGGTGGGTGGGTGGGTGTGTGGGGGTGGGGTGTCAGCTGATGCCCCCTGGTGGTTTGTGTACCTGGGAGACCCTTCCTCCCAGCTCAGTTTTCGGGTTGGCTGCTGGCGAAGGCGAGGGAGCTCCGAATGGGCTTACCCTGAAGCTGATGGAACATCTGCCCCCTAGGCCTCTGGTTGTCCTCCCTTCTGCTCTCCAGACGCGCTTCACTTGGGCCTCAGAGGACACAGGCAGCGACTGGTGACTGGGGCTCGGGGGCTGCCTGTGCTCCCACGCACTCACCTGTCTGCTCAAGTGCCTTTTTCTGTCGTGAGAGGACAGCTGTACGGGTGAGCCGGCCCAGGCCTCTCCTTGCCACCTGCCTTTGGTTCCACGTATGCCGGGCCTGGACTGAACTGCTTTCAGATGCTAGGCCTGAGTGCCCTGGCCTAGGTGTTTAACCCGCGGACTGGACATTGGTTCTTGTCCATGTTCTCCAGAAACAGAAAGGTTTCTGGAGAAAGCAGACACCTTCCTTCCCCGCTTTTTCCAGAGATGAAAGACAGAGAAGGATGCCTTCACAGGTGTCGCGTGTCAGCCGTGGCCTTTGCTTTGGTGGCTCCCTGCTGCTGCTGGCTGGCTTGGCTCCAGAGCGGGTTGCTCAGCGGACGCCGAAGGCCTCCCCTCTGGACTCCAGGGCTGGCTCCTGGCGCTTCCCTGCTGACTCGAGCTCCAGCCATTGGCACCGCGACGGAACGGAGAACCGGGAAGCCGTGGCTCTGTCTGGGAGCTTGTGTGTGGAGGCTGGGACCAAAGGACCGTCCTGGGGACGTCGGAGGGAGGGAAAGGGTGTTTCTGGGTCCCCAGCAACAGCTTCTCTTCTCTGAACTCGTGGCTCAGAGGAAGGCTGGCACGTGGGGCGCACAGTCTGTTGCCATTGCCACATCCCCCCCTTACTCCTTGGAGCCCCGCCTGCCGCGCGGTGACTTCCCCCAGCTCCGCAAATACGTGGCCCCGCTTCTGAACCGTTTCCAGACACCACAGGGTGGGTGGGCTTTTGGTCCTTCGGGGCTGATCTGCGCTGGCTAAGCCCCTCGTGTGGAGGCGTGGCTTTCCTCGTGGCTCCTCGCGGCGGCCCGACCGCCATACATGGTCACTGCGGCTGCAGCAGCACCGGTGACTCACCCCCAGGAGGCTGATTTAACTGAACAGCAGGAGCCAGTGAGGGGCTGCTGCACCCTGGGGGCTGGGAGCCCCAAAGTGTCGTTCTCACCTGCCCGGAAACAGCCCGGGGGCAGCTCCGAGCAGGCCCAGACCTCGGATGCCGGGCCAGGGCACCGACAGCCTGGTCCTGGTGGATCAACGTGATGCGGTCCCAGGAGTGGGGCGTTGACTTTTATTTTGAAGTTGGGTCTTTCTTGAACTGAGGGCCCGCTGCTTTCCCTATAAAATGCTGGTCTTGAGACTGACTCTGGTGTGGTGCTGCTGGGGAGGAGAGGGCTGCTTTAGATACTTATTTAGTCACGGCCTGTGGTAGTTCGTGATTGTTGGGCGCCGGGCCATGGAATTTTTCTGAGCATTTTCGCGTGAGACTGTTACGGGATTTCCAGGCCTTTGTGTGAGGCCTCTGGCAGAGAAACTGCAGCCAGCCCAGCAGCTCTTGGGGTCAGGGCCAGAGCTATTCCTCCTCCGGGGACAGCCTGGAGACGGTTCTGGAGGCAGAGGACCTTATGCAGTTTCCTGAGCCTGTGAATCAGAGAGAGAGAGAGAGAGAGAGGGAGAGGGAGAGAGAGATCCCTCTCTCCTGGACTTTGCCAGAGCCCTGTGGGTGCAGCGGGAGAGGGTCCGTTGCTGAAATGCCGGGTGATGAGACATCTGTCACCTGTGCGTGGCAGAATGGGAAAAGTAAGAACAAAGTAGAAAGGTTTTCAAGGCCAAATGTATCGAATTGAAAGATCTGTCCTTTTTTTCTAAAATTATGTCATGCGTTGTTTTCATTAAAAAAATGTTAAACTGACCATGTCTTTTTCTTAAATGCTCACCGTAATCCGTGTTTTGTGTTTGTTTTTTGATTTTTTTTTTTTTAATGTTTGTTACCTGGCAGAACGCAAAGGTGGCCGTTTTGTGTTGGTCCCTCCATGCTTGCGGTTGGGAACTTTGCTGGCCAGTAAACCCGGGGCTCTAGGAGCTTTGGCTTGCAGAGGAAGTCTGGAGTGATTTTACCCCTTGTGGATTTGTTTGAATTCTCCCCATCTCCCCCCTCATTTCTCACCTGGGAATTTGGGGGGGGCGACTGTCAGGCTGGCTGGCCCCCTGTCTCTGTGCTAACGCAAAGGCCCTTTGGCTCTCCCCAGCCATGGACTTTCCCCAGCACAGCCAGCACGTCTTGGAGCAGCTGAACCAGCAGCGGCAGCTGGGGCTTCTGTGTGACTGCACTTTTGTGGTGGACGGTGTTGACTTCAAGGCCCACAAAGCAGTGCTGGCGGCCTGCAGCGAGTACTTCAAGATGCTCTTCGTGGACCAGAAGGACGTGGTGCACCTGGACATCAGTAACGCGGCAGGTACCCCGTTGGGTCCAGGGCCAGGCTCCGTGAGGGTCGGGGGCCGTGGCTGGCTCTGCGCCGCGCACGGCCCTCCCGGGAGCGGCCCCTCCGAGGCGTCAGGTGCACCAGGCCGCCCACACGGGTGCTGCCACGAGTGTATGAGCACCAAGCTCCTACCGCATTCTCGACCGGGAGCCGGGTGGTAAGAGGAGAACTGACGAGGGAGGGCTCACTCTCAGCCGGAGTGAACTAGGACAGGCTCGTCAAGAGGGACAGAGAACAGGTGGGCTCTCGGCCCCCGACCCCTTCCCATTGCTGAGTCGGTCCCGAACCCCTACTCCAGTGCTAACTATGATGGAGATGGGAGGGGTGTCAGGAAACCTTGCAGTTGAGGAAGGAACGGGGCCTGGATTTGGCTCTGGCCCGGAACCGCATGACGCGCCATGGGAAGGTCAGGGCAAAGTGCCGTGCCCCCATCTTACTGGTACGGAAGCTGAGACCCAGAGAGGTCAGGTGACTGGCCTGGAGGTCAGATACTTCGTGGCAGAGCCCTGAGGAAAGCCAGTGCCGACACCCTCGTGTTGGGGCGCCCTCCGGTGGTAGGGTGCAGCGGCTGGCCAGAGCTTACCCTGGGGGGGGGGGGGTGTTCCCACTGCCGTCCTCTGTGCAGGGTAGAGGTTTACACCCTGGTCCTCCGTGCAGGGCGGGTGTTTTTCCTCTCGGTTCTCTGTTCACACCCTCTGTCCTTGGTGCAGGGTGGGCGTTCACCCCCGCTGTCCCCCGTGCAGGGTGGCCATCGTACCCCCTGCCCTGTGCGGGTGTGCTTCATCTCGGAGGCCGCCGTCTGGGCCGAGGACCCCCAGGCTATCCGCCTACCTGCCAGCACGGGAGATGGGGGGACGGCGGCCCGCCACTCCACTTTTCCCAAATCCCTGGATCCTGCGACCGAGTGGAGTGGCAGAGCCGGCTGGAAAAGCCAGGCCCCGCGAGGTCCGTGATGGCTGTCTGTGTCCTTGGCAGGCCTCGGGCAGGTGCTGGAGTTTATGTACACGGCCAAGCTGAGCCTGAGCCCTGAGAACGTGGACGACGTGCTGGCTGTGGCCAGCTTCCTGCAGATGCAGGACATCGTCACGGCCTGCCACGCCCTCAAGTCCCTCGCCGAGCCCGCTGGCAGCCCCGGGGAGACTACGGTGGCCTCAGCCACGGAAGGTGAGGTTATGGCCAGGCTGTTCCTGAACACGTGGCTTTGGCTGGGGTGCCGTCTCTGACTCTCTGGGCCTCAGCGTCCTCGCCCGGCCCTGCCTGTGTCACGGGGTGCTAGTCTCAGGAAGGCCTCCCGAGGGGCTTGTCGTCTGCCTACCCCTCCCCGCCCTTTACCCACTTCCCGTGTGCTCTGCTGCTCCAGAGGGCTGGGGGTGCGCTCGGCCCAGGCCCCTGCGCGTGGGGCCGTTCCTCCAGCAGCTCTCCCTGCTCGCGCCCTTCCCCCTGACGCCAGGGGCGGGCCAGGCTCTCGTGGTACCCCTCGCGGAGAGCCCGTCTCCCTCCTGAGCACGGAGCTCTGATGGGCGGTATTGCTTTGTGTGTGAGGTCTGCTCCGTGACCAGGGGTCGAGCCCCCGCGGAAGCAGCAGCCGGGACTGTTTATTCTGTGCTCAGCCGGTGGCCTGGCATGGAGTGGGTGCCCGATGAGCAGTCTGGTCAGCCAATATGGAGATGTCTCCCCAGGGAGGATCTGGAAGAGCCAGCAAGTTCTGGGCCACCTCGCCCCTCCAGGCGGTGGGCGCGTGGTGGGAAATGGCAAGACTGTCCCGTTCCATCCCCAGGAGGAGACAAGAGAGCCAAAGAGGAAAAGGCGGCTGCTGCCGTGCTGAGCGAGCTGGACCCGGCCGGAAGCGGTCCACCCACGGGCCCAGACAGGGAGCCCAAGGAGGAGCGGGGCGGCCAGGCTGAGAGCACGGCCAGCGGTGAGTTGTGACGCCGAGTCTGTCACCTCCTGGCAGCCTGGGCCCTGGGGCAGTGAGCGGCCTCCTGGGGGGGTGCCTCCTGGGGCTGGGAGAGCCGTTCACTCCAAGGCACCTGCTGCAGCGAGAGCACGGGCACAAGTAGCCTGAGTTTGGACGTGCGGCACCCCCCGCCCCGCGCCGGGCCACAGCCACTCCCCGGGGGCCTGGTCCAGGGGAGCCATCCGGCTGCCGGAGGGAGGGTCCTCACGCAGCCTCGGTGTTCCCACACCCCACCCAGGTGCCGAGCAGACAGAGAAGGCCGACGCCCCCCGGGAGCCGCCCTCCGTGGAGCCCAAGCCCGACCCCACGAGCAGCATGGCTGCTGCGGAGGCCGAGGCCGCCTTGTCGGAGAGCTCGGAGCAAGGTGCCCTGCCACCAGCCCGGCCGGGCGGCCGTCGCTCACGCGTCCCCCGGGGCTCTTTCCCCCACCCCCCAGCCCCCAAGCTGATCCTGCTCCGACTCAGGCTTTAGCTTCGGCCGAGGCCGTCTTGCCATTGTCAACTCCTGACCGCTGTCTCGGTTGTGCACCCCGGCTGGGCTTCTCTCGGCGCGGACGTGTTGCTGACGCAGCCTCAGTGTGGCTGCTGCGTCCCGGCCGCCCCCCGCACCCACTGTGCCGCCAGTCCGGCTTCCCCGGGGGTGGAGGCCCAGTCCCACCTCCGAGCAGCGAGCGGCCTGTTCCGCAGTGTCCTCTGCCCTCTCCCCGGCCGGCACCAGGGCCGCTTGTCTGTGGTGGCCACGCCGAGCTGGCCCCTGCAGGGGACTCGCGCACACAGGGAGGGCTGCGGAGACGAGCCCTCGTCCTTCGCTGGCTCTGAGGCCCCTTCCGGCCCTCCCGAGCGCCTCAGTGCCCACCCTTCTCCGGCAGAAATGGAGGTGGAGCCGGCCAGGAAAGGAGAAGAGCAGGAGGATGAAGGCGCAGCGGCCGCCGAGGTCAAGGAAGAGGGGCCGCCGCTGGAGAAGGGGGAGCCCCCCGAGGAGAGCGAGGAGTCTGCCAGCACGGACTCGGGCCAGGAGCTGGGCACCGAGGCCCGGGGCCCGCGCTCGGGCACCTACGGCGACCGCACCGAGTCCAAGGCCTACGGCTCGGTCATCCACAAGTGCGAGGTGCGGCCCTCCCCTCGCTCCCCCCCCCCCCCGCCTCTGCCCCCGACCCTCGCGGCCCCGCAGTCCCTGATGCCCGCCCCCCGCTGCGCCCTGCAGGACTGCGGGAAGGAGTTCACGCACACGGGCAACTTCAAGCGGCACATCCGCATCCACACGGGCGAGAAGCCCTTCTCGTGCCGGGAGTGCAGCAAGGCCTTCTCGGACCCGGCCGCCTGCAAGGCCCACGAGAAGACGCACAGGTACGCCGCCCTGGCCGCCCCCCCCCCCCCCCCCCCCCGCAGGGCCCCGGCCTCTGGGAGCCCAGCGACCGTCCCCTCTCCCTGTCGCCCTGTGACCACCAGCCCGCTGAAGCCGTACGGCTGCGAGGAGTGCGGCAAGAGCTACCGGCTCATCAGCCTGCTGAACCTGCACAAGAAGCGGCACTCGGGCGAGGCGCGCTACCGCTGCGGGGACTGCGGCAAGCTGTTCACCACGTCGGGCAACCTGAAGCGCCACCAGCTGGTGCACAGCGGCGAGAAGCCCTACCAGTGCGACTACTGCGGCCGCTCCTTCTCCGACCCCACCTCCAAGATGCGCCACCTGGAGACCCACGACACCGACAAGGAGCACAAGTGCCCGCACTGCGACAAGAAGTTCAACCAGGTGCGTGCCGACGGAGCGGCAAGGAGGGCCGGCCGCGCCGGGGACCGAAGCAGACGGGGCCCTGCCCCGGCGAAGCTCTGACCGCTCTGCCGGGGAATCTGGGGCGGGAGGTGGTGGCTCGGGCCCCAGAGACCCGGGGCAGGGGTGGGGGTGGTTTTCCCTTCTCGCCTCCGGGACCTGGAACATTCCACGGGCCTCGAGGAAGGACGGAGTGGGAAGTTCGCCAGCGGGAGGGGTGGCCGGGGCCGGTTGCGCGGGGTGGCCCCCTCTGACCCCCGCCTGGGTGCAGGTGGGGAATCTGAAGGCCCACCTGAAGATCCACATCGCGGACGGGCCCCTCAAGTGCCGAGAGTGTGGGAAGCAGTTCACCACCTCAGGTAGGGCCGGGGCTGCCCCGGCTGCCCTCGCGTCACGCCCCTCCGCTCCTTGCCCCCCTCCCCGCCGGCGCTCACGCGGGCCCTCCTGCATCCCGCCGCAGGGAACCTCAAGCGGCACCTTCGGATCCACAGCGGGGAGAAGCCCTACGTGTGCATCCACTGCCAGCGGCAGTTCGCGGACCCCGGCGCTCTGCAGCGGCACGTCCGCATCCACACAGGTGGCCGGGCCGGGCTGGGTGGCGGGCGCCCGGAGGCTGGGGAGGGCGCTCGGGGAGGAGCGGGCGCCGACACCTTCTCCCGTCGCCTCCCCCTGTCCCCAGGCGAGAAGCCGTGCCAGTGCGTGATGTGCGGCAAGGCCTTCACCCAGGCCAGCTCCCTCATCGCGCACGTGCGCCAGCACACCGGCGAGAAGCCCTACGTCTGCGAGCGCTGCGGCAAGAGGTCCTGCCCCGCCCGTCCCTCCCATGCCTGGCGCCCTGCACGGTGAAGGGGGTCAGGAAGCGAACCTAGAGCTCAGTTGGGAACTGGGTGGACGGCTGCCCGGCCCCGGGGCTCGGCTCCGGTCTTGCAGCCATGCCGGAGACGCCTGCCCGGCTCCCCCCGGCTCCCCCCGGCTCCCCCCGGCTCCCCCCGGCTCCCCCGCCATCCTGGGCCCTGGCTTGTGCAGCTCGGTGCCAGCCCCCTCCCTCTGCGGCCCTGCAGGTTCGTCCAGTCCAGCCAGTTGGCCAATCACATCCGCCACCATGACAACATCCGCCCTCACAAGTGCAGTGTGTGCAGCAAGGCCTTCGTGAACGTGGGGGACCTGTCCAAGCACATCATCATCCACACTGGTGAGCCCGTGCCCACTTGCCTGTCTGTCCCTGGGGGGGGGGGGGGGGGTGGCGGGGGCGGTGGGAAGGGAGGGCCCTCCAGATCCCAGCCTTGGGCACTGGCCCTTGCTGCAGGTGGCCTTGAAGGAGGTTCAGTTCAAAGGAGGACCCCATTTAGAGTTTCTAGAAGGTGCAGTGGCCACTGGACGCTTCTGTGCAGCCCTGGTGGCTGCCCCAGAGCACTCGCTACTGGAAAAGACAGGGCTCTGGGGCAGCTGGAGGCCACTGAGGTCCTCCCCCCCCCGCCCCCCCTCCCAACGGCAGGCGAGAACCTTGCCTCCCCCCTCAGGAGAGAAGCCCTACCTGTGTGACAAGTGCGGTCGTGGCTTCAACCGCGTGGACAACCTGCGCTCCCACGTGAAGACCGTGCACCAGGGCAAGGCGGGCATCAAAATCCTGGAGCCAGAGGAGGGCGGGGAGGTCAGCGTGGTCACCGTGGATGACATGGTCACGCTGGCCACCGAAGCGCTGGCGGCAACCGCTGTCACTCAGCTCACAGGTGCGGGCCGCGGGCAGCAGGGGCTGGTCGCGGGCAGCCGGCCTCTGGGGTGGTGGCGACGGGCAGGTGCCTTTGGCCTTAGGCCCCTTGGACTTTGCCCACAGTGGTGCCAGTGGGGGCCGCGGTGACCGCCGACGAGACGGAAGTCCTTAAGGCCGAGATCAGCAAAGCTGTGAAGCAAGTCCAGGAGGAAGGTGAGGGGGCCGCCCGGGGCGTGAACACCTGTGAACCCCCGAGGGTTCCCCCCATCCTGACCGCAGCCCTCCGCCTCCCGCAGACCCCAACACCCACATCCTCTATGCCTGCGACTCCTGTGGGGACAAGTTCCTGGACGCTAACAGCCTCGCCCAGCACGTGCGGATCCACACGGCCCAGGCGCTGGTCATGTTCCAGACGGACGCGGACTTCTACCAGCAGTACGGGCCGGGCGGCACGTGGCCGGCCGGGCAGGTGCTGCAGGCCGGGGAGCTGGTCTTCCGCCCTCGGGACGGGGCCGACGGCCAGCCTGCTCTGGCGGAGACGCCCCCCACCGCCCCTGAATGTCCACCGCCTGCTGAGTGAGCAGGCGTCTCTCCTCTGACTGTTTATTTAAGGATGGACGGGGCCCTAGATCTGAGACGGGTGGCCCCGTTCCCTAGAGAATAAATTGGATTATTTTCTAACGCTGCCTATAGCTCCCTCTGGGGTTGGGGGCCGGGGCTGTCAGAGCCGGGCCGATGCTCCACCCGGGGAGCTTCTTGGCCAAGCCAGGCTGTCCCTCGTGCAGAAGGGGCCGGTGCCTCCGGACCGGTCGAGAGAAAAGCTGGCTTCCTTGTCCTCAGTCGGGGTGTGGGCGGCACGCCTGGGGCCAGAGAGACGGTGGCTCCGCGCACCCCCTTCCCCTCGGCCGGTTTCCTCCTCGGGCTTCTCACCTGTTCGGCTTCGGGACCCGAGCTCCCCGCCCCCCCTCTGCCCCGCTGGGTTGGCTTAACCAGGATCCAGGCAGCCCACAGAGCCCCGCTCAGAAGCCCACTCAGCCAGAGCAGCAAGGTAGGCAGAGAGCCAGGCCCACCGGCCACAGCTCGTTGGGCCTGGGGAAGCAGGCGCGCCCCGCCCTCACCTCACAGGATCAAGGCCGAGCTAAGTGCCATCTTTGGGGAACATCTGTTTGCCGTGCATCGGCGGGAGTCTACGACCAGGCCCTGGGCCCGGAGACGCGTGGGCCGGGGGCTTTGTTGGGGGTGGGGGGCACCGCGAGCGCCGCCGTCGGCGGGAGACGTGATGCCGTCTCTGCCCCGTGTCTACAGTTCGCTCCCGGCAGCCGTGATCCCTCCCTCAGAGACGGCACCACCCCCTCAGCAAAAGCACAGGCCCGTTACGAGCCCCGTGACCGTCCCATGTGAGACCCCGAGTCCGTGGTCCCCGTGTTCCTGTTGCCCCATCCTCCTTTCGGGCTGTGCCGCCTCGGGGCCGGCCTGCTCCAGACCTGGAGGAGGAAGAGGCGAGAGACAGAAACCAAAGTTCACTCGAGGGGTTTCTGAGTTTGCATGGGCCGGGGGGAGCGGGGCGTAGTTTGTTTTTCCTGTATCCAACGTTGAAGTGCCTTCCGCGTTACCCAAGAACAAGTAAGTTCGGTCTGTGACAGAAATCTCTTTTGTATAAAACAAAACGATGCTTGGGGAGGATTAAGTGGCAGAAAAGAGACAGGTCCCATGTAGACTTGGGGAAGGAAACAAGTGGGACGAGGGCTAGCTGTTCCCATAAGCAAAGGACCCTCGGTCCTCCCACCCAAGTGACAATCACATTCACACTGGACGTGTTTTGTATTTTTTAATAAAGTTTGTAATCCAATGGACACACAAAACAAAACTGCGCTGAGAAAACCAGTTTCATAAATTAATAAGTGTTAGGAAGTTGGGGGGAGAGGTCAAGGTAATGGGAAGAGGGGAAGCCAGTCTTTTTTGTACAGTCTTTTTGTGTGTGTGACACTTCAAATCGCGGGGGCCGGGCCCGTGCTGTAACGAAGCGCACTTATACAAATGAGTGACAATACAAAGTCTGAGTATGAAAATAAGATTTTCTCTGAAAACACATTTTTGGCACAGATTAAAAAAAATGTATGTCAGGGGAATTTGATTTTTTTAAGTCAGTATTATATATATTTATATATATTATATATTTATATATACACACATCCCAAGTTCTGCATATCCCACCAAGAAAGAAAATCCTTCTGTTTGCTCTTTGATTGTAAACTGTACATCCGGGTGAATCACAGATGGTGGCAGCAGGAGAATTAAGAAAGGTGACACATCCAAATGAGCAAGGGGAAGGGCGGGGTGGGGACCAAACAACCCAATGAAATGTTCCTTGACCCCGGCGTTTCAGCAGAAGCCTGAAGTCCTGCGTTAGAGTCCTCGATGCGTGTTCAGGTACACCCAGACATCCAGAGTGTCACAGCCCGTCTTCACTGTGCAAAAATCCAAGTCACTAATTTAGTGCAAAGGCAGTTCTGTTTTGTTTCTTAAAAACAAAAACAACAAAAAATTAATTCCACTGCCCAGTTCCTTTTCTCCAAGAGGAGGAGGGAAACCCAGCCCCAAGGTGCCTGCAGAGTCCATCGGTTGGTGGTCTGTCCTTGGGCTAAATGTCATGTAAACATACAAGTAGCAGCACCACTGCCCAGAGGGGTCTGTCCGACTGAGCCGGGTGGGCGGGCTCGAGGGCGAGGCTGGCATCTGGCAGTGGAGTACGTCCCCTGCGGCAGCTTCTTCCTCCACTTGACTGGGTTGTCCTGTGTTTACTTTTTTGCTGCAGAGCCTCGGGGAAATACACCGAGCGGTGGCTGTTCAGTGGCTCACACAGAGGCAATGACAATCATGAGGTGGGGAGAGATATTGGAGATGCTGGCGAGGAGGTCAGGGGCCAGACGGGACAGGTGGCTCTCCGAGAACTCACAGGGCGGGAAGATCTGTAGCACATAGGCGGGCTGGAGAAGAGGACAAGAGAGGGAGAAAAGTGGGATCCCCCGCCTCCGCATCGGTCACCCCACTACCGCTCTTCCAACCACTCCCGACTGGGGGCCCTGATGGGGCCCAACACAGAGCTGGGGGGAGTCCTGTTTCCCGGGGAACTAACCTCTCCGTGACTTTGTCCAGCAGATGAAACCTACAAGGTGTCAGAAAAACTAACACGAACTAAACTATCCTCCTGGGAACCTCTTCCACAGCATTAGGCTAAGAACCTCCGCCGTCTCAGCTGTTCTTGGGTTGTCTTCAGGAGGGGCAAGGACGACCCCTCGTCTACACTCTGCTTGCCTGTTGCCTCTATCCAGATTGCCCTGTGCCCGCCTCCGGACTATTCTGGTCGGCACTGGTAACCAAGCCACCAGCTTAGATCGGCCCCACACATGTGTGCCCCGAGCGAGGACACCAGGCTGACCTGATTGGAGCCGGGGTTGGGAACGTTGATGATCCCTGCCGCCTGCTTGGCCTGCAGATAGGTGATGAAGGCCGCCTTGAGGGACTCAGTTTGGCTCACGACATCCTCTTGGTCACGGCCACAGGGCAGAGCCAGCAGCAGACAGTAATCTGTCTCCACCTGTGGCAGAAGCGTAGCCGTCAGTGACCAGGGGCCTCCCCCGGAAGACAGCCCAGGCAGAGGCTTGTCCAACCCAGGGGTTCAGCTCCTGCGTCCACAAAAGGCCCCCTTTCTGAGGTGACCTTCAAGTCTACCCTATTTTTTGACTGAAAAAAAAAAAAAAAGGTTTCTGAATCTAGAGGCATTTTACACCCCCTCCGCCCCCCCCACTGGAGACCAAACACAGCAGGAATGCCACTACCACGGCCAGCCGGGGAGACAGGCAGGTGGGGGCGCCCCACGTCCTCCCTCGCGGGCAGGGCAGTTACTTGCCTGGGCCCTGAGACTTACCGTCATCCTCCGGGCAACCCCTTCCAGCTGGGAGGTCTCCAGCCGCATCCTCTGGGCAATCCTCAGCGGAGGGCCTCCTTCAGAAAGCGGCAGAGACCGATGTGCCAGGACGTTGTTGCCGGAGACAAAGTGGAGCTGCACGGCAGCCGTGTCGTTCTTGAGGGCCAGCAGGCCCTGCCACACAATGGGGTACTTCTGCTCTCGGGGAGATAGACAGGAAGTGAGCGCAGGGCTGGAGAGCAGAGCCCCGCCGGACGTGGCCCCGGGCAACAGCTCGCTAGTCTAAGTGGGGGCTTCAGGGCACTGAACGCCGCGCAGGGCTCGGAGGGGAGCGGGGCAGGGGCCCTGGCCAGGCTTACCTTCAGAAGCTGGACCATGTCCACGGGCCTCTGGGAAGTCAAGTGTGGAGAAGAATCTGGCTTGGGGGTGGCCTGGGCTTCAGTGTGCGTCAGGGCCAGTCCTGGAGGGGTGCTGGGGCTTGAGGTCGTGGGGACAAACGACGGCTGCTTTGGGGCAGCCTGAGCTGGGAGAGGGGCCGGGAGGTCAGGCTTCATGGAGACAGACACAGGCGACGGGTAGGAGGTCTGACTTGTTTCTGCCTGTGCCCTCTGGACCTGGGCATGAGGCTCGGCTGGCCTGTTTGTGGGGACGGTTGGGAGACGAGGCTGTTCGACTCCCGTCTGGGTCCCCTTCGCCTCCTGGGAGACCTGAGGCATCTTGCTGCTTGGTGGCTGGCCTGGCTGGCTGAGCTGGGAGGGCTGGCAGGGCTGCGTGGGCTGTGCAGGCTGTGTGGACTGCACAGGCTGGACAGGCTGTGTAGACTGCGCAGGCTGAGTGGGCTGCAAGGGCTCACCTTCAGGAGCCGGGCCCTGGAGTTCGGCGGGAGAGAGGGGGACAGAGTAAAGAGCCTGTTGTGCCCAGCACCCTGCCCCGCACCAACTGGCCATGGGTTTCTGGGCAGGGTCAGCCTCAGGCACCTCCGGTGAGCCAGGCCCACGGTGGCGATCCTCTTGGGCACTCGGGATTGAAGGTTCTGGTGGGAGGTCACCCGCTCGCTCCCCCCTCCTCCCCCCCTGCAGCCAGTAGCCACCTCCTGGTTCCCACAGCTCCTTCCCGTGTCTCCGCCCTCTGCACTGTGACCTGATCCCCTCATCCTGCAATTTAGGGAGCTCCTCTTTAAACTCACGAAAACGGCAACACATTTCGGGGACCTCACTGGCGTCTCAACCGCTATAGGGAGTAAGGCTGATCTGTGGCACTCACCTGAGCGGGAGCCTTGGTCCGAGGAGGTAGACCGATGGAGGCGGCAGCAGGAAACTGCGTGTGTGTGAGCTGCGCGGGGCTGTGGTAGGTGCGGATGTCTCCGTATCTGTACTCCTGAAACAGCTCCCCGCTGGAGTGCACGATCTGCACCCCATGGGTCACCACCACGGGTGGGGTGAGAGGCAGCCCCTGGAGCTGGCTGCTGGGGGTGACCGTGAGGATGCGGGCCTCACCGTGGGGGGCGGGGGCTGGCGCGGCTTTGGCATCTGCGGTCTTGGCGGCGTCTTTCCCGGGCTGCTGAGGGACCTTGCTGGCTGGTGGCACCTTCACTACCCCGTCGGCTGCCCGGGGCTGCTCGCTGACTGCCGTCACGTGCGGATGCACCATGATCCTCACGTCCCGGGGCACGGTGTACGGGTGCAGTCGGTACTCAGACTGCATGACCAGCACCTCTGACTGCACAGGGGCCGCAGCTCGAGCGACAGGGAGGTGATAATGCACTTCTTCCTCTGCAGGGTGTTGGGGGGCCAAGGCCGGCACGCCAGCTGTGGCTGGCTGCGGTGTGCCTGCACGCTGTGGGGCCCGGACCTCTATCTGCTGGGGCTGCAGAGGGGCCCTCGGAGAGTGAAGGGTCTCTGGCCGGATGCTGTAGGTGATGCTGGGCAGCGTGGGAGTGTTCATTCTCACCTCGCCCTGGGACAGGTGGCTGAGGGACACGGTCTGGGTGATGCTGTGCGGGGGCATGATGACAGACTGCTCTGGGTGTATGCTAGAGATGAACTGAGGCACAGGAATGCCCGCAGCCAGCATGACCGTGGCATTAGTGGAGAGCGCGGTGGACGTGGTGCTGCTGGGGTGGCACGCTCTCGGGAAGGGGGTCGGAGCGGGCCCGCTGGGGCGAGGAGAATGCGCATCTGGCTTTGTGGCTGCCAAATGGGAGACCGTTCGATCTGTTGGGGTACTGGGCCCCGAGGCGACGTGGTTCACTTCTGTAGGCAGTTTGCTGGGCAGAGCAGGAGGGTGGTGGGGAGTGAGCGCAGACCCCAGGTTAGCCGGCTGAAGGACCTTGGTCTCTATTTTGAGGGTGACGGGGTCAGCAAGCTTTTTATTAGTGGTGACTATGCTTGGGGTGAGGACCAGCTGGTTGTGAACCAGCACTGGGGGTGTGTTTATGCCCTGGGTGAGAACCTTCACTGTGCCACCCTGGGTGACAGGGGTGGACACAGAGAGGTGAATGGGCTCAGGCTTCTCCAGGGATGGACGGTCAGCCTTAACAGATGAAATCACAGGAGACGCGTTGTACGTCTGGGCAGTCAGTACCAGAGTAGAATGGGTGGCCACATTGGCATAGCCTGAAGGGGCCTGGGGGCCTTTGGGCGAAGGCTGCGCTGGTGCGACAGCATCTGGTTTGACCTGGGACTTGGACACTGACTGCTGAAATTCGATGTCCATTGCACTGGCAGGGGGGATCTGGCTAATCTTGGCGCTGATCCGCTGCGGGCCTTCGGTCTTCTGCCCCGAATAGCTCAGGAGCACGACCCCTTCGGATGTGTTCACACGCAGGCCGGCACCAGAGCCCGTGTCTGCTGGACGGTCGTCAATCACCGACATAGACCCCGGGTGGAACCGACTGTTTTCATTAGTGCTCGGTCTGGGTTTGCACTTTGCTGACGGTGTAATCACTGCACCTGCCACAGTTACCGCACCTGTTGTGGCAGTCACACTGCCAGAGGCAGCGGTCACTGCACCTGCTGTGACTGTCACCGCGCCTGCATTCATGGCGCCCGCAGCGGCGTTCACCGCGCCCACGGTGGCGTTCACCGCACCCGCAGCGGCGTTCACCGTGCCCACGGTGGCGTTCACCGGGGTGGTGAGAACGTTCACTGGCCCCGTCAGAACGTTCACGGGCCCCTTTAGGACGTTCACGGGGCCGGCAGGAGTGTTTACCAAACCTTTCAGCGTGGTCACCGGGCCCTTCACAGAGCTTTTGAGGGCATTCACCGGGCCGGTAAGGGCATTCACTGGGACCAAGGACACATTCACGAGGCCCGTCAGAGCGCTCACCAGGCCAGTCAGGGTTTGAGGAGCTGGTTTTGCCAGAGTGATCTTTTGCGAGTTCTCCAAATCAATGCTCACGGGCATCCGACTAATAACAGAAGTAATTTTGGGAGCAATGACTGGAGCCACCTTTTCCTTTTCAGTGGCTACTGGAGCCTCTGGGGCCTGTGTGTCAGAGGTGTTGGTTACTGGAGCTGCTGGTTTTTCTTCTAAAAGAGGCTTTTTAGACTCAACTGGAGGAGGGGGTGGTGCCTCATGCAGGCAAGGGGCGGCACTGACGGGCTCTGCAATGGCAGTCGTGACACTCGTGGAAGTGACGCCAGTGGCGGAGACGTACTTGGGGTCCATGAGGATCTTCCTCAGCGTACTGGAGCTGGTGTCGATGTCAGAAGCTTTCGTGTCTGGGGGAAGAGCTGGAGATGGGGTGGACTGAGCCCGAGGCTCCTCCTGCCTTGTGATCCACTCTGTGACCTTCGTAGAGGAGCTCTGGTGTGGGACCCCCCCAGAGGCGACAGGAGGTGGGAGCTTTGCTGCAGTTACAGAAGGAATTGGGGGGGTGGGTGTGCTGGAGTCACTGGGTGGGGTCACTGGGTCACTTTCGATGATGGAATGCACCTTGAATCTGGCTTGAGGCTCATCCTCCACTGGTGCTGGCTGGGAGGGCGGGGGAAGGTCTGGGAGTGCAGATGCTCTGGTCGGTGTCTTTTCTTCCACGCTGCTGTCTTGGGACAAGTTCTCCAGGGATGGGGTCTTGCTTGGGTCAGAAGAACAGGACTCAGGTGGAGCGGACTGGGGCTTTTCTCTCTGCTTCTCTTCCTGTGGCGCTTCTGGGGGTGGCGCCGCCCTCCCCTCATTTGTAGCAGGACTCTTGCTTTGACCTTGGTCAGGTTCAGAGACGGGAGTCTCTGTACTGACCCCCGTTTTCTTATTTGTATTCCGTTTGCGGCGTGATCGAGTTGTCTTCTGGCGCCCTTTCTCTTTCCGAGCAAGAGGGACTTCTGCTTCTTTTGATCCTTTGGCTTCTGGCACTGGCTGGGAGGGTTCGCTGCTGTTCCCTCCAGCTTCCTTGGTATCTGCTGGGCCTGCTGAGGGGTCAGGGGCACTGACTGGTGGCCCAGAAGATTCTGCGGCAGCCTCAGTCTCCAAGATGCCGGACACAGCCTCGTGGGTCTCAGGCTCCATTCCCTCCCCAGGGGGCCGCAGCACTTGAGGACGGGGCTGTAGATCTGCCTGTGGTTCTGCAGGGTAAGGGGGGGCTGCTGGGAAGTTTTCTGGCTCCCCAGAAATGTCATTGATGATGGAGCCAATGGCCGCAGCCAGTTCTGTTTCACTTGCTTGGTGTGCGGGCTTGTCCCCATCCTCTGTGGAGAGGCCCTCTGGTGCATCGGTGGCCGCCGCCTTGAAGGCCGCGGAGGTGGTCTCAGTGAGCTTCGCGATGTTCTCCACGGCCTGCTCCAGCTCCATCTGCCTGGCTAACTGATTTGGTTCTGGGGACGGCGTAGTGGCAGACACACCTTCCTTCTCCTCCGGTTCCTTCTCCAGATGGGCCGGATCACTGTTCAACTGGGAAGATAAACTCCCCTCCTTCTGGGGACTCTCGCTCTTCTCAGGGGGACCCGCCACTACCTCAGCTTCCTTTTCCACTGCTGGCCCCGCAGGGCCCGCGGCCACGCTGGGACTTGCACCGGTATCCGCGGTTTTCAGACTTGCAGATTTGTCCGCTGCTGACCTAGAGTTTCGAGATCTCCCTCTCTTTGACTTGGAGTTTTTTTCAGGGGCTGCTTTTTTCTCCACCACTTCAACTGCAGGGGCTTCCGGTACATTTTTGTCTGTGCCAATTTCTTTTTTGTCACGTTTCTGTTCATTTCCTGCTTCTTCTTTATCAGCCTTGGACTTTGTATTATTTTCTTTCACATTGACCTGGGGACTCACCTCAGTGGCCGCCTCCAGACGTTCAGCATCAACTTTTGGCTCGTTTTTGCCCCTTTTCCCTTGTGGGCCACCAGCAGCTCCTGATTTTTGGGCTCGTGGGGACCTCCATCCCTCCGCTGGTTTGAGCGTCTCAACTGGTTCTTTGGCCTCGGTCTCCTCATCTTCTTCAGCTCGACGGCGTGTTTTCGGAGGCCTTCCCCTCCGTGGGGTCGTGGGAACCGCCGCGGCCTCCTGCAGCTCTCGCTCCAGTCTCTTCCTGGTCACTCGTGGCTGCTCAGTGGGCTCCTTGACGGGAGAGCGGCTCTCGTGGTCTCCCATGGTTGCATAGACACTCCTCACGTTCCGGCGCCTCGTTCGGCTGAGGGGCAAGCTTGGTTCTGGGTGTTCTGGATCTGCCGTGGCATTTTTAGAGGCGGTCCTTGTAATCTTCTCTGCCTCCATCTTCAATTCTAAAAGCTTCTGTGCTTCTCCCCGCGGAGAATTGGACCGCTTGAGTTTCTCCCGGTCTATCCGCTCGCTCTTCCGGGTGACAGGCTTCTCCACAGCACTTGCTGCGGTGGCCTGAACAGGGGTCTTGGAACGCTTACTTTTGTTTGGCTTTTTATCTTTCGTGGCAACCGGAGGATCGACCTCAATGTCTTCAGCAGCTTGAGGCTGAACCTCAGGGACAACTTCAGCTTTTGGATTTGCACTGGGCTCAACATTAGCAGCTGAGTTTGGCTTTTCCACTTTGGGCTCATCAGCGTCCTCAGGCTTCTGAGTCGGTTTTGAAAGCGGTTGGGCACTGTCGGGTTCTGGATCTACAGTGACCTCAACCTGAGAAAATGAGGCCCCAGGAGTTGGAGGCTTGGTGTCCAGATAAGGCAGCTGGTCAACTGATGAACTTTCTTCAACAACTGATGGAGTCCTGGCAGCATCTTTATTGGCGTCCGCTCCTGGGGGCAGGTCGCCTTGCTCGGTTTGCTGCACAGCAGTGGGAGCCTGCTCAGACACAGGCTTTGCTTCTTCTGAGGCAGAGGCTGGCTCCCTGGGCTTCTCTTCTGTCACCAAAGGCACCTCCCCTGCTTTTTCACCTGCTGTCGCCTTTTCCGGTGATGACGATACTGACTCTGGAGTTACAGCTGTGACGGCAGGAGGCCCAGTGGGAAGGGGGGTCTTCGGTTCCACCTCTTTACTCTCAGAGGCAGATTCTGGGGTCTCAGGATGATCCTCTGTATCTTCCTGTTTTTCAGCCTCTTTGGGTTTTTGGTCTTTTTCCTTTTCTTTCTGTTGCATTCGCGTGAGTTCCATAAATCTGCTATGGAAAAGAACTACTGGCTCTTGAATCACGTCAGCCGTGCTGTTTGCTCCATCAGACGCCTGCCTCCCATACAACCTGCCAGCAACGAAGTCTGATTCCTCGTCTTTTCTCTCCAGATGCTGCAATCGCTTGGAATCTTGTTCAAAGATTGAGCTGTGTAAAAAACGAGAAGCAAATAATTCTTGTCTTTCCTGTTCTTCTTCTTTATGGTCATCTTTTTTATCATCCATTTTTCCTTCGGAATCAGTCCGAATTTTCTTCTTTTTCATGTACCAGGATGGAATAGGTCTTGGAGCAGAGTCAACCTTCTCTTTATCTTTGTTGTTTCGAAAATTGGCAAAACGGGAGTCCCAATCAAGAAAAGACCAGTTTTCTTCTCGAGATGAAGAGAGGGACTTAGCTCTTTCAAGCAAAGCCTTCGTGTCTGGTGTGATTGTCTTATCCAGTGCAAAAGAGTAAAATTTGTTCCTTTCTAAAGAACTGGAGAGTCTTTCCTCTCGCTCACGTAGCTTGTCTTCTCTGTCTCTCAATAAAAAAGACAA
This sequence comes from Lynx canadensis, assembly GCF_007474595.2. Lineage (NCBI taxonomy): Eukaryota > Metazoa > Chordata > Mammalia > Carnivora > Felidae > Lynx > Lynx canadensis. The sequence goes on along the minus strand of NC_044310.1, from coordinate 11,386,509 downwards.
CCGAGAACTTTCATATAGTGCAGAGGCTCTGGGTGAGTGGGATTTGTGTTCACCGTCTTCATCAGAATCAGAAGGCACCTCCCCAGGTTCCAAGTCACGTACAGACCTCTTTCGAAGGCTGTCTCTCTTAATTATGCTGTTTGGGAAACTCACATCAAATCTGCTGGCATCTTGTTTCATTTGAGAATCCCACCGGTTTAGTTCATCTTCAGAATTCAAGACAGAGAGCTTTATTTTGGCCATGTCTGCCATCTGTTCTCTCCTGCTAGAATCATAAGGATTAAATTTTAAAGACTCTTCTCTGACTGTGATATTAGAATAGGGGAGACCTTTTTCATCTACTTTAGGAGACCCTCTTACTGACATGAGCCTAGGGGAGCCTATAGGGTCGTCGTCTTCATGGAAAGAGCCATGTCGGATGCTGGGAGAACCGCCAGCCCTTTCAGAATCTTCACTGATCTGGCGTGAACTTCTGTAATTCCTCTCTCTCTTGGTGCAGACATCAAAATCCACGTGGTCCATCCTTTTCTTTTTGCTAGGAGGAGAGTCGTCAGTAACATCTTGGGGGGGTTTGCCTACCTCGTGAACCAAACTACGTCTTTCATATTCATCTACATCTTTTTTAGGACTGCCAAACTTCTCAGACTTGGCTATTTCCATCTCCATCTGCTGTTTTCTCCGACTCTGCTCCATTTGTTTTCGGTAACTCTGCGTGTGATCAATATCAATGCCAATTTTTTCTTCAGTATTTACTGAATGTGGTTTCTCTTGGCTTGGTTTACATTCAAGTGTTTCATCACGAAGACTGCAATAGTTTTTCCTAATATCTTCTCTCTCTGGTCCCTGATCATCTAATAATTGCAGCTGTTTGAGTTGTGGTTTTGAGGGAATAGGTTTTTTTGACTGGATTTCTTGATTTTCCACAGAGTCACAAACTGGTTCTCCCAGCCTTGCTTGTAGGTCTGAGTTGGGCCTTGAGCCAGTCCCAACAGAAACGCTGGCAAGCTCCTGACACTCTTTGGGGCTGGGAGCAGCATTAAGTCTGTCTAGTTTTATTTTCTTAGATTCTCGTTTAAGAATTTCTTTCCTCGCAGGCTTTCTTTCTGACTCTCCTTCCCTCAGCAGAAGGATGTCTCTAGAGGATAGGTCAGGCTGCTTTTTTAAAAGTACCCGAGCTTCCTCCATCTCTGGACTACTTTTCTTGACTTCTGATTTTTGCTTTTCTACTTTCAAATTGGAATCTGCAAAGCGCCGCTTCCTTGCTTCCAGCTTCTCCAAGTCTGCAGCGCTGACCCCATCAGCACTCTGCTCTGGTTTTAGGTGCTTCCTGGATTTAAGCCTGCCTTCCTTATCTACCACTTCTATGTGGCTTGACAGGCCCTTTTCCTTTGGCACTTTCACTCGAACCGGTTCCAGTTTAGACAAGTCAGACTTTGCGGGCTCTGTCTGACAGACCTGAAGTTTCTGATCTAGGGCAGAAGACTTGGCAGTGTCATTATCAAGCTTGGCTTTCAGCTTTTCCAAGGGAGTATGGTCAATAACTTTCCCCTCTTTTTCTTTCACTCGGGTCAAAACTACACAGGGCATGAGCTCGAGGCGGTTTTTTGCTATCCCTTCTTTGTCAGCTTTTTCTCTGCTCAGTTTGTTAGAACTCCTTGATTTTTCGGGGCTCTGTTCCCTCTCATTTTCTTGGTCTGTCTCTGAAGACTGAGAACTAGGAGAATGAACTTTTCCTTTTCGTTTCTGCTTTTCAGTTTTGTCCTTTTCCACTTTCTCCTTCCTTATTAAGCGTCTCTCTCTTTCCACTCTCTCAGGATCAAAAGTCCTTTCTTTATCTGCCTTTTCATTTTTTGTATAGCGTTCCAAACGAGATTTGTCCAGTTTTTCATATCTTGGAGGGGAAAGTGAGCTACAGCTTCCACTCCGATCTGAGGACCTGCTGTAAATCCTCCTCTCTGAGTCACTCGGCAGCCGCTCGGACTGTGAGGGAGAGGTGCCAGGGCTCTGGGGGCGCCGCAGGTGCACCGGGCTCTGACTGCGCTCACTTGGCCGCCTCTCGTGGTCTCTGTCTCGGTCAGACTCAAATCTTTCGCGTTCTCTTTCTCGTTCCCTTTGCCTGTAACTGTATTCCCGAATATCCTGTTCGTAAGGATCATTTCTGTAATCCCTGTATTCCCGAGGATCGTCATAGTATCGTGATTCATAGTAGTCTCCTTGGTAAGTTTCCCATTCTGAATAAAATTCTCTCCCTCGAGCTGGATAGTCCCGTCTGGAGTCCTCAGGATATGTGCCCGGAGTACGAACATTCTCATAATACGTACGATCTTGGCTATAGTCATAAGATCCCCTTCGTTCCTCTCTATCAAATTCAAAAAAGAATATATTAGTTCTTTTGTGTCCTTGTCATTTACACATTTAATCACACATACGAGATTAAAAGCCCTATTCTAAAAATCTTTGCCATTATTTAATCATTAGACTTGGATGGTCCAATATGGTACATAGCCGCAATTTACATGTGGCTATCAGTAACTTAAAATTTGAGATGTGACTATAAAATACACATTGGACTTGGTACATTTATCTTTTAAAAAAGAAACCCTTCAAATAATTTAGATTGATTACATGTTGAAATGGTAATATTTTAAAGCTATGAGTTAAATGAAATTAATGTCACCTTTTTTCCCCACATTTTTATGTCTACCAGAAAATTTAAAACTGGTTCAGTCGATTAAAAATGCAACTTGATTTCAGTTCAGGTCATGATCTCATGGTTTGTGGGATCAAGTCCCACATGGGGTCCACGCTGACAGTGTACAGCCTATTTGGGATTCTCTCTCTCTCTCCCTCTCTGCCCCTCACATGTGTGCATGCTCTCTCTCAAATGAAATAAATGAGCTTAAAAAAAATTTAAAACCACAGTTTAGTCTACATGTTTCTACTGGATGACACTTCAGCCCCCCCCCCTTTTTTTGGTATGAGGTGGTATGACATAATGATCACTAGTATATTACACAGTATCACATCCCCACACTTCTGAGTCTTTCATCTTTTCTGCCAAAAATATTCTTACCACAATCTGGGAAAAAAACGTACTACTGGTAAAAATAGTTTAATTAAAATATTAAATATTAAAAAATATTTTAATTGAAATCCTCCCAACCTATGTGACCCACAGGATACTGATAACACATCTATCTCAATTCACAGTTTAAAAAAGCATGCTGGGGGCCAGTCTCCCTAGGCTGTCTCCTCACTTGTAACATGATGGCAACCTTTCCTCAGAAGGTTCTTAAGATTAAATAAGATAACATTTGTAAGAATTTTCCTAACATAATGTGAAGACCTTCAGTCATATTGTTACTTTTCCCCAACCCATGAACTGATTACAAGCTTTGTGAAAGGATTCCTCAATTGTAAAGGAATTCACCATGGTTTTCTCTTACAGTGACCTATAGGGGGCATTTAAGATAAGATTAAATTTACACACAAGAACATGTATGATAGATAAAATGAAATTCACCCATAACAGAGACTAATTCTTTCACTCTCGTTCACTCTCTATTTTTGTTCTCTCAAGCAGGTCATGCATTCTACAAAGTACTGCCATTAGTGGCTCACTGACACAAAAATCTAGAACTTAAGCCCCTAATGGCATGAGCTTTGTCTCCTTGGCTACAATTTTTTCTAGCTCTTGTAACAGTGCTTGACTCATAGGAAGGACTGAAATATCTATTGAAAGAATGAACCTTAGAAAAATATGTCAGTGGGGTTTCTGGGTGGCTCAGTTGGTTAAGCGTCTCTTTCAGGTCACGATCTCGCAGTTTGTGAGTTCAAGCCCCGTGTTGGGCGCTATGCTAACAGTATGGGGGCTGCTTGGAATTCTCTCTGCCTCTCCCCTGTTCACACATACGTGTGTACATGCTTTCTCAAAAAAAAAAGGGGGGGGGGAAGGGAGGAGAGGAGAGGAAAATATGTCAAAGCTACTACTGGGTGTTGTTCCAATACACTCTCCACAGCAAATGAAGTATCTAAAGACTTAATATCCAAACACTAGAAGCATCACACATTATTATATATATTTGTATGGCATTTCTCAGTCCAAAAAGAGTATTTTTTTTTTACATTATCTAGGTTATTTTTTTTTAATGTTTATTTATTTTCGAGAGAGAGACCAGAGCGTGAGTGGGGGAGGGGCAGAGAGAGATGGAGACACAGAATCCGAAGCAGGATCCAGGCTTCAAGCTGTCAGCACAGAGTCCAACATGGGGCTTGAACTCACAAACCGCGAGATGGTGACCCGAGCCAAAGTCAGACACTCAACAAACTGAAGCACCTAGGCACCCCTATGTTATTTAATTGGTTTTGAGATGGTCTCTCTTAGAGTTCCACAGGAATCAGAGTCTTTGCCTAAATAATAGCCAGCCATCTTGCAAATGTTACTAGGCATGGAACTTGGCTAATTCATTGCCACCATAAATTCCAAGGAAGTACCATTTTCAAATATACTGTATGCTTTCTTTTTAAAAGAAATGTTTATATGAGAGAGAGAGAAAGAGAGAGAGCGCACGCGCGCAGGCACTCGCACACGAGTGGGGGAGGGGCAGAGAGAGAATCCCAAACAGTTCCACGCTGTCAGCGCACAGAGCCCAACGCAAGGCTCGATCTCATGAATCATGAGATCATGACCTAAGCTGAAATCAAGAGTCAGACGCTTAACCAACTGTGCCACCCAGGCACCCTACTTTCATGCTAATATAAAATGATTAAGACACCTAGAATGGCCACTAGTTCACTGCCCACATTAACAGTAGGCTTGAGAGATGTTTTAATCAGACTACAACTATACCCAAAAATATGAAAATATTTACAGAAGTTGAAGGTATATGTGTAAATGTTAGTGCTGGAGCACTGTTCAGTTTAATAAATACTGATTTTGCACATATTTTGCTGGGCCTTATGACTACCAAAAGAAATGAGTGTTCCTGTCCTCAAAGAACTCAAGTAAGAGACAGTACAACTCAACACTGAACCTTGGACAAAAGGGTGTTCAGGAACCTGGAAAAGCCAGGTTTTCAGAACTCTGTTCACATGACTGCACAATATCCCAATTCCCCTAAGTAGGTGGGAAATTCATCTAAAGCATAATAGGCTCTTGTAAATTTATCTTGAGAATCATTTTGGTAAAGTATAAAGCTCCATGCACCAGCAGGAAGGAGCACTGGGTTTATCTCCAGACTAAAGTCTTAGCCTGTGACCTTATCAGCAAGGCGATCTGATCTTCGGTTCCACTAAAAGTAACACAAGATAAGAAGGAATAAATGAAATGCTACTTTTAAACTGCAGAACCCTATGCAAATCGGTCACTGTTTGCATTCCTGAGGGAAACTACCATTAGAAGTAAACCATTTTTTCATTCATTCATTTATTACGCATTCAGTGGGATGGCTTCCTTCCACTCTATATGAAGGGCAGATATCCTCAAGTTCTACTGCAAAGAGTGCACTCCATAAGCACTGCCATCTAAAAAAAAAATGGGGCAAAACTGGGTCACACCCTTCTGCTTCCTAGTTTAGGAGATAAACTCCATTCAAAAGGGATAAATAACCACGGGTAAAAACCAAAGAACAAAGCCAGAGCCAGAACGTCAGTAAAATGAGTGAATTTAAAAGTGGTAATACACAAAAATTAACACCCACACAGCATTATCCAACCCTCACAAGACACTATTCTTTGAAAAATATTTAATGTATGCATAGAGGATTTTAATGGATGTTTTGTCTTAGGTGCCACCAGACCACCAACACACTTCGTACTGGCATATGGGTAAGAATTCCTGTAAGTACTAAAAATGTTAAAAATGACTTTGAACTGCTACTTGGGGAGCCAGGGTGGAGACCTCTTTTCTCTCTCCACAGACACATATATTCTCATGCATATGCACATGTATGCTCTCACGTGTGTGCGCGTTCTCTCTCTCTCTCTCTCTCTCTCTCTCTCTCACACACACACACACACACACCACAGAAAAACCTTATATCGAAACCGACATTCCGGCTAGAGGGCTGTGGACTCCAGTCTACTAAGTGAAAAACCATCAAATCTTTATAGAAGTTCAGGCTTTTGGGAATTTGGCTGTGGGGTACATTTTTCATTAAAACAAAACAAAACAAAACAAAACAAAACAAAACCTCCTCACGGCTGCCTGGCTGGCTTGGTTGGTAGAGCGTGCGACACTTGATCTGGAGGTTGTAAGTCTGAGCTCACATTTTGGGTATAGAGATTACTTAAAAATAAAATCTTTTAAAAAAATAAAAATAAAAAACTTTCCCGGCATTCACTGAACGTTGTTCAATATTCCACAAGGAAAGGACTCAAAAACTATATACCTTCTTCTGTAACTTAAAAACAAAGTGGCAAAAACATGCAGTAAAAAGGGAATCAATGTATTCAACAGGTTTCTGGCAGCACAATCAGGATCTGACTCATACTTGTAGAACCCCTTTTATACTTGAACTAGAGTGTCTAAAGGCATTTTTCACACGCAGCCTTTTGTTTAATGCATACGTACAGGGGTGGAGATCCAGTGGTAACATTCCAGGACACTTAATCACAGAGACATGTTTGGACAAACAGCCTGACCACGTGGATAATAGTTTCCATTTTCTTTTTAGTTTTTTGAGAGAGCACACATGCGCAAGGAAGGGGCAAAGGGGGAGAGAGGATCCCAAGCAGGCTCCACTGATCAGCACAGTGCCCAACATGGGGCTTGATCCCACGACCTCAATTATGACCTGAGCCAAAATCAAGAGTCAGACACTCAACTGACTGAGCACCGCCCCCACCCCTCCTGCAACACACCCTGATAGTTTCCATTTTCAAATATGATCAGCTATTGAAGCACTTGGTGACACTATGTTACGATGTTTTTAACATATCCAGTCTAAAAAAGAATCAATCATCAGTTTGGGGGCAGTTGTACGCTAACAGAGATAGCCTGGTTCAAACTGTGAGAACTTAAATGATTCTGAACTGCAATGTTTCCTACAAATAGCAGAAAAAAATATCAAATACTGTACTACAGTACCATGACTGAAAAAAATCAACAACAGGAAGTAAGGTTTACTTTTTATGTTGCTAAAGTTACCAATTTATATACGCTTTGGCTGATTCACAAATTATTATTTAAAAGATCTGAATTCAAAACAAAGTTCTTGGTAATCTTTAAAAAAATTTTTTTAATTGTATGGGCACATGCATGGTGATAATCTGGATGTTGTCATTACTAAATAAATATACAGGGCACTTAATAGTTTGTAACGCCCTTTAACATGTTATCATATTTAATTTAAAACTGTAAGGCAGGATATTTGTACATAAAGTTATAATTTAGCAAAATAGTAACTCTTTCAAATTATAGGGCTTTCAGTGAGAAATGTATTTAGGTTACCCTAAATCCCATGAGCCACATGAAAACTGAATTCATAAAAATAA